>NC_091283.1:667653329-668253329 GCF_032444005.1 Ranitomeya imitator
TTCAGGCTAGCTAGTTTCTCAGGCTGTGCCGAGTTGCATAGGGAGCGTTAGGCGCAATCCACGGCTGCCTCTAGTGTGGTTGGAGAGGATTAGGGATTGCGGTCAGCAGAGTTCCCACGTCTCAGAGCTCGTTCTATGTTTTTGGGTTATTGTCAGATCACTGTATGTGCTCTGACTTCTATGTCCATTGTGGTACTGAATTACCAAGTTATAACAGGTTTCAGGCTTATTATAATCTCCACTTGTTTTTTGTATTTGTAAGAAAAAGTTGGGAGTAGTATCCTCTGCTCTTTTCTACTTCCGAAACTAAGGAGATTATCCTCGAGGAGAGCAGGCTTTTTAGTCTGGATATAACGGCGCCCTGAAGTTTTGGAGAGGAGAGTTGGGTTGAGTTATCTTCACTTTCTGTGGGGAATAGGAAGAAAACTATTTTTACCCTTTCTTGGACTGATCTTAGGGTCCATGGGTTTGTGCACATCTTGTACCATTGAAGAATCCTGAAATGCGACCCCTTTCTCTCTTGGCATCAAGGTTTGTTTTGATGTTGACCTTGGGAGTGAAATATATTTCTGCCCCGCCCACCTTTTGGATAGCTCCACCTGCCCGACTTTCCTTTTCCTCTGTACTTAGGAGGTTGTTACCGAGAAGGCCAAAGGGATCTTTTCCTTGAGCTTCTAGGCTCAGGCAGGGATTTTTTCTTATCTGAGCCTTTTCTAACAGGTCATCAAGAGCTGGTCCAAACATGTAGTCCTTTAAAAGGAATAGAACAAAGATTCATCTTTCAAGTCACATCACCACTCTATGATTTTAACCAGAGTACACGTCTCACAGAATTCAATAAAACTGACGATCTCGCTGCCACCCTTACCCATCTCGCCGACGTGCTTGCCAGAAACCCCATAGCTTTCTGTTGGAGAGGTAAAGGTGTTAGAATATCTTCTCTGAGAGTGCCCATAGAAAGATGTTATTCTCTGAGAGCGCCCATAGAAAGATGTTCTAGTTGAATAAGCCAGTGGGATATTGATCTTGCTACGCACATAGAGATGGCATTGGTATTCAGCAGAGCTGCTAAAGTCTTCCAAGATTTTCTTAAAAGGCCCTCCATTTTGCATTTTAGGGGATCCTTCAGCTGAGAGGAATCGTCGAATAGCAAGGTTGTCTTTTTGGCCATTCGTGCAACATGAATGTTTATTTTCGGTACAGCGGACCAGCATTTCGCAGTTTCCTCGTCCACTGAAAACCTGTCTTAGTTTTCGCGGGGATGCTCAACCTGTTCTTCGGAGATTCCCATTCATCCAAGACTAGGTCCCCGATGTTCTTGTGTATGGGAAATAACAGTTTTCTCCTTGACCGGAGACCGACGAACAGCTTTTCTTGTACCATATGGGTAGGTTTCTCCTCTTCTACCTCCATAGTTCTCCTCACTCCCTTAGGGAGTTCCTCCATATTTTCAGAAGAGAAATATAATTTCCCATCTTGGAGAGCTTCTGGGTATAGGCTTACTTCGCCTTCCTCCAGAAGTTGCTCCGGTATGGACATCTCTTCTTGAGGGTCTGAGTTTCCTTCTTCTTTCTGGCTAATCTTCCAGAGGGATGCTGGGAGAAGGTGGTCGCTGAAAGAAAGGCCAAGGAAGATTGGATTTCCTTGTGGACTGTCCTTTCAATCTCCTTCATTAAGGAAGGTTGCTCATGTTTGATTATCTTTTCAGTGCATTCTTGACATAGGGGTTTCCCCTGGGACGTTCGTTTTTTTTTTGCACAAATTGCACATTTGCAGCTTGATGTCTTAGATTTGCTCCTTTGTACAGGTTCCATGTCCCTCTGAAAGAGAAGAGTGAAGGAATAAAGCTATCATACACCATACCTGCACCTTGGAGATGGACTCCCAATGCCACACTACTTACTTGGACTGGAACAATTCTGGGTTCTGCAGATGCAGAGCAGGAAGAACCTAAACCTTGGCTTACATGTTAATCAAAACAGGATTGGTCCTACCTTAGGGTGTCTTCTATGGCAGGGGTGTCAAACTGCATTCCTCGAGGGCCTCAGACCATGCGTGTTTTCAAGATTTCCTTTGCATTACACAAGGTGCTGGAATCATTCTGTGCAGGTGATTAAATTATCACCTGTGCAATACAAGGAAATCCCGAAAACATGACCTGTTTGCGGCCCTCGAGGATTGCAGTTTGAAACCCCTGTTCTATGGGCAACCAGACCCAACGCCTTCCTCTTCATTAGAAGGACTCCTGGCCCCCAACATATTGGTGTGAGTATGGAGGCCCATACAATCACAGGCGGTTCATTCCCGCTGCATTTGCGTTGTTTCTTTCCAGTGTGGAACACAAAAACTGGAAGGGACGTCATAAAAAGATGCCCAGTGTCTCACGTAACTTCCATCAACCGGACAATGTTACATGCGCTCCAGCCCATGACAAGCTGGAAGTATCAGAGGAGCTCGATGTTCCACGCTTCACAGGTCGGGCGAAAATCACAAGGAGGGGGAGGAGATGGGTTAGAGAGCTCAAAGAGGCCTCCAGCCTGAATAACCCTCCAGACCGTACTCGAAGACGCAGACTGGAAGGAGAGTCCTGAGTCCATCTAGAACAGTGTTTCTCAACTCCAGTCCTCAAGACCCACCAACAGGTCATGTTTTCAGGATTTCCTTAGCATTGCACAGGTGATAATTTCATTACCTGCTCAAGCATTAATTCCATCACCTGGGCAATACTAAGGAAATCCTGAAAACATGACCTGTTGGTGGGTATTGAGGATTGGAGTTGAGAAACACTGATCTAGAAGATAGGAGCAGTGTTTGGAAAGGAGAGGTAAGCCCAATCGATCTCCTACTGCCCAGCTAGCTAATTTTTTTCCCAGTGTCTGATGCTGGCACAGAGCACCACAGGATGACCTCTTCATCGCAATATGGACAAGAAAAAACACTGGAGGGAGGATGTGAGGGGCAATTAGACCTCTTTGTGTTTCCTGTCCCTATAAGGGTGAGGCGACATCCTCCTGTGGTGCTGTCGTGGGAGGTTATTGGAAGAAAAAAAAAATATCTCGGAATCATTGGAATCAGCTGAAGCTTTCCAGAGTTATTAACCCTAAGTGACACTAGTCAGAATTGGAAAATTTGGCTTCTTCATGAAGGTGAAAGCAGTCTCAGATGTGAAGGGGTTAAAGTAACCATTTTGAATTTTTTGCTGTGGCAATTTTTGGATATAATCAAGACAACAGTTAAACCCACCATTAAAACAGGAGCCATTTCATCAAAGCTTTCATGTCAGAATCTATAACGCTGGGAGCATCACTCTGTCCGAAGTCTTTTTAGACTGTGCAAGCGCCAGCGCAGTCTGGACCCCACAGAGTGACGCAGCCCAGGAGATCGCGGTATGCGTAAGCACTGAACGCACACCGCGATCTCCAACGGAGAAGCAGGGACGTGCCAGGAGGGTGAGTATGCTATAGTCACCTGTCCCGTTCCAGCACTGCGTGCCGCTCCGTCTTCCGGGTCCTCTGCCTGTGACGTTCAGTTCAGGGGGCGCGATGACGCGCTTAATGCACGCCGCCCTCTGACTGAACAGTCACAGCCAGAGGACCCGGAAGACAGAGCGGCACGCAGCGCTGGATCAGGGCCAGGTGACTATAGCAAGTGTCTGGGGCCTGAGCTAGCGGCGACTCCGGCACCTGACCCCCACAGCGCGCCGGTGTCCCCGCCTGCTCAGGTCCCCCAGCACTTGGCGCCCAGCGATGATAGGTGAGTATGTTATTTTTTTTTATTTATCGCAGCAGCATACGGGGCATATAATACTATGGAGCATCTTATGGGGGCCATCAACATTTAGGGAGCAGTATACGGGGCATATACTATGAAGCATCCTATGGGGGCCATCAACATTTATGGAGCAGTATACGCGACATATACTATGGAGCATCTTATGGGGGCCATCAACCATAATGGAGCAGCATACGGGGCATATACTATGGAGCATCTTATGGGGGCCACCAACCATAATGGAGCAGCATATGAGGCATATACTATGGAGCATCTTATGGGGGCCATCAACCATAATGGAGCAGCATATGAGGCATATACTATGGAGCATCTTATGGGGGCCATCAACATTTATGGAGCAGTA
This sequence comes from Ranitomeya imitator, assembly GCF_032444005.1. Lineage (NCBI taxonomy): Eukaryota > Metazoa > Chordata > Amphibia > Anura > Dendrobatidae > Ranitomeya > Ranitomeya imitator. The sequence continues at coordinate 667,657,465 of NC_091283.1, forward strand.
TACAGGACATATACTATGGAGCATCTTATGGGGGCCATCAACCATAATGGAGCAGCATATGAGGCATATACTATGGAGCATCTTATGGGGGCCATCAACCATAATGGTGCAGCATATGAGGCATATACTATGGAGCATCTTATGGGGGCCATCAACATTTATGGAGCAGTATACAGGACATATACTATGGAGCATCTTATGGGGGCCATCAACCATAATGGAGCAGCATATGAGGCATATACTATGGAGCATCTTATGGGGGCCATCAACCATAATGGTGCAGCATATGAGGCATATACTATGGAGCATCTTATGGGGGCCATCAACCATAATGGTGCAGCATATGAGGCATATACTATGGAGCATCTTATGGGGGCCATCAACATTTATGGAGCAGTATACAGGACATATACTATGGAGCATCTTATGGGGGCCATCAACCATAATGGAGCAGCATATGAGGCATATACTATGGAGCATCTTATGGGGGCCAACAACCATAATGGTGCAGCATACGGGGCATATACTATGGAGCATCTTATGGGGGCCATCAACCATAATGCAGCAGCATATGAGGCATATACTATGGAGCATCTTATGGGGGCCATCAACCATTTATGGAGCAGCGTATGGGGCATATACTATGGAGCATCTTATGGGGGCCATCAACCTTTATGGAGCAGCGTATGGGGCATATGGATGGGAGCAGCAAATTAAAGAACGGTGGTGAAGGATGGGAGCAGCACATGACAGAACGGGGGAGCAAGATGGTAGCAGCACATGACAAGATTAGGGCGCAGGATGGAAGCAACACATACCAGGATGGAGACCATATACCAATATAAATGCTCGCCACCCGGGCATAGAACGGGTTCAATAGCTAGTTCTAATATAAAGGCTTTGAAAAATGCAACTCTGAGTTGAGGGTCTTTCTAATAAAAAACATATTGCAAAATGTGGACAAGCCCTCTAGGCGGAAAGTGAATGCCTGTAATGTTTTGGATGACATCTGATACTAAACCTTTTCATGATCTGAATCTCCTGACACCACCGCTCCTTGTTCTTTGAACTTAGTTCCAGTCGGCATGATTTGATGGCTATTAACTCTCCAGTGTCCTGAAGGAACAAAAACACAATAAAAATTCTAATAATGCTAAAAGAAAGACAATAGCATTATGTATAACACAAATTCCACCTGCAGGGGAGCGTATTAGTTATATGTTCTAATTCACTTTATAATCCTAACCTACATCTAAAAGTCAGCTATATTAACAGATAAGGGCAGTGCTATACAGCCAATATACACCAGTATTACACCTGCACAGATTCTCCTGTCAGCTTGCTTTAGGCTGTGTGCACACGTTGCGTTTTTTTTGCTATAGAAAAGCGATAAAAATGCATAAAAAACGCATACATATGCATCCTATCATTTAAAATGCATTCTGCAATTTTTGTGCACATGATGTGTTTTTCCCTGCGGGAAAAAAAACGCAGCGTGTTCATTAATTTTGCGTTTTTTTTTTTATTCTTCGTTTTTCCTGCTATACAATGCATTGGGAAAGCTCCGGGGGGGAAAAAAAGAAACACAAAAAAAAACCACATGCGGATTTCTTGCAGAAAATGTCCGGTTTTCTTCAGGAATTTTCTGCATGAAATACTTCCGTGTGCACATACCCTTAAACTTAAAAGGGTTGTCCACTTCGTGGAGTCCGCTACAATCCCTTTCTATATGAAGTAGCGAGTTATAAAATAAAAACAACATACCGTATATACTCGAGTATAAGCCGAGATTTTCAGCCCATTTTTTTGGGCTGAAAGTCCCCCTCTCGGCTTATACTCGAGTCATATACCCGGGTGTCAGCAGGGGAGGGAGAGCGGGGGCTGTGTAGTCATACTTACCTGCTGCGGCGCGGTCCCTGCAGTCTCTGGCTTCTCCGGCGCTGCAGATTCTTCCTGCACTGAGCGGTCACATGGCACCGCTCATTACAGAAATGAATAGGCGGCTCCACCCCCATAGGGGAGGAGCCGCATATTCATTGCTGTAAATGATCGGTGCCATGTGACCGCTCAATTACAGGAAGAAGCTGCAGCGCCGGAGAAGCCAGAGACTGCAGGGACCGCGCCGCAGCAGGTAAGGGGAGCGCAGCGCTATAATTACCTGCTCCTCGCTCCGGCTCCGTCTGCAGCGTCCTCTAGCAATGACGCTCAGGTTAGAGGGCGCTGTGACGTAGCCAGTGCGCGCCCTCTGCTGAGCGCCAGTGCTGGAGACGGAGCCGCAGAGGAGCAGGTAATTATTGAAAGCGCCGGCGTCCTGAGAAGAGAGGTGAGTATGTGATTTTTTTTTTTTTTTATGGCAGCACCAGCAGCATTCTAAGGAGCACCTATGGGGCCATAAAGGTGCAGAGCATATATGGGGCACAGCATTATAAGGAGCACCTATGGGGCCATAAAGGTGCAGAGCATATAAGGGGCACAGCATTATAAGGAGCACCTATGGGGCCATAAAGGTGCAGAGCATATAAGGGGCACAGCATTATAAGGAGCACCTATGGGGCCATAAAGGTGCAGAGCATATATGGGGCACAGCATTATAAGGAGCATCTATGGGGCCATAAAGGTGCAGAGCATATAAGGGGCACAGCATTATAAGGAGCACCTATGGGGCCATAAAGGTGCAGAGCATATATGGGGCACAGCATTATAAGGAGCATCTATGGGGCCATAAAGGTGCAGAGCATATATGGGGCACAGCATTATAAGGAGCACCTATGGGGCCATAAAGGTGCAGAGCATATAAGGGGCACAGCATTATAAGGAGCACCTATGGGGCCATAAACGTGCAGAGCATATAAGGGGCACAGCATTATAAGGAGCACCTATGGGGCCATAAAGGTGCAGAGCATATATGGGGCACAGCATTATAAGGAGCACCTATGGGGCCATAAAGGTGCAGAGCATATATGGCACAGCATTATAAGGAGCACCTATGGGGCCATAATCAAAGGTGCAGAGCATATATGGGGCACAGCATTATAAGGAGCATCTATGGGGCCATAAAGGTGCAGAGCATATATGGGGCACAGCATTATAAGGAGCACCTATGGGGCCATAAAGGTGCAGAGCATAAATGGGGCACAGCATTATGAGGAGCACCTATGGGGCCATAAAGGTGCAGAGCATATAAGGGGCACAGCATTATAAGGAGCACCTATGGGGCCATAAAGGTGCAGAGCATATATGGGGCACAGCATTATAAGGAGCACCTATGGGGCCATAAAGGTGCAGAGCATATATGGCACAGCATTATAAGGAGCACCTATGGGGCCATAATCAAAGGTGCAGAGCATATAAGGGGCACAGCATTATAAGGAGCATCTATGGGGCCATAAAGGTGCAGAGCATATATGGGGCACAGCATTCTAAGGAGCACCTATGGGGCCATAAAGGTGCAGAGCATAAATGGGGCACAGCATTATGAGGAGCACCTATGGGGCCATAAAGGTGCAGAGCATATAAGGGGCACAGCATTATAAGGAGCACCTATGGGGCCATAAAGGTGCAGAGCATATATGGGGCACAGCATTATAAGGAGCACCTATGGGGCCATAAAGGTGCAGAGCATATAAGGGGCACAGCATTATAAGGAGCACCTATGGGGCCATAAAGGTGCAGAGCATATATGGGGCACAGCATTATAAGGAGCACCTATGGGGCCATAAAGGTGCAGAGCATATATGGGGCACAGCATTATAAGGAGCACCTATGGGGCCATAAACGTGCAGAGCATATAAGGGGCACAGCATTATAAGGAGCACCTATGGGGCCATAAAGGTGCAGAGCATATATGGGGCACAGCATTATAAGGAGCACCTATGGGGCCATAAAGGTGCAGAGCATATATGGCACAGCATTATAAGGAGCACCTATGGGGCCATAATCAAAGGTGCAGAGCATATATGGGGCACAGCATTATAAGGAGCACCTATGGGGCCATAAAGGTGCAGAGCATATAAGGGGCACAGCATTATAAGGAGCACCTATGGGGCCATAAAGGTGCAGAGCATATATGGGGCACAGCATTATAAGGAGCACCTATGGGGCCATAAAGGTGCAGAGCATATAAGGGGCACAGCATTATAAGGAGCACCTATGGGGCCATAAAGGTGCAGAGCATATATGGGGCACAGCATTATAAGGAGCACCTATGGGGCCATAAAGGTGCAGAGCATATAAGGGGCACAGCATTATAAGGAGCACCTATGGGGCCATAAAGGTGCAGAGCATATATGGGGCACAGCATTATAAGGAGCACCTATGGGGCCATAAAGGTGCAGAGCATATATGGGGCACAGCATTATAAGGAGCACCTATGGGGCCATAAAGGTGCAGAGCATATATGGGGCACAGCATTATAAGGAGCACCTATGGGGCCATAATCAAAGGTGCAGAGCATATATGGCACAGCATTATAAGGAGCATTTATGGGGCCATAATCAAAGGTGCAGAGCATTATATATGGCACAGCATTATAAGGAGCATCTATGGGGCCATAATCAAAGGTGCAGAGCATTCTATATAGCACAGTTGTATATGGAGCATCTATGGGGCAATAATGAACGGTATGGAGCATCTATTTTTATTTTTGAAATTCACCGGTAAATGCTGCATTTTCTACCCTAGGCTTATACTCGAGTCAATAAGTTTTCCCAGTATTTTGTGGCAAAATTAGGGGGTCGGCTTATACTCGGGTCGGCTTATACTCGAGTATATACGGTACTCAGCTTGTGAACTGGCGCCAATCCAGCAGTCAGGTCTCACATTGCTGGTGCAATACTGTTATGCTAGGTGAGCCCTACAGTAGCTGGCAGTGAGCTGCAACACTCTCTCTTCAAACTAATTGTAGCAGTTGGGTAATATAATGAAATCACTGTAGATCATAATAAAGTAGCAATGGGTGGTAAACAGAATAACTTTTAACCCTTACCCGACATGTGCCGTACATAAACTGCTCTGCAGGAGCTGCGTTCCAGCAAACCGAAGTACATGCACGGTGCCGCAATTGCGCATGCTCACGTTGTGAGGGTGTCAGCTCTATGTGAGAGCTCACACCCTGCAGCAATGCCCAAGATCGGTGCTAGAACCGATCCCGGGCATTTAACCTCTGATGCCGCTGTCAATAGCGACAGTGACATCGAGGACCATCACATAAGGAGTAGGCTCCCTGTGTGGTTTCATCAGCAAAATACGATGCGATCGTGTTGTGTTGATGGTCTCCATGGTGACCGCGGGTCCTTCAGGGAAGATGTCCTGTGAACGCCCATTAAGAGAAGGAGCTAACGAGTCCACACGAGAGGTTAAAAAAAAGACTTCTCCCACTCCTACTCACCAGTGTTTTTCCTGTCCCTGTATGGACAGACATGAGAGAAAGATGTGGAACGTCTGGGTTGGAGCTCCGGCACTTCCGTGGCTACCTTGCGGGCTCAGGGGTGCATCCGTTCCTTCCCCCTGTCAAGAAGTCTGGGGCAGACACATGCCCAGTCGAGCAAGGGCTCCAGGGCTTGGAGCCGCTTCCCCCCCCAGCAGGGGCTCTCGGCGTCCATTGTCAGCCGAAGCCGACGACACTTCCAGGCACCGCAGGAGAACTTCCAGATGCATTCCAGGTGGGAACGCAATGTGAGCCGGAGATCAGAGCGGCGCTTCAGGTTACGTCAGATGCAGCAAAGCCGGCAGGCCGCCCAGAGGGATTCTTGAAGAGGACCTGCCGGGGGCACTATTAAGAAGACAAGGTCGGACATAAAGACTGACTTGATCTAGGACAGGCTGTGACAGAGAGAACCTCGGGATCAGCATGGAGGACTCTGTGAGGAATGTCGTTCACTTTGAGTCACCAATGATGGCGAGTAGCCTTAAGACACGGGTACTGCGACACTGAATACCATGGGCTAGTAAGCTGTCCTGTATTTATATTAGGACAACGCAAAATCAGCCGCGATAACACCTGCACCCAAAACAATCGACAAGTCCTCTGGGAAGTCCAAGAGAAGCGCCATCTGTAATATCAAGTTACCAGAGGCGTGGACTAAAAATCTACGTGAAGCATGCACCCTTAAAGTTATCAAAGACGAACAGGCTTCCTTTCTTATGGAAATGCGCATCATGGTTATAGAGGAGGTCCAGGCTTCCATCTCAGGCCTCTTACCAGTCCAATCACCTCAACAAGGTCCCCGTCCCAAGAGACCGAGATGGGAGATGGAACAATCCTCAGATGATGAGGCCCAGTCCATAACCACGGACCTAGATGAAGAAGGAGAGATTATCTCAGAACCTCCAAAAGTGGGCAGGAGGTACCTTTTTCTTCGGAGGACACTGATGACCTACTGCGGGCTGTAAGGAACACGATGCAGATTGAAGATTCCGAAAAGATTCAGTCAGTCCAGAAAGAAATGTTTGGGGGCATGAGGTCACAGATACATTGGGTTTCTCCTGTAAATGACCACATCTGGTCAATGATTCTGGAAGAGTGGGAGGACACTGAGAAGCATTTGGTCATCTACCCTTTGAGCCAGATGATATACAGTTAGGGCCAGAAATATTTGGACAGTGACACAATTTTCATGAGTTGGGCTCTGCATGCCACCACATTGGATTTGAAATGAAACCTCTACAACAGAATTCAAGTGCAGATTGTAACGTTTAATTTGAAGGGTTGAACAAAAATATCTGATAGAAAATGTAGGAATTGTACACATTTCTTTACAAACACTCCACATTTTAGGAGGTCAAAAGTAATTGGACAAATAAACATAACCCAAACAAAATATTTTTATTTTCAATATTTTGTTGCAAATCCTTTGGAAGCAATCACTGCCTTAAGTCTGGAACCAATGGACATCACCAAACGCTGGGTTTCCTCCTTCTTAATGCTTTGCCAGGCCTTTACAGCCGCAGCCTTCAGGTCTTGCTTGTTTGTGGGTCTTTCCGTCTTAAGTCTGGATTTGAGCAAGTGAAATGCATGCTCAATTGGGTTTAGATCTGGAGATTGACTTGGCCATTGCAGAATGTTCCACTTTTTGGCACTCATGAACTCCTGGGTAGCTTTGGCTGTATGCTTGGGGTCATTGTCCATCTGTACTATGAAGCGCTGTCCAATCAACTTTGCAGCATTTGGCTGAATCTGGGCTGAAAGTATATCCCGGTACACTTCAGAATTCATCCGGCTACTCTTGTCTGCTCTTATGTCATCAATAAACACAAGTGACCCAGTGCCTTTGAAAGCCATGCATGCCCATGCCATCACGTTGCCTCCACCATGTTTTACAGAGGATGTGGTGTGCCTTGGATCATGTGCCGTTCCCTTTCTTCTCCAAACTTTTTTCTTCCCATCATTCTGGTACAGGTTGATCTTTGTCTCATCTGTCCATAGAATACTTTTCCAGAACTGAGCTGGCTTCTTGAGGTGTTTTTCTGCAAATTTAACTCTGGCCTGTCTATTTTTGGTATTGATGAATGGTTTGCATCTAGATGTGAACCCTTTGTATTTACTGTCATGGAGTCTTCTCTTTACTGTTGACTTAGAGACAGATACACCTACTTCACTGAGAGTGTTCTGGACTTCAGTTGATGTTGTGAACGGGTTCTTCTTCACCAAATTAGGTATTCGGCGATCATCCACCACTGTTGTCATCCGTGGACGCCCAGGCCTTTTTGAGTTCCCAAGCTCACCAGTCAATTCCTTTTTTCTCAGAATGTACCCAACTGTTGATTTTGCTACTCCAAGCATGTCTGCTATCTCTCTGATGGATTTTTTCTTTTTTTTCAGCCTCAGGATGTTCTGCTTCACCTCAATTGAGAGTTCCTTTGACCGCATGTTGTCTGCTCACAGCAACAGCTTCCAAATGCAAAACCACACACCTGGAATCCACCCCTGACCTTTCAACTACTTCATTGATTACAGGTTAACGAGGGAGACGCCTTCAGAGTTAATTGCAGCCCTTAGAGTCCATTGTCCAATTACTTTTGGTCCCTTGAAAAAGAGGACGCTATGCATTACAGAGCTATGATTCCTAAACCCTTTCTCCGATTTGGATGTGGAAACTATCATATTGCAGCTGGGAGTGTGCACTTTCAGCCATATTATATATATAATTGTATTTCTGAACATGTTTTTGTAAACAGCTAAAATAACAAAACTTGTGTCACTGTCCAAATATTTCTGGCCCTAACTGTAAAAACCTGGGGAGAAATCCCAAAAATTAATGTTCCAGTGGCTGGAGCGTCAAAAAAGACTTCAATACCCTTTGAAGATTCATCTAGCCTCAGAGAACCTATGTATAGGAAAACGGACAGACTCCTATACCTTAAGAGGGCTTGGGAGGCATCAGAGGCAATCAAGAAAGGTAATATTGCCGCCACGTCAGTTGCAAGATCCATGCACTTATGGATCAACCAACTAGAGGATCAGCTAAGAGGGAAAACTTCTAGAAATACTATTTTAGATGGTCTCCCCCTAGCAGATGCCTCAGCGGAAACTGTGCGATTTGCTGCCCAGAACAACTCTTCATCCAACGTGGCTCGTAGATCCATCTGGATGAAGACCTCGTCGGGCGATTAACAGCTTAAAAATAAACTGTGTGCCATACCATTTTCAGGATTAAGGGTGTTCGGGCCAGTTTTAGATAATATACTAGAGAATGCCACTGGCAAGAAAAAAGGGTTTCCCCGAGGAAAAAACTAGGAGATACTACCCCTTTCAGAGGACCCACCACTCTCAAAGGCAGGAATATCAGGGAAAAGGAAAGTGATCGGTGGAACCACCCCAAATGGGGTAAGAGTAGAGCCCCACCTTCGCAATTCGCATCCGTTTCAGGGAACAGGAGGCAATAACGCCATATCTATAGGGGGTCGCCTTAGGGAATTCTCAGACTCATGGGAGACTCATCTCCCAAAACCTGTGGGTAATAAACACCATTTCTCTGGGCTACACCTTAGAATTTGTCAGACCCCCACCCCCCAACAAGGTTTGTGGTTAAAAATCCCCTTTCCAGAACCATCACCTCCCCTAAATGGGCGGATGTAAAGGACCTCTTAAAGGCAGGAGTAGTGGTCCCAGTTCCCCAATCGGAAGTGGGTCAGGGTCATTACTAAACTCTGTTCACAATAAAAAAAGTAAAAAAAAACACCATCGGGAGAAAGCCGTGCCATCATAAACTTGAAGCCCCTAAATCGGGAGATAACATACAGGAGGTTCAGAATGTAATCTCTAAAGACCACCATTCCCCCTCAGACAAGAACGAGGTGATGTGCACAATAGACCTAAAGAGCGCATACTACCACGTTCCGATTCACCCTTGCTCTCAGAAGTACCTATGGTTTGCTCTAAAAATTAGAAACAAGTGCTACCAGTTCCAGTTTTGCGCTCTTCCTTTCAGTCTTGCTTCGGCACCTCGGGTATTTACAAAGCTGGTCACCGAGATTGTGGCCTACCTGAGGCAGAAGGACGTGGTCATTGTCCCATACTTGGACAATTTTCAGCTGATATCCGGTTCAGAGACAGAACTAGAAGAGCAGCTCAGTCTAGTGATCTCTACCTTTTGGAAGGTATGGGTTGGATCATACACCGGGAAAAGTCAGACCTACTACCTGGAACCAGGAAGAAGTTTCTAGGGGTTATTCTGGATTCCAGGCAAAGAGTCTCACCATTGCCAGAGAAGAAAGAGGCAGTGAAGGAAAAGATCCGACTGCTCCTTCGAAATCGGGTTTCCATAGGGATGGCAATGAGAGTCTTGGGAACACGAACAGCCTGCATATCATGCCTTTGTTGGGGTCAGTTCCACACAAGGGGACTACAGAGAGATATCCTTTCATCGTTGGACAGGCGACAGATGTCATTGGACAAAGATCAGTCTATCCCCGGCATTAAAATATTCACTGAAATGGTGGACCGTTTCCAGGAACATCACTCAAGGAGTTCCTTGGATATTGTCGCCTTGTGTAATGATAGTCAGATGCAAGCAGGGAAGGATGGGGAGCCCATATAGAAGGAAAATATTTCCAGGGAGTTTGGCCTCCAGACATCAAGATCCAGTCCTCAAACTTCAGAGAGTTACGTGCAGTTTTGGAAACCCTGAAGCGGAATCAGACCGGCTTGCAAGGTTGTCATGTAAAGATTATGTCGGACAATATGACAGCTGTCTCCTTTCTTCGTCACAAAGGAAGCCCAAGACACCGGGCCCTTCAGGACGTGTCATCAAGGCTGTTTGCCTAGGCAGAAAAAAAAAAAAAGAGCCTGGTCTAGAAGTTCATCTAGAAGGATCCAGGGACACGATTGCCGATTACTTGAGCAGACAGAAAATCCAGTCCACCGAATGGGAATTAAGAGGAGAGATATTCAGTTATCTTTGTTGTCAGTGGGGAACCCCCCATCTGGACCTCTTCGCAACCAGGAAGAACGCCAAAGTCTGAAGATTCTTCTCCTTCAATCTGGCAGACAACTTGGAAGGTATCGATGTTTTAAACCAGGTATGGGAAGAAGAACTCCTGTACGCCTATCCCCCCCCCCAATTGACATGATCCAAAGAGTCCTCAGGAAGATCCAGGAGGAAGGAGCATTGGGGATGCTGGCAGTCAGGTTTTGGCCAAGGCGAAGCTGGTTTCCCTTGCTAAGTAAGGTGTCCCGGGAAGATCAGCTCCTGCTACCAGAGAGGAAAGACTTGCTTTCTCTGGGACCAGTTCTTCACCCAGATCCAAGGAGTCTGCAGTTGTCAGCGTGGCTCCTGAAAGGAAGATCTTAAGAGCTAAGGGTCTCTCTGACCAGGTGATCTCCACGATCCAGGCCAGCCACAAACCTATCACTTACGCAATTTATAATAAGATCTGGAAGAGGTTTTGCTTGGAATATGGTAGCTCTTTTGCAGACTCTTCCCAGCCTGACATCCCAAAAATCCTGGATTTTCTCCAAGCAGGATTTAATAAAGGGTTAAAACAAAGCACACCGAAGGTGTAGATAGCGGCCTTGAGTATTTTCTTTGATTCCCCCTTGGCATCTCACCCATGGGTAGCACGTTTTTCTAGAGCCATCCAGAGATTTAGGGTATGTGCACACGTTACGGATTTTGCTGCGGATCTGCAGCTGTTTTCTATGCGTTGTACAGTACCATGTAAACTTATGTAAAACAAAATCCGCAGTGCACATGCTGCGGAAAAACGCGTGGAAACGCAGTGGTGTTTTTTCCGCAGCATGCCAATTCTTTGTGTGGATTCCGCAGCGGTTTACACTTGCTCCTCAATAGGAATCCGCAGGTGTAAAACTGCAGGTGGAATCCGCACAAAAACCGGGGTAAATCCGCGGGTAATCCACAGTGCAGCTTACCTGCAGATTTTGCAAAAACAGTGTGGAAAAATCCGCACACCAATCCGCAACGTGTGCACATAGCCTAAGGCCCACAATAAGGAAATCAGTCCTTCCGTGGGATTTAAATCTAGTCCCCCAACGCCCTATGCAGGCCCCCTTATGAGCCGGTAGTGAGTATAAACATTGCGAAGCTTACACTCAGGACAGCGTTTTTGGTGACCATCACTTCAGCTAAGAGACTTGAAGAAATTCAGGCTCTTTCAGTGCAGAACCCTTATATTCAGATCTTTGATGACTATAGTTTTAAGACTCAACCCCGTTTTTCTGCCAAAAGTGTTTTTTTTCTTGGAATTTAAAATCAGGAGATATTTCCCTCCTTCTACCAGTCCCCAAAAAACCTTAAAGAGAAATTCTTCCACACTTTGGATGTTAGGCAGATGGTCATTCACTACCTGGAGGCAACTCGTGAGTGGAGACAGGACACTAATCCGTTTGTCCAGTATGCGGGAAAGAATAAGGGGAAAAAGGCATCAAAGCCTACTTTAGCTAGATGGATAACAACCACCATCTCCTTAGCATACAAGGGTGAGAAATTGCCAGTTCCCGAGAGCCTCAGGGCCCATTCCACCACAGCGGTAACAACAACATGGGCCGAGAGAGCAGGGGCCTCGGTAGATCAAATTTGTAGAGCAGCTACATGGTATAGCTTGAACACTTTCTGTAAACTGTAAATTATAAACTAGATATGTTGGCAGGTAGCCAGATGGGCTTTGGCCGGTAGGTTCTGCAGGCAGTGGTCCCACCCTAGAGATGTCTTACTTTTGTATTCTCCATGGTGCTGTCTGGAGGGACATCCTGGAAAACGGGGATTAGATCTACCGTTAATATTGTTTCCTGGAGTCCATCTTGACAGCACTGGTAATTCCCTCCCTTGAATTTGTCATAATTAACTTGTACAGAATTTCAATAAACAACAATTGCATCCATCCTGGTGTGGTACTTTGAAAATCACTGGTGAGTGGGGGTGAAAGGGGTCTTTTTAACCTCTCGTGTGTTTCCTGTCCCTATAAGGACAACTTCCATGGTGCTGTCAGGAGGGACGTCCTGGAAAACTAGTTTTTGCAATAAAAAGCATCTTTTAGTGTGCGACAACAGCCAAACATAAAAAGTCAATATAAATCTGGTATTGCTATCATCACACCGACCGGGAGAATAAAGTGGTCTAATCGCTTATACCGCACGAGGAACGGCGTAAAAAATAAAACCAATTCTTCAACTGCCGTTGATTTTTTTCGTTCTGCCTCCCAAAGATCGCAGTAAGGTTTGGTGCACATTTACCCTGCACTCTACGCTGAGCGCTTACACCGAGGATTCCGTGTAAATCTCTGAAATACATGATTCAGACAGAAACCTCGGTGGAAGTTAACCCTATAATGAGGCTGATGGAGACACTGTGGACGCTGTCTGGCCTGTGATCCGGTGGTGTCCATCTTTTTAGGAGTGCATAAAAGTGCAGTCGACCACCGTTTGTGAACTCCTGAAAAGAAGGATACCGCTGAACAGAGGCCAGATGGAGTTCAGAGTAACTATGCTGCCTCATTATAGTGAATGGATCCCTGGCGGGTTTTCACCTGAATTAAGTCACTCAGAGATTTAGATGGAAACCCCAAAGTAAGTGATCCTAAATGTTATGTAAAATGTTCCTAACAAAAGCTTCAACACAAAAAACAAAAAAAGCAAGTCTCCACTCAGGTCTGTCATCTGTTAACGGAAATATAGCAGGCTTCCACATTACAGGTAGCACAAAGGCTCTGGAAAATCAAAATGGCTCCTCATCCCTCAAAAGAAATTCAGAAAATTCTGCGCTCCTAAATCGAAATCCCTTCTGAGCCACAGTGTGTCTAAACCACAATTTCTGTAGAGATAAGTAGAACTGAGCAAATATGTTTGGAATCAGTCGCCGAATCTGAATTTGCCATATTTGTGTCATATTGGTACCCTATTCGTGCCAAATTAACCGTATTTTTTAGACTATAAGACGCACTTTTTTCCTCCCAAAATGTGGAGGAAAAGGGGGGGGTGCGTCTTATAGTCCGGATATATGGGCTCTGGCTGTGGTGGGGAAGCGATTTCGGCAGAGCATCGGGTCACAGGAGGCTGGAGCAGACAGCTCCGGCTAACTCCTATGCCTGCTGCTAAAGAGAAATGAATATGTACTGCATTCCATGCCCATGGGCGTGGAGGGCAATGCATACTCATTTTTCTGGCATCCTGGTATAAAAGGCCCCATCATGTTCCTGGTATGATTGGTCCCATCCTTTTTCTTTTAAATTTGGCCCCATCCCGTTCCTGGTATGCATGGCCCCATCAGGAAAGATTAAAAAAACAAAACATTCACCTACACGGCGCTCCTATGCAGCATCCTGCTCCGGTGCCAGCAGTTGCTTAATGCTTGTAAGCAGTTCATTGCAAGGACGTCATGTGCTGCTCACAAGCAGAGCACAGCTGCCAGAATACTCACCGGGACCGTTCATTGCAGAGAGCGGTGAGTATCCATTCCCCTTCAGTAGCGCGCTGTGTCAACCGCCGGCTTTCTGCTGCGACCGGCGGTCACGTGTGCTGATACTTAAGAGAAATTACTGCAAGAGCACTGTATTGATTTAGTTCCACCTGATTACTTCCTGCGTCTACAACAAGACATATGTGCAACATTCACTTCCAAAGACACTGTTTTGCTCGGTTATTACTTCCAGACAATGAAGTTAAAACACGCAGTGTTGAAAGTATGGATAAAGTTTGTCCACATTGCTCAGCAAAGCTCTATTTAGGTGAAGTCGGTAGTGACCAATCTGCATCCATCTGTTGCCACAAGGGAAACGTTCAATTACATGCCATTACTGTTTGTAAAGAACTTCAGACACTTATTGAAAAGAATGATTGCGTAGCTCAAAAATGTTTGCAAAATATATGGCAATTTATTAATGCTTAGGCTTTTGCGTCAGTTCAAGTGAACTCTAAGGCTGGGTTCACACTTTGCGGTTTTTACCGCGGAACCGCCGCGATTTTGATGCTGCGGGTCCGCAGCAGTTTCCATAGCGTTTACAGTAACATGTAAACCCTATGGAAACCGCAAACCGCTGTGCACATGCTGCGGGAAAAACCGCGCGGGAACGCAGCGGTTTAAAACCCGCAGCATGTCACTTCTTTGTGCAGAATCGCTGCGATTCTGCACCCATAGGAATACATTGAACCGCTTACTTCCCGCATGGGGCTGTGCCCACGTTGCGGGAAGTAAGCGGATAATGTGCGGTTCCTACCCGGGGTGGAGGAGAGGAGACTCTCCTCCAGGCCCTGGGAACCATATTTGGGGTTAAAAAATAAAAAATCATGTTATACTCACCCTCTGAAGTCTCAGCGCTGCACGCGGCCGTCCGGTCAGAGTTGCTGTGCGACCAGGACCTGCGGTGACGTCGCGGTCACATGACCGTGACGTCACGAAGGGTCCTTCTCGCATAGCATCTTTGGAACCTGACCGCCGGGTGCAGCGCCCAGGAGATCCGGACATCAGAGGGTGAGTATAACCAATTTTTATTATTTTTAACATTACTATTGATGCTGCATATTGCTGCCAAAATACATGGCCAAGTTTATCACATGGTGGGAAGTTTACAACCACCTGAAGGGGTTACCCCAACTTACGCAGGCATTTTCATTCTTGATTTTGACGCTGCGTTACAGCATCGTATTAACAATCCAGCCAATAGAAAATGTCGACAAGGTTTAACCATAACCCTTATGCACAGATGTTCAAGTATATCAAAGATGTCTCACACGATGCTTCCATTTGACCAGCTTGCTTTTTCGGAAATTGCCTGCGCCCCCGACGACCAATGTGCAAAAATTTCGCATGGGCGAACTAGTATTTATTATTCATGAATATTTATTCATTTCTCTTTAAGTATTGGCACACGTGACCGCCGGCCGCAGTAGGACGCTGGCGACTGACACTGTGCGCTACTTTAGAGGAATGGATACTCACCGCTCTCTGCGATGAACGGTCCCGGTGAGTATTCTGGCAGCTGTGCTCTGCTTGTGAGCAGCACATGATGTCCCTGCCATGCGCTGCTTACAAGCATTAAGTAGTTGCTGACACCGGAGCAGGACGATGCAAGGCAGTGCCATGTAGGTGTGTGTAATTTTTTTTTAAATCTTTCCTGATGGGGCCATGCATATCATGAACGGGACGGGGCCAATTATAAAAGAAAAAAAGAATGGGACCAATCATACCAGGAACGGGTAGACGGACGATCAAATTATCATTATTCTCAGCATGACTGACATTTATTCGAGTCCAAACATGACTTGGCTATGTGACTCAGTTAAGCACTAATGTGTTTCTAAAATTCTGACAAGCGCTGAGCTTAGAAAAAGCACTGGTGTGTAGCGCTATCGTCGCACATCCAAAACATGTAATTTTCACACCTATATCGTTACTTGGGGTTGAGTTATTCCATCTTGAATAACTTTCTCATACACACATGGAGCACATGGCTGCAGACAAAGAGCTGGGTTCTGCTAACTAAGATTCTCGAGGGAGGGGGAAAAGTAGTGTAGGATTACTCAGGCAGAAAGAGAGAGTAGGAGGGGTGGTGAGGGGGATCAGAGCTGCAGCGTGTCTGCAAAACCAAACAATGTAGCAGAGCTCAGTGTGCGATCGAACAATAAGACATTACATCATATTTCCTGACACTCGGAGAACACTCGAGCATGCTCGGGAAAACTCAAGTAATGAGCATACTCGCCCATCACTACTGATAACGCCTTATCCGAGCATGTTTGCTCACTAATGCAGAACATAGACATGCAGAGCAAAGACATGGAGGATATAGACCCTGCTCAGCACATTGTGCAGGGAACTAATGTGACTGATGGAACCAACCTCATCTTTAACCCCTTAACCCACAGGCCATATTCCATTTTTTGCACCCCTTTCTCCCAGAGCCATAACTTTTTCATTTTTTGGTCACTATGGCCATGTGAGGACTGATTTTGCGGGCAAGTTGTACTTTTGACCAACACCATTGGTTTTAGCATATCGTGTACTGGAAAACGGGGGGGAATACAAGTGCGGTGACATTGTAAAAAAAAAAAAAAGTGCAATTCCAGTTTTTTGGTTTTTTTTTTACCATTAAATGCTAAGACTGACCTGATTCTCCGGGTCACTACGAGTTCACAGACATCAAACATGTATAGGTTCTTTTTTTATTTAACCCCTTCACGACATGCGCCGTACATGTACTGTGCATGTCCTGTCTCTACTTTTGATGTGGGCTCCAGCACTAAGTCCACATCTTTCCCGACATGTCAGCTGTTTTGAACAGCTGACGCGTGCCTCTCACAGTCGCCGGTGGAAACAAGATCCACTCGCGGATGTTAGCCTGTTAAATGCTGCTGTCAATCTCGGACAGTGGCATTTAATATGATCGCGCTGGAAGCTTTCACTAATCCCGCCCATTGGTGCCCGTGTCACATGATCGCGGGTCGCCGATGGGTTGGCATAACAAACCGGAGTCTGCAGCAGACCCCTGTGATGGTCATTGCTGGATTTCTATGAGCGCCGCCCAGCAGTCGGCGATGATAGCAATTGAGCAATTCTGCTACATAGAACAGCACATACATATTACAAGCGATCAGATGATCGCAGCTTCTAGTCTCCCATGTAGACTATTGAAGCCAGTGTAAAGTGAAAAAAGTTTTAAAAAATATGAATTTTTTTTTTTAAATTAAAGTTTAAATCACCATTCAAAATAAAACAATTAAAATAAAAATTTAAAATACTCATATTTGGTATCGCCGCATTCACAATCGCCAGATCTATCAATATATATAAAAAAATTAATCCAATTGGTAAACCACATAGCAAAAAAAAAGAAGTCAAAACGCCAGAATTACGGTCTTTTGCTCGTCGCAGCATTGCACTAAAATGCAATGACGGGCGATCAAAAGGGCATATCTACACAAAAATATAATTTAAAAAAATGTCAGTTCGGCACGCAAAAAATAAGCCCTCACTCAGCCCAAGATCCTGAAAAATGGAAAGGCTATGGGTCTCGGAAAATGGCGCAATTTATTTATTTTTTAACAAATTTGGGATTTTTTTTTTACCACATACAAAAAACTACCCAGACATGTTTGGTATCTATGAACTCGTAATGACCTGGAGAATCATAGTGTCAGTTTTAGCATTTGGTGAACATAGTAATTTGCAGTACACAATTTGGTAAAACTAATGGTGTTGTTCAATAGTAGAACTAGTCCTGTCAAAAACGAGCCCTCACATAGCCATATTGAGAAAAAAAAATAAAAAAAAGTTATAACTCTGGGAAACAGGAGACCAGAAACCAAAAAAATGAAAATGGGATACGACATGAAGAGTGAAAAAAAAAAATCCAAAATGTATTAAAAAAAAAAAAATATGTCACCATTTTTCGAGACCTGTAGTATCTCCATTATTCGTGATCTGGGTTGGGGTAGAGGGCTTATTTTTTGTGTGTCGAACTGATGTTTTTATTGATACAATTTTGTAGTACATGCAATCTTTTGTTCGCCCGTTATTGCATTTTATTGCAATGTAGCAGTGACCAAAGAAACTTACCGTATTTTCTGGTGTATAAGACGACTGGGCGTATAAGACGACCCCCAAATTTTCCATCTAAAATATGGAATTTGGGATATGCCCGCCGTATAAGATGGGGGTCATCTTATACGCCCAGCCATCTTATACGGCGTGTGGTTCCCAGGGTCTGGAGGAGAGGAGACTCTCCTTCAGGCCCTGGGATCCATATTCATGTAAAAAATAAAGAATAAAAATAAAAAACATGGATATACTCACCCTCGGACGGCCCCTGGCTCACAGCGCTGCTAGCGTCTGCCTCTGTTCCTAAGAATGGAGAGAGTGAAGGACCTTCGATGATGTCGCGGTCACATGAGCGGTCACCTGACTGCGACGTCATCGAAGGTCTCCTCTCCTCCAGACCCTGGGAACCACACGCAGACATCCAGGATCGCTCCCTGCACACGCCATACCCGGCGTATGAGACGACCCCCGACTTTTGGGACAATTTTTAGGGGTCAAAAAGTCGTCTTATACGCCGGAAAATATGGTAATTCTAGCATTTTTAGTTTTTTCTCATTATGCCATTTAGCGATTGGGTTAATTGTTTTTATATTGATAGATCGGACAATTCTGAACACGGCAATGCAAAATATGATTATACTTGATTTTTTTAATTGTTTTATTTTGAATGGGGTGAAAGGGGGGCGAATTGAACTTTTATACTTTTTTGTATTTTTAAAAACTTTTTTTTGCTTCTTGCATGCTTTTATTTAGTCTCCATGGGAGACTAGAAACTGCACTACTTTGATCGCCTATGCTACACAGGCGATGTTCAGATCACCTGTGTGTAGAAGAAATGCTCACTTGCTATGAGTGCCGATCACGGGGCGGCACTCATAGCAATCTGGCAATGACAACCACAGATGTCTGCTGCAGACGTCTGGTTGACATGCTGATTCATCGGTGACCCGCGATCATGTTACCGGTGGACGCGATTATGTGATCGGTGGACGCGATTATGTGACGCGCTTCCTGTAAGCACAAGTTAACTAGTCAATCTCTGACAGTGGCATTTAACTCAATTAACTAGTTAACAGCCACGGGTGGATTGCGATTTCACCCGCGTCTGTTGCGGGCACATGTCAGCTGCATAGATCAAAAGTTTTAGCTTAGCGCTGGAGCCCCCACCAAACAGGGGGAGTCCGACATGTGTTTACTATTACTGCACATGTCGGAAAGGGGTTAAATCTGTCAAACCAGGTCCCATGATGGTTAACCCCAGTTTTGATTCATCAGGGGAATGCGACGTGTCCTATACTGTAGAGAGCTTTCATTTGTTTTACATTCAAAGGTCAAGATGCTCAGGCCTTGGATGTTTCAGCTGCTGATTGTAAGTGAAGTCATTTTTTTAATATATATATATATATTTGTGTGTATATCTTGTACAGTTGTGGCCAAAAGTATTGACACACCTGCAATTCTGTCAGATAATGCTCAGTTTCTTCCTGAAAATGATTGCAAACACAAATTCTTATTATTTTCTTCATTAAATTTGTCTTGAATGAAAAAACACAAAAAGAATTGCCCTAAAGTCAAATTGGATATAATTCCACACCAAACATAAAAAAGGGGTGGACAAAAGTATTGGCACTGTTCGAAAAATCATGGGATGCTTCTCTAATTTGTGTAATTAACAGCACCTGCAACTTACCTGTGGCACCTAACAGGTATTGGCAATAACTAAATCACACTTGCAGCCAGTTGACATAGATTTAAGTTGACTCAACCGCTGTCCTGTGTCCTTGTGTTACCACATTGAGCATGGAGAAAAGAAAGACGACCAAAGAACTGTCTGAGGACTTGAGAAACCAAATTGTGAGGAAGCATGAGCAATCTCAAGGCTACAAGTCCATCTCCAAAGACCTGAATATTCCTGTTTCTACCGTGAGCAGTGTCATCAAGAAGTTTAAAGCCCATGGCACTGTGGCTAACCTACCTAGATGTGGACGTAAAAGAAAAATTGACAAGAGATTTCAACGCAAGATTATGCGGATGTTGGATAAAGAACCTCGACTAACATCCAAACAAGTTCAAGCTGCCCTGCAGTCCGAGGGCACAACAGTGTCAAACTGTACTATCCGTCGGCGTCTGAATGAAAAGGGTCTGTATGGTAGGAGACCCAGGAAGACCCCACTTCTTACCCCGAGACATAAAAAAGCCAGGCTGGAGTTTGCCAAAACCTACCTGAAAAAGCCTAAAACGTTTTGGAAGAATGTTCTCTGGTCAGATGAGACAAAAGTAGAGCTTTTTGGGCAAAGGCATCAGCATAGAGTTTACATGAGAAAAAAAGAGGCATACACAGAAAAGAACACAGTCCCTACAGTCAAACATGGCGGAGGTTCTCTGATGTTTTGGGGTTGCTTTGCTGCCTCTGGCACTGGACTGCTTGACCGTGTGCATGGCATTATGAAGTCTGAAGACTACCAACAAATTTTGCAGTATAATGTAGGGCCCAGTGTGAGAAAGCTTGGTCTCCCTCAGAGGTCATGGGTCTTCCAGCAGGACAATAACCCAAAACACACTTCAAAAAGCACTAGAAAATGGTTTGAGAGAAAGCACTGGAGACTTCTAAGGCGGCCAGCAATGAGTCCAGACCTGAATTCCATAGAATACCTGTGGAGAGATCTAAAAATGGCAGTTTGGAGAAGGCACCCTTCAAATATCAGGGACCTGGAGCAGTTTGCCAAAGAAGAATGGTCTAAAATTCCAGCACAGCATTGTAAGAAACTCATTGATTGTTACCGAACGCGGTTGGTCGCAGTTATTTTGGCTAAAGGTTATGCAACCAAGTATTAGGCTGAGGGTGCCAATACTTTTGTCTGGCCCATTTTTGGAGTTTTGTGTGAAATGATCAGTGTTTTGCTTTTTGCTTCATTCTCTTTTGTGTTTTTTCATTTAAGACAAATTAAATGAAGATAATAATACCAAAGAATTTGTGATTGCAATCATTTTCAGGAAGAAACTGAGTATTATCTGACAGAATTGCAGGGGTGTGAATACTTTTGGCCACAACTGTACAAGATATACACACAAATATATATATATATTAAAAAAATGACTTCACTTACAATCAGCAGCTGAAATATCCAAGGCCTGAGCATCTTGACCTTTGAATGTAAAACAAATGAAAGCTCTCTACAGTATAGGACACGTCCCATTCCCCTGATGAATCAAAACTGGGGTTAACCATGATGGGACCTGGTTGGTCTATTATCCCTTGGTTCCAAATCTTCAAATCAGTCATCAGAAGCGTTGATATTGTTCCTTTTTTTTCTTCTCCCCCTTCAATATGTTAAACTGACTTTAATTTACTCAATCTGGGTTGCTTATATGCCCTAGGGGTCATATGCAGATTGCTCTCTGACCGAATGGTATTTCTTGATTTTTTTACTCCACAGATTGGTATCAGATATAAAAATGTATTTGGGATATATTTATATCCACTTGCTGCTTACACTTTGAGTGTAACTATGTGTCACTATATTTCTTGGCTGCCAGACTAAGGATACAGCTGCAAAATGGTGCCTCATCAATGCTGAGATAATGGTTTGTTGTATGCTCCTTTTTGTTAGGTGGGATAAACACTTTTGTAGCAAGCATTGATTTTCATCTCAGGCTATTAGTCAGTGACTATCCTCGTATTTAGTATTGCTTTATATCAAATATCACTGCTTTGACGATATTGTTTATGAGCTACTGACTATATACCTATATTTACCACTACCAGTCAGGTTTATGCAAAGAGAGTTTTTCCTTTTCACCTGAGGCCTCTGATTTAGTTTGAGCCTATTTACATTGGGAAATTAGGTTGTGCAGCTCTTTAAGCTACCTAGCGGTGCTTTCTTATTTTTTATGGCAATCCAACAGTGACCATTTGTTACTGTAAGTTTTTGTTCTTGTTTTTTATATCACTGGCACATTTGCACTTTATATGTGGTTTGCTTACTTGTCTGATATTTTTTTATGTTTATATCCAATGAAAGTTAAATTTAACATTGATCCCAAGTGGCTTTTTCTCCATACTGTTTCCTTGGGTTGAGTATTGCTCCCGCTTTTTTTGATTCACTTACAATCAACAGCTGGAACATCCAAGGCCTGAACACCTTTGCCTTTGAATGTAAAACAAACGACCCCAACTTTATACAAAGACTGAACAATACAGACATTCAGATGACAATGGCTGAAAACAAATCCTTAGTACCCACCGGATACAGGGAAATCTCTGTTTCTGCCCTGAAAAATAAAAATATCTAAAAAGGCCGCTGCTCAGGAAGAATATTGATCTGATGTAAAAAGGGCTCACCCACTGAGACGGACATGTGGCATGTCTTTCCAGACCGTAGCATGTCAATTTCTCTTGCAGAGATGCTAGTCTCCGCAAGAGAAATTTCACCCAATGCAATGTACGGGATGCGGTGAATCCGCATGGTCCAGTGAAAACATGCGGATTCACCTACATTCAATAGACTGCAGCACTTTGAACGCAGCGAACATGAACTGCGTCCAAAGCGCTGCCAGTTCCGGATCGTGGGCACATACCCTAGGACTTGCTATTATTAACCCCTTTCCGACAATGAACATAAATTTACGCCGATGTCAGACTCCCTCCCTTTGACGTGAGTCTTGGCAGTGAGCCCACATCTTTCCCGGCACGCAGCTGTTTTGAACAGCCCGAAACAGCTGTGGGTGGAATTGCGACCCACATGCGGCTGTTAACCCGTTAAATGCTACTGTCAAATGCTGACAGTGGAATTTAACATGCATTTCAGGCAAACGCGCCGGAAATTCACCATCGGTGACCCCCATCACGTGATAGCGGGTCACCGATGGGTTAGCATGACAACCAGAGGTCTACTGGAGACCTCTAAGGTTGTCACTGCTGGTATGCTTTGAGCACCACCCAGTAGTCAGCACTCACAGCAAGAACTGATCATCGCCTGTATGTAGCATAGGTGACCGAGTTATGGCAGCTTCTAGTCTCCCATGGAGACTATTGAAGCATGCCAAAGGTTAAAAAAAAAGTTTTTAAAAAAAATATATATATAAAAAATATATAAATGGTTTCTTGTATTTCGGTCTCGCGAGATGATGACGTAGCGGGCTCGCGAGACCGCAATGCACTCTTGGGAGCGACGGGCACAGTCTGGCCGCTCCCTACTCCCCTGCAGTCAGTGCCCCTCTATACTACTCCCCCAGTCAGCGCCCGCCGCCCACATAGCATTGTAGTAGTCCGTTAAACCGACTGCGTTACACCGCGGTGTAACACAGTCTGTTAACGCTGCTATTCACCCTATGTGACAAACTTTTTACTATTGATGCTGCCTTTTCAGCATCAATAGTAAAAAGATACAGTGCCTATAAGTAGTATTCAACCCCCTGCAGATTTAGCAGGTTTACACATTTGGAATTAACTTGACATTGTGACATTTGGACTGTAGATCAGCCTGGAAGTGTGAAATGCACTGCAGCAAAAAAGAATGTTATTTCTTTTTTTTTTAAATTGTGAAAAGTCTTTTCAGAGGGTCATTTATTATTCAACCCCTCAACCCACCAGAATGCTGTTTGATTCCCCTAAAGTATTAAGAAGTAGTTCAGGCACAAAGAACAATGAGCTTCACATGTTTGGATTAACTATCTCTTTTTCCAGCCTTTTCTGACTATTTAAAACCCTCCCCAAACTTGTGAACAGCACTCATACATGGTCAACATGGGAAAGACAAAGGAGCATTCCAAGGCCATCAGAGACAAGATCGTGGAGGGTCACAAGGCTGGCAAGGGGTACAAAACCCTTTCCAAGGAGTTGGGCCTACCTGTCTCCACTGTTGGGAGCATCATCCGGAAGTGGAAGGCTTATGGAACTACTGTTAGCCTTCCATGGCCTGGACAGCCTTTGAAAGTTTCCTCCCGTGCCGAGGCCAGGCTTGTCCGAAGAGTCAAGGCTAACCCAAGGACAACAAGGAAGGAGCTCCGGGAAGATCTCATGGCAGTGGGGACATTGGTTTCAGTCAATACCATAAGTAACGTACTCCACCGCAATGGTCTCCGTTCCAGACGAGCCCATAAGGTACCTTTACTTTCAAAGCGTCATGTCAAGGCTCGTCTACAGTTTGCTCATGATCACTTGGAGGACTCTGAGACTTACTGGTTCAAGGTTCTCTGGTCTGATGAGACCAAGATCGAGATCTTTGGTGTCAACCACACACGTGACGTTTGGAGACTGGATGGCACTGCATACGACCCCAAGAATACCATCCCTACAGTCAAGCATGGTGGTGGCAGCATCATGCTGTGGGGCTGTTTCTCAGCCAAGGGGCCTGGCCATCTGGTCCGCATCCATGGGAAGATGGATAGCACGGCCTACCTGGAGATTTTGGCCAAGAACCTCCGCTCCTCCATCAAGGATCTTAAGATGGGTCGTAATTTCATCTTCCAACAAGACAACGACCCAAAGCACACAGCCAAGAAAATCAAGGCCTGGTTCAAGAGGCAAAAAATCAAGGTGTTGCAGTGGTCTAGTCAGTCTCCTGACCTTAACCCAATTGAAAACTTGTGGAAGGAGCTCAAGATTAAAGTCCACATGAGACACCCAAAGAACCTAGATAACTTGGAGAAGATCTGCATGGAGGAGTGGGCCAAGATAACTCCAGAGACCTGTTCCGGCCTGATCAGGTCTTATAAAAGACGATTATTAGCTGTAATTGCAAACAAAGGTTATTCCACAAAATATTAAACCTAGGGGTTGAATAATAATTGACCCACACTTTTATGTTTAAAATTTATAAAAATTTAACTGAGCAACAAAACTTTTTGGTTTGTAAGATTTATGCATCTGTTAATAAATCCTGCTCTTGTTTGAAGTTTGAAGGCTCTAACTTATTTGCATCTTATTAAACCTGCTAAATCTGCAGGGGGTTGAATACTACTTGTAGGCACTGTATAATGTTAAAAAAAAATATTCTCACCATCCGTCACCTCCGCAGCAGCTTTTCCTGCAGCTCGCGATGCTCCGGTCCCACCGTTTCGCTGATTGGTCGCGACCAGCTGGCGTGACCACAATCAGCGACATTGCTGCGGGATTTAAATCGCGCTTCGCTGATTCCTCGTGCCCAGCCGGCGCGACCAATCAGCGACATTGCCGAAGGATGCCGGCGCGAACAATCAGCGACATTGGCACGGGATTTAAATTCCACTTCGCTGATTCCTCGCGCCCAGGCGGCGCGACCAATCAGCGACATTAACGCGGGATCAAATGTTAAAAATAATTAAAAAATAAAAAATAAAAAAGCATTATATACTCACCTTCCGGATCCAGCCCAAGCCTTTCCCGCTCTTCGCGACGCTCCGGTGACCGGTCCATGCATTGCGGTCTCGCGAGATGATGACGTAGCGGTCTCGCGAGACCGCTAGTAAATCATCTCGCGAGACCGCAATGCATTCTTGGGACCGGAGCATCGGTAAACGTCTCGGCTGGAACTATAGACGCGCCAGGAACTATAATGCAGGAAGAGGAGGCGGCGCCCGGCGCGCACAAGCCAGGAGTGACGGCTGTGCTGCGTCTCATTAGAAAGGAAAGTCCCGCCTCCGGGACGGATTCAGGGTATGTGGGGGCAAATTTTATAAGTGTTTATTTCAGCGTGTGCAGGCATTTGTAACTAAAGAGCCACCTTGTCAGAATGCAGCATTAGTGCTGCACACGGTGGCTCTTTTAGTTACAAACGCCTGAGGGGGGTGACAGGTTCCCTTTAAGAAGACTCTCCGATCTCTTCCTGGATTTCAGCTACCTGAAGGAAAAAAAGAGAAAACACAGTTATGTGAAAAAGCTTGGGCACCCCTATTAATCTTAAGCTTAATGTTTTTTATAAATGTTTTTTTTTTCCAACAGCTATTTCAGTTTCATATATCTAATAACTGTTGGACACAGTAATGTTTCTGCCTTGAAATGAGGTTTATTGTACTAACAGAAAAAGTGCAATCTGCAGTCAAACAAAATTTGACAGGTGCATAAGTATAGGCACCCCACCAGAAAAGTGACATTAATATTTAGTAGATCCTCCTTTTGCAAAAATAACAGCCTCTAGTCGCTTCCTGTAGCTTTTAATGAGTTCCTGGATCCTGGATGAAGGTATTTTTGACCATTCCTCTTTACAAAACAATTCCCGTTCAGTTAAGTTTGATGGTCGCCGAGCATGGACAGCCCTCTTCAAATGATCCCACAGATGTTCAATGATATTCAGGTCTGGGGACTGGGATGGCCATTCCAGAACAGTGTAATTGTTCCTCTGCATGAATGCCTGAGTAGATTTGGAGCGGTGTTTTGGATCATTGTCTTGCTGAAAGATCCATCCCCCGCGTAACTTCAACTTTGTCACTGATTCATGAACATTATTGTCAAGAATCTGCTGATACTGAGAGGAATCCATGCGTCCCTCAACTTTAACAAGATTCCCGGTGCCGGCATTGGCCACACAGCCTCAAAGCATGATGGAACCTCCACCAAATTTTACTGTGGGTAGCAAGTGTTTTTCTTGGAATGCTGTGTTTTTTGGCCGCCATGCATAACGCTTTTTTGTATGACCAAACAACTCAATCTTGGTTTCATCAGTCCACAGGACCTTCTTCCAAAAAGAAATTGGCTTCTCCAAATGTGCTTTTGCATACCTCAGCCGACTGTTTGTGGCGTGCTTGCAGAAATGGCTTCTTTCGCATCACTCCCCATACAGCTTCTCCTTGTGCAAAGTGCGTTGTATAGTTGACCGATGCACAGTGACACCATCTGCAGCAAGTTGATGCTGCAGCTCTCTGGAGGTGGTCTGAGTATTGTCCTTGACTGATCTCACCATTCTTCTTCTCTGCCTTTCTGATGTTTATCTTGGCCTGCCACTTCTGGCCTTAACAAGAACTGTACCTGTGTTCTTCCATTTCCTTACTATGTTCCTCACAGTGGAAAATGACAGGTTAAATCTCTGAGACAGCTTTTTCTATCCTTCCCCTGAACAACTATGTTGAATAATCTTTGTTTTCAGATCATTAGACAGTTGTTTTGAGGAGCCCATGATGTGTCAGAGGAGATTCAAACAGGAGAACAACTTGCAAGTGGCCACTTTAAGTAGCGTTTCTCATGATTGCATACACATGGCTATGAAGATCAAAGCTCAATGAGGTTAGAAAACCAAAAAAAGTGCTTTAGCAAGTCAGTAAAAAGTAGGTAGGAGTTTTTAAAACAAGAAAATGATAAGGGTGCCCATACTTATGCACCTGTCAAATTTTGTATGAATGCAGATTGCACATTTTCTGTTAGTACAATAAACCTCATTTCAAGGCAGAAACATTACTGTGTCCAACAGTTATTAGATATATGAAACTGAAACAGCTGTTCCAAAAAAAAAAATAATTTTTATAAAGCATTAAGCTTAAGATTAATAGGGGTGCCCAAACTTTTTCATATAACTGTATCTTGCTTGGGGGAAGAAGAGAGTGCTTTGGAGATAGCAGAGAAGTATATGAGTGCATGCCATAGGCTGCGAGAAAGAGACATCCTATGTAATAATTGCCAGTTGCGACTTCCGGACGCTGTCCCCTAATCCCATAAGGCACCGCGGCAGTGTCACTTGCACCTACGCAAGTGATATTCACGTCACCACTATTCCCGCGCATGTGCAGTAACAGCCACAACTGCGCGCTCTACCCGCACATGCGTGATAACGACGCGGCTGTTACTGCGCCTGCGTGGGGAATAGCGGTGACGTCTTCACCGCACACCCGATGTGATAGCATTGGACCTATTTCTAGTATGATATATTATGGACTTCCATAGCCCCCATCGATCGTTACTACAGTCCCTACCCATCAACATCACAGTCCCTATTGTACACTTGCTTTGGCAAAACTAATGTGCATTTAGTCATACCAATAGAGCTTCTTTGAATTTGATACGGGACACAGCGGCAGATACGGGACACAGCGGTAGGTAGGTAGATAAATATGAGATAGATATTCATGACATTAATTAGTGCCTTGAGTACGTGTATTAACCTAATAAATAACTTTAAAAAATGACGTGGGGTCCCCCACCCATTTTGGATAACCAGTCCAGACTGGGAAGGTCCATGGATATTGGCCCCTGCACAGCCTAAAAATACAAGTCTGCAGCTGCCCCAGAATTGGAGCATCCATTAAATGCACCAATTCGGGCACTTTGCTCAGCTCTTCTCAATTGCACTGGTGCAGTGGCAATCGAGGTAATAGTTTATGAGGTTGATGTCAGCTTTGCAGTGTCAGCTGGCATCAAGCCCAGGGGGGCAGTAATAAAGAGGCATCTATCAGACACCCCCATTACTAAACCAATAATATAAAAAAGAACACAGTAAAAAAAAAAAAAAAAAAGTTTTGGGTGTTCTTTTTTATAAATGAAACTCCCCCACACCTCGTTTACCAATTTATTAAAAAGGAAAAAAAAAAAAACAATGAAGACCTGACATAATCTAACGAATCTGAAGCAGTCTAAAATTGGGAACCTGAATGGAATAAAAAGAGAGTTAATTTTATAAAAACAAGAAACACTCCCTCATTCACCAATTTATTATAAAAAAAAAAAAAAAAAAACACCTGCATCTTGACATAATCCATCGCGATCCCATGACTTCCAGCGATTCTCTACAGCAAACTATGGAGCGCCGTTCTGAGAATGAGGCTTCATAGGTCACGCCGGTCATGTCTCACGAGCGATGACGTCAGTAAGGTGGCTTCATACTTCACTCCTAGTCATGTCTCACAAGCAATGACATTACGGACGTCATCGCTTGTGAGACATGGCGGGGAGTGACCCATGAAGAGTCATTCATAGGTTGCTGTACAGAATCGCTGGACGCTGTGGGATTGCGATGGATTACTTCAGAGCTGCGGGGATTTTTTGTCATAAAATGGTGAATGAGGGAGTGTATTATTATCTCTCTTTATGACTTTAAGGCTCCCATTCTTCGACTACTTCGCATTCTCAGGACTATGTCGGATCTTCATTGTTTGTTTTTTCATTTTAACAAATGTAATAAATTGGTAAAGGGAGGTGTGGGGGAGGTTTTTTTTAAAAAAAACACAGGAAAAAATAGCTTATTACTGGATTAGTAATGGGGTATGTGATAGAAGCCTCTCTAATACTAACCTCTGATGTCAGCTGACACTACAAAACGGACATCAACCCCATAAACTATTACCCCAATAGCTAATCGGTAAGAGCGGGACAAAGTGCCCAAAATGGTGCATCTAATGGGTAGGGCAATTCTGGGGCGGCTAATGGCTTGTATTTTTAGGCCAGGAAGGGAACAATCAAGGACCTTTCCAGCCTGAAAATCTCAGCCAGCAGCTGTCTGCTTTATATGGGCTGGTTATCAAAAATAAGGGGAGGCCACGTCACTTTTTTAAACATGCACTTTACAACATATGTCCTGTTTTTTAACTGTGGATTTACTGCATCTAATGCAAGTCTGAGGAAAGTCCGCACAGAAGACTGAGCGTTCCAGAAAGAGAAATTGACATGCTGCCGCTTGGAAACCCACACCGCAGGCGAGTTTATGCAGCGCATGAAAGAAGCACAGTGGGCATGAGATTTCTATTAAATCCATACACTGTGCTTGTACAGTACAACGCAACGTTTTGGAAGCAGCGAAAATATGCTGCGTCAAAAAAGCCACTATTCTTGATCGTGGACACACAGCCTCACTGTGCAGACAATCTTTCCAGCTATTATGGATTTCTGTAAAAAAGCTTAGTGACGGTTTCTAATAATAAATAATAGAACCGTGAACGTGCACGCCTTACTATAATACAGGTAGGATCTTAAAATTAATGAAAGTAACCTAGCCCAATGTGTTAGACTTACACAACTGTTTACTACGTGAACCATATAATGTGCTTTATGTATACTTAAACACACTGTGGTCCCCAAGGTGAGGTCCTCAGAATAGGCTGTTAAGATTGTATTTTACATTGCAAGTATGCACTTGCAGTATAGGTGTGTAACCAACTTTTAAATGGTTATTTCCATCTTCATAGATGGATATTGCTAGTAATCACTTTGGCAGTTTACTGACATTCGTGAGTTACTAACACTTTTTTTTACAGCTTGTTGCCCAGGTAACCGATTTCTGCTGCTGTCTAACTTGTAAGCATGAGCTGAGGCTGGCTGGGATTAAAGCGCCACTCTAGCGTGTTTTTTTTTTTTTTTTACTTACCGTATATACTCGAGTATAAGTCAAGATTTTCAGCCCCCAAGTCATGGAAGGCGCGGGGGTCGGCGAGTGAGGGGGAGCGACGCCTGTCAAATACTCACCTGCTCCCAGCGCTCCTAGCGCGGTCCCCGCATCTTCGGGCACGGCAGCTTCTTCCCCTGTTCAGCAGTCACTGGTACCGTTCATTAAAGTTATGAATATGGATTCCACTCCCATAGGGGTGGAGCCGCATATTCATTACTGTAATGAGCAGTGCCATGTGACCGCTCACTATAGGAAGAAGCTGCCGCTCCCGGAGACGTGGGACATGCAGGGACCGTGTCAGGAGCGCCGGGAGCAGGTGAGTATGTCATATTCACCTTTCCGCGTTTCACCACCGTCTCGTCTTCCGCGTTCTCTGCAGTGACTGTTCAGGTCAGAGGACGGGGCGCGATGACGTATTAGTGTGCGCACCACCCTCTACAGTCAGTGCGGAGAGACGGGACGCTGAGGAGCAGCGACGAGAGGTGAGCACCGTATGTCCTTTTTTTTAGTGCAGCAGCAGCATTTATGTGGCACAATGCTATATGGAGCGTCTATGGGGCCATAAAGAACTGCATGGAGCATTATATGGGGCATCTATGGGGCCATAACTGCATGGAGCATTATATGGGGCATCTATGGGGCCATAACTGCATGGAGCATTATATGGGGCATCTATGGGGCCATAACTGAATGGAGCATTATATGGGGCATCTATGGGACCATAACTGCATGGAGCATTATATGGCGCATTATATGGGGCATCTATGGGGCCATAAAGAACTGCATGGAGCATCTATGGGGCCATAACTGCATGGAGCATTATATGGAGCATCTATGGGGACATAACTGCATGGAGCATTATATGGGGCATCTATGGGGCCATAAAGAACTGCATGGAGCATTATATGGGGCATCTATGGGGCCATAAAGAACTGCATGGAGCATTATATGGGGCATCTTATGGGGCCATAAAGAACTGCATGGAGCATTATATGGAGCGTCTATGGGGCCATAAAGAACTGCATGGAGCATTATATGGGGCATCTATGGGGCCATAACTGCATGGAGCATTGTATGGGGCATCTATGGGGCCATAACTGCATGGAGCATTATATGGGGCATCTATGGGGCCATAACTGCATGGAGCATTATATGGCACATTATATGGGGCATCTATGGGGCCATAAAGAACTGCATGGAGCATTATATGGAGCATCTATGGGGCCATAACTGCATGGAGCATTATATGGGGCATCTATTGGGACATAACTGCATGGAGCATTATATGGGGCATCTATGGGCCATAAAGAACAGCATGGAGCATTATATGGGGCATTACATGGGGCCATAAAGAACTGCATGGAGCATTAGATGGAGCATCTATGGGGTCATAAAGAACTGCATGGAGCATTATATGGGGCATCTATGGGGCCATAAAGAACTGCATGGAGCATTCTATGGGGCATCTTATGGGGCCATAAATAACTGCATGGAGCATTAGATGGAGCATCTATGGGGTCATAAAGAACTGCATGGAGCATTATATGGGGTATCTATGGGGCCATAAAGAACTGCATGGAGCATTATATGGGGCATCTTATGGGGCCATAAAGAACTGCATGGAGCATTATATGGCGCATATTTGTATATGGAGCATCTTATGGGGCCATAATGAACTGCACTGAGCATTATATGGGGCATCTATGGGGCCATAACTGCATGGAGCATTGTATGGGGCATCTATGGGGCCATAACTGCATGGAGCATTGTATGGGGCATCTATGGGGCCATAACTGCATGGAGCATTGTATGGGGCATCTATGGGGCCATAACTGCATGGAGCATTGTATGGGGCATCTATGGGGCCATAACTGCATGGAGCATTGTATGGGGCATCTATGGGGCCATAACTGCATGGAGCATTGTATGGGGCATCTATGGGGCCATAACTGCATGGAGCATTGTATGGGGCATCTATGGGGCCATAACTGCATGGAGCATTGTATGGGGCATCTATGGGGCCATAACTGCATGGAGCATTATATAGGGCTATAACTGCATGGAGCATTATATGGGGCATCTATGGGGCCATAACTGCGAGCATTATATGGGGCATCTATGGGGACATAACTGCATGGATCATTATATGGAGCATCTATGGGGCCATAACTGCATGGAGCATCTATGGGGACATAACTGCATGGAGCATTATATGGAGCATCTATGGGGACATAACTGCATAGAGCATTATATGGAGCATCTATGGGGAGATAACTGCATGGAGCATTATATGGGGCATCTATGGGGCCATAAAGAACTGCATGGAGCATCTATGGGGCCATAATGAACTGCATGGAGCATTATATGGAGCATTACATGGGGCCATAAAGAACAGCATGGAGCATTATATGGGGCATCTATGGGGCCATAAAGAACTGCATGGAGCATTATATGGAGCATTACATGGGGCCATAAAGAACTGCGTGGAGCATTATATGGAGCATCTATGGGGCCATAAAGAACTGCATGGAGCATTATATGGGGCATCTATGGGGCCATAAAGAACTGCATGGAGCATTATATGGGGCATCTTATGGGGCCATAAAGAACTGCATGGAGGATTATATGGGGCATATTTGTATATGGAGCATCTTATGGGGCCATAATGAACTGTATGGGGCCTATTGTGTATGGAGCATCTTATGGGGCCATGATGAACAGTATGGAGCATTATATGAGGCTCCTGATTTAATATGAAAATTCAAAAACACTTAACCTACTGATGTCTCAATTAATTTTACTTTTATTGGTATCTATTTTTATTTTTGACATTTACCGGTAGCTGCTGCATTTTCCACCGTAGGCTTATACTCGAGTCAAAAAGTTTCCCAGGTTTTTTGTTGCAAAATTAGGGGTCTCGGCTTATACTCGAGTATATACGGTATCTATTTTGGCACTGAACTGGTATTGCAATTGCATGTTCTCTGCTCCCATTAAAATTACCAGCTGCTGTCTTCAGCTGTTCCCGACGCCACTCCGGTCCTCCACCATCAACTGGCTGACCGGAAGTCAGATGGCAGCTAGTAAGTATACTACTAAAAGCAGGGAACTTAGATCAGTGACACCACTCCAGCAGTAAAAAAAAAATGCCAGCACCTCTGAAGCTTTAAAAGGTAGCAGCGCGCGCCATTAAGTTTGGTGGGCTTCAAAACTGTGTTCAGGCTCAATATGGACAGCTTATCACTAGGGGTAAGTGAATAGCTTTGGATAAGTCCTTATCCAAACAGCTATTACTCTTAGCAAATAGCTGCATTGGGAACCCAGATACCTGGAGCGCTCCTGATAATCAGCTCTTCGGCGCTGCAGCTGCATGTGTCGCGGCTGTGTGATAGTCACTGTTATGGACCTGGTGGTTAGGAGCACCCGGAACGACCTGATGGTTAAACTCACACAGGACAAGCTCTGGGAAATGGGAGCTCTGCTGACCGCAACCCCTAATCCTATCACACAACTAGAAATAGCCGTGGAGCGTACCTAACACGACCTAGACGCCTCTTCACAGCCTAAGAGCTAACTAGCCCTAAAGATAGAAAATAAAGGCTACCTTGCCTCAGAGAAATTCCCCAAAGGAAAAGGCAGCCCCCCACATATATTGACTGTGAGTTAAGATGAAAGTCACAAACACAGAAATGAAACAGGTTTCAGCAAAGGGAGGCCAGACTTACTAAACAGACTGAGGATAGGAAAGGTATCTTTGCGGTCAGCACAAAAAACTACAAAAGACCACGCAGAGTGTGCAAAAAGACCTCCGCACCGACTCACGGTGCGGAGGTGCCACTCTGCATCCCAGAGCTTCCAGCTAGCAAGACAAAATCATGATAGCCAACTGGACAAGGAAACAATGAACAAATAATTAACTAGCAGTGACTTAGCTTCTGCTGGAGTAGACAGGTCACCAGAAAGATCCAAGAGCGAACTGAACCAGTACAAGAACATTGACAGCTGGCATGGAGTAACAATCTGAGTGGAGTTAAATAGAACAGCCAGCCAAAGAATAAACTACGTCACCTGTGGAAGGAACCTCAGAAGCAGCAGCTCCACTCACAGCCACCAGAGGGAGTCCATGGACAGAACTCGCCGAAGTACCATTCACGACCACAGGAGGGAGTTCGAAAACAGAATTCACAACAGTACCCCCCCCTTGAGGAGGGGTCACCGAACCCTCACCAGAGCCCCCAGGCCGATCAGGACGAGCCAAATGAAAAGCATGAACTAGATCGGCAGCATGAACATCAGAGGCAAAAACCCAGGAATTATCTTCCTGACCATAACCCTTCCACTTGACCAGGTACTGGAGTTTCCGTCTCGAAATACGAGAATCCAAAATCTTCTCCACCACATACTCCAACTCCCCCTCGACCAACACCGGGGCAGGAGGATCAACGGAGGGAACCATAGGCGCCACGTATCTCCGCAATAACGACCTATGGAACACATTATGGATGGCAAAAGAAGCTGGAAGGTCCAAACGAAATGACACAGGATTAAGAACTTCAGAAATCTTATACGGACCAATGAAACGAGGCTTAAACTTAGGAGAGGAAACCTTCATAGGAACATGACGAGATGACAACCAAACCAAATCCCCAACACGAAGTCGGGGACCAACACAGCGCCGGCGGTTAGCGAAACGTTGAGCCTTCTCCTGGGACAATGTCAAATTGTCCACCACATGAGTCCAAATCTGCTGCAACCTGTCCACCACCGTATCCACACCAGGACAGTCCGAAGGCTCAACCTGCCCTGAAGAGAAACGAGGATGGAAACCAGAATTACAGAAAAAAGGCGAAACCAAAGTAGCCGAGCTGGCCCGATTTATTAAGGGCGAACTCAGCCAAAGGCAAGAAGGACACCCAATCATCCTGATCAGCAGAAACAAAGCATCTCAGATATGTCTCCAAAGTCTGATTAGTTCGTTCGGTTTGGCCATTTGTCTGAGGATGGAAAGCCGAAGAAAAAGACAAATCAATGCCCATCTTAACACAAAAGGACCGCCAAAACCTCGAAACAAACTGAGAACCTCTGTCCGAGACGATGTTCTCCGGAATGCCATGCAAACAAACCACATGCTAGAAAAACAATGGCACCAAATCAGAGGAGGAAGGCAATTTAGACAAGGGTACCAAATGGACCATCTTAGAGAAGTGATCAAAAACCACCCAAATGACCGACATCCTCTGAGAGACAGGGAGATCTGAAATAAAATCCATGGAAATATGCGTCCAGGGCCTCTTCGGGACCGGCAAGGGCAAAAGCAACCCACTGGCACGAGAACAGCAGGGCTTAGCCCGAGCACAAGTCCCACAGGACTGCACAAAAGAACGCACATCCCGTGACAAAGAAGGCCACCAAAAGGATCTAGCCACCAAATCTCTGGTACCAAAGATTCCAGGCTGACCCGCCAACACCGAAAAATGAACCTCAGAGAGAACTCTACTAGTCCAACTATCAGGGACAAACAGTTTCTCCGCTGGACAACGGTCAGGTCTATCAGCCTGAAACTTCTGCAGCACGCGCCGCAAATCAGGGGAGATGGCAGACAAAATTACCCCCTCTTTGAGAATACCCGCCGGCTCAGGAACACCCGGAGAGTCAGGCACAAAACTCCTTGACAGGGCATCAGCCTTCAGATTCTTAGAGCCCGGAAGGTACGAAACCACAAAATCAAAACGTGATAAAAACAGCGACCATCGAGCCAGTCTAGGATTCAACCGTTTGGCAGACTCGAGATAAGTCAAATTCTTGTGATCCGTCAAGACCACCACGCGATGCTTGGCTCCTTCAAGCCAATGTCGCCACTCCTCGAATGCCCACTTCATGGCCAACAACTCTCGATTGCCAACATCATAATTGCGCTCAGCAGGCGAGAATTTTCTAGACAAGAAGGCACATGGTTTCATCACCGAGCCATCAGAACTTCTTTGCGACAAAACAGCCCCTGCTCCAATCTCAGAAGCATCAA
Organism: Ranitomeya imitator; assembly: GCF_032444005.1. Taxonomy (NCBI): domain Eukaryota; kingdom Metazoa; phylum Chordata; class Amphibia; order Anura; family Dendrobatidae; genus Ranitomeya; species Ranitomeya imitator. The sequence continues at coordinate 667,693,761 of NC_091283.1, forward strand.
CCTCAACCTGAAACGGGAGCGAAACATCTGGCTGGCACAACACAGGGGCAGATGAAAAACGACGCTTCAACTCCTGAAAAGCCTCTACAGCCGCTGAGGACCAATTGACCACATCAGCACCTTTCTTGGTCAAATCAGTCAACGGTTTAGCAACACTAGAAAAATTAGCGATGAAGCGACGGTAAAAATTAGCAAAGCCCAGGAACTTCTGCAGGCTCTTCACAGATGTCGGCTGAGTCCAATCATAAATGGCCTGAACTTTAACAGGGTCCATCTCGATAGTAGAAGGGGAAAAAATGAAACCCAAAAATGAAACCTTCTGAACGCCAAAGAGACACTTCGACCCCTTCACAAACAAGGAATTCGCACGAAGGACCTGGAACACCATTCTGACCTGCTTCGCATGAGACTCCCAATCATCCGAAAAGACCAAAATATCATCCAAATATACAATCATGAATCTATCCAGGTACTCTCGGAAGATGTCATGCATAAAGGACTGAAACACAGATGGAGCATTAGAAAGCCCGAATGGCATAACCAGGTACTCAAAATGGCCCTCGGGCGTATTAAATGCTGTTTTCCATTCATCGCCCTGTTTAATTCGCACAAGATTATACGCCCCTCGAAGATCTATCTTGGTGAACCAACTAGCCCCCTTAATCCGAGCAAACAAATCAGACAGCAGCGGCAAAGGGTACTGAAATTTGACTGTGATCTTATTAAGAAGGCGGTAATCAATACAAGGTCTCAAAGAGCCATCCTTCTTGGCCACAAAAAAGAACCCTGCTCCCAACGGTGATGACGACGGGTGAATATGACCTTTCTCCAAGGATTCCTTTATATAACTCCGCATAGCGGCGTGCTCTGGCACAGATAAATTAAACAGTCGGCCCTTAGGAAACTTACTACCAGGAATCAAATTAATAGCACAATCGCAATCCCTATGAGGAGGTAAGGCACAGGATTTGGGCTCTTCAAATACATCCCGGTAAGCTGACAAAAACTCAGGGACTTCAGAAGGAGTGGAAGGCGAAATTGACAGCAATGGAACATCACCATGTACCCCCTGACAACCCCAGCCGGACACAGACATAGATTTCCAATCCAATACTGGATTATGGACCTGTAGCCATGGCAACCCCAAAACGACCACATCATGCAGATTATGCAACACCAAAAAGCGAATATCCTCCTGATGTGCAGGAGCCATGCACATGGTCAATTGAGCCCAGTACTGAGGCTTATTCTTGGCCAAAGGCGTAGCATCAATTCCTCTCAATGGAATAGGATACTGCAAGGGCTCCAAGAAAAAATCACAGCGCCTGGCAAACTCCAAGTCCATCAAATTCAGGGCAGCGCCTGAATCCACAAATGCCATAACAGAATAGGACGACAGAGAGCAAATCAGAGTAACGGACAAAAGAAATTTAGACTGTACCATACCAATGGTGGCAGACCTAGCGAACCGCTTAGCGCGCTTAGGACAATCGGAGATAGCATGAGTGGAATCACCACAGTAAAAACACAGCCCATTCCGACGTCTGTGTTCTTGCCGTTCCGCTCTGGTCAAAGTCCTATCACATTGCATAGGCTCAGGCCTATGCTCAGAGAATACCGCCAAATGGTGCACAGCTTTGCGCTCACGCAAGCGCCGATCGATATGAATGGCCAAGGATATAGACTCATTCAGACCAGCAGGCGTGGGAAATCCCACCATGACATCCTTAAGGGCTTCAGAAAGACCCTTTCTGAAAATTGCCGCCAGGGCACACTCATTCCACTGAGTAAGCACAGACCACTTTCTAAACTTCTGACAGTACACCTCCGCTTCATCCTGACCCTGACACAAAGCCAGCAAGATTTTCTCTGCCTGATCCACTGAATTTGGTTCATCATAAAGCAATCCAAGCGCCAGAAAAAACGCATCTACATCACGCAATGCAGGATCTCCTGGCGCAAGGGAAAATGCCCAGTCTTGAGGGTCACCATGCAACAAAGAAATAATGATTTTAACTTGTTGAACGGGGTCACCAGAGGAGCGGGGTTTCAAAGCTAGAAACAGTTTACAATTATTTTTGAAATTCAGGAATTTAGATCTTTCCCCAGAAAACAAATCAGGAATTGGAATTCTAGGCTCTAACATCGGATTCTGAACCACAAAATCTTGAATGTTTTGTACCCTTGCAGTGAGATGATCCACACAAGAGGACAGACCTTGAATGTCCATATCTACACCTGTGTCCTGAACCACCCAGAGGTTAAGGGGAAAAGAAAGACAAAAAACACTGCAGAGAAAAAAAAATGGTCTCAGAACTTCTCTTATCCCTCTATTGAGATGCATTAATACTTTTGGCCAGCTGTACTGTTATGGACTTGGTGGTTAGGAGCACCCGGAACGACCTGATGGTTAAACTCACACAGGACAAGCTCTGGGAAGTGGGAGCTCTGCTGACCGCAACCCCTAATCCTATCACACAACTAGAAATAGCCGTGGAGCGTACCTAACATGACCTAGACACCTCTTCACAGCCTAAGAGCTAACTAGCCCTAAAGATAGAAAATAAAGCCTACCTTGCCTCAGAGAAATTCCCCAAAGGAAAAGGCAGCCCCCCCACATATATTGACTGTGAGTTAAGATGAAAGTCACAAACACAGAAATGAAACAGGTTTCAGCAAAGGGAGGCCAGACTTACTAAACAGACTGAGGATAGGAAAGGTATCTTTGCGGTCAGCACAAAAAACTACAAAAGACCACGCAGAGTGTGCAAAAAGACCTCCGCACCGACTCACGGTGCAGAGGTGCCACTCTGCATCCCAGAGCTTCCAGCTAGCAAGACAAAATCATGATAGCCAACTGGATAAGGAAACAATGAACAAATAATTAACTAGCAGGGACTTAGCTTCTGCTGGAGTAGACAGGTCACCAGAAAGATCCAAGAGCGAACTGAACCAGTACAAGAACATTGACAGCTGGCATGGAGTAACGATCTGAGTGGAGTTAAATAGAACAGCCAGCCAAAGAATAAACTACGTCACCTGTGGAAGGAACCTCAGAAGCAGCAGCTCCACTCACAGCCACCAGAGGGAGTCCATGGACAGAACTCGCCGAAGTACCATTCACGACCACAGGAGGGAGTTCGAAAACAGAATTCACAACAAGTCACACAGCTGCGACACATGCAGCTGCGGCATCGGACAGCTCATTATCAGGAGCACTACAGGTATCCGGGATCCTGATGCAACTGTTTGGTAAGCGCTATAGCTACTCAGATAAGGAATTGTCCAAAGCTATTTGCTCATCCCTACTTATCAGCATTGTGCATGTCCGGCAGTCTAGCAGTGGTCTTCAGTCTCAGAAACCAGGGGCGGACTTCTTGCTGATGCAGCCAGTGCAACTGCAGGAACAGGGCCTGGAGGTGGAGTGGAGACCCCTGACACCAGTGCTGTTTCAGCTGGATGTCCTAGGATGCCCAATCAGCTGAAATGTATTGGGGCACATGGCACCTGCTGAATCTCTGCATTGCAATAAATGCCGCGGACAATCAGAAGCTGGCAGCAGACGTTGGCATACCAGTGACTAGGGGTGCTTAGCAGTGACATGTGCCATGGAGAGAACAAAGTCACCTGCTGGCTCCTGTGCCAGTTATAGAAGAGAACCACACGTGGCTTCGGAACTGGGGGAAGGAAAGCAAATTTGTTTTTTTGGGCTTTTTTTTTTATGCTAGAAAATCTCTGCAGACTGTCAGCCGCCTGCCACCCGGTTATCCTGGACGACGACAGTTCTGTCTACGCCAGTTCCGTCACTTCCCGCCATTCAGCCATCCGTACCTCTGGACAATGCCAGTACCACCGATGCCAGCTCCTACCCATACACCCAGACCCACCAGTCAGCTCCATGACATCTACTAACCCTGCTTGTCCGTCTGTCCCGGTGGGACAGCTGCCACGTGTCTGGGGTCTAACTGGAGGTAGCACCCTTGTCCTCCAGGCATTCCATTCTGACCCCACTCGAGGGGACTTACTACAGGTATCTGGGGCTCACATAGTCACGCCCCCTTCGGAGCCCCCCAGACCATGGTCCCGAGGTTCCACAGATTTAATAATAAAAAAACGAATGTGAACTTCACCACCTGTACCTCTGCTTCCGTTCGTTACACCTCCTATCCCCAGAAAAAGGGCAGGGAAGGGGGCCGGGACGAGGCCCACAGGCCCTGGGAAGGGAACCACAAAGGGGACCCGGAGAGTGCCCATTAACCCCAGGAACGCGTGGGTGCGTGTATACACAGGACACGGACTAAGACTATGTGCAAGGAGCATAGAAAGCTAGCACTCGACCACTGTGACTGACGGGGCCAGAGGTCCCACAAATCATAGACTCCAGTAATCACTGCACTCGTCAAATTATAGATTGCTCATTTCAAGTGAAAGTTTATATTACAATTACGGTGAAGCCATGAGTCTCCGCACTCACTGACAGCACCGCCCCGCACTCACCCGGTTCTGGTACAAGCAGACGTTCCCGAACCCCCCGGTACCGAGCCGGTCCTTCATGTCCCACGGACCGCACACTGTTCCCTGTTGGATGGGAGGACGCTCCATGATCAGACACCTCCGAGGACTTCCGCCTCCTTCAGTTACTTCCGATCACCTGTCGGCCCATTTCCACCAATCACTTCCGGTCTGTAGCGTCTCCTGAGCAGCATAGGGTGTCACGTGCTCCCCGGATGCGGTCCTCGCCTCGTTTCTACCACTGTGCACGCCTCTTGCCTGTTTAGGGGCGTGAAGCAAGACGTCATCAGTATGATACTGCTGCAAGGACGATGACAGATGAACTGTCATGTGCGTTGCCGGCTGTGGTTTCTGCTACTAGTGAGTATTGTTTATGTGGCCGCCTATGTGTTGGGGAAGGATTGCTCTTATCATTTGTGGAGGATGTGGCCCTGGTAAGAGTCCTGCTCTATGGATGCTGGATGTAAGCAGCTCCTGCCAGCAGAGGCCACCACAGGCACAGAGCAGGGCAGGGGAGCGGCAGCCGTGTGGGTGCGCAGGGGAGCGGCGGCCGTGTGGGTGCGCGGGGGAGCGGCGGCCGTGTGGGTGTGCGGGGGAGCGGCGGCCGTGTGGGTGCGCTGGGGAGAGGTGGGTGCGCGGGGGAGCGGCAGCCCTGTGGGTGCGCAGGGGAGCGGCAGCCGTGTGGGTGCGCAGGGGAGCGGCGGCCGTGTGGGTGCGCGGGGGAGCGGCGGCTGTGTGGGTGCGCAAGGGAGCGGCGGCCGTGTGGGTGCGCTGGGGAGAGATGGGTGCGCAGGGGAGCGGCGGCCGTGTGGGTGCACAAGGGAGCGGCGGCCGTGTGGGTGCACGGGGGAGCGGCGGCTGTGTGGGTGCGCAGGGGAGCGGCGGCCGTGTGGGTGCGCGGGGGAGCGGCGGCCGTGTGGGTGCGCGGGGGAGCGGCGGCCGTGTGGGTGCGCGGGGGAGCGGCGACCGTGTGGGTGCGCAAGGGAGCCGCGGCCGTGTGGGTGCGCAGGGGAGCGGCGGCCGTGTGGGTGCGCTGGGGAGAGGTGGGTGCGCAGGGGAGCGGCGGCTGTGTGGGTGCGCAAGGGAGCGGCGGCCGTGTGGGTGCGCTGGGGAGAGGTGGGTGCGCAGGGGAGCGGCGGCCGTGTGGGTGCGTGGGGGAGCGGCAGCCGTGTGGGTGCGCAAGGGAGCGGCGGCCGTGTGGGTGCGCTGGGGAGAGGTGGGTGCGCAGGGGAGCGGCGGCCGTGTGGGTGCGCGGGGGAGCGGCGGCCATGTGGGTGCGCAGGGGAGCGGCGGCCGTGTGGGTGCACTGGGGAGAGGTGGGTGCGCAGGGGAGCTGCGGCCGTGTGGGTACGCTGGGGAGAGGTGGGTGCGCAGGGGAGCGGCGGCCGTGTGAGTGCGCTGGGGAGAGGTGGGTGCGCAGGGGAGCGGCGGCCCTGTGGGTTCGCAGGGGAGCGGCGCCCGTGTGGGTGCGCGGGAGATCGGCGGCCGTGTCGGTGTGCTGGGGAGTGGTGGCCGTGTCAGAGTGCGGGGACAAGTGCGCTGAAACTGCACCAAAATCAGAAACCCACAATTGTTTTCTTAGGCTACATTCACATTTGCGTTGTGCGCCGCTGCGTCGGCGACGCAACGCACAACGCAAACAAAAAGGCACCAAGACGCACGCAAAAACGCTCGTTTTTTGCCGAAATTTGGACGCAAGAAAAATGCAACTTGTTGCGTTTTCTGTGCCCGACACTTGCGGCAAAAAAAACGCATGTGTCGCACAACGCAGCACACAAAAACGCATGCGTCCCCCATGTTAAATATAGGGGCGCATGACGCATGCGTCGCCGCTGCGTCGCCCGACGCAAACACGCAAAACGCTAATGTGAACGTAGCCTTAGCTTTTGTTATTACGACATTTGCGTCACTGACCTGCTGTTAGGGTTGGCGGATTGCACTAAATAAATTTAATAGTAAAGTGCAATCGCAACCTGGGGTCCAACATGAGATGTTAAACTGCGGCTAGTGTGAACAATGACGGAACACGCATGCAGAAACTAAACAGATGCTCTGCAACTGAGCTGTGTCACTTGCACACAGAAACGAAGGGGGTATGGCGCTAGATATGACCTCTGTTAACCTCACAGGGGAGTGTAGCCCACTAACGGGTTAAGAGGCAAACAGCGATCATACAATTGGCAAATGCACTCAACCAACTCCTCTCCGGAGGTGCTGGAATTTTAATGGCTAATCGCCATCCCTGAATTCACACAGACAGTCTCCTCTCCAGAGAAGCGGAATTCTAACGGCTTACCGCCAATCCTGAGCACATGCGAGTAAAGACCACACTGGTGCAATGTCACATACACACGTAAGAAGAATGATACTAGTGCGCCTCTGAGACCTTTTTATATGTGCAGTTCATGTCCAGACGGACGGGACCTTGCTCGTGGACCAATCTGGGGCTGCACATCATCAGATTAGCTGACACCTGACCACCAATGAGAAGCTGCCACATCACGAGCATGCTCAGTAGGGTGATTTCTGGACTTTGTCTTCAGAGCGTCTGTTCGTTGCTGCCTACCACTGGTTACCATAGACTTGGCTGAGGAGCCAGCAGTAACCAGAGGAACAATACAAGTCTGAGCAAGATTCTGGGACCGACGTCTATGCTCAGCAGCGGCCGAAACTGAATGGGAGACTGCAAATACAGACAAGGCTTGGGATCTACCCTGTGCAGTGTGATAATCCCAGCACCTAACACCTGCCCCTTATTTTAAATATTGCTGTTTATATTTTGAGGTTTAAAAAAAATCTGCTTCCAGCAAAATGGTGGCGGTGCAGTAGCATCTATCGGTAGGCAAAAAAATTCAGTGGTTTTTTTCCCCCTCTCTTTACCAATTGGTTTAAAGGGGTTGGGGTTGGAAAATAACCAAAAGTGACACCATTCTAAAAACTGCACCTCAAGGTGCTCAAAACTAGACATAAGCAAATTTGATTGGTCAGGGCATAATCAGCAAGCTATAGTGCTTACCGAATAAGCTGCAAAGGTAGCCCGGATACATGGAGCGTGCCAGCTGATCAGCTCCACAGCTGCATGTGTCGCGGCTGTGTGACAGTCACAACACATTAATGGACAGCCTGTGTGTTGGGCTCTCCATGCATGTGTTGTGACTGCGACACATGCAGCTGTGGAGCTCATCGGCCGGAGCGATCCAGGAAGCCGGATTCCCTCTGCAGCTTATTTGGTAAGAACTATAGCTTGCCGAATATGCCCTGACCCAATCAAATTCTCTCATCTCTACTCTAAATCACATTCAAGAAGTTTATTAACCCTTCAGGTGCTTCACAGGAATTAATGGAATGTGGAAAAAAAAATGAACTTTTACCCTTCCCCACGACAGCACTCACATGAGAGAGGGGATCTGCCCATAGAAACAGGAAACCTACAGAATAAGAGGAGGCGGTACCCCTCTCCTCACTTTTGGTTCCTATAGGAATCCCTGAATACCTGCAGTGAGAAGATGATTCCTGGGCCAAAGCGTCCGCCTGTGTGGTATCCGAGGGAACAGCAGGGGCTGCGGTACCAGATGCAGCGATGGGGGAGCCCTTGCTTGCAGCCTCACCCCTAGTCTGATCGCCAGTCCGTGTATCCGGGTCCAGGGTGGGCCACCCGGTTCCACAAGGACACGTGCAGGAGCCCAGCAGCGGTGGGAAGCCGGACAACTTTTTTTTTTTTTTTTAAAGCTTTCGGTGTCTGTCTTACCGCGCGGGAATAGGATCCAGCGCATCTGACCCGGAAGTGATTGGAACGCTTCCAGGAGAGGCAGGAAATGTGGCACTAGTTTTTAAAAATGGGTGCATGCAATAAAGCAGGTGTGTGCAACATGTCTTCACTGGCTTATGAAGCACACCCACCCGCAGTAGCGGTACATCTTGCCAGCAAGGATGATAGCACTAACAGTGGCAGCACGAAAAGAAGCACCTGCAAAGAAGCAGTGGTCGCCCTAGAGAACAGCGATCCACGAGCAGGGGACAGCAGGGTAGAGAGGATGAACTACTAGATCCCGAGTGGTGCCCCCGCTTTCAGAACCGATACTTTTTGAGCTTCACTGGGTGAGTGTAAATATTCTCCGCCTATTAAGCTGACCTATTCCTTCTATATCCCCCTCTTTCCTAGTCTAAGAAAAGGACATACGTAAATCCAAACATAAAGAATGTGCCTTATGCATGCAGCCCCTTCCGGACTTATATATTAAAAAACTATGCCCAGACTCTATCAATCAGACTTTACGGGAGGAAAGGGTAATGACGCCCACGGATTTCAGAGCCATAATTAGGGAGGAGATTAAGGCTTTGGGTCAGTCCAGCTGTACAAGAAGGCAAAACCCTTTTATAAATATAATATGAAGGTCGCCTGTGCCTCCCTGTTAGGGCTCATATTCACTTGCGCGAGACTCGGCAATACCCGGCACTGCACTTGGCACAGAGGAGCGGAGCGTGCGGCTGCATGTATTCTTATGCGGCAGCACGCACTGATCTGAGTGTCGGCAGCAGGGCCGGGTATTGCCGTGCGAGACTCATCCGAGTCTCGCGCAAGTATGAGCCCTTAGCAGTATAGATAATTTAATCAAATCTGTCAGGAATACAATGGGATGTCTTGACACAAAGGAATCTAAATCCGCACAGGACATAATGTTCGCCGGACTGGCGCAGAAAAAAACGTAGAACCTTCCCGGTAATTTCTGCCATAAAAGAGCTAATCAAAAAAGAGTGGGATAGACAGAACCTGCGGGGGTTCATATGCTTTACTCCTATTAAATGGTCTTCTTCTGAACGCTCTCCTGTAGGAAGGAAGAGACTGATTAAGGAATCCTTTCTTTCTCTCCGCTTTGGTCAGTAGATCATCTAGTGTCTTTCCAAACAGGAACTCACCCTGGCACGGGATTGAACAAAGTTTTGTTTCTGACTGTGCGTCCCCCTTCCAGCTCTTTAACCAGCGTGCTCACCAGGCTGTGTTCACTAAACCGACTGACCTAGTTGCTAAACGCAGGGAATCTGCCGATGCATCTGACAAAAATGGCGCAGCCTCTTTAATTAATGGGATTGTAGGTAGAATTTTTTTTCTGGCTACTTTCCCCTTGATTTGTTCTTGCAATTGATCTACCCAGACTAGTAATGACCTTGCCGTACACGGTACATGTACTATAAATGTCCAGACAATAATCAAGCAGCATACCATAAAGATAGGGCCGAGAGTACAAAAGTGTCACCCCCCCCACTATCACTACCCAAATATATTGGGTTAACAGGACAACTCCAAAAAGCATGAAAGACGAGAGAAAGGAGTAAACCAGTCCCACAAAACATACTAGTAAAAATAAATATTTTATTCATACATAAAATAACCAGTACATCAATTCAGTCAACTGCTATTATAGCATATACAGAAGGAAGAAAAGGAGGAGACATACAAGTACACTGGGTCCTCGAAGAGGAACTAATATATCCAGGGCAAAACTACATGGGAATGATAATCAATTGTAAACCAAGGTATAACAATACAGGAGACAAGTACTCCATTAGTGCACGTCAAGGGGCCGCTGGGCGCTCAGAGGAACTATCCGTTCACATATGGGTAAGCATGTGGGTGTGACTGTCTGAATAGGAGCATTAAAGGGATAACGCCTCTTGGAGGATGATGGTAAACACCCCAGAAAGATCATTGGGAGACAAGAGAGACAAAGCAGAAAGGTGCTTTGTTTGGTGGACCCTTTGCAGCAAAGCGTAATGAGTACCTTTTAATCCTCCAGTTGGTGGTAGGCTAAAAAATTTCTCTCAAAAATGGAAACGCATAACATCAAGCCAGTGGATCCTTGACCTAATAAGCTTTGGGTTAAAACTGGAATTTACACAAATTCTCCAGGATTCATTTTTAGTAACATCTCTTAGAGGGCTGGAAAAACAGAAGGCTGTTGAATTGGAAGTTTTGACCCTACTGTCCAAAAAAGTTTTGGTAGAAGTTCCAAAGGATCAGGAAGGAAGGGGATTTTATTCCCCTTTATTCCTGGTCGCCAAACCCAATGGCTCATTCCAAACCATTCTAAATGTAAAGAAATTAAGTACCTTTCAAAATAATCGTACCTTTAAAATGGAATCCTTGTTCAGGCATGTACTACGGAGGACAGAGAATGAACTTCAATCCAATATTGCAGCCAGCAGGTAAGGAAAGGGTGAAATCAAACACCCGAAAACCCTGCCCCTATGGCTGTTCCCTCCAAATTCAGGTGACAGAGTCCCTTTAAGGCACGTGAGCGAAGTAACCGGTCCACATTCCACGTTTGCCTCCTTTTGATTTGAATCTGGTTTTTGAGGCCTTAACTAGTTCCCTGTTTGAGCCATTAGATTCTATCCCCTTAAACAACATGTCATATAAGGTAGCTCTACTAGTAGCTTTCACATCAGCCAGAAGGGTCAGTGACATCCAGGCCCTCTCCATAGACCCACCTTGTTAGTATTCAAAGACCAGATAGTACTCAAGCCAGACCTATCATACCTTCCTAAGGTCGCATCCACTTATCATAGGTCACAAGAGATATTTCTTCCTTCCCTTTTTGATACTTCCTCAGGCCTGGAGGAAGAAAAGTTTCATACTTTAGATGTAAAAAGAGCCATCCTGACCTATATAGAGATAACTCGGCCCTGGAGGCAGAGTAGGGCTCTGTTTGTGTCCTTTCAGGGCCACAGGAAAGGACACGGAGTCACAAAAGCTACCTTATCCTGATGGATCAGAGAAGCTATCTGTCTGGCCTATTCGTCAAAAGGAGAGAGTCCTCTGGAAGGAATTAAAGCACATTCTTCACAGGCTATGGCATCCTCTTGGGCTGAAAAAGCAGACGTGCCAATTGACTTGATATGTAAGGCCGCAACTTGGTCAATGCCTTCCACTTTCTACAACCACTATAGACTTGATCTATCCACATCTTCTGACTTAACTTTTGGTAGAGTTGTCCTTGGCACGGTAATCCCACCCAGGTGACGGCTCTCTGTAAGTCTCTCATGTGGGTGCTGTCGTGGCGAAGGGTAAAAAGCCGGATTACTTACCGGCTAATGCTCTTTTAGAGAGTCCATGACCGCACTCACTCATTACCCTTCCTAGTCATATACATTTTCCGAAGATCCCCCGCTAATGGCTTCGTGTATAAAGTATTTTAAATTATTAGCATTGTCTGATATGAATTGAACTAACACTTTGCTGTTCCTTTCATACTCTGAAAACCAAACTGAGGAGGAGAGGGGGTCAGCCTCCTTTTATTCTGTAGGTTTCCTGTTCCTTTGGGCGGATTCCCTCTCTCATGTGGGTGCTGTCGTGGACTCTCTAAAAGAGCATTACCGGTAAGTAATCCGGCTTTTTAACTTTTTTCACAAAAATTTTACTTTAGACCCATATTTTTTTTTACAGTGTAAACAAAAGAAAATGGACCAAAAAATTTGTTGGGCAATTTCTCCTGAATATGCCAATACCCTGTATATTGGGGACAACCACTGTTTGAGCACATGGCAGGGCTCAGAAGGGAGGGAGCACCGTTTGACTTTTTGAACGCAAAATTGGCTGGAATCGATGGCAGGCACTATGTTGTGTTTGGAATCTACCTGATGTATCTAATCAGTGGAAACCCCGCAATTCTAACTCAAACCCTAACATAGCCCTAATCCCAACCCTAACCCCAACACACCCCTAACCGTAATCACAATCGTAAACCCCAACACCACAACCATAATCCCAACACCACCCTAACCCCAACCTCAACCGTAACCCTAACTGCAAAGAATGGGGGTGACAAAGGGGGGATTGATTTACTATTTTTTTTTTATTTTGATCACTATGATAGACCCTATCACAGTGATTAAAATGAACCAATAGTTAAAATCTCCTATTGTTGACGGGTACCGATCTTAGCAGGTGTAACGAATGGAAACGGAGGCACAGAAGTTGAAGTTCACATTTGTTTTTATTTAGGTTTAATGTGGAAGCTCGGTACCACGGTCCGGGGGGCTCCGAAGGGCGCGTGACTACGTGAGCCCCAGACACCCGTGGTAAGTCCCCTCGAACAGGGACAGAGTGGGAAGCCTGGGGGACACGGGTGCTACCTCCAGTTAGACCCCGAACTCGTGGCAGCTGTCCCAGCGAGACAAGTGGGGTTAGCGGGAGAGGTGGAGCTAACCAGGTGATACCGGGTGTACGGGTAGAAGCTAGTTCCAATAGTACTGGCGTTGTCCGGAGATGATGATGGCAGATTGGCGGGACGAGACTGGATTGCGTAGATAGAACCGTCATCGTCCAGGATAGCTGGGTAACTGGTAGCTGATGGTCTGTGGAAATACAGTATAAGCGGAGTACTAACGAAAGCACTTCAGAAACAGGAGCACATGCAGACAGGAACCGCAAGTAAGCAACAATGGATACTCCCTATGGTGTAGGAGCTAGAAATGGCAATGAATAACACGCCATTGGCTAGAAGCATATTTTTAAAAATGCGCACTGTCTCTTTAAGAGACCGGGAACGAGCGCGCGCATGCCCAAAGCACTCTGCCCGAGAACCTGCTGGCAGCACGCCAGGAAGCAGGAGGGGAAGCTGCATCCTGACAGCGTGGAGCCAGCAGAGAGCGGGAGTCCCGACGGGGACCCCGCAAAGGTACAGAGACTGGACCTGGTGTAACAGCAGGCAACACTGCACATGTACCCGCCATTTTCTTCCAGGAAGATGAATCTCTGAATGATCCAATGTTGCCCTAAATGCTTAATGATACATAATAATCCACCTGTGTGTATTCAAGTCTCCGTATAAATGCACCTCCTCTGTGATTGTCTCAGGGTTCTGTTTGAAGCACGGAGAGCATCATGAAGACCGAGGAAAAAACAACAGGCAGGTCCGTGATACTGTTCTGGAGAAGTTTAAAGCCGGATTTGGATACAAAATGATTTCCAAAACTTTAAAGGGAACCTGTCACCCCCCCCCCCCCAGGTGTTTTTAACTAAAAGAGCCACCTTGTGCAGCAGTAATGCTGCATTCTGACAAGGTGGCTCTTTTAGTTCTGGGTGCTGTAACTGCCGAAATAATCAGTTTTCTAATTTGTCCTAAATACCTTTTCTTCAGTCAAGGAGGCAGGCCTTTCCCCCCTGCTGCAGGTGCCACACAGCCGTCACTCAAATCTTCTTGGCACCGGGCGCCGCCTCCTCACCGCTATTTTGAAATGAGCCGGCGCCTGCGCTCTTTTCTCCTGCCTTGGGCAGGCGCAGTGAGCGCTGCCCGTCTGTCCTCATATGCAGTCCAGCTGACTGCGCCTGTGCGGACGCCCTGCCTGTAAATCCCAGCCCCGCAGTATCTTCTTATTTATTCACTAGATGGTGGCCCGATTCTAACGCATCGGGGATTCTAGAATATGCATGTCCACATAGTATATTGCCCGTCTACGTAGTATATTGCCCGTCTACGTAGTATATTGCCCATCCACGTAGTATATTGCCCAGCCACGTAGTATATTGCCCAGCCACGTAGTATATTGCCCAGCCACGTAGTATATAGCACAGCCCGCGTAGTACGGTATATTGCCCAGCCACGTAGTATATTGCCCAGCGACGGAGTATATTGTCCAGCCACATAGTATATTGCCCAGCCACGTAGTATATTGGCCAGTCACGTATTGCCCAGCCACACAGTATATAGCACAGCCCATGTAGTACAGTATATTGCCCTGTCACGTAGTATATTTCCCAGCCACATAGTATATAGCAGAGCCACATATTATATTGCCCAGCCACGTAGTATATTGCCCAGTCACGTAGTATATAGCAGAGCCACGTAGTATATTGCACAGCGACGGAGTATACAGCACAGAGCCACGTAGTATAGAGACTAGTATAGAGAAAAAAATGAAACATATACTCACCTATAGCCCGTTGAAGTCCTGCTATACTTACCATCCGCCGCCTTTCCCGCTCCTCGCCACGCTCCCTGGATCGCTCCATTGCAAGCGGCAGCTTGCGGTCCCAGGGTTGGTGTGAGCAGGACCTATGATGACGTCGCGGTCACATGACCGTGCCGTCGCGGTCACATGACAGTGCCGTCACGGCAGGTCCTTGTTGCACATCAGCCCCGGGACGAGACGGAAGCTGCTGCTTGCAATGGAGCGGTCCCGGGAGCGTGACGAGGAGCGAGAAAGGCGGCGGAGGGTGAGTATAGCAGGTTTATTGTTTTTTTTATTATTTTTAATATGACATATTTTTACTATTGATGCTGCATAGGCAGCATCAATAGTAAATAGTTGGGGACACACAGGGTTAATAGCAGCGGTAACCGAGTGCGTTACACCGCGGGCCGTTACCGCTGCCATTAACCCTGTGTGAGCGGTGAGCGGAGGGGATTACGGAGCGGGCGCCGGGCACTGACTGCAGGGGAGTAGGGGAGGGACTAATCGGACTGTGCCCGTCGCTAATTGGTCGCGGCAGCCATGACAGGCAGCTGGTGTGACCAATCAGTGAATGAATAACCGTGACAGAAGGACATACAGACAGATGGAAGTACCCCTTAGACAATTATGTATATAGATACTACGGATGCTCTCGATGTACAAAACTGATAAAGACATACCCCAAGCGACTTGCAGCTGTAATCGCAGCAAAAGGTAGCACAACAAAGTATTAAGTTAATATTGCACGCCCCACTTTTCAGTTTCTGAATTTCCACAAAAATTTAAAATAACCAATAAATTGTCTTCAACTTAACAATTGCTTTCCACTTGTTGTTAATTCTTCACCAAAAATTAACATTTGGTATCTTTATATTTTGAAGCATGATATGTGGGAAAATGTTGAAAAGTTCCAGGGGGCCGAAGATTACGTGAGGAATGATATCGGGAGATTAGTTAGGAGATATATAGAGGAGACAGCTTATGGATGGCTTTGTAGGTTAGTATTAGTAATTTGAACTGGATACGCTGAGGGAATGGGAGCCAGTGAAGAGATTTGCAGAGGGAGAAAGCGGAGGAGTAGCGAGGAGAGATGAATTAGTCGGGCAGCAGAGTCAAGGATGGACTGGAGAGGTGCAAGGGTGATAGCAGGGAGGCCACAAAAAGGATGGTGCAGTAGTCAAGGCGGGAGATGATGAGGGCATGCACAAGCATTTTAGTAGATTGACGGTTGAGGAAAGGATGGGTTCTGGAGATATTTTTGAGCTGGAGACGACAGGAGGTGGAAAGAGCCTGAATGTGCGGTTTGAAGGACAGGGCAGAGTCAAGGGTTACTCCGAGGCAGAGGACTTCCGGTACGGGGATTCATTACCTTAATGAGTGGGGCCATGTAATCGCTCAACTGGAAGAGCTGCTGGCGCCGGAACAAACGAGATGCAGCGAGAGCTTGCAGGGAAGGGGTATGTAGGATGTGTGCTGTGCTGGAAGCCAGCAGCTGTGGCTGTAACTGCACTCTATAAGAGAAATGAATGTTCACTGCCAGCACAGTGAATATTCATTTCTCTGTAGCAGCGGGGATAGTTACAGCGGCAGCCGCAGGCTCCTGCCTCTGTGACTGACCCGCTGCTCCACCACTCCCCCTCCCCCGCCATCTTTCTGGTACAGTTACTCGTGTATAAGCCGAGGGGGCATTTTCAGTACAAAAAATGTGCTGAAAAACTCAGCTTATACACTTGTATATATGGTATCTCTTTGGATCACATTTTTTTTTTTTTTTTATCCTCATTTGACAGAATTATTGTAGGTTATACTCTGTGAGACTGATAGAATTTGTTCAGTGTAATTGGAATAATCAGCCCTCATTCTCTCGGATGAGAGAATCCATGGCTGTCTGCATAAGCAAGGCCTCTGATTGCATAATGCCAATGGGTTGCTATGTCAATCTCTTCCAAGGGTGCAGATGGGCTGACTGAGGGAGTGTTCTCCCTCTATCAAATTCATTAATGCCGCTGACACTGTTGACAGCGGAACCTGAAGGTTTAAACTGCTGGGATCAGAGCTAGGTCTAGTCCCAGCACATGCAATGGAGGTTCAGTTGTGTAGCAGACTTTCTCCTTTGTAGATGGCACAGGCACAAAAAACATAAATGCTGCGAAAAAATGCAAGAAAACATGCTTCTTTCCAGCTAAGAGATCAGGTTTCGCTGCAGAAAAATGCTGAAAAACGCCTAGTGTGAACTTACCCTATGTAGAAACGGGGAGTCACTTGTTCTTGCAGAAATCATTCTTCTTCACCTCCTGACTAGAGATGAGCGAATATTTCAATGTTCAAGTCGGATTACGTTTGCCGGATTTGCAATATTCGACGATTCATTTGCTGAACATTCCCGAACCCCATTCACGTCAATGGGAGGCAAAAACAAACGCATGCACAACACCTTAGAACGGCCTCAAATGCTGCCAAAACACATGAAGAGAGGGACAGTCACCAGGAAAGTGCCCTTAATTCACCCACAGTACAAATTGCAGCATGGAACTGCAGCAATCAATCAGGTATGAGGTATCGGGGTCTGGGACAGCATTTAAAGCTTTCCCATGAACGTCACAGTAAGACGAGGTGGGTGAGGGATTGGTATAGGGCCCCTTTTTTTTTCTGGGAGCCCTGACACCACATGCAACACCTCTGCCTGCTTTCATGCTGAGCCACACTCAGGTGGCACAAATATCAGTTTTCTAGACTACCATTGTCAGAAAAATGTAAGGATAGTAACACGGGTAGTTGAGTACAAGGAAGTTGAGGAGTGACGGTCTTGGAGGCCTACTGCTACAGGCAACATGCATGAAGGACACCCAACCAGGAGTTTTCATATTTCCAAAAATTATTGGCCGACACCACCAAAGTGGCATCAATTGCAATAAAGTAGAATTAGTATAGCGGGGACCGACACCTCTTCCAGTACAGCCAACCCAGCAGATGGACCTAGCAAGGTGGTGGAATAACTTCCGTATCCCTCTGAAAGCCTGGAAGGGGTGTAAATAGGTGGCCTACCAAATCCCTACTAGGACAAGTGGCAGCAGGACAAAACTGCGTACCAAGGGGGTACAAAGAGGTGACACCAGGTGCTACTCCATGACTGACCTACAGAATGTGGCAGCTGACCCCCTACAGCGGGTAAGCTGCTAAGCCCCAAAGGAGGGAGAAAAAATGCAGGTGCTGTAGGAACTCTGGGACCGGCTGAGGAACAGAAAAGCATTGGCAGGTGTGGTCTGGACCGGGTGTTAAACAAATGGGTGCTCGCAGGTGCGATCTGGACGTGCTGATGGACTGAATAATGCACAAAGGTAAGAGCAGACCGGTACAGGGTAGACAAGCAGACAGACGGACCAGTGGAACCTGACAGCAAGCATTCAAGGCAAACTAACAGTATAGCTCAGGCACCTCCATATTGGAGGAGAAGCCTTAAATAGGTGTCGCCCAGCTATAGGTTGGGAATACCTTAGATTGATGCGTGCGGTCCCTTTAAGAGGGAGAGAACATGCAAGTGCACCCTCTAAGCATAGTTCCCGGTCCTACAACTGGACCTTGGTGGACACTGACACATAGCGGTGAGATGAGGTGGTGTGTGAGTGGGAGACACTGAATGTCCTGTCTGTTGGGTATGAGGAGATACTACAAAGGGCCAAGTCTGTAATGTCAACAGATCAGACCGTCTGTAGTAAGAGGGAATGGTCCACTGTGTGAAAGACAGATGCCAGAAGGAGGAGGACAAACTCGAGTCGCTTTCATTTGGAGGTTAGTAGGTCGTTGGTGACTTTAGTCGGGGTAGTTTCAGTGGAATGTTGCGGTTTGAAGTCAGATTGTACGCGGTCAAAAATGGAGCAAGAAAGGTGGGAGAAAAGTTCAAAATGGACATGTTCCAGTAGTTTGGTGGCAAAGGGGAGAAATGATATGGGGCCATAGGTAGACACAGAGGATGGGTCAAGGGTGGGCTGTTTGAGGATGGGTGTGATCGAGGTATGTTTCAATCAGAATGGAAGACACCAGTTGTTAGTGACAGGTTGCAGAGGTGGGTTATGCTTGTGATGAAGACTGTGGTAAAGTTTGGAATGAGGTGTCACGTTATTGTCTCATTCACAGGTGGTGAGGCTAAGTATTCAGATGAGAGGGTGGGGAACTGGTTGACACAGGAAAGAATTGAAAGTACTGAATAGCTGTTTAGGGTTGTGAGACAAGTATATGAGGCATGAGAAGTTAGTTTGTTTTGCTTCAGTCAGAATTTGCACAGCATTTTCACAACTTCTGTTACTGGACGGGCAACTCTGCTCCCTTTCTTTAGCAACCGTACAATGGTATGCTTTGTAGATAAGGGCCAGAAAGAACATATGCTGCATCAAGTGGCCTCTGCTTCCCTTCCTCCAATCAAACTGTCCACTCAGGAAGCAACACTTTGACAATCAATTTCACATGCTGTTGTGCAAATGGAATAGACGACAGATGGAAATTATTGGCAATTATCAAGACACACTCAATAAAGGAGTGGTTCTGAAGGTGGGGACCACAGACAACATCACAGTACCAATGCTTTCTGGCTGATGTTTTAGTCACTTTTGAATGTTGGTTGTGCTTTCACACTCGTGGTAGCATGAGACCGACTACAACCCACACAAGTGGCTCAGGTAATGCAGCTAATCCAGGATGGCACATCAATGCGAGCTGTGGCAACAAGGTTTGCTGTCTTGTCAGTGTAGTGTCCAGAGGCTGGAGGCGCTGCCAGGAGACAGGCCAGTATACCAGGAGACGTGGAGGGGGCCGCAGGAGGGCAACAACCCAGCAGCAAGACCGCTACCTCCGCCTTTGTGCAAGGAGGAACAGGAGGAGAACTGCCAGAGCCCTGCAAAATGACCTCCAGCAGGCCACAAATGTGCATGTGTCTGCAGAAATGGTTAGAAACTGACTCCATGAGGATGGTCTGAGTGCCCGACGTCCATAGATGGGGGTTGTGCTCACAGCCCAACACCGTGCAGGACGCTTGGCATTTGCCACACAACACCAGGATTGGCAAATTTGCCACTGGCACCCTGTGCTCTTCACAGATGAAAGCAGGTTCTCACTGAGCACATGTGACAGACGTGACAAAGTCTGGAGACGCCATGGAGTGAGAAATGCTGCCTGCAACATCCTTCAGCATGACCGGTTTGGCAGTGAGTCAGTAATGGTGTGGAGTGGCATTTCTTCTGGAGGGCTGCACAGCCCTCCATGTGCTTGCCAGAGGTAGCCTGACTGCCATTAGGTACCGAGTAGTGATGAAGGAGTATATTCGTTGCTCGGGTTTTCCCGAGCACGCTCAGGTGGTCTCCGAGTATTTGTGACTGCTCGGAGATTGTTTTTGTTGATGCAGCTGCATGATTTACAGCTGCTAGCCAGCCTGAGTACATGTGAGGGTTGCCTGGTTGCTAGGGACTCCTCACATGTAATCAAGCTGTCTAGTAGCCGCAAATCATGCAGCTGCAGCATGGAAAACTAAATCTCTGAGCAGTCACAAATACTCGGAGACCACCCGAGCGTGCTCGGGAAAACCCGAGCAACGAGTATACTCGCTCATCACTAGTACCGAGATGAGATCCTCAGACCCCTTGTGAGACCATATGCTGGTGCGGTTGGCTCTGGGTTCCTCCTAATGCAAGACAATGCCAGACCTCGTGGCTGGAGTGTGTCAGCAGTTGCTGCAAGTTAAAGGCATTGAAGCTATGTACTGGCCCGTCGCCAGATTCATGGAGTTTGCAGCGCCGACTTTCCGGTATCAGCCGGGCACGCCGGCGAGAGAGGAGAGTACGGGTTATGATGGCGCCGACATCTGGGGATCCCAGGCTGGTCAGCGTGCGTTCCAGATCACGCATGCGCAGTGCAGCCAGGGACCTGCAATCACCGTGCATACCAGCAGCTGAGCTCGGAAGGACGAATCAGATGTTTTGAAGTCGGGTAAGACTGAATATTTAATGACCACAGCTGACAGCACACCTGACTTGATGAGATGGAGGGTGCAAGTCGTCCAGACGTCCAATCCCTAGAGCTGCCCACGGACCAGGTGAGTAAACGTGGTGGGGAAAGGACCTAGCGGGACTTTAGATCCATTAGCTACAGGGCCTTATTTTACATTTTAGGGCAAGGACATCCCCAAAAGGTCTGCTACAACTAAAAAGAAGGCTACCAGATGTCCGTTATGTACCGCCAAACTCCCAGACGGTTATAACAAGAAATTATGCGAAGTGTGCATCGCTAAATTACTCAAAGATGAACAGGCTTCATTGTTAACTAATATAAAAACTATGATTAGAGATGAAGTCCAGGCTACCGTCTCAACAATGGTTCCACCCCAATTCCCTCATCCTAAATGGGATGTGGACTGGAGTTCGGAAGAAGGAGAGGTATCAGGATATTCCAACCTGTACTTGGATGAGGAGGACAATTCCTCGGTAATGGTTCCAGAGGAACGCAAAAGATACCAGTTTTCGTCCGAAAACACGGATGTTCTCGTAAAAGCAGTGAGAAGTACCATGAAGGTAGAGGACTCCACTGAACCACTTATCGGTTCAGGACGAGATGTTCGTGGCCTGAGAACCCGCAGGAACAGAGTATTTCCAGTAAACAACAATATAACAGCGATGATACTGGAAGAATGGGAAGATGTGGGAAAGAAGCTAGTAGTCCCGAGGGACTTCCAGTACCGTCTTCCCTTTAATCCGCACGAGATTAAAGTCTGGGAATCTGTACCAAAGATCGACATTCCGGTAGCAAAATTTTCAAGGAAAACATCTATTCCTTTTGAAGACTCATCTGGCTGAAAAGACCCGATGGATAAGCGATCAGAAGATCTTCTTAAAGCCTGGGAGTCGTCAGCTGCCATTTTGAAAACAAACATAGCGGCCACCTCTGTAGCAAGATCCATGAGTCTCTGGGTAGACAAACTGGAAGGTCACATTAAAGACAGGACTCCCAGGGAAGAAATTCTGAAGTCTCTCTCAATACTAAAAATGGTGCCTGATTTCATAGCGGATGCTTCAGCGGAGTCAGTGCGTTTTGCAGCCAGAAATAACGCACTGTCAAATGCGGCAAGACGGCCCTTTGGCTAAGATCTTGGACGGGAGATACTCAATCGAAAAGCAAACTGTGTTCGATTCCGTTCTCATGTATTCGGTCCAGTCCTAGATGAGCTGCTTGAGAAAGCATCTGACAAGAAAAAAGGCTTTACCGAAGAGAAGCCAAAGAAGACGCCATTCTTTCGGAAAACTCGCTCCCACCCTAGGCAGGACTACAAAGGGAAAGGGAAGTCCGGCAGATGGAGCTACCCTAAAGGTGGCAGGGGAAGAGGTTCTTTTTGAGACCAATCGTCAGGACCCAGCAGACAATGACGCCAACAATATAGGAGGAAGACTACAGTACTTCCTATAGAGATGGCAGAATATCACTCAGAATCAGTGGATTCTACAGTCGCCCAGGGGTACAGGATAGCATTCACTCACCTTCCCCCCCAAAAGGTACTGCTTAACGCATACCGAGTCATCAGCAGTTCATCAAAGACTGTTAAGACATACAGGAGCTCTTAGAGCTGCAAGTCATAGTTCCGGTACCCCATCACCAGCGATTTCATGGACATTACTCTATCCTATTCTCCATATTCCTGGGAGTACTACTAGATTCCAAACGGGAATACTCCTTCCTACCAGACCAAAAACAACAGACAATCAAACAAGAATTTCAAGCATTAAGAAAACGCAAATACATTTCCATCAGGAAAGCCATGAGGATTCTAGGTCTAATGACCTCATGTATTCCCAGCATACAATGGAGCCAGTTTCACTCCAGAACTCTTCAACGGGAAGTCCTTTCGGTATGGAAGAGAAAGAAAAATTCATTAGACAACAAGATGTTGTTGCCCAGCGAGGTAAAGCAGTCCCTCTCATGGTGGGTCAACATAGAAAACCTCAAAAAATGGAGACCTTGGAGAGTATCTCCATGCATAAATGTAACCACCGATGCAAGCTTAAGCGGCTGGGGAGCCCACATAGAAGGACGTTACCTTCAGGGAACATGGCCCACATCGGTACGCAACAGTTCCTCCAATTACAGGGAACGCAGAGCGGTTTGGGAAGCAGTAACCAGGTGCCAAGAGGAGATACAGGGGCGTCACATCAGAATCTTCTCAGACAACTCGACTACAGTATCCTTCCTTCTTCATCAGGGAGGTCCGAGACACCATCACCTCCAGAGACTAGCAGAATCAATATTCTCTTGGGCGGAATGCGCTGTGAAGTCCATCACGGCAGTACATTTAAAAGGTTCAGAGAACCAGATAGCAGACTTTCTCAGCAGAGAAAAGGTGCAACCCTCGCAGTGGTCTCTAAACGAAAAAGTCTTTGTTCAGCTAACTCAGCAATGGGGCTCTCCACAAATAGACTTATTCGCCTCAAAGCAAAATACAAAGACAAGAGAATTCTTCTCATTAAATCCAAGAGACCATCCAACGGGCGTGGACACCTTGGCTCAACACTGGGACATGAAACTTTCTTATGCATTCCTGCCACTCGCTTTAATTCCCAGAGTTCTGAGGAAAATTCAGGAAAGTCTGCCAACAGTAATTTTAATAGTGCCATATTGGCCTAAGAGGAGCTGGTTTCCCCAGCTGAAGTGGATGGCGTTGGGAGAGCCAGTTCTACTACCACTAAGGTGGGACCTTCTGACGCAGGGACCGCTGGTCCATCAAAATCTAGACATGCTACAACTTTCAGCGTGGATCTTGAAAAGGAGATCCTAAGATCAAAACGTCTATCAGATTCGGTTATCTCAACCATGCAAAAAAGCAGGAAGCCAGTGACCTCGGCTATATACCTAAAAATCTGGATGAAATTTTGCACACAGAGCAAAACTCCAATATCCTTCTTCCAAGAGCCAGATATTCCTCAGATCTTAAATTTCCATCAATCAGGCTTTCATATGGGTTTGAGGCCTAGTACTCTAAAGGTACAAATTTCAGCTTTAAGCGCCTTTTATGACTATCCGCTAGCTGCTCACCCCTGGGTAGTGAGGTTCATAAAAACTACGCAACGTATCGGGCCAACAATACGTAGTTTAGTAGCCCCCTGGAATCTCAGCTTAGTACTAAACGAATTACGGAAAGCTCCATACGAACCACTAGATCAAGCAGACCTGAAGTCTGTAACATTCAAAATCGTCTTCCTAGTCGCAATAACGTCAGCAAGGCAAATAGGTGAGATCCAAGCCCTGTCCATAACAGAATCATACTTAAAAATACAAGAAGATTGCATTATTCTAATATTGGATCCTACGTTTCTCCCAAACGTAGTGACAGACTTTCACAGAAACCAGGAAATTATATTGCCTACATTCTGCCAGAACTACAACAATGACAAAGAACGTTCTCTCCATTCCCTGGATGTTAAAAGAACAGTATTGCAATATCTAAAACTTACAGACGGCTGGAGAATTGATTCAAACCTCTTTATCCAGATGTCCGGGAAGAATAGAGGGAAAAAAGCCTCAAAGGCTACTCTAGCCAGATGGATTAAATCTACCATTTGCGCTGCGTATATTTGAATCTCCTCCAGAAAACCTAAAGGCTCACTCACTAAGAGCGATATCTGCTTCATGGGCAGAGTGCAGGTGCATATATGGACCAAATTTGCTGTGCGGCAACTTGGTCTAACTCAAATACCTTTTGCAAACACTACAAACTGGACATTCTGTCAAATCAACAGACTGTCTTTGGGAGGAAAGTCCTCCAAGCTCTAATCCCGCCCCGAATAAGAGTTGTTTGGCATTTCTCCTGGTGGTGCTGTCAGGAGGGACGTCCTGGAAACTAGAAATTAGTCCTACCAGTAATGGTATTTCCAGGAGTCCATCATGACATCACCCATTATTTACCCTTCCTTGAATTCCTTTCTGATGTATGATATCAACATGTATAGAGAGGAAGTTCAATAAAATTGCGTTGCATCCATCCTGGTGTTGTACTTTGGAAAATCACTGAAGGGTGGAAGTGGGGAGGGGCTTTTTAACCTCTTCTGTGTTCCTGTTCCTATCAAGGATATGAAGGACAACCTCCTGGTGGTGCTGTCATGATGGACTCCTGGAAATACCATTACCGGTAGGACTAATTCCTAGTTTTCGGTGATTCCTTGATTCCTTTGTATCTCTGTTCATACTGCACCCACACACACGATACACCATTTGAAAGATAAACTTGCTCCCCTTAGCAAGAAAATAGCCAAACAAACCACACATCCACGATGTGATCACAAAATACAGTTTAAACATTCATTTTCATAAACCTACAGCAAGGAAAAATACTTCCTCCAGTGCTTCTGCCTCTTCCACCTCCTTTAGGGCCTCCACCTGTGCCCTCAACCTCTGCCTTAATGAAACCAACGTTACAACACTGCAAAGGGACATGACCCCCCCCCCCCCATCCCTCCCCCCAGCTGTGTACTGCGCAGCCACCGCTCACCGCAATCAAGCAGCTATTAAATTAATATGCCTTGGAGATTGCAGTTATACAGATCAACAGTTGTGGACAGCTATCCATGCAGAGGTTAACCAATGGCTGCCTACACTCAACCTGTAGCCAGGGAAGGTTGTGTGCAATAACATTGCGTGATTACCAAGATCACCCTCTGATGACTTCAGTGGAAGTTGCACAAATGAGGGATACATTTGCTGCCTACTTTGTTTCTGGTAATGGATGTCTGGCAAGGCAAGACGAAATGGTTAAGCCGCTAAAATGTACCTGTAATGTTAGTGTTCCTGTAATGTTTGCTGACTGAAATAATGAAAAACCTCTAGATAAACACCTGTTCCAAGTTCCCTCAACAATACAATACACAAGTGTGTGTTTGCGGCGACATCGCATAAGTGTGGCGATGGCGCATACAGAGATAAAGAACACACTGTGAATGCAAACAAAAGCAAAATTTTATTTAATAATAAAAAATTAGCTTTATGGAATAAAAAATTAACTGGGGAATGTTGGAGGGTGAAATATGATGGACATGGGGGAGTGTGGAGCTGGGGTGATTGGCTAGCATGTGTGGATGATGAAGGGGTTCCAGGGGAAGGGCCTACAAAATGCGTGAGATCTGGGAGGTCAAGGATGGAAGTAGACACATTAGAAGTGGAAGCGTGGGAAGGGAGAGACAAATTAGAAAACAGACACATTGGAGGGTGGAGGTGGTAGGACAGTTTTGGGGGTACGTTTGCTAGCTCTAGTCGTCTTCTTGGTTTGCTGTGCTGAACTGGTACCGGCCTTCTGTTTGCTTCTTTTTTTGTTTGG
Source organism: Ranitomeya imitator (assembly GCF_032444005.1). NCBI lineage: Eukaryota > Metazoa > Chordata > Amphibia > Anura > Dendrobatidae > Ranitomeya > Ranitomeya imitator. The sequence goes on from NC_091283.1 coordinate 667,719,568, forward strand.
GATGGTGGGAGTGGTGGCTTGAGGCTGGTGTGCAGCAGGACTTGGCATTGTGGTGGAGGGCGACTGGTGTGCAGCAGGAATCGGCATGGTGGTTGAGGTAGACAGGTCTGCAACAGGACTCTGCATGGTGGTGGCTTGAGGCAGGTGTGCAGCAGGACTCAGCATGGTGGTGAACCTGGTTAGTGGTGGAACAGCCGGAAATGTCATGTGTGGCTGCTGGAAGTACCGAGTTTGCTGCATAGCCTGGCTGTAAGCAGCATGGCAGGCCTGCATCACATTCAGCTGAAGATCAGGTGTAAGGTTTTCCAAAATGCCCAGCTCTATAGTATAAAAAAAGGTTGTGCCGGTCTCTGAAGGTCGGCTTCCAGGCGGTCAAGGCATAGGTTGATTTCCTGGAAATGTGAGTTCACATGCGCGAACACACTTTCCAGTCTGTCTCCAACGGCCTTTAGGCCATTCTCGAAGACCAAGCCTATGTGAGCATACATAGCATGAGTGGCCTGTTCCAGGCCTTCTGCCACTGGCGAGAAGAGCAAAAAAAAAAAAACAGTGGCAGAGGACTGGGACAGGGGAAAACCTGAAGGACCAGCTGCCTGTTCTCCAGCCTGTGAAGCCTGGCCACTTGCTGCATCGCTGGTGGATGACTGGAACTGTTCGGTGGCTGTTCGATGAGTGGCCGCTCCAACAGAGGACCATCTAGGTTCAGCGGTGCTGCTCCAGGTTCTGTTTGAAAAAGAAAAAATATTACTACAAAAAAATTTTAAGCGCCAACATATCCTGTTGAAAAGAAAAATTCAGATGTTATACCATGAAATACAACACAAAAATACTTGCGTTCGATGACCAACCGCAGGCTTCAGGAAGGAGAGACTACGATGGTACTTGTATTTGGAAATCTTTTGAGTAGCACCACTTCGAACCCGATTCTCTTTCATGTCCTTATTGAAGCGATCCTTCATCGAACGTCACCGGATTTGACTCTTTTCTCTGTGAAGAGGAAAAAAAAAGAAATTGTAAAACAATGCACCACAGGTTCACTGCCGCGTCAGCCCACATTGCAATACTTACATAAATCGTTTCTGATTTGTGGCGTGGCATGGTCCCAATCATCCAACAGCGATCTGGCCACTTCATCCCATAGCCGCCAAATGACCACAGTGTCTGAGTGCCGCTGATCCCCCCTGGTGTCCCACAACAGAACTCGATCCTGCACCAATGTTATTTTGAGGTCATTTTCAATGGTGGCTTCACAATGTGGAACCTAGAAATCAAAGAAACACATTAAATATAGTTGTAAACAGGCTCTGACTGGCCCATAGGGGTGGACCCCCTTGGGCAGATCTGGTACCCCAACCCCATTGTATGGACAGTACTTGTCATAATTCACTTGATTTACTCTGTACAGAAAAAAGCATCTTAGCATTCATTAACCCCTTAACGACCTTGCCCTTTTCCGTTTTTGTGTTCTTGTTTTTCACTCCCCTCCTTCCCAGAGCCATAACTTTTTTTATTTTTCCATCAATATGGCCATGTGAGGGCTTGTTTTTTGCGGGACAAGTTGCACTTTTCAACAACATCATTGGTTTTAGCATGTCGTGTACTAGAAAACGGGGAAAAAATTCCAAGCGCGGTGAAATTGCAAAAAAAATGCAATCCCACACTGGTTTTTTGTTTGGCTTTTTTGCTAGGTTCACTAAATGCTTAAACTGACCTGCCATTTTGATTCTCCTGGTCATTACAAGTTCATACATACCAAACATGTCTAGGTTACGTTTTATCGAAGTGGTAAAAAAATTCCAAACTTTGCAAAATAAAAAAATTTGCACAATTTTCCGTTACCCGTAGCAACTCCATTTTTCGTGATCTGGGGTCAGGTGAGGGCTTATTTTTTGCGTGCCGAGCTAGCGTTTTTAACGATACAACTTTTGTGCAGATATGTTCTTTTGATCGCCCGTTATTACATTTTAATGCAATGTCACGGAGACCAAACAATTATTGATTTATTTTGAATGGGGCGAAAGGGGGGGTGATGTAAACTTTTATATTTTTTTATTTTATTTTTTTCACTTTTTTTTTTTTTTTTTACTTTTGCCATGCTTCAATAGCCTCCATGGGAGGCTAGAAGCTGGCACAACTCAATCGGCTGTGCTACATCATCAGATCGCTGCTATGTAGCTGAAATGCAGGCTTGCTATGAGCGCCGACCACAGGGGGCGCTCACAGCAGGCCGGCATCAGTAACCATAGAGGTCTCAAGGACCTCTATGGTTACCATCCTGATGCATCGCCGACCCCCGATCATGTGATGGGGGTCGGTGATGCGATCATTTCCGTCCGGAAGCGCCGGTTAAATGCCGCTGTCAAACGCTGACAGCGGGATTTAACTGGTTAATAGCGGCGGGTGAATCGCGATTTCACCCGCCGCTATTGCGGGCACATGTCAGCTGTTTTGAACAGCTGACATGTCCCAGCTTTGAGGTGAGCTCAGCGCCAGAGCCCACATCAAAGCAGGGGACCCGACCTCCGCAGTAATAGTACGGCGGAGTTCGGGAAGGGGTTAGGTTAACCAAACTACCCAGTAAATTATTCTATGGACATATAGGTAAATTTGCAATTGAGAGTAGTGTAATATTTGTATGCAGGTGAAAAGTGGACCCCCAAAGTCCAAGTTACTAGCAGGTCCTTGGCACCCCAGTCCGACACTGGTTGTAAAGATAAAACAAAACAAAAACAGTCAAGAATACTTACCCGCCGTTTTTCCACCTGAACTTGGGCCTAAGTCTGCTCCTGCTCTGCTGCACTGGAACTGTTCTGTAAAGAAAATACATGATTTTACCACATGTGTCATATTGACAGTCAATACTTGCTAATCAGTAGCAAAAGTATTCACTTCATCAGTCTCTTCTCCGCTCTGGGAAGTATGCTCTTCACTGGAGGACATCTTTGATGAGGAATGCTGCAAGAGACAGAAGTGAGTACAGACTGCAGTGAGTGAAAGACATTTTCATTGCTTCTATACTCACATCCTGAGTGAAATCCAGAGTCATCAGATCAGCAAAACAGTCTTCAGAGCAGCAAAGCCGTAACAATCGCTTCCAGAGTCTTGTCCAGAGTCTTGTGCTTGCATCCAGAGTCTTGAGAGTAATGGACTACCTGTCTCCAGACCCCCTTTTATACATCAGTGATTTTTCAGGTGGTAACCTTCCTGAACATGATTAGTGTGAAGTACGCATGCGTATCAAACGCACTTGCGTACCAATGCGTTCCCATAGACATATTTGACGCCTCAAAAAAATGCAACATGTTGCGTTCGCCAGACCCCGCCGCAGGCCGAGAAATGACGTACGCATCCGCAAGCGAGCGCATGCAAACGCATGTCCTTGCGTACACCATGTTAAATGTATGTACGCATGATGCATGTGGATCTACGTGGATCAAACACTGCGCCCACAGACGCAAATGTGAAACCAGCCTTACTAGCTAAAATGTGGGGTACAGCGGTATTTTCCACATTTAGCTACTGAAATAATATCATTTAGAATGCTATACTCGTGCATGCAGCACTATAGAAGCAGAGCACAACACACTTGTAGGACATGTGCCCTGCTGGCTTTGTCTGAGAATCTCCCGGAAGGTAAATTTTACAGCCACACAGGACACAATCTAGCCACACTATCTGACTGATATACAACTGCCTAAGGCTACGTTCACATTTGCGTTGTGCGCTGCTGCGTCGGCGACGCAACGCACAACGCAAATAAAAACGCTGCGTTTTGCGACGCATGCGTCCTTTTTTGCCGAATTTTGGACACCAAAAAAATGCATCTTGCTGCGTCCTCTGCGCCCTGACGCGTGCTGCAAAAAAAGCATGCATCGCAAAACGCAGCACAACGCATTTCCATGCGCCCCCATGTTAAATATAGGGGCGCATGACGCATGCGTCGCCGCGGCTGCACCCGACGCAGCCCGGCGGAACGCAAATCTGAACGTAGCCTAACTAAGTAGCTGAAATCTTGCTAGTAACAGTGGGAACATCAGGAACAGCCTCTCTGCGCTGTTAGTGTCAAAATGGCGCTAAAACAACATGTCCGCTATTTATATGGAGAGGGATGTGTGATTTCAGCAGCCAATAACACAAGCCGAGGTGTCAGGACATTGTGGGTGTTTCCTAATTGGTTAGCCGCAATTTGCACACATGAAGTTGGGTAAAAATAAGACTGCTGTGCTTCCAAGAATGCCACGCCTCTGAGCTCTTCAAAGCCCCTCCCCTCTACAAACACATGCCAAACGCTCATGATACACCACCATTATCGTTGCTAAAGTGCAGGAAATATTTTTGTGGCAACGCCAAATTTTTCCCTCACTTTTACCGAATGTTACCTATTTTTACCGATTTTTATAAAATTTTGCTCAGGTTTGTGATCACAAATCCGAATGTGCCATATTCATGCCAAATATATGTTTGGTGATCAATTTCCTATCAAATTCGCTCATCTCTTCTCCTGACCCAGCTGCTCCGATCCTCCCTTAGGCCAGTTTCACAAGTCAGTGTCTCCGGTACGTGAGGTGACAGTTTCCTCACGTACCGGAGCCACTGACACACGTAGACACATAAAAATCAATGCATCTTTTCAGATGTCATTGATTTTTTGCAGACCGTGTCTCCGTGTGCCAAACACGGAGACATGTCAGTGTTCGTGGGAGCGCACGGATTACACGGACCCATTAAAGTCAATGGGTCCGTGTAAAACACGTACCGCACACGGACACTGTCCGTGTGTGTTCCGTGCAGGAGACAGCGCTACATTAAGCGCTGTCCCCCCCACTGGTGCTGAAGCCGCAATTCATATTTTCCCTGCAGCAGCGTTTGCTGCAGGGAAAATATGAATATTAGTGTTTAAAATGCAGATCCAGGTCCCCCCCCCCCCACGTGACCGCATACAGGAGGCGATGCGGCCAGAAGAGGACGCTGTGGCGAGGGATCCGGAAGCTAGGTGAGTATTTTAATCACAGTGGGGGGGGGGGGGCGCACAGGGGGTAGGAGGGGGGGGGACCTGGATCTGCATTTTAAACACTAATATTCATATTTTCCCTGCAGCAAACGCTGCTGCAGGGAACATATGAATGGGGCTTCAGCACGATGCCGGGGACAGCGCTAAACTTTAGCGCTGTCTCCGGCACGCTCCGTGTGGTACCCAGTGGGCACACGGGCGGCACACGTGTGCCACACTGATGTACCACAGAAACGTAGGGCACATGGACACGGATAATTCCGGTACCGATTTTTTCCGGTACCGGAATTATCTGGACGTGTGGGACTGCCCTTAGCCAGGGATTTTGCAGTGACTTATTTATTACTCATACAGACAACATTGACCTCCTGATCTTAGAATGAGGCCGGCGTCACACTTGCGAGTTTTACGGACGTAAGAGCGCAGAAACTACGTCCGTAGAACTCGCATAACATACGGCACAATGATTCTCTATGGGTCTAGTCCTATCAGCCGTATATTACGGATCCGTAATATACGGCGTTCTATGGCCGCACAAAATCGCAGCATGCTGCGTTTGTCAGCGTATAGCGCAAAAAATACGCCAATGCAAGTCTATGGGAGAGCGTATAATACGGAATGCATACGGACCATGCGTGTGACTTGCGAGAAATACGCAACTTACAGGCAGATGTCCGGAAATGTCCAAAGGCGTCAATCAGGCAGGTGAGACATGCTAATTAGCTGAAAAAGCCAGACAGTGAACCCGGAAGTCTGCTGCACGCCTCCACGGAGTGATATTCAGCATGGCAAACATTGTCAATTCGGACATGCTGATAATTTTGGTCCAAGAGAGGCCTGTCATATGGGACCAAAGAGACCCAAATTATGCCAACAGGGCACAAAAAGAGGCTGCATGGAGGAGTGTGTGTGGGTCCCTCTTCCCACATTATGACCAGCAGCCACGTGAGGCACAGCGACAGATAAGTAAGTACACCCATGTTGGAAATGTAATGCTCTTGTGAAACAGCAGGCCTTTACTACTTTGAATTTCTCATCAAGAATGTCTTAAATATTCATGAAAGAACTAGAAAGCACACCAGTAGATACATGGTGTTGTACCTGATAAAAGGATTTCATTAATGTTTTAAATAGGTGTCCCTTACTAACAGTGTTTCCCATTAATTGTCCTTTCTGTGATAGAGGTTAGGGGACTCTGTCCTTGTGGCCTTGCTTCATAATTGTGTGTTTGGTTTTAAAATTTAATATTAAATGTGCTCCTCAAATGCCTATTTGTATGCTTCACTTAAATCTGTGTATTCAATTTCACCTTGTGTGAGCAATCTGCATAATGGTGTAATGAATGTGTGTATTTTTTGTTGTTTTTTAGTGGGTGATGTTACAAAAAGGTGGCGGAGTATCCGTGACCAGTATAGGAGGGAGAGGCAGCAGCGGGAGAAAAGTGGAGCCGGGGCACCTCCTAAAAAAAAAAAAAAATACATATATTTCGACCGCCTAACCTTCCTTAACCCCAGCATGGACCTCAGGCCGTAAGTACAAACATCACTCACTGTTTGTTTTAATTTTTTGGGGGGGATAGAAAATTTCTTTAAAATTGTGACAAAATTTTTTGTTTTATTTTTCAGAACTCAGTCTAACCTCACTGACAGGGAGACAGGGTCTGAGTCAGAGCTGGTCATTGACCCAGTTGGGGAAGGTGAAGAGGTGGCTGTTCCATCTGCTGCTCCCTCAGGCTCCATCCCTCATAGATCCTCCACATCTGGCCAGGCAGCTCCATCTGCATCACAACCACACCCAGAGGCCCCAGAGTTTGCATCTTCCGCCGCAGCATCATCATCAGCTGCAGCACCACCACCTAGCCAGGATGAGCCTGGAAATAGCAGCCCAACTGTTGCCCTGGATCCATCCCCACAGGCTGCAGTCAGACCACAGCGTTCACGCCGCAGGAGAGAGCTGATCCAAAGCCGCCGAAACGTTGATGCTGGGGTCATGAACTATTTGGCACGGGTTCGAGAGGATGATGGGGAGGAGGGATTTACAAGGAGCCTTGCCCAGTACTTAAGGTCCATAGAGCGGGAGTTGAGGCTGCGTTTGAGAGGGTGTTTTCAGATCCTTATTGACGCATGCACCCCCCCAAACAACCCATACAATCTATTGCAGATGATTGAACAGTGGCAGATGTCACCTGAAAATATTCTGCGGCCTCAAAGATTACAAGGCCTGGCTGCTCAACAAGGATTTGAAGCACCCCCTCAACGTCAGTCAACACCTCAACCCCAAACAACAACGAACCCACAATGGCAACCTCAGCAACATATGGCTGGATATCATCAACCATCCCAATATGGCCACTTGTCCTCACCTAGTGCTGGAGGCTGGTCCCAACCTGGGTATGGACAATATGGTCATTTTGGGTTGGGGTATGATTCCCGGACATATGGTCAGCAACAGCAGGGGTATGTCCCAAATCCTCGGCCCACTCTTCAAACTTACCAGCATCATAGCTGGGCTAATGTCCCTCAGGCCACTACAACATCTGCACAGGGTGCTGGACAATTGGGCCTACAAAGGCCACCTGATGCTGACCCTGAGCAAGCTACATCTCCTGCCCCAACATACCAGGACTTGTAATTTTGTTTTATGTTTGTTTTTGTTTGTTATTTTTTCCTTGTTATTTTTTGGAGGTTTATATTTTTTTAACCACAATATTGGTTTAGATTGTGCATACATAGCAGTCTTAATTGTGGATTTTGTACAGAATGTTGTTGCCACTAAAAAAAGGCAAATTTGTGGCCAAAATCTGGTTATGGGCCCAAAAAAAAAAACCATAACAAATGGTATGCAGTAAAAAGTTATATTAATACCAATCAAAGTCTGGATGCGCTCGAATCATTCTTCCATCACACACACATGATATGCTGACAACCATATGTGAAATAATTAAATACAACAGACAGAGTTTAGAAATTGGTTAACACATACTTCATAGATCAAAATAATTAAACATGCAAAAATGCATAGTCTTGCCAGGGAGTAGCACCTTAAGGAGTCAAAAAATAATTTGTAAAGACATCACGAACTTTAAGACCAGAAAGTGGATGGCGCGAAGGAGGGACATATGGGGTAGGCCTACTAACATTGTTCATGAGGTGATCTTCAAAATGTGGAGAGGAACAATCATGTATTCTTGTGAAATTATGTAGAATTACACAGGCTTTGATCACTTCATTGATTGTAGCCTCACTCAGCTGGATGGCAGACTGAAGAACACGCCATTTGGCAACAAGAATCCCAAAGGCGCACTCAACCAGTCTCCGTGCCCTTGCAAGTCTCAAATTAAACACCCTCCGCCGGTGGTCAAGGTTGCGCCTGGGGTAAGGCCTCATGACGTGCCTCGTCAGTTGGAAGGCCTCATCTCCAACAAAAACAAAAGGCAGTGCTTCCGCATTGGAGCCTGGAAGTTGTTGTGGTGGTGGGAGGTTCAACTGGTTGTCACGTAGCCGCCGACCCATTATGGACGAATTGAAGACCCTAGAGTCTCCAGTTCGCCCATAGGCACCAATGTCTACAATTATAAACCTGTAGTTACTGTCAGCAACTGCTAACAGAACTACAGAGAAAAACTGTTTGTAATTGTAGAATTGGGAACCAGAGTTCGGCGGCTTACGCACCCTGATATGTTTCCCATCCACAGCTCCAATGCAGTTAGGGAAGTCACAAGTATTTTTGAAACCAGTGGCGATTTTGAGCCAATCCTCCTGTTTGGGCTCAGGCATCACAACTTCCTGAAGTTTCTGCCATATTTGGGAACAGGTTGTCCTAACAATGCCTGAAATTGTCGACCGCCCAATCAGAAACTCCAGGTGTAGACCCGCATAGGACAAGCCTGTGGACAGGAAGCTGCAATACAAGAAAAATGTAAAAAAACCATTAACATGATGACTACGAAAACAGGAATAAGCAAAAGTGTATATTTCATTTCCTAGGACATTATTTCTAATTGCAAAAGGTTAATTTTACTATATTAAAATAATAGCATATTAACAACATTCTTTTATATGTGCTTGTGGCTTCATGTCCAAGTTAAGTTAATGAAACATAGTAGGACACCACACAGTTTAGAACAAACAAACAAAAAACAGTATGGGCGAATGTGGAATACATACCGTAAGGTAAGGAGCAGACGCTCTTCAGCAGAGATGGCTTTTCTCATCCAGGTGTCCTGATAGGTGAGGGCAGGACGTAAGATCTCCAACAACATGTCAAAAGTCCTGATGGACATGCGACTATACAGGTAAAACTTGTCAGGATGTGCCCTCAAAGCTGAATATAGTCTCTGGAAATGTCCTTTACTCTGGCGTTGGGTCAATAGAGGATGGACCCACAATCTTCGTCTCCTCCTTCGCGGATCAACATTGACCGGATATGGCTGTCCAAAGCGACGAGACAACACCCAGTGAAGCAACACCCGCTGAGTTGTGCTTAAATACACATGGTCAGACATGTTTGTAAGTTCCAAGCAACACACCCAAAATATGCTAGAGAACATATAGGGCAGATGGGAGGGGTCCACCTGTTGTCGAGGGCTTAAATAGTGTGTTTAATGATGATTTAAATGATGTGCAGGCCAGAAAACCGTTAAATGTCCATTTTGTGAGGGTGCGTGAAAAAAACGCAATACGGATTACATACGGATTACACAAGCACATGCGCAAAATACGCGACCACACCTAAGAAACGCAGTAACTACGGAAGTCCATTACGGAGACATTGTGGCGTATTGAACGCGTAGTACGGACGTATAATACGTTCCGTATTGTCTTACGCCAAGTGTGACGCCGGCCTCATTCAGCTAGTCAGTCAATAATCATGTGATATCATAGACCTGATGAAAAAGAGAAGAATTAGCTGTGTGAAAGGGTAAAATGAGCAATAAAATAACGCTTGCCTTATACAGTATTAATAGGATAAAAAAATTTATGGGAGAAGTGCTTATTTAAATGATCTGTGTTTTGTGCTATTTAGCAAAACTTTTAACCAGATGAAGTAGAAAAAATGCTGCACAGTAAGACTGGTTTCATAAATAGAAATGTTAATAGTTCATTTTTAGCAATTAGCAAAGAGCATAAACAAAAGGGAAATTAATTCAAATCAATATTTGGTGGGACTGCTCTTTGTCTTCAAAACAGCTTTAACCCCTTAACGACAACCGATACGCCTTTTAACGGCGGCAGATAAGGGTACTTAAACTACAGCGCCGTTAATTAATGGCGCTGTGGTAAAAGTGAATAGCGCCCCCCAGAGTCAGATTTTCTCTGAGGTCTCTGTTGCCGAGGGTAGCCGAGACCCCAGAGAACATGATTCGGGGTTTTTTTACTGACCCCCGGGTTGCGATCGCTGGCAATTAACCGTTCACCGGTGGTCGCAAAAAAACGCGATTTCCCATTTAATTTCTCTGTCCTCCGATGTGATCGCACTTCAGAGGACAGAGAAATGAGGTCCCCAATAGCCCCCCGATACTCACCTCTCTCCCCCAGTGCTCATTGTGGCTCCCGATGGGCGCCGCCATCTTGTTCCTGCCAAAAAATGGCGAGCGCAGTGTGCCCGCCGGCCGGCACCCGGAAAATCTTTGGGGTCTCGGCTGCCAGGGGTAGCCGAGACCCCAAAGAACATGATCGGGGTCGGTTTTTACTGACCCCTGTTTTGCGATCGCCGATAATTAACTGTTTACCGGCGGCCGCAAAAAAAAAAAAAAAGCGATCTGTCATAGGTCAATAGGGGGATTCCGGGACCCTGCTATACTTACCGGTGTACCTGGGTTCTCCTGCGTCCCCTCCTATCCGCCAGCTTCATCATCCGGAAAGAAAATGGCGGGCGCATGCGCAGTGTGCCCGTCATGATCTGCCAGCCGGCAGCTGGAGTAGTTGGGGCTAAATTTAGGGTTAGGGTTGGGGCTAAATTTAGGGTTGGGGCTAAATTTAGGGTTAGGGTTGGGGCTAAATTTAGGGTTAGGGTTGGAGCTAAATTTAGGGTTAGGGTTGGGGATAAATTTAGGGTTGGGGATAAATTTAGGGGTAGGGCTAAATTTAGGGTTTGGGCTAAATTTAGGGTTAGGCTTCTTTCACACTTGCTTCGGTACGGGGCAGTCGCAATGCGTCGGCCCGACGTACCGACGCACGTTGTGAAAATTGTGCATAACGTGGGCAGCGGATGCAGTTTTTCAACGCATCCACTGCCGAGTCTATGTCCTGGGGAGGTGGGGGGGAAGTTACGGTCACGCATGCACGGTCGGAAATTGCGGACATGACGTACAAAAAAAGTTACATTGAACTTTTTTGTGACGACGGTCCGCCAAAACACAACGGATCCAGTGCACGATGGACTCGACGTGTGGCCATCCATCGCGATCCATCAGCAATACAAGTCTATGGGCAAAAAACGCATCCTGTGGGCACATTTGCAGGATCCATTTTTTGTCCAAAACGATGGATGCCACTCAACGCAAATGTGAAAGTAGCCTTAGGGTTGGGCCTAAAGTTAGGGTTAGGGTTGGGGCTAAAAGGGCTAGGGTTGCGGCTAAAGTTAGGGTTAGAGTTGGGATTAGGGTTAGGGTTTGGATTAGGGTTGGTTTTAGGGTTAGGGTTGGCATTAGGGTTATGCTTGGGATTAGGGTTAGCTTTGGGATTAGGGTTAGGGGTGTATTGGGATTAGGGTTAGGTTTGAGGTTAGGGTTGAGATTAGGATTAGGGGTGTGTTGGATTTAGGCTTTTGATTAGGGTTATGGTTAGGGTTGAGATTAGGGTTGTTTTGGGGTTAGGGTTGTGATTATCGTTAGGGTTAGTGATTAGGATTATGGATCGGGTTGGGATTAGGGTTAGGGGTGTGTTGGGGTTAGGTTTGGAGTTAGAATTGGGGGGTTTCCACTGTTTAGGTACATCAGGGGGTCTCCAAACACGACAGCCAATTTTGCGCTCAAAAAGTCAATGGTGCTCCCTCCCTTCTGAGCTCTGCCGTGCGCCCAAACAGTGGTTTACCCCCACATATGGAGCATCAGCGTACTCGGGATAAATTGGACAACAACTTTTGGGGTCCAATTTCTCCTGTTACCCTTGTAAAAATAAAAACTTGGGGGCTACAAAATCTTTTTTGTGGAAAAATTTTTTATTTTTATTTTCATGACTCTGCATTGTAAACTTCTGTGAAGCACTTGGGCATTAAAAGTTCTCACCACAGATCTAGATAAGTTCCTTGGGGGTCTAGTTTCCAAAGTGGGGTCACTTGTGGGGGGTTACTACTGTTTAGGTACATCAGAGGCTCTGCAAACGCAACATAACGCCCACATACCATTCTATCAAAGTCTGCATTCCAAAACGGCGCTCCATCCCTTCCGAGCTCTGCCGTGTGCCCAAACAGTGGTTTACCCCCACATATGGGGCATCAGCGTACTTGGCATAAATTGGACAACAACTTTTGGTGTCCAATTTCTCCTGTTACCCTTGTGAAAGTAAAAATTTGGGGGTGAAAAGATCATTTTTGTGGAAAAAATAGATTTTTTTTATTTTCATGGCTCTACATTATAAACTTCTGTGAAGCAGTTGGGGTTTATAGTGCTCACCACACATCTAGATATGCTCTTTGGGGGGTCTAGTTTCCAAAATGTGGTCACTTGTGGGGGGTTTCTACTGTTGAGGTACTTCAGGAGCTCTGCAAATGCAACATGATGCCTGCAGACCATCCCATCAAAGTCTGCATTCCAAGCGGCGCTCCTTCCCTTCCGAGCCCCGATGGGTGCCTAAACAGTGCACCCCCCACATATGGGATATCAGCATACTCAGGACAAACTGGTCAACAGATTTTGGGGTCCAATGTCTCCTGTTACCCTTGAGAAAATAAAAAATCGCAGGCTAAAAAATCATTTTTGAGGGAAAAAAAAGGATTTTTTATTTTCATGGCTCTACTTTATAAATTTCTGTGAAGCACTTGGGGGTTTAAAGTGCTCACCACACATCTAGATAAGTTCCTTAAGGGGTCTAGTTTCCAAAATGGTGTCACTTGTGAGGGGTTTCTATTGTTTAGGCACATCTGGGGCTCTCCAAACGCGACATGGCGTCCGATCTCAATTCCAGCCAATTCTACATTGAAAAAGTCAAACAGCGCTCCTTCTCTTCCAAGCTCTGCGGTGCGCCCAAACAGTGGTTTACCCCCACATATGGGGTATCTGCGTATTCAGGAGAAATTGCACAACAAAATTTATGGTTAAATTTCTGTTTTTACACTTGTGAAAATAAAGAAAAATGGTTCTAAAGTAAAATGTTTGCAAAAAAAATTAAATGTTCATTTTCTCCTTTCACATTGTTTCAGTTCCTGTGAAGCACGTAAAGGGTTAATAAACTTCTTGAATGTGGTTTTGAGCACCTTGAGGGGTGCAGTTTTTATAATGGTGTCACTCTTGGTTATTTTCTATCATATAGACCCCTCAAAATGACTTCAAATGTGATGTGGTCCCTAAAAAAAAAATGGTGTTGTAAAAATGAGAAATTGCTGGTCAACTTTTAACTCCCTAACAAAAAAAATTTTGGTTCCAAAATTGTGCTGATGTAAAGTAGACATGTGGGAAATGTTATGTATTAACTATTTTTGTGACACATCTCTCTGATTTAAGGGCATAAAAATGCAAAGTTTGAAAATTGCACAATTTTAAAAATTTACGCCATATTTCCATTTTTTTCATAAATAATCGCAAGTAATATCGAAGAAATGTTACCACTAGCATGAAGTACAATGTCACGAAAAAACAATCTCTGAATCAGCAGGATCCGTTAAAGCGTTCCAGAGTTATAACCTCATAAAGTGACAGTGGTCAGAATTGTAAAAATTGGCTCGGTCATTAAGTACCAAATTGGCTCTCTCACTAAGGGGTTAATTCTTCTATGTACACATGTTTCTTGTACACAGTTTATGAAGGTACTTTACAGGGAGGTTGTTCCAAACATCTTGGAGAACTAACCACAAATCTTCTGTGTATGAGGCTGTGAAAATCCTTCTGTGTCTTCATCTAATCCCATACAGACTAGACGATGATGAGATCAGGGCTCAGTGGGTCTGTATCATCACTTCCAGGATTTCTTATTCTTCTTTTGATTACGTTCCCACAATCAGCTTTGGGTGAGTTTTTGACGTTGCAGAATCTCTGCACCTATTATTTAAATTAGGTTACTTGTGTTTTTATGTATAAAAACAAGAGTCAAAATGAGAAAACAAATCCAGAAAATCACCTTGTCTGATTTGGCAAAATTTATTTTGCAAATTATGGTGGAAAATAAGTATTTGGTCACCTAAAAACATGCAAGATTTCTGGCTCTCACAGACCTGTAACTTCTTCTTTAAGAGGCTCCTCTGTCCTCCACCCTTTACCTGTAGTAATGGCACCTGTTTGAGGTTGTGGACAGTTGTCTTTTATACTGCTAAGTTCAAACAGTCACACTCCAAACTCCACTATGGTGAAGACCAAAGAGCTGTCAAAGAACACCAAAAACAAAATTGTAGCTCTGCACCAGGCTGGGAAGACTGAATCTGCAATAGGCAATCAGTTTATCAACTCTGGGAGCAATAATACAAATTATTGAAGATATACAAGACCACTGATAATCTCGTCGTGTTTGGAGGAGACAGAATGCTGAGTTGCATCCAAAGAACACCATACCTACTGTGAAGCATGGGGGTGACAACATCATGCTTTGGGGCTATTTCTATGCCAAAAGACCAGGACGACTGATCCGTGTACATGAAAGAATGAATGGGGGGGGGCCATGTATCATGAGATTTTGAGTGCAAAACTCCTTCCATCAGCAAGGACATTGAAGATTAAACTTGGATGGGTCTTTCAGCATGATAATGACCCAAGCACACCACCAGGGCAACGAAGGAGTGGCTTCATAAGAAGCATATGAAGGTCCTGGAGTGGCCTATCCAGTCTCCCATAGAAAACCTTTGGAGGGAGTTGAAAGTCCATGTTGCCAGCGACAGGCCCAAAACATCACTGCTCTAGAGGAGATCTGCATGGATGAATGGGCCAACATACCACCAACAGTGTGTGCCAACCTTGTGAAGACTTACAGAAAACATTTGACCTCTGTCATTGCCACCAATGTATATATAACACAATATTGAGATGAACTTTTATTAATGACCAAATACTTATTTTCCACCATAATTTTCAAAATAAATCTTGCCAAATCAGACAAGGTAATTTTCTGGATTTGTTTTTCTCAATTTGACTTAGTTGTCTACCTATGATGTCAATTACAGGCCTCTCTCATTTTTTTTTTAAGTGGGAGAACTAGCATAATTGGTGGCTGCTAAATACTTTTTTCCCCACTGTGTGCATGTATGTATGTGTGTACGTACAAATATATATATAATATATATTCTATATTTATCTATTTATTCTATAAACTAACATGTTAGGGCATGTTAGGTTAGGCTATGAGTTGAACGGACTTAAAGTCATCCTTCAATCTTAATAACTATGTTACTGACATGTCTCCGAATATCCAAGCAATAAATTTTGTATTTATTTTCTGAAAATGAGAAATGATCAAAATGCTAAAAAATGGCTTACAGACCTCAAATAATGCAAAAAAAAAACAAGGTCATAATCATTTAGAAACAACAATACTAATGTTTTAACTCTGGAAGAGTTCAGAAATTAATATTTTGTGGAATAACCATGATTTTTAATCACAGCTTTCATACATCCTTGGCATGCTTACCACCAGTCTTCCACACTGCTTTTGGGTGACCTTATGCCACTCCTGGTACAAAAATGTAAGCAGTTCTTCTTTGATGGCTTGTGACTATCCATCATCCTGGCAAAAATTATGGAATCACCGGCCTTGGAGGATGTTCATTCAGTTGTTTAATTTTGTAGAAAAAAAAAAAAGATCACAGACATGGCACAAAACTAAATTCATTTCAAATGGCAACTTTCTGGCTTTAACCCCTTTCTGACCTCGGACGCGATAGTACGTCCGAGGTCAGAAGCCCCGCTTTGATGCGGGCTCCGGCGGTGAGCCCGCATCAAAGCCGGGACATGTCGGCTGTTTTGAACAGCTGACATATGCCCGGAATAGCCGCGGGCAGAATCGCGATCTGCCCGCGCCTGTTAACTAGTTAAATGCCGCTGTCAAACGCAGACAGCGGCATTTAACTACCGCATCCGGCCGGGCGCCCGGAAATAACGGTATCGCCGACCCCCGTCACATGATCGGAGGTCGGCGATGCTTCAGTATTGTAACCATAGAGGTCCTTGAGACCTCTATGGTTACTGATCCCCGGCAGCTATGAGCGCCACCCTGTGGTCGGCGCTCACAGCACACTTGATTTTCTGCTACATAGCAGCGAACAGCAGATCGCTGCTATGTAACAGAGCCGATCGTGCTGTGCCTGCTTCTAGCCTCCCATGGAGGCTATTGAAGCATGGCAAAAGTAAAAAAAAAAAAGTTAAAAAAAAATGTGAAAAAAATAAAAAAAATATAAAAGTTTAAATCACCCCCCTTTCGCCCCAATCAAAATAAATCAATAAAAAAAATCAAATCTACACATATTTGGTATCGCCGCGTTCAGAATCGCCCAATCTATCAATTAAAAAAAAGCATTAACCTGATCGCTAAACAGCGTAGCGAGAAAAAAATTTGCATTAAAATGCAATAATGGGCAATCAAAAGAACGTATCTGCACCAAAATGCTATCATTAAAAACGTCATCTCGGCACGCAAAAAATAAGCCCTCAACCGACCCCAGATCATGAAAAATGGAGACGTTACGAGTATCGGAAAATGGCGCAATTTTTTTTTTTTTTTTTAAGCAAAGTTTGGAATTTTTTTCACCACTTAGGTAAAAAATAACCTAGTCATATTAGGTGTCTATGAACTCGTACTGACCTGGAGAATCATAATGTCAGGTCAATTTTAGCATTTAGTGAACCTAGCAAAAAAGCCAAACAAAAAACAAGTGTGGGACTGCACTTTTTTTGCAATTTCACCACACTTGGAATTTTTTCCCGTTTTTTAGTACACGACGTGGTAAATCCAATGGTGTCGTTCAAAAGTGCAACTTGTCCCGCAAAAAATAAGCCCTCACATTGCCAAATTGACGGAAAAATAAAAAAGTTATGGCTCTGGGAAGGAGGGGAGTGAAAAACGAACACGGAAAAACGAAAAATCCCAAGGTCATGAAGGGGTTAAGAAACACTATGGCTGTGTGCACATGTTGCTGATTTTTCGTGGTTTTTTCGCTATAAAACCGCAAAAAACAGCATACATTATGCATCCCATCATTTTTAATGAATTCCGCAATTTTTGTGCACATGATGCGTTTTTTTCCGCAAAAAAAAATGCATCGCGGTAAAAACACAGCATGTTCATTAAATTTTGCGTTTTTTTGCGGACTTCCCACTATATAATGTATTGGGAAATATCCGGGAAAATCCGCAAAAAAACGCACCAAAAACGCATGCAGATTTCTTGCAGAAAATTTCAGGATTTTCTCAGGAAATTTCTGCAAGAAATCCTGAACGTGTGCACATAGCCTTAAAGAAATCAAGAACCAAAAATGTGGTAGTCAGTAATGGTTACTTTTTTTAACCAAGCATAGGGAAAAAATTATGGAATCACTCAATTCTGAGGAAAAAATTATGGAATCATGAAAACAAACACAAAAAACACTCCAAAACATCACTAGTATTTTGTTGCACCACCTCTGACTTGCAGTCTCTGAGGCATGGACTTAATGAGTGTCAAACAGTACTCTTCATTAGGGTTGAGCGAAACGGGTCGTTCATTTTCAACAGTCGCCGACTTTTGGCAAAGTCGGGTTTCATGAAACCCGACCCGACCCCAGTGTGGGGTCGGCCATGCGGTACGTGACTTTCGCGCCAAAGTCGCGTTTCAGTGACGCTAAAAGCGCCATTTCTCAGCCAATGAAGGTGGACGCAGAGTGTGGGCAGCGTGATGACATAGGTCCTGGTCCCCACCATCTTAGAGAAGGGCATTGCAGTGATTGGCTTGCTGTCTGCGGCGTCACAGGGGCTATAAAGGGGCGTTCCCGCCGACCGCCATCTTACTGCTGCTGATCTGAGCTTAGGGAGAGGTTGCTGCCGCTTCGTCAGAAGCAGGGATAGCGTTAGGCAGGGTCCATTAACCACCAAACCGCTTGTGCTGTAGCGATTTCCACTATCCAACACCACCTTCGGTTTGCAGGGACAGTGGAAGCTACATTTTTTTTTTCTCAGCGCTGTAGCTCATTGGGTTGCCCTAGAAGGCTCCCTGATAGCTGCACTGCTGTGTGTACGCCGCTGTGCAAACCAACTGCTTTTTTCAAAGCACAAATCCTCTTGTTTGTTTGTCCACACTTTTTATTTAATTTGTGCATCAGTCTACTCCTTATTGCTGCCTGCCATACCTGGCTGAGATTACTGCAGGGAGATAGTAATTGTAGGACAGTCCTTTTTATTTTTTTTAATTCTCCCTACCAAAAATAAGTTGTGGGAGATTAAGATTGGCATTTCTGCTAGAGTGCCATCCCTGTGTGTGCCATCTCTCTCACATAGTGGGCCATAGAAAGCCTATTTTTTTTTTGTTGATTTGGTTTCTAAATTCTACCTGAAAAAATCAAAAATCAATCAGTGGGAGATAAATATTGGCCTCTGGGCTTGTGTGCCACTCCTGAATCCTCTGTGTGCCATCTCTCACTCAGTGGGCCATAGAAAGCCTATTTATTTTTTTTGTTGATTTGGTTTCTAAATTCTACCTGAAAAAATCAAAAAATCAATCTAGTGGGAGATAAATATTGGCTTCTGGGCTTGTGTGCCACTCCTGACTCCTGTGTGTGCCATCTCTCACTCAGTGGGCCATAGAAAGGCTATTTTTTTTTTGGTTTCTAAATTCTCTCGGAAAAAATCATTTTATTTTATTTGCTTTCTAAATTCTTCCTGAAAAAAACATTTTATTTTATCTAGTTTCTAAAGTCTCCCTGAAAAAAAAAAAAAAATCAGTGGGAGATTAATATTGCCCTTTCTGCTTGTGTGCCAGTCTTGACTCCTGGGTGTGCCATCTCTCTCTCTCAAATAGTGGGCACTGGGCCATAGAAAGGCTATTTTTTTTTTGTTTCTAAATTCTCCCTGAAAAAAAAAAAAACAGTGGGAGATTAATATTGATATTTGTGCTTGAGTGACAGTCCTGCGTGTGTGGCATGTCTCTGATTTGGTGCCACAGAAAACAGAGTGTGTAACATTGTGCCTGATTTTCCTTGCGGTCTCACCAACCTGTAAAGGGATATCGAAATTATACTGAAGTTATAGCTCACCGTGTAAGTTGTTTGACAGCAACAAATAAAGTTACTTTGGTTAAGTTTTTAAAACAATGAGGAAGTCTGGTGGAAGAGGTCGTGGCCGTGGGCGTTCATTGTCAGCTGGTAATGATGGTAGTGGTAGTGGAGCATCAGGTGGTCGTGGGAAAAAAAATATTCCACCTAAGCCTGGAGCTGTGGAGCCAGGTTCGTCGTCTGGCTACACAAGGCCTCGAACGCTCCCTTTTCTGGGAGTAGGAAAACCGCTTTTAAAGCCGGAGCAGCAACAGCAAGTTTTGCCTTACCTTGCTGACTCAGCCTCTAGCTCTTTTGCCTCCTCTTCTGAAACTGGTAAATGTAAAAGCAGCGCGTCGTTTGTGGATGTTCACTGTCAGGGACAAGTCGCTTCCTTGTCCTCTTCAGCAAAAACAACAAGAGAGAAGGATGCAGCAGGCGACACAACGGGTTACTCCATGGAGCTCTTTACACATACCGTCCCTGGCTTAGAAAGTGAAACAGTTAACAGGCCATGCCCATTACAAGTAGATTCTGACATGGAGTGCACTGATGCACAGCCACAGCCAGACTACTATGCTGGTCCTTTGACTCAGACCACAACATTGCCCTCTCAGGGTACTGATCCAGAATCAGACCCTGATGAGACTATGTTGCCCCGTCACGAACGCTATACCACCGACCTACACGGTGACACAGACGAAGTTGCACACGAGCTAGAAGAGGAGGTTATAGATGACCCAGTTGTTGACCCCGATTGGCAGCCATTGGGGGAACAGGGTGCAGGCAGCAGTAGTTCTGAAGTGGAGGAGGAGGGGCCGCCGCAGGCATCAACATCGCAACAGGTTCCATCTGCCGGGCCCGTAGATGGGACAAAACGCGTGGCAAAGCCAAAACATGTTGGAGGACAGCGTGGCCATCCGGTTAAAGCTCAGTCAGTCTGCAATTCCTGAAAAGGGATCCGATGCTAGGAAGAGTGCAGTCTGGCATTTTTTTAAACAACATCCAATTGATCAGCGCAAAGTCATCTGTCAAAAATGTTCAACTAGCTTAAGCAGAGGTCAGAATCTGAAAAGTCTCAATACAAGTTGCATGCATAGACATTTAACCACCATGCATTTGCAAGCCTGGACTAACTACCAAACGTCCCTTAAGGTTGTAGCAAACTCGGCCAATGAAGCTAGTCAGCAAAGCAACATCCCTTCCGTCACTGTAAGGCCACCATTTTCCGCACCACCGGCAGTATCTGTGCAGGTTTCTTTGCCAGCCCAAAGCAGTCAGGGTCAGGGAATCACCAGTTTCGTAGGAGGAAATACTGCATCTAGGGCACCGGCGGAAACAATACCGTCTCCAACCGTCTCTCAGTCTGCCATGTCCACCGGCACACCCGCTAGTTCCACGATCTCCAGCTCTCCAGTCCAGCTCACCCTACATGAGACTCTGGTTAGAAAAAGGAAGTACTTATCCTCGCATCCGCGTACACAGGGTTTGAACGCCCACATAGCTAGACTAATCTCGTTAGAGATGATGCCCTACCGGTTAGTTGAAAGCGAAGCTTTCAAAGCCCTGATGGAGTATGCTGAACCACGCTACGAGCTACCCAGTCGACACTTTTTTTCGAGAAAAGCCATCCCAGCCCTGCACCAGCATGTTAAACAGCGCATCGTCCATGCACTCAGGCAATCTGTGAGTACAAAGGTGCACCTGACTACAGATGCATGGACCAGTAGGCATGGCCAGGGACGTTACGTGTCCATCACGGCACACTGGGTGAATGTGGTGGATGCAGGGTCCACAGGGGACATCAATTTCGGGACAGTTGTGCCTAGCCCACGGTCTAGGAAACAGTTGGCTGTAGGCGTTCGAACCCCTCCTCCTCCTCGTCCTCCTGCAGAAGCGAGAGCTCTTCCACAGACCGCAGTCGCCCAACCACTCCATCGTCAGCTGTCACTGTTGCACACCAGTTGTCCCATTATGGGGCAGCCACTGGCAAGCGTCAGCAGGCTGTATTGGCTATGAAGTGTTTGGGCGACAACAGACACACCGCGGAAGTTCTGTCCGAGTTCTTGCAGCAAGAAACGCAGTCGTGGCTGGGCACAGTAGATCTTGAGGCAGGCAAGGTAGTGAGTGATAACGGAAGGAATTTCATGGCTGCCATCTCCCTTTCCCATCTGAAACACATTCCTTGCCTGGCTCACACCTTAAACCTGGTGGTGCAGTGCTTATTGAAAACTTATCCTGGGTTCTCCGACATGCTCCTCAAAGTGCGTGGACTTTGCTCACATATCCGCCGTTCGCCTGTGCACTCCAGCCGTATGCAGACCTATCAGCGGTCTTTGAACCTTCCCCAGCCTCGCCTAATCATAGACGTTGCAACAAGGTGGAACTCAACACTGCACATGCTTCAGAGACTGCGCAAACAGAGGCGGGCTGTTATGTTTGTGTGGGAGGATACACATACACGGGCAGGCAGTAGGATGGCAGACATGGAGTTGTCAGGTGTGCAGTGGTCGAAGATACAAGACATGTGTCAAGTCCTTCAGTGTTTTGAGAATGCACACGGCTGGTTAGTGCAGACAACGCCATAATAAGCATGAGCATCCCCCTAATGCGTCTGCTGATGCAAAGTTTGACGCACATAAAGGATCAGGCGTCTGCACCAGAGGAAGAGGAAAGCCTTGATGACAGTCAGCCATTGTCTGGTCAGGGCAGTGTACAGGACGAGGTAGCGGGCGAAGAGGAGGTGGAGGACGAGGAGGATGATGGGGATGGGTATATTTTTAATGAGGAAGCTTTCCCGGGGGCACTGGAAATTGGTGGCGTGGCAAGGCCGGGTTCTGGTTTTTTGAGGGACACAAGTGACGTAGATTTGCCTGAAACTGCCCCTCAACCAAGCACAACCGCAGATTTGACAACTGGAACTTTGGCCCACATGGCGGATTATGCCTTACGTATCCTCAAAAGGGACACACGCATTACTAAAATGATGAACGATGACGATTACTGGTTGGCCTGCCTCCTTGATCCTCGCTATAAAGGCAAATTGCAAAATATTATGCCACATGAGAACTTGGAACTAATATTAGCAACCAAACAATCAACTCTTGTTGACCGTTTGCTTCTGGCATTCCCAGCACACAGCGCCCGTGATCGTTCTCACACGAGCTCCAGGGGGCAGCAGACCAGGAGTGTTAGGGGTGCACACAACAGAAGTGGCGTTGGACAGAGGGGTTTTCTGACCAGGTTGTGGAGTGATTTTGCTATGACCGCAGACAGGACAGGTACTGCTGCATCAATTCAAAGTGACAGGAGACAACATTTGTCCAGTATGGTTACAAACTATTTTTCATCCCTTATCGATGTTCTCCCTCAACCGTCATTCCCATTTGATTACTGGGCATCCAAATTAGACACCTGGCCAGAATTGGCAGAATATGCATTGCAGGAGCTTGCTTGCCCGGCAGCTAGTGTCCTATCAGAAAGAGTATTCAGTGCTGCATGTTCAATATTAACCGAAAAAAGGACTCGTCTGGCTACCCAAAATGTTGATGATCTAACATTCATTAAAATGAACCACAACTGGATTTCGAATTCTTTTGCCCCACCTTGCCCGGCCGACACCTAGCTTTCCTATGAAAAGCTCTTGCCTGTGGACTACTGTGAATTACTTTTCTAATGTCTTAATTTGCTGCAGCTGATTGTCCAGCATACGACATGTTTACACCTCCCTAAATGGCCAAACTCCCCACACGGGGCCGTGGTATCGCGACTTGGCGCAAGCACCCGTGAGAGTGCTGTTTGTCTGAAGAGGTGGGTGTGCCCGCTTTTGGTCGACAGCACTGCCACAGGGTCCCTCATAGTACAATAAAGTGTCTCTGGCGGTGGTGGTGCGCATCCAACGTCAGACACACTGTTGTAACATGAGGGGCCCTGGGCCTGTACCGCCGGCCACAAGAGAGTTCACCCACCCCCAGGTCAAACATTGCTCTACCACTTCCACAATTATCTCTCACACTTCCACCAATGTTTAGTCTATGCGCTGACATCCTTCCATTCCTGCCACTGACCATACCATTGTGTTGACATGTATGATGGTACTTAACATAGTCAGGGGCAGTGTCCTCTATTTACCCAAGTAAATACTTTGCGCCAAATTAGTAGGTCTGAAACTACGCAGAGGATCCCACCCCTGTACCTAATGATTGCACCATTTAGTGTTTTCGTTTTGTTTTAATGCGAGACATTCACATTTATGTATTGTTTTGGACTACTAACTGGCAGACACTCATTACAATCGGCCTCCGCTGACCAGACCACTGCTGCCCGTGTACCCCTGGAACCAATTGTAAGGTGCCTACAGCCAGCCCAATTTTATTATGTTAGGCCTTCGAAGCCTGTCTGCGGCCCGTTCTTTCTACTACTCCTCCACTGACCAGACCACTGCTGCCCGTGTACCCCTGGAACCTATTTAAAAGTGCCTAGAGCCCAATTTTTTTTTATGTTAGGCCTTCGAAGCCTGTCTGCGGTCCGTTCTTTCTACTACTCCTCCACTGACCAAACCACTGCTGCCCGTGTACCCCTGGAACCTATTTAAAAGTGCCTAGAGCCCAATTTTTTTTATGTTAGGCCTTCGAAGCCTGTCTGCATTCCCTCCTTCCACTAGGCCTCCACTGACCTGTCTACTGCTGCCCGTGTACCCCTGGAACCAATTTTAAATTGCCTACAGCCCAATTTTATTATGTTAGGCCTTCGAAGCCTGTCTGTGGTCCCTCCTTCCACTAGGCCTCCACTGACCAGACCACTGCTGCCCGTGTACCCCTGGAACCAATTTTAAATTGCCTACAGCCCAATTTTATTATGTTAGGCCTTCGAAGCCTGTCTGTGGTCCCTCCTTCCACTAGGCCTCCACTGACCAGACCACTACTGCCCGTGTACCCCTGGAACCAATTTTAAATTGCCTACAGCCAGCCCAATTTTATTATGTTAGGCCTTCGAAGCCTGTCTGCGGTCCCTCCTTCCACTAGGCCTCCACTGACCAGACCACTGCTGCCCGTGTACCCCTGGAACCAATTTTAAATTGCCTACAGCCAGCCCAATTTTATAATGTTAGGCCTTCGAAGCCTGTCTGCGGCCCGTTCCTTTCTACTACTCCTCCACTGACCAGACCACTGCTGCCCGTGTACCCCTGGAACCAATTTTAAATTGCCTACAGCCAGCCCAATTTTATAATGTTAGGCCTTCGAAGCCTGTCTGCGGCCCGTTCCTTTCTACTACTCCTCCACTGACCAGACCACTGCTGCCCGTGTACCCCTGGAACCTATTTAAAAGTGCCTAGAGCCCAATTTTTTTTATGTTAGGCCTTCGAAGCCTGTCTGCGTTTCCTCCTTCCACTAGGCCTCCACTGACCTGTCTACTGCTGCCCGTGTACCCCTGGAACCAATTATAAAGTGCCTACAGACATATGTTATTATGTTAGGCCTTCGAAGCCTGTCTGCGGTCCGTTCTTTCTACTACTCCTCCACTGACCAGACCACTGCTGCCCGTGTACCCCTGGAACCTATTTAAAAGTGCCTACAGCCCAATTTTTTTTATGTTAGGCCTTCGAAGCCTGTCTGCGGTCCCTCCTTCCACTAGGCCTCCACTCACCTGTCTACTGCTGCCCGTGCACCCCTGGAACCAATTCTAAAGTACCTACAGCCATATTTTAGTATGTTAGGCCTTCGAAGCCTGTCTGCGGTCCTTCCTTCCAATAGTTCTCCACTGACCATGTACCCCTGGAACCCAGCTGAAAGTGCATGGAGCCTCCTTTTTTTTCTTTGTTTTATATTTAGAAAGCCCAGATGAACTACACTGTACCACGGTTCAAGCTACCCAGTCGACATTTCTTTTGCGAGAAAAGCCATCCCAGCCCTCCACCAGCATGAAAAAGTCTGCATTGTCATAGCACTCAGGCAATCAAACAGTAGAAAGGTGCACCTGACAAGAGGCGCATGGACCAGTAGGCATGTCCACAAAAAGTTACGTGTCCATTACGGCGCACTGGGTTAATGTGTTGGATGCATGGTCCACAGAGGACAGCCTACAAAGTCTGTTTGCAGTCCCAAATTCAAACTGTCCTCCGCTGACCACACCACTGCTGCACGTGTACCCCTGGAACCAATTTTAAAGTGCCTACAACCTAATTTTGTTATGTTAGGCCTACTACGCCTGTCTGCGGTCCCTCCTTCCAATACTCGTCCACTGACCACACCACTGCTGCCCGTGGACCCCTGGAACCTATTTTTAATTGCATAGAGCATCCTTTTTTTAATAGGCGTACAAAGTCTGTCTGCGGTCCACTATTGAAATTGTCCTCCACTGCCCAGAGCAATGCTGCCTGTGTACCCCTGTAACCTTTTTTAAACTGCAGTGAGCCACATTTTTGGTTTAAGGCCTACTACCTGTGTCTGTCTGCGCCACTCAATACAGCTGTCTTCCTTTGAAAAAAGCAGAGCGTCAATAGTCTTGTTTTCAGCCTCTAGGAATTTTAAAACTGCATTGGGGCTACAACTTTGGTAGGGCCTACTAACGGTGTCTGCCGCCCCAAGGTGTGCCCCAGGTTTCCTCTCCATTGCTTCGATCTTCCTACTCTCGTTTAGTAGTTGTTGCAAACTACACTGCATTAGGCCTACAAATTTGGTATGGGGTGTAGAGAGACGGTGTGTTACACTCCAAGGTGTTCCCCAGGTTTCGTCCACATTGCTTCGATCTTCCTACTCTCGTTTAGTAGTTGGTGAAAACTACACTGCATTAGGCCTACAAATTGGGTATGGGGTGTAGAGACGGTGTGTTCCACTTCAAGGTGTTTCCCAGGTTTCCTCGCCATTGATTCAATCTTCTGACTCTTCTTAAGTAGTTGTTGAAAACAACACTGCATTAGGCCTACTAGTTGGGTTGGGGCCTTCTATCTGTGTCTGCTGCTCCTTGCTGTTCTCCTACAGTGAACAAAGCTGTGCCGCCGGTTTACTACTGTTGCCAATTTTGAACTGCATTTAGAATACTTACTGATTTGGGCCTACTCTCTGTGTCAGCCTCTCATTCCAGTTGTCCTCCACTGAACAAAGCAATGCCCCCTGGTTAGTCCTGTTACTAATTTTGAACTGCATTTAGGCCACTTTATTCTTTGGGCCCATATCTGTTTCCCCCTCATCCTGCCCATTGCCCAGCCAGTGATAGACGAGTCTGCTGGTACATTGACCCATAACGCAACATTCCCTGTGCACGCTACACTGCAAGATTGTGACCCTGCTGAAAGTCAGGTCCCCTTTCCCGCATACCATACCACCTTACACTGGGACAAAGAGGAAGGTGCAGATGAAGGTGCAGGTTCCTTCATCAGGTGGGGGGAGGAATATTTGTTGGCGACGTCACTGGCACAGGGCCTCTCATAGTACGCAAAAGTGTTGCTGCCGGTGGGAGGCGCCCCCGCCGTGCAAACACACCGCTGTACTTTGAGGGGCCCTGTGCCAGTGCCAATGCCAACGAATGGGCCCCCCCTGCTTGCTCTGGATCACAGCACTTGCAAAGTTGAAATACTTACCTCTCCTTGCTCCACTGCCGTGACGTGGTCCAGATTTACTGGGCCCACTAATTACTTGAACCAGCCCTACCCCCCACAACTTTAGCCAAATGACCCCCAATTTCAAATGCCTTCCAATTATTATAAGCTAAATTATGATTGACAAGCTTCTGTAACAAGAATGGATGTTTTTGCCATTAAAATGGGCAGTGTAGGTGTTTTCCTGGCCTCCACTCACTGCCGACTATGCTCCCCCATTGACTTGCATTGGGTTTCGTGTTTCGGTCGATACCCGACTTTTCGCGATAATCGGCCGATTCCACTCGACTCGACTTTTGAGATAGTCGGATTTCGCGAAACCCGGCTCGACTCTAAAAAGGTCAAGGTCGCTCAACCCTACTCTTCATCAATCCGGCTCCAACTTTCTCTGATTGCTGTTGCCACATCAGCTTTGCAGGTTGGAGCCATGTCATGGACCATTTTCTTCAATTTCCACCAAAGATTTTCAATTGGATTGAGATCCGGACTATTTGCATGCCATGATATTGACCTTATGTGTCTTTTTTTCAAGGAATGTTTTCACAACTTTTGCTCTATGGCAGGATGCATTATCATCAGATCAACACCTGGTCGTCTAATGGTTAGACAGAGACCTGGAGACGCATACAAGCCACAGTGTCTTGCACCCACTGTGAAATTTGTTGGAGAATCGGTGATGATTTGGGGATGCTTCAGCAAGCAGGAATTGGGCAGGTTAATCTTTGCGAAGGACATATGAATCAAGCCGCATACAAGGTTATCCTGGAATAACAATTCCTTCTGCTCAGGCAATGTTCCCACAACTCTGAGGACTGGTTTTACTAGCAGGACAATGCGCTATGCCACACAGGTCAATCAAGGTGTGGAAGAAGGACCACCACATCAAATCCCTGTCATGGCCAGCCCAATCTCCAGACCTCAACCCCATTCAAAACCTCTGGAATG
This sequence comes from Ranitomeya imitator, assembly GCF_032444005.1. Classification (NCBI taxonomy): domain Eukaryota; kingdom Metazoa; phylum Chordata; class Amphibia; order Anura; family Dendrobatidae; genus Ranitomeya; species Ranitomeya imitator. The sequence continues at coordinate 667,747,482 of NC_091283.1, forward strand.
TAATCAAGAGGAAGATGGATAGTCACAAGCCATCAAACAAAGAAGAACGGCTTACATTTTAGTACCAGGAGTGGCATAAGGTCACCCAAAAGCAGTGTGGAAGACTGGGGGAAAACATGCCAAGACGCATGAAAGCTGTGATTAAGGCCGGAGTCACACATGCGAGAAACACGTCCGTGTCTCGCATGTGAAAAGCAAGCTCTGGCGCCGGCACTTCAGAGCGGAGCATGTGGCTCCATGTGTTGCTATGCGGCCGCACGCTCCGCTCTGGAGTGCCGGCGCCAGAGCTTGCTTTTCACATGCGAGACACGGACGTGTTTCTCGCATGTGTGACTCCGGCCTAAAAATCATGGTTGCTCCACAAAATATTGATTTCTGAACTCTTCCTGAGTTAGAAAATTAGTATTGTTGATTCTAAATGATTATGAACTTGTGTTTTTTTTGTTTTTGCATTATTTGAGGTCTGCAAGCAATGCATTTTTTTTGTTATTTTGACCATTTCTCAGTTTCAGAAAATGAATACAAAATGTATTGCTTGGAACTTCGGAGACATATTTGTTTTACTCAAAATAATAATAATAATCTTTATATAGCGCCAACATATTCCGCAGCGCTTTACAGTTTAACAGTTTCAAACACAACAGTCATAGGTAACAACGTTAACAATACAATAAAGCAAAATAAGACGACCCTGCTCGTGAGAGCTTACAATCTACAATGAGGTGGGGGAGATACAAAGTACAGGTGTGTATTTACAATGATGTATTTACAATGATGGTCCAGCCATCTTCAGGGGGTGGGGGGTAGATGGAGATAGTGAATGGGCTACACACACAAACATGTAATGACTTTGATTAGTTAACCCCCTCTGAACAAATGTGTTTTGAGCGAGCGCCTAAAACTATGCAAGTTGTGGATGGTCCTAATATCTTGGGGTAGAGCATTCGAGAGGATTGGCGCAGCGCGGGAGAAGTCTTGGAGTCGGGAGTGGGAGGTACGGATTAGTGCAGAGGTTAGCCGAAAGTCATTTGCAGAGCGCAGCAGTCGGCTAGGCTGATAGACCGAAATGGAGGAGATGTATGGGGGTGCTGCACTGTGGAGAGCTTTGTGGGTGAGAACAAGTACTTTGAATTGTATCCTGTAATGAATGGGCAGCCAGTGTAATGACTGGCGAAGAGCGGATGCATCTGAGTAACGATTAGCCAGATGGACAACCCTGGCTGCCGCATTAAGGATGGACTGGAGAGGGGAAAGTCGAGTGAGGGGGAGGCCAATTAATAGAGCGTTGCAGTAGTCCAGGCGGGAGTGGATCAGGGCGACAGTGAGGTTTTTTTGTCTCCATGGTGAGAAAAGGACGGATTCTAGAGATGTTCTTCAGGTGTAAGCGGCACGGGCGGGCAAGAGATTGTATGTGGGAGGTGAAGGAGAGATCGGAGTCAAATATAACACCCAGACAGCATGCCTGGTGTTATTATGGTGCCACCCACGGAGAGGGAAATGTCAGATTTAGGGAGGTTAGTAATAATAATAATAATCTTTATTTATATAGCGCCAACATATTCTGCAGCGCTTTACAGTTTAACAGCTTCAAACACAAAAGTCATAAGTAACAATGTTAACAATACAATACTTAAAGCAACACAAGACGACCCTGCTCGTGAGATCTTACAATCTACAATGAGGTGTAGAAGGCGGGAGCAGAAGAAGTTCAGTTTTGGAGAGGTTGAGTTTCAGATAGAGAGCGGACATGATGTTGGAGACTGCAGACAGACAGTCAGTTGCATTCTGTAGTACAGCGGGGTTAAGGTCAGGGGATGACGTGTATAGTTGTGTGTCATCAGCATAAAGATGGTACTGAAAGCCAAATCTGATGATCTGTCCAATTGGGGCTGTGTAGAGGGAGAAGAGAAGGGGGCCAAGGACTGAGCCCTGAGGTACCCCAACAGTGATAGGAAGAGGAGAAGTGGAGCCAGAGAACAGAACACTGATGGAGCGGTCAGAATGGTAGGAGGAGAACCAGGAGAGAGCAGTGTCCTTAATGCCTAGTGACTGGAGCCTAGAGAGTAGGAGAGGGTGGTCAACAGTGTCGAGAGCTGCAGAAAGGTCGAGGAGAATGAGCAGAGAGTGGTCACCGTTACATTTTGCTGTCAGAAGTTCATTGGTCACCTTGATGAGTGCAGTTTCTGTCGAATGTAGGGGGCGGAAACCGGACTGTGAAGGGTCTAGGGAATGAGTGGAGAGGTAATGGGTAAGGCAGGAGTAGATCAGGCGCTCCAAGAGTTTTGAGATGAAGGGGAGATTGGAGACTGGTCTGTAGTTATTTGTGCAGGATGGGTCGAGGGTAGTTTTTTTTACTAATGGAGTAATGATAGTGTTTGAAGGAGGAGGGGAAAATGCCAGAGGAGAGGGAGAGATTAAAAATTGTAGTAATGTGAGTTGTGACGACTGGAGAGCGAGACTGGAGGAGGTGTGAGGGAATGGGGTCGGTGGTGCATGTAGTTAGAAGAGGAGAGGAGCTTGAAGACTTCTTCTTCTGTCATGGGATCGAATGTGGAGAGTGAGCCAGGGCTGTTTTACTCTGTGTTTGGAGGTTCTGAGGGTGAGGGGAGATACTTGGTCAAGGGTGCTTCTAAGAGTGTCATTGTAGTGATGTACAGCCAGATCAGGAAAGGAAAAAGAAGAGATTGGGGACAATGATGAGTGTAAGGAGTCTGAAAGAGTATGAGGGTTAATGGCATGTAGATTTCTGAATGTGTGGTAGGTAGGAGAGTGCTGGGGTGGGCGAGGAATTGTGAGTGCGAAGGATAGAATGTTGTGGTCAGAGAGGGGAAGCGGTGAGTTATCTAGGTAGGAGATTGAACAGAGCCGGACAAAGACCAGGTCCAGGGTGTTACCGTCTTTGTGTGTTTCAGAGGTTGAGAGCTGTGAGGCCTAGAGAAGTGGTTAGTGATAGAAGCTGGGATGCAGATGTGGAAGTGGGGCTGTTAATGGGGATGTTGAAGTCTCCCAAGATAAGGGTTGGGAGTTCTGAGGACATGAAGTGCGGCAGCCAGGCAGAGAAATGGTCCAGGAAGGGGGTGGGTGAGCCTGGGGGCCGGTATATGACCGCTACTCTGAGGTAGAGAGTATAAATATACCTATAAAGAGATAAATCAGAGAAATTTAAAATTTTGCAGTGGTCTCATAATTTTTGCCAAAGCTGTGTGTGTGTGTATATATACATATATATATATATATATATATATATATACCGTATATACTCGAGTATAAGCCGACCCGAGTATAAGCCGACCCCCCTAATTTGCCACAAAAAACTGGGAAAACTTATTGACTCGAGTATAAGCCTAGGGTGGAAATGCAGCACTTACCGGTGAATTTCAAAAATAAAAATTGATCATTATTGCCCCATAGCTGTGCCATATAGTGCTCTGCACCGTTCTTATTTCCCCATAGCTCTGCCATATAGTGCTCTGCACCGTTCATATTTCCCCATAGCTCTGCCATATAGTGCTCTGCACCGTTCATATTTCCCCATAGCTGTGCCCCATATAGTGCTCTGCACCGTTCATTATTGCCCTATAGCTGTGCCCCATATGGTGCTCTGCACCGTTCATTATTGCCCTATAGCTGTGCCCCATATGGTGCTCTGCACCGTTCATTATTGCCCCATAGCTGTGCCCCATATGGTGCTCTGCACCGTTCATTATTGCCCTATAGCTGTGCCCCATATGGTGCTCTGCACCGTTCATTATTGTGACACAACCAGGCAGCATAATAGATACAAGAGGGGGATAAAGGCACTAGATAGTGCGGAATAACCCCCCACCAAGCGAAAGAACCAACTCCATAAGAATATGTAGATAAGGAGTACACAAGGAGCATAAGGGTAATCAGAAAATATCAATACTTTATTAAATTACATGTATAAATACAAAGTGTAAATATAAATAATGTCATAGTAACGACAAAATACAGTGCTCAAGGATGGTTTAAAATAATACATAAGTGGGCAACCCCCGGTGTGCACCGTCCATGGAGCCAGTGTGCAAGGAAACGGTTAAAGTGTGCCGCTATGGGTGCATAAGTATAAATGCACCAATACATTGACAATGCCCAGTGGCGTTTAGAGGAGAAAGTATCACATAACTACACTTACCGATACAAGGCACCAGGACAGGGCACACACCGAACGGGATCCACCTATGCGACCCCCACGCGCGTTTCGCCCACGGATAAGATGACTTTATCAAGGGGAGATAACGCTGGGTGAGTTATGGCAACCTTAAATAGGGCCGGCCTGCCCACATGTGACACTGAGTCCCAGCCAGTGGCAGCGGCGTACCCGGCGCATGCGCATGTGGACCGCCGAGCACCGCGTCACAGAAGGCGTCAAGCACCGCAGGCGCGCCTGGGAGAAATACATCCATGACGCACTTGCGGTGCATACAAGACGCCGCTGCGACAGGGAGCGAGGAGGAGAACACAGCGCATGCGCACTACCGCAGTGAGACGGCTATGAAGTAGAGAACCTCCCACAGATGACACCGTCAGGTGATACCGACACTGAAAGAGGGGAAGGTGGCCCATAAGTTAGTGCAGCCCCATAGAGCAAAATGTAAAGCAGGTATACAACATAAAAGTGGCAGAAGACAAGATTTTCAGTCAATATAATAGTACATTAAGGCAAGTTGTGCCGCAATACATGGAGGCTGATGGTCGGTATATGTTGAAGCATGAAGCGGTGGCATCCTCAAAATGTTTGGGAAGGAGGTCCATACCAGCCACAGAATATATGATGGATGCCAATAACTCAGTCCTTAGATGAAAGATGGCTAAAAAACACATACAAAACAATAATAAGTAAAATTAAAAACATAATTAAAACCAAAGCAGAAAGGGGGAATCCCTGAATGGGGACCCACTGTTAGGGGGAGATGTTAAAAATGGGGGGGGCGAGAGATGAACAAAAAGCAGAAGACTCATAACCTAAAATTGGAAAAATAGAAAAGAAGGAACGTTCAATCATAGAATAGGTTTGGTGGCCAGCAGGCATAATGCCAAAGTACTAGAGGGAAACATCCCCATAATAATTTAAAGAAAGGAGGAGAAACTCAGAGACTCGTTTAATCCTTTAGGGACCATAGTGTCAACACGAACAATCCAGCCCGCTTCATGTTGGGCAAGGATCTTTTTATAATTGCCACCTCTTGTACCAAGGTGGATGCTCTCGATGCCTCTGACCTGAAGAGTCCCCGCATCGCAATCATGAAATTGTTTAAAGTGGCGGGGGATAGTCTTCAGGTCAGAGGCATCATCAAGAGTCCTAGCTGCTCGTATGTCCCTCACGTGTTCATGGACACGTACCCGTAACTCCCTAGATGTTAATCCGATGTAGATCAGAGAGCATCCACATGTGGCATAATAGACAACGTTTGAAGTACTACACGTAATGTGTTGCCTGATCGAAAATTCCTTTCTACCATCGGAAGATTTAAAGGTTGTGGCCCGTACGACATTATCACATGCCACACAATGGCCACATTTCAAGGAGCCAAGGACCGGGCCCCTGGAACTGAAAGGATTAACAATAGAAGGGACATAATGACTGCGGACAAGCAAACTACTCAAATTGGGGGATCTTTTGGCGGTCATTAGCGGGAAGTCACCCAAAGTCTGGGCCAGAGCGGGTTCGGTCATCAGAACTGACCAGTGTCTTCTAAGTATATCCCTCAAATTTTGTTGGCAAAATGAAAAATCGCTGGTCAATTTTTAATCCTTATTACTTCCTTCCAAAAAAAAAATCGTTTCGAAAGTTATGTAAAGTTGGCCTGTGGGAAATGGTATTTATGAACTATGTCTTGTGACATAACTCTGATTTAAGTTTCAAATTGTTTGAAAATTGCAAAATTTTCAAACTTTCGCCAAGTTTCCATTTGTGTTATTATTATTTTTTTTTTTAAATAGACGCAAGTCATATCAAAGAAATGTTACCACTATTCATGTAGTACAATATGTCATTAAAAAAAAAGTCTCAGAATCACCGGGATCCATGGAAGCGTTCCAGAGTTATTACCACTTAAAGTGACACTGGTAATAAAGGTGAAAATGTCCTCGAGGTGTGACTGGGTTAAAGAAAGCTACAGGTGAGTTTATGCTGCGTTAAAAAAAAAAAAAAAGCACTGTCGAAATGAGATTTCTATAAATCCCATCCACTTTGCTGGAACTGTAAGATGCTGCGTTTTTTGCACAGCCTCAAATACACACCAAAAGCTCATAGTGGGAACGTAGCCTTTAATCTTAAAATAGTCAGGAACTCAGGATTAATGGTGTCCTCAGTGCTTAGAAGTACAGGAAGATACTAATTCATCATTCAATCAGGGAGGCTTCTGATTGTCTTGCTGCAGAATAAATTTGGAGCCAACGACCCCAAACATACAATCAGTCATTAAGAACTATTTTCAGTGTATAGGAGAACAAGGAGTGCTTGTAAGTGTTTATTATGGACCCCCAGAGACCTGATCTTGTCATTATCCAGTCTATCTGGGATTATATGTAGAGACAGCAGGATTTACACAAGTCTCATATGCAGGAGATCTGTGGTTGGTTCTCCGAGTTGTTTGGAGAGTTCAGTCAAATACCATGGGAGGAGCATCTAGAAGAATTGATGCTATATTGAAAGGCCAAGAGTGCCGATGCTTTTATATTGATTTGACTTAGCTTTCTCCTTTTGTTAATGAGAACCTGACATGTAAAATACCGCTATTAACCTGCAGATCGGATTGGTGTTAATAGCATTCTGACACGGTCAGAAATCTCCAGGCAGTCTTGCGGGTAGCGGATTGCGTAGCGCCAGCATGGTTTCAGTCACAGTCTGTGTATGGCGAGTGATGTCTGTGCCTCTGCACTAACAGCTGGGATGTGGTAACAGCCACCATTTTCTATGTTCCAGTGCCATCCCTGTGACTGAAAGAGCGAGGCTGCTGGGGAAATAAAGTTAATTTCCTCTTGGCAGTGGGATTTCACTGCCGGTGCCGCACTATGTCAGAATGCTATTAACTTGCAGATTAACCCCATATCTGCAGGTTAGAAACGTTATTGTACATTTTCTTTAATTCATTTTGCATTTCGTGAATTTATAAAAAAATAAACTATACATTTTTACTTTGCAGCATTTTTCCACACATGCCTAAGACTTTTGCACAGTACTGTAAATCTAAAAATATATGGGAATGTTAATCTGAAATCTAAAGCTGTGTATGGATTTTTTTTTTCTCCTTGCAGTGAAAACTACATTCATCTGATTCAGGTCTGCAAACCTGCATTTCAGGTCATCTCTCCAATAGAAGAACTGGCTGGGATTCCAGCACGACAAGCAGATGACTTAGAAGAACTATCACAGACGGCCTTGGGTGTCGGCCGTTAGGATGAAAATGAATCTGCCCTAATGTATCACTGTACCAAATGGGAAATATTTCCCCTCATCTCTTACTACATCTGTCAATGTAGCTAAATTCTAATCTTATCTAAACATTGACACTTCTCTTGGTAGAAATCCTCTCACTACCTCATCTTTAGGGTCTACTTTTTTAAATCAAGCGCATATAGCTTACCCTTACCAGTCATGTGTACATTTGTGATGTCTTTTGAGGACCCACTTACTGTCACCACAAGCAGCACAAAAACTCTAGTTGGAACTGACAGTAATCATATGTTAAGCACTTCAGATGAATGTAATGAGAACAAAGAAGAGAACTTGCCCCAGGACAACATATCCGAAGAGAAGACACCAGTGCAAGTTTACATCGAGGATACAGAGTCTACAATGGAGGCCAATACAGAAGAGCAAAATATGCACCACATCAATGCCAACAACTGGTTTGTGGCATATTTATTCTTATCTGTTTATTGTCTGAAAGCTTGATTGCAAATTCCAAGGCAGGAAGTTTTCTTGTCCCCAAAAATAGGTCAGGGCACACTTTGTAACTCTAAAAGACAATTGTGGTTCATCTCACATTTTAGTGTTATAAAATGACTAAGCTCTATATAACGTTTTTTTTTTAAACAAAATGAAAAATGTCTTAAAGGGAATCTGTCATGTGTTTTGTCATATATGAACTAAAACTATCACTTTATTCAGCGCCTATGCTGCATTCCATAAAAGGTTATAAAAACCCCTGACTCCTCCTGTATAAATAGATACAGCCCACAGTGGATCAAAGCATATGCAATCTCATACACATGCATGTAGCCATGTGTTCATACCATGAAAAACAGAGATTGCATATTTACTAATATTACGGACACTCCAAGAGGCAAACATGAAAACCGGAGGGAAAAATAGGAGTATACGTCCACAATATTTAGGTATAAAATTATTTTCAAAGTTTATTACATGAAATAAATACAAAACATATCACATAACAAAGCCAGTACTACAAAGAGATAATGAGGGAAAAGCTGAAACAACACTGAAAAAAGCAACACACATCCGGGGAAAAGCCCCTGGAAATGTCCGTATTAGCAAGTAAAGTGCCACTAGTGCATATCATAAGAATGGGTAAGCAAGAAATTACTTGGAGAGAGTAAGCATACTATTACCCAAATCAGAGGTTACCATTCAATGTAACGCACTCAATGCTCACAATCCCTATCAAGATCTTACCCATTATCCGGACCACCAGGAGTTACCACCGGAGTCCCAACGCGCGTTTCGCGTCGGCTTCGTCAGGGGGCAGCCTAAAAATTGTGGACGTATACTCCTATTTTTCCCTCCGGTTTTCATGTTCTCCTCCTGTATAAAGCCCAAAAACCTTTTGACATTCTCCCATGCTGCATGTTATTCCTGTCCATCCGGTCTGATCGACATCCTTTCTATGCTCTCTATCCCTCCGCCCAGCTGCTACTTGCCGTCCTCCTGCTTTGATTGACATGCATCATGCCTGCTGCGTCACTCACTTTGCCTTTCGAAATCTCGCACTTGCGTACTATGCTTTGTTCTACTGCAGGCAGAACCAAACACATAAGTGCATATGCCTGCAGTAGGGTAAAGCATGGTGCGCTGGCGCAAAATTTCGGATGGCAATATGGATGACGCAAGAGTTGTCAATCAAATCAGGAGCACGGTGAGGAGAAAGAGAGCATTCAGAAAGGACGCTTATCTGACCAGAACAAAAGGATTAAAGGGCCCCTTCTGAGCAGGATTGTGCACAGTAACCTACACACAGTGTCAGGTTGGTGCCGTTATACTGATTACAATGATACCTTGGTTGATTAAATCCTTCTTGTGGTTGTTGTTTAATCTTTATTTTCAGTTAATGAGATTCTTGTGCTCTGGGGTGGGCCTGGGGCGAGTGAGCTGCCTCCTAATTTACATATTGAATATAGTCTGTGTTGAAAAAAAAATCCCATTCAGCAGGCCAGCGCTGTAGCATGATCACATGTATAATGTACATTTTTTGGTGATGTAAATTTATTCAGAAAAAAACAAATTCCCTCTCAAAATGGCACTGGCTTCAGCATAGCATTTAATAAAGTACAGTATCTCATACTATTGAAAAAATGACAAAGTATGGAATTGACAAGGCTACAGTTAGGTGAATTCGTAACTGGCTCAGTGATCGTACTCAAAGAGTGGTAATAAATGGTTGCACATCCAATTGGAAAAGTTTTTCAAGTGGGGTACCACAAGGCCCTGTCCTGGCCCCAGTGTTCAACCTTTTTTTATAAATGATCTAGATAAGATAAACTAATCAAAAATGCAGATGATGCAAAGCTAGGATGGATAGCTAATAGTGATGAGCAAGTATACTCGTTGCTTGGGTTTTCCCGAGCACACTCGGGGTGGTCTCCGAGTATTTGTGAGTTCTGGGAGATTTAGTTTTTGTCAACACGCAGCTGGATGATTTACAGCTACTGCTAGCCAGCTTGAGTACATGTGGGGGTTGCCTGGTTGTTGGGGAATCCCCACATGTATTCAGGCTGTCTAGCAGCCGTAACTCATGCAGCTGTGTCAACAAAAACAAAACCTCCGAGCACTCGCAAATACTCGGAGACCACCCGAGCAGTAAGTATATTCGCTCATCATTAATAGCTAACACTAGAGAAGACAGGAAGGATTCAGAAGGATCTCGATAAGGTTGAACGATGGGCAGCAACTAATAGAATGGTATTTACCCCTTAACCCCCGGAGCTTTTTTCGTTTTTGTTTTTCGCTCCCCTTTCCAGAGCCATAACTTTTTTATTTTTCTGTCAATGTGGCCATGTGAGTTCTTCTTTTTTGCGGGATGAGTTGTACTTTTGAATGATACCATTGGTTTTGCCATGTCATGTAACAGAAGGCGGGAACAAAATTTAAAGTGCGATGAAATTGCAAAAAAGTGCAATCCCACACTTGTTTTTTGCTTGGCTTTTTTGCTACATTCACTAAATGCTAAAACAAACCTGCCATTTTGGTTCTCCAGGTCATTACGAGTTTATAGACACGAAACATGTCTAGGTTCTCTTATCTAAGTGGCAAAAAAAATCCCCAAATCTGTAAAAAAAAAAAAAAAAATTTGCAAATTTCCGATACCTGTAGTGTCTCCATTTTTTGTTATCTGGGGTTGGCAGAGGGCTTATTTTTTGCATGCTGAGCTGAATTTTTTAATAATACCACGTTTGTGCAGATACGTTCTTCGTTCTTTTGATCGCCTGTTATTGCATTTTAATGCAATGTTGCGGCGACCAAAAAACGTAATTTTGGCGTTTTGATTTTTTTCACTACGCCGTTTAGCAATCGAGTTAATCCTTTTTTTTATTGATAGACCGGATAATTCTGAACTCTGCGATACCAAATATGTGTAGGTTTGATTTTTTTTTTTTTATTTATTTTTTTTTATTTGTTTTAATTTAATCAGGGCGAAAGGGGGGTGATTTAAACTTATATTTTTTAATATTTTTAAACACATTTTTTTACATTTTTGCATGCTTCAATAGCCTCCATGGGAGGATAGAAGCATGCACTACTTGATCGCCTCTGCTACATAGAGGTGAATTGCAGGCTAGCTATGAGCGCCGACCACAAGGTGGCACTGCTAGCAATCTGCCATCAACAACCATAGAGGTCTCACGGAGACCTCTGGTTGTGATGGCAACACACCGATGACCCCCGATCATGTGACGGGGGTCAGCGTTGCGAGTACCTCTGGCCGCGCGGCCAGGAACGCTTGTTAAATGCCGCTGTCAGTTTGACTAGTTAATGTATGCGGGCGGATCGCGATTCCACTCGCGCCCATTGCACCCACGTGTCAGCTGTTGAAAACAGCTGACATGTCGTGGCTTTGAGGCAGGCTGACCGCTGAAGCCCACCTCAAAGCGGGGGATACTGACAGCTGACATACTATCCCGTCAGCAGGCAGAAAGGGGTTAACAGGGATAAATGCAAGATTCCACATCTGGGCAAGTAAAATGAAAATTACATCTATTGAATGGGAGGAATAGAACTAAGCAACAGCACGTGTGAGAAAGTCTTGGGTATACTAATAGATCACAGACTGCACATGAGTCAACAGTGTGATGCAGCAGCAAAAAAGGCAAATACAGTTCTAGAATGTATTAAGAGAAGAGTCTAGATCTCGTGAAGTATTTATCCCCTCCTCCTTGGTCAGGCCTCATCTGGAATACTGTGTGTAATTCTGGGCACCACATTTTTAAAAAGACATTGAAAAACTGTAGCAAGCTCAGAGAAGAGCTACCAGGATGGTGAGTGGACTGCAAAGTATGTCCTACGAGGAACAGTGAAATGATCTGGGAATGCTTAGCTTGTAAAAAAGAAGGCAAAGATGAGACCATAGTTGTCTACAAATATCTTAAGGGATGTGACAATGTAGAGGGATCATCATTCTCATTTGCATATGGAAACCCGAGAAGCAATGGAATGAAACTGAAAGGATACAGATTAGATTTTAGAAAAAAACGTTTTGATAGTGAGGGTGATCAATGAGTGGAACAAGTCTTCAGAGGCTGGGCAGACATCTGTCTTATATGGTTTAGTGAGTCCTGCATTGAGCAGGGGGTTGGACTTGATGACCCTAGAGGTCCCTTCCAATTCTAACATTCTATGAACCCTAACATTCTGGGGTTTTCTTCAACATCGAACACTCTTGTTCAGTTTTATTTTTTACCCCCTTTATCTAAGTTGAAATTGATCTAATCTGGTTTTTAAATGCAAAATCTCTTGGTGTGTATGATTTATGGTTTATTTTATATATAAAACTTCCAAAGTAAGATAACCTCCAAGTGAGCAAGTTCCTTGAGGAGAACTTCTGCAAACTACTTTATTGTATTATTTTCTTTTTGGGCTTTAATTTATAACAAATACTTTATATTTTGATTGATTGTTTTATTTTTAAGGTTTTACTTAGGTAAGAGAACTACTCAACCTACAACAAAGCTAACCTTCTTGAGTTATGTATAGGTAGTAATGTATAGAAATCAATAGCAACTTTTCCGCTATGGATACATACAAATATTTTCACCTTCAATGTTAGAGGCCTAAATAGCCCTCAGAAAAGATTCCTCTTATGGAAAGAGATTAAAAACAGAAAAGCAGATATTGTCTTCCTATATGAGACAAAACTATATTATCAAAAAATGTCCAGAAAATGAAATCAATGGCTCTTCAAATAATTCTGTCAACATATCATATCATGTATCTAGAAGCAAGTGGTGAAATGTGCATCGGGAGGGAAGGGATGTCAATCCTTTCCACTACTCCATTTTGTCTCTGCTGTCAGTAAGCATACATTACTAGCAACTCTGATAATTTTGCACTTTCTTTATTTATGAAGTAGATCACTGCCTGATAATATATGACTAGATGGTGGCCCGATTCTAACGCATCCGGTATTCTAGAATATGCATGTCCACGTAGTATATTACCCAGCGACGTAGTATATTGCCCAGTGACGTAGTATATTGCCCAGCGATGTAGTATATTGCCCAGCCACGTAGTATATTGCTCAGCCACGTAGTATATTGCCCAGCTACGTAGTATATTGCCCAGCCACGTAGTATATTGCCCAGGCACGTAGTATATTGCCCAGCCACGTAGTATATTGGCCAGCCACGTATATTGCCCAGTCACATATTGCCCAGCCACATAGTATATAGCACAGCCCACGTAGTAAGGTATATTGCCCAGTCACGTATTATATTGCCCAGCCACATAGTATACAGCAGAGCCACGTAGTATATTGCCCAGTCACGTAGTATATTGCCCAGCACAGAGGCACGTAGTATAGAGACTTAAAAAAAATAAAAATATCCTCACCTTTAGCCCGTTGAAGTCCTGCTATACTTACCATCAGTCGCCTTTCCCGCTCCTCGCCACGCTCCCGGGATCGGTCCGTTGCAAGCGGTAGCTTGCGTTCCCAGGGCTGGTGTGAGAAGGACCTATGATGACGTCGCGGTCACATGACCGTGACATCACGGCAGGTCCTTGTCGCACACCAACCCTGGGACGGGACCGGAAGCTGCCGCTTGCAATGGCACGGTCCGGGAGCATGGAGAGGAGCGAGAAAAGCGGCGGAGGGTGAGTATAGCAGGTTTTTTGTTTTTTTTATTATTTTTAACATGACCTATTTTTACTATTGATGCTGCAGAGGCAGCATCAATAGTAAATAGTTGGGGACACACAGGGTTAATAGCAGCGGTAACGGAGCGCGTTACACCGCTGGCCGTTACCGCTGCCATTAACCCTGTGTGAGCAGTGAGTGGAGGGGATTACGGAGCGGGCGCCGGGCAGTGAGTGCAGGGGAGTAGGGGAGGGACTAATCGGACTGTGGCCGTCGCTGATTGGTCGTGGCAGCCATGACAGGCAGCTGCCAAGACCAATCAGCGAACGAATAACCGTGACAGAAGGACAGACAGACGGAAGTACCCCTTAGACAATTATGTATATAGATGGGTGCTACTCTTAGCATAATTATGCATGTGCATTAAGTAATGTTCAAGTTTTAGTTTGAGACCACTAACTTGCATGTCTGACACATGACATCTATGTACTTTGTTGTACATAAACTACCATGGGTATATAGTAATTTTATTGTGACTACATTGATATTCATATATTTACTGCAGTCATAATATACTGCGATCTGGTGGTTTTATTCACCATAGTGTTTTCAGCAAAAATATTTTTACACATTGGATTTTGCACATAATTATTATACTACTGTACGAAGTCATGTATTTATTGCTGTTATTTCATTCAGTGATTTGGTGATTTTTTTTTTTCTTTCTTCCTGTACCCTTGCAAGAGATTGCATCCCTCGTGGTCGGGTACAAAATTGATGAGATTTAGTATAGTGTGGACTTCATGCATTTACATTTTTTTTCTGGAGTGGTATTTATATACATTGTAGTGCTCCCCACAGTTAAGGTTGTAGATCTGACATTTGGATATGTGTAGCGTCCCCTGTTTTTGAGGTATTCCCTGTTATTTTAATAATTAAAAATATATGTTTTTATATTTTAATGGGTCTCTTCATTCTTTCCAGTTCATAATTGTTACTGGGATTTATGTTGAGAGGAGACCACACAAGCAAAGAACAAACCTCTCAAAATCGGTGACAATTATTCACACATATTTATCTAATTTAATAGCAAAAATTAGCATAAATGATTATTGACTCAGTCTCTTTCAGTTTCATCTCCAAGTATGTGGATTCAGAAGGAAGATCTTGATTAGTTATATTAACAACCACTTATGAACTTTTGTTAACAGCAATGGGCAAGTACTAAAATGCTCGTTGCTCGGGTTGATATTCCTGATATGCTCGGGTGCTTGACCCAAGCAACGAGCCCAATGTAAGTCTATGGGAAACTCGAGAATTTTTCCCCCGATTTAAGGTCCAAATCAATGGGAACAGTGCTCAAATGATGTGGGAACAGTGCTCAAATGACATGGGAACATCATGGGGAAGACCCCGGGAAGCATTTCTGACTCCCAGGTCACTGCTGTGAACAATGTTGTCAGAGTGTTACGCCACATTTACAGACTCACAATAAAACATACAAAAACGAAACCAATATTTCCTGGGAAATAGGTTAAAGAACATCTTTTCCAGGATAATGATTTGAATATAAGGCAAAAAAAAAACCAAAACAAAAATTCTCCACCACTTGGGCTATGTTCACACGTAGCGTCTTTGATGCGTTTTTCAACTTTAGCATTGCTTTCAACCAAGCCAAATGCATTCATTGGGAAATTTTACAACCTTATCTGGCCATGTGGTGTGTGACACATCTGACACATCCTGTCATTTATGAAGGAGTGACTCTGAAAGTCACAAAGTCTATTTTTATAGGGTCATCAGCCGGCTATGCTTTGTTGTTCCCATTATTAAATAGTGGGTCTCCTATACTGTTATTGTCTATGCATTGAATGCAAGGCCTGCCCCAAATTTGGACGCATTATTACTCCTCTGGTAATCCCGTACTGTTTGCCTATGCATTGAATGTAAGGCCTGCCCTACCCCAAAGTTACACACACCCCAATAACCCTTTGGTTTCATGTGGCCATCCAGGACGTCTGTTCAGAGTTCACATTATTATTCATTTGGTACTCCCATACTGTTTGCCCATGAAGTGAATGCAAGGCCTGCTCCAAATTTGGACACACCAAAATAACCATTTCAACACGTCCTGGATGACCACATGAAACCAAAGTTCCCATTATTACTCATTTGGTACTCCCATACTATTTGCCTATGCATTGAATGCAAGGCCTGCCCTGCCCCAAAGTTACACCCCAATAACCCTTTGAACAGACGTCCTGTATGGCCACATGAAATCAAAGTTCCCATTATTACTCATTTGGTACTCCCAAACTGTTTGCCAATGCAGTGCATTGCAGTGTTGAGGCTGAACACCCAGAAATGGAGCATTTCAGTGTTGAGCCTGAGGAACCTGCATTGGAGAATTGCAGTGGTGAGCCTGAAGAACCTGCAGTGGACAATTGCAGTATTGAGGCTAAAGACACGGCCATGGAGAATTGCATTGTTGAGGCTGAAGAACCTGCATTGGTGAATTGCAGTGGTGAGCCTGAAGAACCTGCAGTGGACAATTGCAGTATTGAGGCTAAAGACACGGCCATGGAGAATTGCATTGTTGAGGCTGAAAAACCTGCAGTGGAGAATTTCAGTGTTGAGGCTGAAGAAAGTGCAGTGGAGAATTGCAGTGTTGAGGCTGAAGAACCTGCATTCGTGAATTGCAGTGGTGATCCTGAAGAACTTGCAGTGGACAATGGCAGTGTTGAGGCTGAAGACACGGCCGTGGATAATTGCATTGTTGAGGCTGAAATACCTGCAATGGAGAATTTTAGTGTTGAGGCTGAAGAAACTGCAGTGGAGAATTGCAGTGTTGAGGCTGAAGAACCTGCATTGGTGAATTACAGTGGTGAGCCTGAAGAACCTGCAGTGGACAATTGCAGTGTTGAGGCTGAACCCCCGGCAGTGGAGCATTGCAGTGTTGAGCGTGAAGAACCTGCATTGGAGAATGTCAGTGTTGAGGCTGAAGACCCGACGGGGTAGAATTGCATTGTTGAAGCTGACCAACCCCTACAGTTCCCATTATTAGTAAGTGGGTCTCCCATACTGTTTGCCTATGCAGTGAATGCAAGGCCTGCCCCAAATTTGGACGCACCCCAATACCCCTTAGAAGAGACGTGGCGGAGGGCCTCCTAAAAATCTGTTCCCATTACAAAGGAGCTGGTCTCCTATACTTGTAATGCCCATGCAGTAAGTGTATGGCCTGACAAATATTTCCCCCTGGGAGGTATACATCAACATACTGTATAAAAAATAGTTACGTCCATATATATTTGGACAGACAACATTTTTCTAATTTTGGTTATAGACATCACAATGAATTTTAAACAAAACAATTCAGATGCAGTTGAAGTTCAGACTTTCAGCTTTCATTTGAGGGTATCCACATTAAAATTGGATGAAAGTTTTGGGAGTTTCAGCTCCTTAACATGTGCCACCCTGTTTTTAAAGGGACCAAAAGTAATTGGACAATTGACTCCAAATGCTATTTCATGGACAGGTGTGGGCAATCCCTTCGTTTTGTCATTCTCAATTAAGCAGATAAAGGCCTGGAGTTGATTTGGGGTGTGGTGCTTGCATTTGGAATGTTTTGCTGTAAAGTAAACATGCGGTCAAAGGAGCTCTCCATGCAGGTGCAACAAGTGCAGAGTATATAATACGGCCAAGATAATTACCTCTTCTGTTGTGAATTCTGTGGTCGAGCTCCCTCCTGTGGTCACAAGTGGTACTTCGGCTGATTCTGTCTATAGGCTTCCGTTGGTGGATGTGAGTGGTACTGCGGCTTCTGAGTTTCCTTCCTCAGGTGATGAGGTTAAGTCGTTAGGTGCTGCTCTATTTAACTCCACCTAGTGCTTTGATCCTGGCCTCCAGTCAATGTTCTAGTATTGGTCTTGCTTCCTCCTGGATCTTTCCTGTGGCCGTTCTGCCCAGCATAAGCTAAGTTCTGCTCGTGTTACTTTTGTTTTGCTATATTTTCTGTCCAGCTTGCTATTTTGGTTTTTCTTGCTTGCTGGAAGCTCTGAGACGCAGAGGGAGCACCTCCGTACCGTTAGTCGGTGCGGAGGGTCTTTTTGCCCCTCTGCGTGGTTGTTTGTAGGTTTTTGTGTTGACCGCAAAGCTATCTTTCCTATCCTCGGTCTATTCAGTAAGTCGGGCCTCACTTTGCTAAATCTATTTCATCTCTGTGTTTGTATTTTCATCTTAACTCACAGTCATTATATGTGGGGGGCTGCCTTTTCCTTTGGGGAATTTCTCTGAGACAAGGTAGGCTTATTTTTCTATCTTCAGGGCTAGTTAGTTTCTCAGGCTGTGCCGAGTTGCATAGGGAGCGTTAGGCGCAATCCACGGCTACCTCTAGCGTGGTGTGATAGGATTAGGGATTGCGGTCAGCAGAGTTCCCATGTCTCAGAGCTCGTCCTATGTTTTTTGGTTATTGTCAGGTCACTTTGTGTGCTCTGAACTTCAAGGTCCATTGTGGTTCTGAATTACCTATTCATAACAGTACTGGAGGCCCAAAGTACTATGCTTCTCAATAGAGGGAAAAAAGAAGTTCTGAGACCATTTTTTTTTCTTTGCACTGTGTTTTGCCTTTTTTTTCCCCTAGACATTTGGGTGGTTCAGGACACAGGTGTAGTAATGGACATTAAAGGTCTGTCTTCATGTGTGGATCATCTCACTGCAAGAGTACAAAATATTCAAGACTTTGTGGCTCAGAATTCTATGTTAGAACCAAGAATTCCTATTCCTGGTTTGTTTTCTGGAGATAGAGCTAAATTTCTGAGTTTCAAAAATAATTGCAAACTGTTTCTGGCGTTGAAACCTCGCTCCTCTGGTGACCCAGTTCAACAAGTTAAGATCATTATTTCTTTATTACGTGGCGACCCTCAAGACTGGGCATTTTCCCTTGCACCAGGAAATCCTGCATTATGTAATATTGATGCGTTTTTTCTGGCGCTCAGATTACTGTACGATGAACCTAATTCAGTGGATCAGGCAGAGAAAAATTTGCTGGCTCTGTTTTAGGGTCAGGATGAGATAGAGATTTATTGTCAGAAGTTTAGAAAGTGGTCCGTGCTCACTCAATGAAATGAATGTGCGCTGGCAGCTATTTTCAGAAAGGGTCTCTCTGAAGCCCTTAAGGATGTCATGGTGGGATTTCCTATGCCTGCTGGTCTGAATGAGTCTATGTCTTTGGCCATTCAGATCGGTCGACGCTTGCGTGAGCGTAAATCTGTGCACCATTTGGCGGTATTATCTGAGCATAAACCTGAGCCTATGCAGTGCGATAGGACTTTGACCAGAGCTGAAAGGCAAGAACACAGACGTCAGAATGGGCTGTGTTTCTACTGTGGTGATTCCACTCATGCTATCTCCGATTGTCCTAAGCGCACTAAGCGGTTCGCTAAGTCTGCCACCATTGGTACGGTACAGTCGAAATTTCTTTTGTCCGTTACTTTGATCTGCTCTTTGTCTTCCTATTCTGTCATGGCATTTGTGGATTCAGGCGCTGCCCTGAATTTGATGGACTTGGAGTTTGCTAGGCGCTGTGGGTTTGTCTTGGAGCCCTTGCAGTGTCTTATTCCATTGAGAGGAATTGATGCTACGCCTTTGGCCAAGAATAAGCCTCCGTATTGGACCCAGCTGACCATGTGCATGGCTCTTGCGCACCAGGAGGATATTCGCTTTCTGGTGTTGCATAATCTGCATGATGTGGTCGTGTTGGGGTTGCCATGGCTACAAGTCCATAACCCAGTATTAGATTGGAAATCAATGTCTGTGTCCAGCTGGGGTTGTCAGGGAGTACATGGTGATGTTCCATTTCTGTCTATCTCATCATCCACCCCTTCTGAGGTCCCAGAGTTCTTGTCTGATTACCGGGATGTATTCGATGAGCCCAAGTCCAATGCCCTACCTCCGCATAGGGATTGTGATTGTGCTATCGAGTTGATTCCTGGTAGTAAGTTTCCTAAGGGTCGACTGTTTAATTTATCTGTACCTGAGCACGCCGCTATGCGGAGTTACGTAAAAGAATCCTTGGAGAAGGGTCATATTCGCCCGTCGTCATCGCCATTGGGAGCAGGGTTCTTTTTTTGTGGCCAAGAAGGATGGTTCGCTGAGACCTTGTATTGATTACCGCCTTCTAAATAAAATCACGGTCAAATTTCAGTACCCCTTGCCGCTGCTATCTGATTTGTTTGCTCGGATTAAGGGGGCTAGTTGGTTCACCAAGATAGATCTTCGTGGTGCATATAATCTTGTGCGTATTAAACGGGGCGATGAATGGAAAACTGCATTTAATACGCCCGAGGGCCATTTTGAGTACCTAGTTATGCTATTCGGACTTGCCAATGCTCCATCAGTATTTCAGTCCTTTATGCATGACATCTTCCGAGAGTACCTGGATAAATTCCTGATTGTATACTTGGATAATATTTTGGTCTTCTCGGATGATTGGGAGTCTCATTTGAAGCAGGTCAGAATGGTGTTCCAGGTCCTGCGTGCTAATTCTTTGTTTGTGAAGGGATCAAAGTGTCTCTTTGGTGTTCAGAAGGTTTCATTTTTGGGGTTAATTTTTTCCCCTTCTACTATCGAGATGGACCCTGTTAAGGTCCAGGCCATTTATGATTGGACTCAGCCGACATCTCTGAAGAGTCTGCAAAAGTTCCTTGGCTTTGCTAATTTTTATCGTCGCTTCATCTGTAATTTTTCTAGTATTGCTAAACCATTGACCGATTTGACCAAGAAGGGTGCTGATGTGGTCAATTGGTCTTCTGCTGCTGTGGAAGCTTTTCAAGAGTTAAAGCGTCGTTTTTCTTCTGCCCCTGTGTTGTGT
Organism: Ranitomeya imitator; assembly: GCF_032444005.1. Classification (NCBI taxonomy): domain Eukaryota; kingdom Metazoa; phylum Chordata; class Amphibia; order Anura; family Dendrobatidae; genus Ranitomeya; species Ranitomeya imitator. Next base: position 667,767,903 of record NC_091283.1, read on the forward strand.
CAACCAGATGTTTCGCTTCCGTTCCAGGTCGAGGTTGATGCTTCTGAAATTGGAGCGGGGGCTGTTTTGTCGCAAAGAGGTTCTGATTGCTCGGTGATGAAGCCATGTGCCTTCTTTTCCAGGAAGTTTTCGCCTGCTGAGCGAAATTATGATGTTGGCAATCGAGAGTTGTTGGCCATGAAGTGGGCATTCGAGGAGTGGCGTCATTGGCTTGAAGGAGCTAAGCATCGCGTGGTGGTCTTGACTGATCACAAGAACTTGACTTATCTCGAGTCTGCCAAACGGTTGAATACTAGACAGGCTCGTTGGTCGCTGTTTTTCTCCCGTTTTGACTTTGTGGTTTCGTACCTTCCGGGCTCTAAAAATGTGAAGGCAGATGCCCTGTCTAGGAGTTTTGTGCCCGACTCTACGGGTTTGCCTGAGCCGGCGGGTATTCTCAAAGAGGGAGTAATTGTGTCTGCCATCTCCCCTGATTTGCGGCGGGTGCTGCAAAAATTTCAGGCTAATAAACCTGATCGTTGCCCAGCGGAGAAACTGTTTGTCCCTGATAGGTGGACGAATAAAGTTATCTCTGAGGTTCATTGTTCGGTGTTGGCTGGTCATCCTGGAATCTTTGGTACCAGAGATTTAGTGGCTAGATCCTTTTGGTGGCCGTCTCTGTCGCGGGATGTGCGTTCTTTTGTGCAGTCCTGTGGGATTTGTGCTCGGGCTAAGCCCTGCTGTTCTCGTGCCAGTGGGTTGCTTTTGCCCTTGCCGGTCCCGAAGAGGCCTTGGACACATATCTCTATGGATTTTATTTCGGATCTCCCCGTCTCTCAAAAAATGGCGGTCATTTGGGTAGTTTGTGATCGCTTCTCTAAGATGATCCATTTGGTACCCTTGTCTAAATTACCTTCCTCCTTTGATTTGGTGCCATTGTTCTTCCAGCATGTGGTTCGTTTACATGGCATTCTAGAGAACATCGTTTCTGACAGAGGTTCCCAGTTTGTTTCGAGGTTTTGGCGAGCCATTTGTGCTAGGATGGGCATTGATTTGTCTTTTTCCTCGGCTTTCCATCCTCAGACAAATGGCCAGACTGAACGAACCAATCAGACCTTGGAAACATATCTGAGATGTTTTGTTTCTGCTGATCAGGATGATTGGGTGTCCTTTTTGCCGTTGGCTGAGTTCGCCCTTAATAATCGGGCCAGCTCGGCTACCTTTGTTTCGCCATTTTTCTGCAATTCTGGGTTCCATCCTCGTTTCTCTTCAGGGCAGGTTGAGTCTTCGGACTGTCCTGGTGTGGATACTGTGGTGGACAGGTTGCAGCGGATTTGGACTCATGTAGTGGACAATTTGACCTTGTCCCAGGAGAAGGCTCAACGTTTCGCTAATCGCAGACGCTGTGTGGGTCCCCGACTTCGTGTTGGGGATTTGGTTTGGTTGTCATCTCGTTATATTCCTATGAAGGTTTCCTCTCCTAAGTTTAGGCCTCGTTTCATTGGTCCGTATAGGATTTCTGAGGTTCTTAATCCTGTGTCTTTTCGTTTGACCCTTCCAGATTCTTTTTCCATCCATAACGTATTCCATAGGTCATTGTTGCGGAGATACGTGGCACCTATGGTTCCATCTGTTGATCCTCCTGCCCCGGTTTTGGTGGAAGGGGAGTTGGAGTATATAGTGGAGAAGATTTTGGATTCTCGTGTTTCGAGACGGAAACTCCAGTTTCTGGTTAAGTGGAAGGGTTATGGTCAGGAAGATAATTCCTGGGTCTTTGCCTCTGATGTCCATGCTGCCGATCTTGTTCGTGCCTTTCATATGGCTCATCCTGGTCGGCCTGGGGGCTCTGGTGAGGGTTCGGTGACCCCTCCTCAAGGGGGGGGTACTGTTGTGAATTCTGTGGTCGAGCTCCCTCCTGTGGTCACAAGTGGTACTTCGGCTGATTCTGTCTATGGGCTTCCGTTGGTGGATGAGAGTGGTACTGCGGCTTCTGAGTTTCCTTCCTCAGGTGATGAGGTTAAGTCGTTAGGTGCTGCTCTATTTAACTCCACCTAGTGCTTTGATCCTGGCCTCCAGTCAATGTTCTAGTATTGGTCTTGCTTCCTCCTGGATCGTTTCTGTGGCCGTTCTGCCCAGCATAAGCTAAGTTCTGCTTGTGTTACTTTTGTTTTGCTATATTTTCTGTCCAGCTTGCTATTTTGGTTTTTCTTGCTTGCTGGAAGCTCTGAGACGCAGAGGGAGCACCTCCGTACCGTTAGTCGGTGCGGAGGGTCTTTTTGCCCCTCTGCGTGGTTGTTTGTAGGTTTTTGTGTTGACCGCAAAGCTATCTTTCCTATCCTCGGTCTATTCAGTAAGTCGGGCCTCACTTTGCTAAATCTATTTCATCTCTGTGTTTGTATTTTCATCTTAACTCACAGTCATTATATGTGGGGGGCTGCCTTTTCCTTTGGGGAATTTCTCTGAGGCAAGGTAGGCTTATTTTTCTATCTTCAGGGCTAGTTAGTTTCTCAGGCTGTGCCGAGTTGCATAGGGAGCGTTAGGCGCAATCCACGGCTACCTCTAGTGTGGTGTGATAGGATTAGGGATTGCGGTCAGCAGAGTTCCCACGTCTCAGAGCTCGTCCTATGTTTTTTGGTTATTGTCAGGTCACTTTGTGTGCTCTGAACTTCAAGGTCCATTGTGGTTCTGAATTACCTATTCATAACACTCTTCCTTCTAAGGGTCCGATCCTCCAGGTACAGCGCACCCCGACGCGCGTTTCGGACTGTGTCCTACGTCAGGGGGTGGTGCCACCGTATTGGCTGTATTATATACTCTGCACTCAGCAGTTTTGTGACCCTGGGCACACCCTACACCATCCTTACACGCTTGTGTGTATATCTATATGCACCTCTAATTTTATTGCTCAAGTGTTCTTCTCACATACTTATTACATAGGTTTGTGTTACCTTCTTTTGCACTTTCGTTGCACTTTACTGGCTATTTGTGCACACATTTATACGTATAGTATTTTTCCCAACTCTATATATTTTTTTTATATATTACACGTTTTTTAAACACTTTTTTATATCGTTTATGTAGCCTTCACTTTATTTGCTGAGTGCCCCTAATTCCGGCTATTTAATTACACCTATACATACAAAATTATATTTATATTACCATCTTTAAAAAAAAAATTTATAAAATTTTTTTTAATATATTTTTTTATTTTTATCTGCTTACATGTACCCAGTCCTCTTCGTGTCCGTTATAGTATTGCTATTTTGCTGTTATATTTTTTATATATTTTCCTCCAGTTACAGGCACACTTTTGGTGACTGCCTATTGTTGCTCTGAATATATATATATTTATATATTAATTTTAATAAAGGCATTTTATTATACTGTACCTTTCCTTGTTCTTACTTCTCGTAATTTGGTTACTAGATATATACCAATACACTCTTTTTATTCTAGACATTGATTTCCATACTTTAGGTTCTTTGTTTTATTACAATACCGAATGGTCTGCCATTCATGTACTAAGTAGTGGTCCTTCTTTTCTTTTGGTTTTGCTGTATCTGGCACTTGCGCACTTGCACAATCTCACTATTATTATCATTTTCTCCAGCCCATTTGTGGTTTTAACATTATTTATTTTTTCTCGACCGATACTTCCGTCCTAGGGTTGGAGTTAGAATTGGGAGTTTCCACTGTTTAGGTACATCAGGGGGTCTCCAAACGCGACAGCCAATTATGCGCTCAAAAAGTCAAATGTGCTCCCTCCCTTCTGAGCTCTACCTTGCACCCAAATAGTGGTTTACCCCCACATATGGGGCATCAGCGTACTAAGTACTAATTGGACAACAACTTTTGGGGTCCAGCTTCTCCTGTTACCCTTGCAAAAATAGAAAAAAATGGGGGCTAAAAAAATCATTTTTGTGGAAATTTTTTTTTTTTATTTTCAACGGCTCTGCGTCAAACTTCTGTGAAGCACTTGGGCATTCAAAATGCTCACCACATATCTGTCGTGAATTCTGCTTTTGGGCTCCCTCCGGTGGTTGTAGGTGGTAATGCAGTCGTCCCGGGGCTGCAGTCCTGGACAGGTGTATCTGCTAATTGCAATTCTGACTGGGGTATTTAGGTTTGCGGGACTCATTAGTCCTTGCCAGTTGTCAATGTTTCTTGGGAAGTGTTGGATCCCTGTCTGGCTTCTCCTGCTTAGCTGCCAATTCAGCAAAGATAAGTGTCTGTTTCTTTTTCCATGGCACACAAGCTGTGTGCTTGTTTTTTTGATTTTATTCCTGCTCTGAGTGTATTAGTCTCTGGAGTTGCAGATATACGTTCCACGTCTTTAGTTAGATGGAGGAATTTTTTGTATAATCTGCTGTGGATATTTTTGGAAGAGTTTTAATACTGACCGCACAGAACTCTGTCCTATCCTTTCCTATTTTAGCTAGAGTGGCCTCTTGTGCTAAATCCTGTTTTTCTGCCTGTGTGTGTCTTTCCTCTCCTACTCACAGCCAATATTTGTGGGGGGCTGCCTATCCTTTGGGGTTCTGCTCTGAGGCAAGATAGCCTTCCTATTTCCATCTATAGGGGTATTTAGTCCTCCGGCTGTGACGAGGTATCTAGGTTGTTAGGTACATCCCACGGCTACTTCTAGTTGCGGTGTTAAGATCAGGATTTGCAGTCAGTATAGTTACCACTTACTCCAGTGAAAGTTTTCATGCTGCTCCAAGGTCACCGGATCATAACATATCTAGATAAGTTTCTTGGGGGGGTCTATTTTCCAAAATAGGGTCACTTGTGGGGGTTTCTACGGTTTCTACTGTTTAGGTACATCAGGGGCTCTGAAAATGTAACATGGCGCCCGCAGACCATTACATCAAAGACTGCATTTTACAACGTTACTACTTCCCTTCCGAGCCCCGATGTGTACCCAAACAGTGGTCCCCCCCCCCCCAGACATGGGGTATCAGCGTACTCAGGAGAAATTCGACAACAACTTTTGGGATCCAATTTCTCCTGTTACCCTTGGGAAAATAAAAAATTGGAGGCTAAAAAAATCATTTTTGTGGAAAAAATCATTTTTTATTTTCAACGGCTCTGCGTCAAACTTCTGTGAAGCACTTGGGCGTTCAAAATAATCACCTCATACATAGATAAGTTCCTTGGGGGGGGTCTAGTTTCCAAAATGGGGTCACTTGTGGGGGTTTCTACTGTTTAAGTACATCAAGGGCTCTGAAAATGTAACATGGCACCCGCAGACCATTCCATCAAAGTCTGCATTTTAAAACCTCACTACTTCCCTTCCGAGCCCCGATGTGTGCCCAGACAGTGGTCACTCCCAGACACGGGGTATCAGCGTACTCAGGCAAATTGGACAACAACTTTTGGGGTCCAATTTCTCCTGTTACCCTTGGGAAAATAAAAAATTGGAGGCTACAAAAATCATTTTTGTGGAAAAAAATATTTTTTATTTTCATGACTCTGCATTCTAAACTTCTGTGAAGCACTTGGGCGTTCAAAGTGCTCACCACACATCTAGACAAGTTCCTTGGGGGGGGGTCTAGTTTCCAAAATGGGGTCACTTGGGGGGGGTTTCTACTGTTTAGGTACCTGAGGGGCTCTGCAAACGCAACATAGCGCACGCAGACCATTCTATCGAAGTCTGCATTCCAAAATGGCACTCCTTCCCTTCGGAGCTTTGCCATGCGCCCAAACAGTGGTCCCCCCCACATATGGGGTATCAGCGTACTCAGCATAAATTGCACAATACATTTTGGGGCCCAATTTCTCCTATTACCCTTGTGAAAGTAAAAATTTGGGGATGAAAAGATCATTTTTGTGGAAAAAAATATGATTTTTTATTTTCAGTTTTTTATTAGCTCTACATTATAAACTTCTGTGAAGCAGTAGGGGGTCTAGTTCTAGGTACATCAGGAGCTCTGCAAATGCAGCATGACGCCCGCAGACCATTCCATCAAAGTCTGCATTTTAAAACCTCACTACTTCCCTTCCGAGCCCTGATGTGTGCCCAAACAGTGGTCCCCCCACATATGGGGTATCAGCGTACTCAGGACAAACTGACCAAAAAATTTTGGGGTCCAATTTTTTTTTTAGAAAAACCAATATATGTGGAGTTGGGAAAGAGATAGGAGTAATCAATTCACAATAGAACAATGGCAAAAGGGTATGAATTTAACATATTCTAATATATATATGTTTTTACATGAATAATACTTTAAAGGGGTTGTCCACTACAAGGAGAACCCCTTCTTAAACTAAATGTTATGCCCTCATAAAATAATAAAGCCTATACTCCTCCAATGCTGGTGCCATTCCAGCAATGTGGGCACTTCCTCTCCCCGGGGCAGTGATGTAGTGTTGTGACACTGTGTTGTATTATATATTTTTTAATTTGATTTCAACACTCCAATTAATTAATACGAATGATAGAGATATTGATTGGTTTTGTTATATAATATACAGTATGTATGTATTTTCAATGGAGTCCACAGAAAACTAATTGAAAACTTGCCCAGCCACATATTAATTGTTCCAAATGGTCAGTCTAAGCAAAGTGAATGTAAATGACCCAGTAATTCATATTTAGGGTATGTGCACACGTTCAGGTTTTTTTGCATTTTTTTCACAATAAAAATGCATTACAAACTGCAGACATATGCATCCTATCATTTAGAATGCATTCTGCAATTTTTGTGCACATGATGCGTTTTTTTCCGCAAAAAAAACGCATTGCGGTAAAAAAAAGCAGCATGTTCATTAATTTTGCGGATTTTCTGCGTTTTTCCTGCTATTCTATGTATTTGGGAAAAAACGCACAAAAAACGCCTCAAAAACGCGTAAAAAAAGCAGAAAAAACGCATGCGGATTTCTGGCAGAAATGTCCGGTTTTTGTCAGGAAATTTCTGCTAGAAAATCCTGACGTGTGCACATACCCTCAGAGTATACTTTACACTTATCTTCAAAGATGAGGACCAAGGCAATATCATGTAAATGCTAATTAGAAAGATACTTGTTAAGCCCCAGGGATGCCAGGTGGTGTTCTTATCTATTTGGCCTGAAGGCTTCAGTACGCATACCATGATATAGAACAAAGCCTCAGATAAGATTGAATGGACAGTGTTTTAACATATAAATGGGTTATGCCTGGGACAGAGAGACAGATTTGGATGAGCGAGGACACAGAGAGAAGGCTGATTTGACTCCTATCATTTCCAATGTAATGTATGACTTATGATTATTGATTATGTGTTATTTTGAGTGACTGTTTATATTTATTATCTTTTATTAAGCAAAATTCATTTTAGTTTATTCAATTGTCGTGTGAGCATTTATTTATTCACAATTCTTTGAACCTTAACAAAACAGACACGTGACACCGGTGCCCAATCAGCGCTGCCGTCACTGTCCCCGCCTTCGGACAAACTGAACATGAAGAAGAAACAAGGGCTACAGCTGATTCAAGAGTTCCTCTTCATGTTTAGTTTGTCTGAAGGTGGAGACAGTGACGCCAGCTTTGATTGGGTGCTGTGCATCACAGCACCGGGACCGTGAGTGCCAACACCTCTGGAATGGAGCCATCATCAGAGGTGAGTATAGGCTTTATGTTATCGTGCCATAAGATTTTGTTTAAGAAGGGGTTGTCCTAATAGTGGACTACCCCTTTAAGGCCATGTTTACACATTAAGTTTTTGCAGTGCTTTTTTTCGCCATAACTAAGCTGCCTTTAAGTTGCTTACAAAAAGCAGGTTTTATTTTGTTTTTGTTGCTTTTTTTACTGCGTTTTTGTCAAGGTACATTTGTCTGTTGTGCATGCTGATAAATTTTAGTGCATAAAAAATAAAGCTGATCCAAATTCATCAAGTTTTGGCACCAAAAATGCAGTGAAACCTGATAACTGTTTCTTTGCATAATTTTTGCACTACCCAGTGCTTTCAATGGGTGAAAAACACTGAAAGAAGTGACATGCTGCATTTTGCAAAAACGCAGCTCTTTGACAAAACAGTGAGGAAAAAAAAAACAAGGTGTGTGCATGAGATTTGTGAAATTTCATAGACTAGGGAGGGATCTAATCATTACTCCCTAAATGGCTCTTCTTTCACCAGACATGGAAACATTAAGGTACCGTCACACTAGACGATATCGCTAGCGATCCGTGACGTTGCAGCGTCCTGGCTAGCGATATCGTCCAGTGTGACAGGCAGCAGCGATCAGGCCCCTGCTGTGATATCGCTGGTCGGGGAAGAAAGTCCAGAACTTTGTTTCGTCGCTGGATCTCCCGCTGACATCGCTGAATCGGCGTGTGTGACGCCGATTCAGCAATGTCTTCGCTGGTAACCAGGGTAAACATCGGGTTACTAAGCGCAGGGCCGCGCTTAGTAACCCGATGTTTACCCTGGTTACCATCGTTAAAGTAAAAAAAACAACCACTACATACTTACCTACCGCTGTCTGGCCCCGGTGCTCTGCTTCTCTGCTCTGGCTGTGAGCACAGCGACCGGAAAGCAGAGCGGTGACGTCACCGCTCTGCTTTCCGGCTGCCCGGCACTCACAGCCAGAGCAGAGAAGCACAGCACCGGGGACAGACAGCGGTAGGTAAGTATGTAGTGGTTGTTTTTTTTACTTTAACGATGGTAACCAGGGTAAACATCGGGTTACTAAGCGCGGCCCTGCACTTAGTAACCCGATGTTTACCCTGGTTACCGGGGACCTCGGGATCGTTGGTCGCTGGAGAGCTGTCTGTGTGACAGCTCTCCAGCGACCAAACAGCGACGCTGCAGCGATCCGGATCGTTGTCGGTATCGCTGCAGCGTCGCTTAGTGTGACGGTACCTTTAATCCTATTTTTAAATCTGTTTTAATTCATGAGTTTTCAAAGAGTGACAGAGCCAATTTGGTACTTAATGACCAGGCCAATTTTTACAATTCTGACCACTGTCACTTTATGAAGTTATAGCTCTGAAACGCTTCAACGTATCCCACGGATTCTGAGGTTGTTTTTTCATAGCATATTGTACTTCATGTTAGTGGTAACATTTCTTCTATATAATTTTCCGTTTTATTTTCGGAAATAAACGCAATTTGGCAAAAATTTCACAAAAAATTAACTTTGGTATCAGGAGAAAATGGACCACAAAATTTGTTGTGCAATTTCTCCTCAGTACACCAATACTCCATATGTGGGCGAAAGTCATTATTTGGGCGCATGGCAGGTCACAGAAGGGAGGGAGCACCGTTTGACTTTTTGAACGCAAAATTGGCTGGAATCAATGGCGGCGCCATGTCGCATTTGGAGACCCCCTGATGTACCTAAACCGTGGAACCCCCAATTCTAACTTCAACCCTAACCCCCAACACACCCCTAACTCTAATTCCAACCCTAACCATAACTCTAACCACAAACCTAACACACCCCTAACACCTAAACCACTATTTGGGTGCACGGTAGTGCTCAGAAGGGAGGGAGCACATTTGACTTTTTGAGCGCATAATTGGCTGCCGCGTTTGGAGACACCCTGATATACCTAAACAGTGGAAACCCCCAATTCTAACCCTAACCCTAATCCCAACCCGATCCATAATCCTAATCACAACCCCAACCCTAACCGTAATCACAACCCTAACCCTAACCACAACCCTATCTTTAGCCCAAGCTTAACTTTAGCCCAACCCTAACCCTAATGGTAAAATGGAAATACCTTTTTTTATTTTTTTATTTTTACCTAACTAAGGGGTGATTAAGGGGGGTTTGATTTACTAATTTTTTTATTTTGATCACTGTGATAAAGTCAATCACAGTGATCAAAAAGAACCAATAGGAAAAATTTCCTATTGTTGCCAGGTGCCGGCCGGCAGATCTACCCATGCCATTTTCTTCCTGGAAGACACCACCGGCCGGGGACATCACAGGGAGCTGTAAGAGGGTCCAGGGACACTGGAAGTACCAAGGGGATTTGGGGGACCTTATTTCTCTCGTCTCTGATGTGCGATCACTTCAGAGTAGAGATAAAGTAAATGGGAAAATCTGACTTTTTTTCCTGCGGTCGCCATTATTTGGTGAATAACGGTGATCGCAACACTGGGGTCGGTAAAAAAAAGATCCAAATCATGTTCTCTGGGGTCTCAGCTACCTCCAGTAGCTGAGACCCCAGATAATTTCTGTTACTGGGGGGGCGATACACACTTATTTCTCAGCGCCAATAAAAAGCGGTGCTGAGGAATAAGTACCCTTAACTGCCGCTGTTAAAAGGCATATCAACGATTGTTAAGGGGTTAAATTCTATAGCATACTTTTGGAAGAAACCAAATGTTCCTAAAGCTATCAAATATCCCGAAACTTTCACTTCATCAATCTTATGAATATTCTCATGCTATTGCAAACAACTGTGGGTAAATATAAAAAAGGGCTATATGAAATGATAGCTATCCTTAGTGGGAAAATTTGTATGAAAGAAGTTCAGATTGTCATTATTCAGGTAAACATTCCAGTTTCCATTTACAAATGTTGAATGCTATCTGTGCTTATTTGTAACCTCCTATATGTTTTTATGATTGTTAAAATTGACAACAGAAGAAAAGAATATGCAAAGCTGGGGATCTCTCAAAAACAGAAATTTTATTCACATATAATACATATACAGACAACAAGTGGATTAAAAGCACTTAAAGCCCAAAGACCAGATGTTAACAACCAATCAACCCTTAATAGAGTATACCCATGCTATCAGCAGAGGAACAGAATTTTTTGGTTACCTGCCTAGCAAGACCACCCTGAGCTATGAAGGATATCAAGCAGGCTCTGGTCCATCAGTATAATTTCACCCCTAAGACATACCGGAAGAAGCTAGTATACAGTGTTGTCCTGCAGACAGCTGAGCTGATCACATGCGGGCCCTACTGAGAGCAGTTGACCAATGGACCTGAGATTGGAGCTCACCACCGTCCAGCACCAGCAGTATCTCCATGACCAAAATCCAAAGGGGCCTCTGCAACAGCGACACTTGCTGACTAGTACGCCAACAACATGACTCCAGAGGCCAAGAAACCTGCTGGCAGGAAGACTAACGTGGCGCCTACTGTCCCTGTCCCAACCCCAAGGAGGCCCCTGCTTATACTTCCCTCTCTATGGTGGGGGAGGGGGAGACTCCAGACTATGTCATCTCTGCAAACAGATGGGACACTTCAAAGCCATGGGGCAAGGGCCAGAAGGGCCTGTCCTTGTCCCAGAAACTGACCGCAGTTTTTCATGTAGGAAGGAGTGGTGGGAGGTTGCTTGACAACTTTTAGCTCGTCACCCTAGGCCAAACCACTGTCACCGGCGCTGAGACGACACTTGTACGGCCTGACTGGATTTAGTTCCCAGGGAAACCCTTGCTGTCTCCAGGGTTAGAGTAGTCAATCGGCGCTGCTCGTGGCCAAGGTATATTTGGACTAGGGCATCAGGAAGGGAGTGCAGTAGGTAGGGGTAGCCTCAAATATTCACATACATGTTTTGCTTGTAACAGACTTTTGGGTAGCTATTTTTCCAGTATGTGGCTGCTAAAACCCCAAAGACTGATCCTCCAGGCAACAATGTAATGTCCACCCCTTGTCAATGTGATTATCACGCCTACTGATGGGGATGTGGGGGGTGGGTGATGTACTGTGTCTCTACACCTCTCTCCTTAGGGGAAAGAGGGGAAGCGATCAAGCAAGCTGTAATAATGCTTCAGAGTGTGAACAGCAGACATGCTGGAACCAGTTATGTGAGGTTTTCACAGAAGGGCAGACAGCTGTGGATGGTGAGCATGCAATTGAGGGTAGGGCTGTCCCAGAAGAGATGGGGCCCCCAGTTAAGGCCTTATTGCAGGATTCCTCCACAACCAGGATGTCAGACAGACCAGCAAATTGGTCCAAAGCAGAGGAGAAGCCTGCACTACCCGTGGTTGCAGCGACCGTAGCTGCTGTCATGCACAGTGGTGGCAAAGGGGCTCTTTGAGGTTCAGAAGGCTTTTCCCCTTCAGATAAAGTGGCTGCCGGGCCAGACGGAAGCCAGGAGACAGGTCCCAAGGAGCTAACAAGACGAGGCCGTCTTGTCTAATCTAGCCACGTCCAGTCAGGGATTTCAGGCAGCATTGGTAACCGAAGACAGCCTGAAAGCCTTCAAGGAGCAAGCGGCACATCCTCCCTCGGACTCAGACCTTGAGCGAGGGTCTGAGACGAAGGACGGCTGTACAGAGTAACTGTCAAGCTGAGTTTCCAGCTTCCTTACTCAAATACAAAATAAACAACACGTGGACAAAAATAAAAAGTGCAACACTGAACAATAGTGTAATACTATTGTGGAAACTCGAGGATTCTGGTAGCGTGGGGCAATGAACAGAGACGGGTTTCTTTAGGGCAAATAGTGTATTTGTACAACAGCGAATAACACCCAAAACAATATACTGATAACCCACAGTAACCTGCAATGAAACAAGTCCTTGAAACTTATACAGGAAAACGGCGGAGTTCTTAAGACAGAGTCCTCAGCAAGGTGATCAAAGGTGAGTGTGAACGGTGAAGTGGTGCGGATCAAAACAGTGGCGGTGCAGAAAGAGTCAAATCCAGGTATGTAGTAAACCTGGAAGTCCAGAACAAGTCCTCAGGTTAATCCCAGGTATGACAAGAACACAGGTAAGTCCAGAAACTAGTTCACAAGTTGATCCCAGATGTGGCATGAACATGGGTAAGTCCAGAAACAGGTTCACATTAAAGTATTATACTGGTGTTGGTTCCAGCAGCTCCCACCAGGGGGAGTAATGAAGGATTAAGTAGCAACACACAGTTCAGAAACATAATTCAGAAACACAGTTCTTACCAGGAGGAGTGAACCAAGGGTTAAGTTCTAAAATCAACAGATTAAAGATAACATGCAGAGAATGTCCAGAGCCATGGGTAGAAGCACACTAAGAACAAACAGCTGAGCTGAAGGGGAACAGAAGCAGAATACTCCAGCAAGGAAGCTGACACCTAAACCAGGTTTTAAACAAACAAGCAGGAAGTAGGGCAGACAAAAACAGCAAACTCCATCTTAACAAAGGGCAAGATCATTCACAAGGTGACTTGGAAAACCCGGAATACTGACAAATAGTAATCCAGAATCACCGAAAAAGGATTTTTTGATTATTTGAAAGGGGGATCCCTTGAGTTGTAATAATAGATGCAGATAATTGAGCCACACAATATGTCAAACCACAGCAATCAAAAACATGACTTAGTTATGACCAATGTGGTAGAGCGCCTCACTCGTCTGGAGTCTGGACACAGAGGTATATCAGGAACACCGTCTCTTTAAGAAAATACTTGGTTTATTGTGTTAGCATAAACCAAGCTTAAAGTAAACAAAGTCCTCTAGGCAAAACAGCAAAACAAAGAAAAGAAAGAAAGAAACAGAGTCCTTTTCCTAGCGGGATCAAACCGCTAACACACAGCAATATGCACGGTTCAGTTAGAGCACATAACTCCCTGGAGTCTTATCTCTCCAGGAACCACTGAACACTGGAAGCTCTGCCAGTCAACCATTTAAGCCCTGACCTTCTGACTCCTTCGTCATTTGATTGATCACATGATACTGACATCACACAGGTCCTGGCAGTTTTCAGGAGGAGATATATGGGCATTCTCCCTACCGCTCTATGAATGTCCACTAAAACAAGCCCATTATATAAGTTTATATAAACCATCCCAACATGCAGTGCTGGAGGAAACTAATCCGGCTTTACATCACTGACGCGATCATGCACAGTGACACGTATCTCCCCTCCATCACTTCAACACTGACTCTGTCACACCACCATAAAGCAAAATAGTTAATAATAATTCTCAATAGTTTTTTTTTTAAGCCCCTGAGAAACATAGCAGAAACAATAAATAAATGTAAAAATATGTATGTAGGATACGTCCAGCTGTGACAAATATCATCCAAGGTGATTGAGTGATATTGAGGTGAAATACTTGTCTCTGTCCTCATACATATTCATATGTATCCTTCATACATATTTTTACATTTATATATTACTTGCACTATGCTTCTCAGGGGATTGTAAGGAGGCTAATGGCCATGTAATCAATGGGAGGTATGTGTCACAGGGAAGGCTCCTCCCTTTGATGTAACCCGGAGTATTTTTCTGTAGTGCACATAAGCACTAGGATGTTGTTTAGTGCACCTGGGTCCGGGTTGCGGGTAGCTATGAGAGATGGGCGGGTCTGGCTTCCCACATACCTCACCAGTGGGTGTGGCTACAGCCTACATAATGGAGGCTGTTGTTTGGCACTGGTCTGTGTATTGGGAGGGAGAAGCCCTCCTGTGTGTGTGGCTCCAGACCGAGCCTGCGTACTGGACATTGCCCAGCCTGTGTGCCTGAGGGAGCAGAGCCCGCTTAAAGGGACTCTGTCACCTGAATTTGGCGGGACTGGTTTTGGGTCATATGGGCGGAGTTTTCGGGTGTTTGATTCACCCTTTCCTTACCCGCTGGCTGCATGCTGGCTGCAATATTGGATTGAAGTTCATTCCCTGTCCTCCATAGTACATGCCTGCGCAAAGCAATCTTGCCTTGTGCCGGTGTGTACTATGGAGGACAGGGAATGAACTTCAATCCAATATTGCAGCCAGTATGCAGCCAGCGGGTAAGGAAAGGGTGAATCAAACACCTAAAAACTCCGCCCATATGACCCAAAACCAGTCCCGCCAAATTCAGGTGACAGGTTCCCTTTAAGGACATTTTGTGTTGTTTTGCCTGCTCTAAGGCCATGTGCACACGTTCAGGTTTTTTCGCGTTTTTTCGCGCTAAAAACGCTATAAAAACTCATTAAAAACGCATACATTATGCATTCTATCATTTAGGATGCATTCTGCATGTTTTGTGCACATGGATGCGGTTTTTTTCGCGAAAAAAACGCATCGCGGTAAAAAGATGAGCATGTTCATTATTTTTGCGGATTTTCTGTGTTTTTCCCGCAATTCTATGCATTTGGGAAAAACGCACCAAAAACGCATAAAAAACGCGTCAAAATCGCGGTAAAAACGCATGCAGATTTCTGGCAGAAATGTCCGGTTTTTGTCAGGAAAATTTCTGCAAGAAATCCTGACGTGTGCACATACCCTAAAGGCCGTTTATCTTTTGTTGTTGATTAGGGGTTTATGGAGCAAATAAACCTTCACGGACTTTTTAAGAAAATGCGCCTCCTGTTTTCCTCCAGCAACACCTGAGTGAGTACTATCTCTACAGGATAAAGAAAAAAACAAAAAAGCATTAAAAAGTATTGAGAATTGTTATAAACTATTCCGCTTTATGGTGGACTTGACTAAGTCACTTTTTTGATTCCTTTGGTTTCACATATTGTGTGGAGGCAGTGGCGTAACTACTGCGGTCGCAGCGGTCGCCACTGTGACGGGGCCCGGCAGGTCAGGGGCCCGCCGCCCGGCAGGTCAAACCGGCAGCGATTTTACTACATAGCGCCGGCCGGCCTCCAGCTGGCCCTTTAAATGTTCCTGTATGGGCGTGTTCAGTTGCCCGCACTGACAAGGGCCACCCACGGCAGCCGGCGTCAGTGCGGGTCACGAGAGCAATGAGCATGGCCGCAGTCCTTGATCCTGCCGCCTGCGTGTGCTCGTCTGCTGCTGCTGCCCTTGCGAGCGTGGGCAAGCAGGAGACCCCGCGTGCACACTGCACACGGAGATATTTGAAAAGGCTGGCGCGCAATAGGGCGCGCGCCTCCACCTGTGTCTGATGCTGGCCGGCCCAAACCAGCGTCAGAGAAGACTGACAGTGTACACCAATGCTGCCTGCGGGATCCTCTACCGCCGGTGCTGGGACGGTCCTCCACCTGTGTCTGACGCTGGCTGGCCTGAACCAGCGTCAGAGAAGACTGACAGTGTACACCAATGCTGCCTGGCTGCGGCCTGGATCCTGTACCGCCGACGCTGGGACCTCCACCTGATTCAGGCCGGCCAGCGTCAGAGAAGACTGCTCTCCTCACCAATGTTGCCAGCCTGCCTGGGATCCTTTACCGCCGATGCTGGGACCCGACCCACCTCAGCCCTTTATCCTACCGACCTCCCCCCATCTCAGGGACCTGGGTAAGTCCCAAGATGATTTTTTTTTAAATGTGTATATACAGCAGTTGCACCTATACAATGTGTAAAGACTGCTATATATACATTATATAGGTGATACTGCTGTATATAATCACTGTATCACCTATATAATGTATCTATAGCAGTCTATATACATTATATAGGGAATGCTGCTACTGATGTATATAGATTGTATAGGTGACACTGTGGTGTGTGTATGTGTATATATATATATATATATATATATATATATACAGTCATGGCCAAAAGTATTCACACCCCTGCAATTCTGTCAGATAATACTCAGTTTCTTCCTGAACATGATTGCAAACACAAATTCTTTGGTATTATTATCTTCATTTAATTTGTCTTAAATGAAAAAAACACAAAAATAATTGTCCTAAAGCCAAATTGGATATAATTCCACACCAAACATAAAAAAGGGGGTGGACAAAAGTATTGGCACTGTTCGAAAAATCATGTGATGCTTCTCTAATTTGTGTAATTAACAGCACCTGTAACTTACATGTGGCACCTAACAGGTGTTGGCAATAACTAAATCACACTTGCAGCCAGTTGACATGGATTAAAGTTGACTCAACCTCTGTCCTGTGTCCTTGTGTGTACCGCATTAAGCATGGAGTAAATAAAGAAGACCAAAGAAGTGTCTGAGGACTTGAGAAACCAAATTGTGAGGAAGCATGAGCAATCTCAAGGCTACAAGTCCATCTCCAAAGACCTGAATGTTCCTGTGTCTACCTTGCGCAGTGTCATCAAGAAGTTTAAAGCCCATGGCACTGTGGCTAACCACCCTAGATGTGGACGGAAAATAAAAATTGACAAGAGATTTCAACGCAATTTTGTGCGGATGTTGTATAAAGAATCTCGACTAACATCCAAACAAGTTCAAGCTGCCCTGCAGTCCGAGGGTACAACAGTGTCAACCCTTACTATCCGTCAGTGTCTGAATGAAAAGGGACTGTATGGTAGGAAACCCAGGAAGACCACACTTCTTACCCCGAGACATAAAAAAGCCAGGCTGGAGTTTGCCAAAACTTACCTGAAAAAGCCTAAAACATTTTGGAAGAATGTTCTCTGGTCAGATGAGATAAAAGTAGAGCTTTTTGGGCAAAGGCATCAACATAGAGTTTACAGGAGAAAAAAAAGAGTCATTCAAAGAAAAGAACACGGTCCCTACAGTCAAACATGGCAGAGGTTCCCTGATGTTTTGGGGTTGCTTTGCTGCCTCTGGCACTGGACTGCTTGACCGTGTGCATGGGATTATGAAGTCTGAAGACTACCAACAAATTTTGCAGCATAATGTAGGGCCCAGTGTGAGAAAGCTGGGTCTCCCTCAGAGGTCATGGGTCTTCCAGATGGACAATGACCCAAAACAAACTTCAAAAAGCACTAGAAAATGGTTTGAGAGAAAGCACTGGAGACTTCTAAGGTGGCCAGCAATGAGTCCAGACCTGAATCCCATAGATCACCTGTGGAGAGATCAAAAAATGGCGGTTTGGAGAAGGCACCCTTCAAATATCAGGGACCTGGAGCAGTTTGCCAAAGAAGAATGGTCTAAAACTCCAGCAGAGCATTGTAAGAAACTCATTGATGGTTACCGGAAGTGGTTGGTCAAAGTTATTTTGGCTAAAGGTTGTGCAACCAAGTATTAGGCTGAGGGTGCCAATACTTTTGTCTGGCCCATTTTTGGAGTTTTGTGTGAAATGATCAATGTTTTGCTTTTTGCTTCATTCTCTTTTGTGTTTTTTCACTTAAGACAAATTAAATGAAGATAATAATACCAAAGAATTTGTGTTTGCAATCATGTTCAGGAAGAAACTGAGTATTATCTGACAGAATTGCAGGGGTGTGAATACTTTTGGCCATGACTGTATACACATACACACACACACACACACACCCGTACATATATACACAGCAGTATCACCTATATAATGTATATACACATCAGTAGCAGTATTCTGTATATAATGTATATAGACTGCTATACATACATTATATAGGTGATATAGTGATTATATACAGCAGTATCACCTATATAATGTGTATATATATCAGTCTATATACATTATATTGAAAATACCGCTATTGATGTGTATATTCGTTATATAGGCCATACTGGTGTGTGTATATATACACACATACGTACATATATACATAGCAGTATCACCTATATATAATGTATATACAGTAGCAGTGTCTCCTATAGAATGTATATAGACTGCTGTATATACAATATATAAGTGATACTGGCTGCTTCTGTATATAATGATAGTATCACCTATATAATGTATATACAGCAGTCTACATTCTATAGGCAATACTACTACTGATGTGTATATACGTTATGTATAGGTGATACTGCTGTGTATATATGTACGTGTGTGTGTGTATATACACACACCAGTATGGCCTATATAACGAATATACACATCAATAGCGGTATTTTCAATATAATGTGTGTGATATCTATAGTGTGTGTGTGTGTGTGTGATATCTGAAGTGCGTGTGTGTGTGTGATATCTGTAGTGTGTGTGAGGCAGGGGCGTAACTACCACAGTCTGGCAAGTCAGGGGCCCAACAGGTCAGAGGCACCCAACTCCCCCCGCCGCAGTGAACTATACCGGCGTTTATGATGCCCCATGTCCTAGTAGGTCCCCAGGTTCAGGTCATTGTGCTCCTCCGGGCCCCCCGTACACACCTTGTTCCTCCTCCCCTGGTCTCTCAATGCTCCTCATCTCCCATGCCCTGAGTCCTCCTGCACCCCCCATGCATTCCCTGTCCATTGTCCCTGTGTGACTCGTCTGCCCTGCTCTCAAGTCTCCCCTGTCCCCTTTCTCACCGTGTGTTCTCCATCTACCCTGTCCTTGTAATCCCTGTGCCCCCTTCTTCCCTCCTCCCAAGTCCCCCCCCCGTCTTCCTCTGTCCCCTTGCAGCCCTTGCGTCCCTATCTACTCTGCCCTCGGAGTCCCCTTGTGTCCTCTTGTGCCTGTCTCCCTTGCACCCTAGTCCCCGTGTGTCCCATTGTGCCCTTCTCCCCTTCCTCCTAGTCCCTATGAGTCCCCTTGTGCTTCTATCCCTTGTCCCCGTGTGTAGCCTTGTGTCAGTGTCCCTTGCCCACTAGTCCCTGTGTGTCCCCTTGCGCCTGTCTCCCTTGTCCCCTTATGCTTGTGTCCCTTGTCCCCGTGTGCCAGTCTCCCTTGACCATTAGTCCCTGTTTGTCCCCTTGTCAGTCTCCCTGGCCAACTAGTCCCGTGTGCCCCTTGTGTCAATCTGCCTTGTCCACTAGTCCCCGTGTGTCCCCTTGTGCCAGTCTCCTTTGTCCCCTTGTGTCAGTCTCCCTTGCCCACTAGTCCCCTTGTAACCTTCTCCCCTGCCTCCTAGCCCCCATGTGTCTGTCTTCCTTGCTCCCTAGCCCCCCTATGTTACCCTTGTGCCTGTCTCCACTACCCCCCTTGTGTCCTTGTCCCCTGCCCCCTAGTCACCATTTGCTCATGTCTTTCTCACAACCCCTGTATGGAGGGGCTGCATTACACTATGAGGAGGGCTGCATTATATTCTATGGGGGTTACATTGTATTGTATAGCAGGGCTGCAGTATACTCTGTGGGGTGGCTGTATTATACTATATGTGGGCTGCATTATACTGAATCGAGGACTATGGGGAATATATTATACTATATGAAGAACTATGGTGCATAATACTATGGGAAGTGAATTGTACAACATTGATGACGATGGCGGTGCATTATACTATATGGAGCACTATGAGAAGTGTATTATACTATATGGAGCACTACGAATAGTGTATTATGCTATATGGAGCACTATGAGGAGTGTATTTTAATATATGGAGGAGTGTATTATACTATATGGAGGACTGAGCAGTGTATTATACTATATGGAGTACTACGAATAGTATATTATGCCATATGGAGCACTATGAGGAGTGTATTTTAATATACGGAGGAGTGTATTATACTATATGGAGGACTGAGGAGTGTACAATACTGTATGGGGAACTATGGGGAGTGTATTATACTATAAGGAGTACTATGGGGGTGCATTAAACTTCTTATATGGATCCCCATGACTTCTATGTTAGCCCCTGATGAGTATAATGGTTTATTTTCTTTTATACATTACATAACAATGGCAGTACGGGGGACAGATATATGCCAGGATGGGGCACTGGATAGTTATGCAACTGAGGTCACACTATACAACTTTGCAATAAAGCTATAGTGTGCAACATTAATAGGGAAAATGTGAATTTGGGTGGAAAATATTTTGGCATGGTGGGGGGGCCCCATTTGAAAGTTCGCACCGGGGCCCATAACTATGTAGTTACGCCACTGTGTGGAGGTCATGGAGTTAACGAGATTTTTCTTGTTTTACTTAAGAAAAATGAAGGAGACACAGGTAACAGAGGTAACATAGTAAGCATGGTAACATGAGTAAGCTTCCTTTCCAAGCTACTCCATTCTCTACACTTTTTCCTGCAGTAGAAATATTTTTTGACACAGCAGGGATATTCATAACCTAAAACTTGAAATAAACAGACAGAACAATTTGAGTACTGAAGAAAGGAGAGCATTGCTTGTTATTAAAGAAGCTCACAAAGGGGGAAATATAGCCATCTGGCCTAAAGGTATGTACACCCTTTAAGCTAGAAGACAATTTATCTGATACCGTGTTACCAGGTTCTTCCATCTGACCCCACTAGTGTCTTCTAGGCAAAAATGGATATACTACTTACTGTACGTTACAACTTGGAAGGAGTAAGAAGGAGTTTGAATTTCTTATCACACCTCATCCTGTATTACCCACATTGTACATGCTGCCCAAGGAGCATACAACTCTGCTGGTCTACTACTCCATACATATTTCTACATTTATTGTTTGCACTATGATTCTCAGGGGATAAAGAAAAAACAAAAAAGGATTATTATAAACTATTCCCTTTATGGTAACCAAGTCACTTTTTTGATTGCTGTCATTTCACATATTGCGCGGAGTTCATGGCGTATATAGTGTTTTTTATTATACTTATTTTTATTCTTCATCCTTATCTAGTATATTAACGGTTAAAAGTATAATTTTTATCCCAGGGCCTAGTTATGTGCTCATGTATATCTTTGATTCCATATATTCTACTATAGTTGGGTTTATTATCTGTATCTAGTATTACAACTCAATGAGTCCGGATTTCAAATAATCAAAAAATCCTATTTTTTGCAGAGATGCTGGATTGCTATTGTTCAGTGCTGTATTTTATTATCTTTTGTGCATATGTTGTTCATTTTGTATTTGAAACCTCAGTCATCGTCACTATTATTTGAGCAAGTGCATTAGGACTCTTCTATCGTAGTGCCGTCGTTCATTCTCACCCTGACACTGATTTCCGGTCTGCTCTGTGACCAAACATGCATGCACCATATATCTAAGCTCTCCACCCTTATTCCTTCCTTCTTTCCTGTTATTTCTCCTCCCCATTAAATGATTACTTATAGTTTTCCTTCCTTTTTTCCCTTGTTAGGACTATTTATTAATATTTAAAATGTAATAAAAATTATTGAAACTACAAATATTGAGGTCAAGTACTGACCAAATACTGAAAGTGTGACCGTCGCCTTTACCTGAGTATTGACAATTTTGATAATGACTGATCACTTCTGGCAGGCAAAAAAAATTCTCTGATAATATACAGGGTGGGCCATTTATATGGATCCACCTAAATAAAATGGGAATGGTTGGTAATATCAACTTCCTCTTTGTGACACATTAGTATATGGGAGGAGAAAACTTTCAAGATGGGTGGTGACCATGGCGACCATTTTGAAGTTGGCCATTTTGGATCCAACTTTATTTTTTTTCAATGGGAAGAGATTCATGTGACACATCAAACCTATTGAGAATTTCACAAGAAAAACAATGGTGCACTTGGTTTTAACGTAGCTTTATTCATTCATGAGTTATTCACAAGTTTATGACTCAAAGTGCTGCCCATTGTGTTGGATTGTCAATGCAACCCTCTTCTCCCACTCTTGACACACTGATAGCAACACCGCAGAAGAAATGCTAGCACAGACTTCCAGTATCCGTTGTTTCAGATGTTGCACATTTCGTATCTTCACAGCATAGACAATTGCCTTTAGATGACCCCAAAGATTAAAGTCTAAGGGGGTCAGATTGGGAGACTTTGGTGGCCATTCAACAGGCCCACGATGACCAATCCTCTTTCCAGGAAACTGTTCATGTAGGAATGCTCGGACCTGACACCCATAATGTGGAGGTTCACCATCTTGCTGGAAAAACTCAAGGAACGTGCC
This sequence comes from Ranitomeya imitator, assembly GCF_032444005.1. NCBI lineage: Eukaryota > Metazoa > Chordata > Amphibia > Anura > Dendrobatidae > Ranitomeya > Ranitomeya imitator. The sequence continues at coordinate 667,790,338 of NC_091283.1, forward strand.
ATCTTCAGTGCATAAAGTGGGCAACTCATCATGTAGCAATTTAAGATATCCAGTGGCATTGAGGTTTTCATTGATGAAGAATGGCCCCACTATCTTTGTACCCCATATACCACACCATACCATTAATGTTTGTGTTCCAACAGTCTTGAAGGGATCTATCCACTGTGGGTTAGTGTCAGACCAATAGCAGAGGTTTTGTTTAACTTCACCATTCACAAAAAAGTTTGCCTTATCACTGAACATAAGGTTCTGTGTAAACTGAGGGTCCTCTTCCAATTTTTGTTTTGCCCATTCTGCTAATTCAATGCGCCAATCTGAGTCATCCTCGTTGAGATGCTGTAGGAGCTGGATTTTGTAAGGGTGCCATTTGTGAGTAGCCAATATCCACCATAGGGATGTTCTGACTGATAACACTCTCCAGTGACATGCGGTGAGTGCTACGCTGTGCGCTCTTGCTGAATGAAGCTAGGACAGCCACTGATGTTTCTTCATTAGTGACAGTTTTCTTGCATCCACATTTTGGAAAATCCAACACTGAACCTGTTTCACTAAATTTGGCAAGCAGTTTGCGAACTGTAGCATGGGAGATGGGTGGTCTCGTAGGGTGTCTTGCATTGAAATCTGCTGCAATGACCCAGGTACTGCATTCCCCAGACATTAACACAATTTCTATCTGCTCCTCATGTGTTAACCTCTGCGACATGTCAATGGCTGTAAACAAAGAGAAACTTGTAAATAACTCATGAAAGAATAAAGTTACATTAAAACCAAGCACAACATTGTTTTTCTAGTGAAATTATCAATAAGATATGTCACATGACGCTCTTCACATTGAAAAAAATAAAGTTGGATCCAAAATGGCCAACTTCAAAATGGCCCCCATGGTCACCACCCAGTTTGCAGTTTTCCCCCTCACATATACTAATGTGCCACAAACAGGAAGTTGATATCACCAACCATTCCCATTCTATTTAGGTGTATCCATATAAATGGCCCACCCTGTATATTAAAAACCTACTTAATTTCATGTATGCTATTTACGAGATGAAAATTTAAACTACTGTTACTCTTTAACCCCTTAAGAACATCTGCAATACATGTGTGGCGCCCCCAAACTGATCACGCTGAGCGTCTGCACGATCAAATGTGGGTGTCAGATCAGACACACCTCCTCCCTATGTACAATGCACAGATCTAATGGTCTGTAATGCAAAATCTCTGCAGAGATGGGCAGGAGAAGTTGATGTCTAATCCTGGGGCAAGGTGAAAAAGTAAAAAATTAAATGTATTAAAAATTGAAAACCTATATTTTCTAAAAATCACAAAATAAAGAACAAAATAAAAATCAAAACATATTAATCCAATAAATACATACATTTATGTAAAAACAAAAATAAACAAATAATGTACACATATTTGGCATTACCGCTTCCGGTACAACCTGACTTATAATACTGACCCACTGGTTAACCCCTTCAGTGAACACTGAAAAAAAAAAGTGGCAACAAATGATGTTTCATCATCATACCGCTGAGCAAAATGTGGAATAAAACACAATCAAAATGTGGAATGTAAATAGAAATGTTGTAGCTGAAAACATCATTTTGTCTGGAAAATAATAAGCCGGCAGACATCCATCAACGCAAAAATTAACATTAAAGCTCTAAGAATGAAGCAATGCTAAAACATTTTTTTTCTATAAAAGTTTTTTGTAGAAAAGCTGCAAAACATAAAAAAACAACAATTTTTTATATCGCACGGTGAACAGCATAAAAAATGCGTAAAACCCATTCTTGACCTGCTGTTGATTGATTCATTCTGCCTCTCAAAGATCGCAGTAAGGCGCGCCTTTATCCTCCTCTCTGCGCAAGATTACATCTGAATTTTCATCTAAATCTTTGAAATAGAGTGACTTGAGAAAATATTCACCCCCCTTGGCATTTTTTGTATTTTTTACCCCACAACCTTGAAGCTCACTGTTTTCTTTGAGTTCTTGTATCAGTTCATGTAAAGAACATGCCTACAACTGTGAACATTTCCTTTTTTTTTTTTACTCAATCATATTTATTAAAAAAAAAATTTCAGATTAAACAGATAAACACAACAATTCTGCAAACAGAGCAGAGTAGAATAATAATACAATAAGAAAACAGTCAATCCAACGCAAGGAGGGGGAAGGGGGTAGGTACACATAGGTATGCAACTGTAGATTATTTAGATCGAAGATCTAAACATTAACTAACCTACCAAAATACCGGTTCCTGAAAGTCAAAGCTCCATATAAACTAAACAGCCAGGCACAGAGCAAGAATTTGTCATGGGACGAGATATCAGATCCCGGATCACCACAGCACAATCCTCTTCACAAAGGGATAAAGGAAAACCGGCTATCAAGCCACGGCTTCCAGATCTGAGACTTTTTTGTTTTTGGTGACGCAGATAACACCAGCGTATTGGCAATGAAGGTTCATCCTATCAATCACAGATTGTATGGTCGGTGCGCTAGTCACTCTCCACTTGGAAGCTATTGCCAGTCTAGCGGCTATAAACAAATGTGAGAACATACCTCTCAGTTCATGTGGGATCTCATCCAAACCAATATGCAATAAAACCATACTAGGTTGGAGGGTCATCCGAATCCCAGTCGCCTCCGCTATCACGTCCTCCAAACTAACCCAGATTCAGTAATTTCGGACACGACCACCACATATGGCTAAGCGTCCCCAACATACCGCAGCCTCTCCAGCACAATGGGGAGCATTGAGGGCCAAAATGGGCAACTTTAACTGGGTAGTAGTACCAGCGTAAGTGGACTTTTTTCAATTGTTCCAGATGGTTTACACAGGAGGATACTCTCCGAACCTCTAACACCGCATCCCGCCACCCATCAGGCGCTAGGGTGACCTGCAAGTCATCCTCCCACTGACTCATGAATTTCAACTTAACCTCTGAGTCAGGATCATTCAGGGCTCTATACAAAATAGATACATTGCGAGTACTAGGACCAGGCATCAAGAAAAGACCATTTACTGTACGAACTAAGTTGTTATAAAAAAAAGACGTCAGTGGTGTAGTGTGTATAAGATGTCTTAATTGTAAAAACTGATAAAATCTATGCCGAATATCAGGGTGTTTCGCAACTAGGTGATCAAACGGTTTAATCATTGTGTCATCAAGCAGCTGATGAAGTGATTTTACACCAGCCCGTATCCATGGCTGTAAATCTAAATATGGAATATGTAATTCTAGCGCCTTCAGTGACACTTCAGTTAATGGAATTTTAATAAGGGTCGGGACCGCCTGTCTCCAAAAATGCAGTGCAGCAGACATGGTCGGTAGAGGGAGCCTACCTGTCCGTGGCCCCAAAGCTTCAACCTCTAACATGAATCGGGTAGAACCTCTAGTTGCATAGAAATTTTCAATTTGCAACCATCTATGATCCTTATCAAGCTGCCACCAGTCCCGCAACCCTGCCACCACCGAAGCTTTATAGTACGCCATCAAGTTTGGTAATCCCATTCCCCCCAAATCATATGGGTAGTACATAAGGGATTTAGCCACTCTAGGAGTTTTGTGGGCCCATATGTATCTATTTGTTAAGCGTTGAAGGTTTGTTATAATTTTCCTTGGAACCCTCAAAGGGAGACATCTAAAATAATATAATATCTTGGGGAGAATTTTCATTTTGAAAATGTTGATTCTGGCCACCCAGGATGTCATGAACATATGCAAGGAGTCTAAGGGTACCGTCACACAGTGCAATTTTCATCGCTACGACGGTACGATCCGTGACGCTCCAGCGTCGTAACAATATCGCTCCAGCGTCGTAGACTGCTGTCACACTTTGCAATCTACGACGCTGGAGCGATAATTTCATGACGTATGTGCGATGTAGAAGCCGTTGGTTACTATGCGCACATCATATACGATATATGTTACACCATGCAATCATGCCGCCACAGCGGGACACTAGACGACGAAAGAAAGTTTCAAACGATCTGCTACGACGTACGATTCTCAGCGGGGTCCCTGATCGCAGGAGCGTGTCAGACACTGCGATCTCGTAACTATATCGCTCGAACGTCACGAATCGTGCCGTCGTAGCGATCAAAATTGCACTGTGTGACGGTACCCTAACTCAGTCTTAATCTCCCTTGATATAGCAGAATAATTCACCTCTATAATATGTTGAGAACATGTAAGCTTTATACCAAGAAAAGAGATACTCTGATCAGTCCAACGAAAGGGAAACTTATTCTCTAATTCAGTTCTGACGACCAAAGGGACCGCGACAGGGAATACCAAAGATTTGGATGCATTCAGTTTGTAATAGGATACTGCCGCCAACTCCTCTAGTTCAGCCATGACGGCCGAGAACGACCGCTCCAGATCCACACAGGTTATGATAACGTCATCGGCGTAAAGACCAATCTTATGAGCAGCCGGGCCAACCATCAAACCTGAAATATCAGAGTTAACACAGATTTTCTCCGCCAAAAGCTCCATGCATAATGCAAATATAATGGGGGATAGTGGACATCCCTGCCGCGTCCCATTGGTGATCAGAAAGGGAGCAGACACTACTCCAGAGGCGAGAACTCTGGCAGATGGAGTGGAATATATGGCTGAAATCGCTGATAGGATGGGGCCCTCCAAACCGAACTTCCGAAGAACACTTCCCAAATAACCCCAATGTACTCTATCAAAAGCCTTCTCAGCATCCAAAGACAGAAAGGCACTGGGAAGGCCTGACAGTTCCGCCACCCTGATGAGATTCAACATTCGGCGGGTACCATCCTTAGTTTCTTGGCCAGCCACAAAACCGACCTGGTCGGGAGAGACAAGAGAGGGGATTATCAAATGAAGGCGGGAGGCTAACAATTTGGTATGTATCTTTAAATCACAATTCAATAAAGCAATGGGCCTAAAATTTCCAGGACTATCAGGGGTCTTACCTGGCTTAGGGAGAGTGGTAATAATAGCTTCCAGATTGGAGACAGCAACTTTGCCTGAATCTCGCCAACTTGAAAACAACCTCAATAGATATGGGGCCAGAATATCTTGGAAAGTGCGATAATATTCATTTGATAGCCCATCCGAACCAGGTGCGGCATGCAGCTTACTACTTTTAATGGTTTTTTTTAATCTCCTCCTCTGTAATTGGAGCATTTAACAAGAGTAATTGTTCTTGGGATACGCATGGTAAATTAACTGACTGTAGGTATGAGTCGATTGATACCTGGGTGGGTTGACGGGTATGCTGGTCAGAATGTAAGTTATATAAATGGGAGTAATACTTTGCAAAAGTCTCTGCGATTTCAATCGGATTCCTAACCAAACACCCATTCTGACCTACCAAACCATCCAATCTGGATTTAGCCTCTCATTTGCGTACCCTACGGGCCAGTATATTTCCCACCCTGGCGCCATTGGCATAAAAATGAGTTTGAAATTTACGTAAATTATGGGCATAGGTAGACAGCAAATTCTCCCGCAATTTAAAGCGAACCCCGTATATCTCATCTGATACCGCCTGAGCGTGAGGTTTTGTTCAGTGATTCCAATTGATCAAGTCTAGTTAAGAGGTCATCCCGTAACCCCCTATTGCGCTTCAGTATGGAGGCTTGTTGGATGAGATATCCCCGAATAACTACTTTATGTGCAGCCCATAACGTTTCATCTGAAACTTCCCCATTATCGTTAACGTGGAAATAGTGGGTCAGCTCATTAGAGATAAAACACGTCAACCTCTCATTTAGCAAGAGAGAAGGGTTCAGACGCCATCTAAAGGCAGGGTTCACATGATGTTTTAATGCTAACTGTAACACAATGTGGGCATGGTCAGACCAGGTAATTAGTCCTATGTTGGAGGAGATGCATCTGGAAAGAACCGTAGTATCTACCAAAATATGGTCTATCCGAGAGTATGTACGGTGTCGGAAAGAATAGAAGGTATAATCTTTTTCGCTCGCATGGGAGTATCTCCAGAAATCATGTAGATGATATTCTTTGGTTAAACCTTTCAACTCCCCCCTAGGCCGAATACCACCTCGTGAGCAGTCTAGATCTCTATCCATGGGGAGATTAAAGTCTCTGCAATATAACTTTTCACCCTGTGCCAAACCATCCACTCTTTGTAATACCATGCGGATAAATGACTGCTGCGAATGATTTGGGGCATACAGGACTGTGATAGTGTGCAACTCGCCATTCAATGTGCATATGAGGACCAGAAATCTGCCCGCAGGATCCGCCACCCTCCGAATATACTTAAAGGCTAAGGTATTTTTTAAAGATGATGCACACCCCAGCTTTTTTAGTGTTATTATTAGCGAAGTAGATATTAGAGAATTGCGGGTGACGAAGCCTAAAATTATCAGCTTCTATCAGATGTGTCTCCTGCGGGCAGATGATCTCCGCACCTGATTTTTTCACTTCTTTCCATAGGATGGACCTCTTACAGGGGGAGTTCAACCCAAACAGATGAAAATAACTGGGAGTTATCTTGGATGGGGTGCTGAAGCAGAGAGAAAAAAGGCGGAGAGAGAAAGAAAAAACAACAAACATAGAAAAACAGTATAAAATCCGTAGCACCCTCACAGCATAGTCTTGCATCCGGACATCATCTCATTCTCCTCTTCAAGTTTGAAACCAGTCCTGGATGATTTTCTTTCCTGTCAGATTTTGACGGGGAGCGAAGGAGATCTTCCATTCAGTTAGCATGATCTCAGCCTGCTTGGGAGATTGACAGACTACACCACGACCTTCATAGGAAATTATCAGCTTGACCTTGTTAAAACCCCATTTGTATCGGATATGAACATCACGTAGTGCTTTACAGACATGAGCAAATTCTCGCCTCTTTGCCAGCGTGGTAAGTCCGGGAACACTTGTAAGCCATGGTATTCAGCAGGGAGCTCAGGGGTTTTTCTCATCTTCTGCATGAAGGCGTCTTTGGTAGAATAGAAGTGTATGCGCGCCAAAGTGTCTCTGGGCAAGGCTGGGTTCACATGCCGTGGCTTAGGGAGTCTATGTATCCTATCAATTAGGAAATCCCTGGGGAGCAAGGAAGAGAGCACAGATTGCATGAATTTAAGTAAAAATTCAGCTACATCTTTGTCTGGAATGTACTCCGGTATACCCCTGACACGCCCATTATTTCTCCGTGATCTATCTTCCAAGTCATGCATCTTATCTTGAACCATACCCATATCCTCCCTCAAAGCTTTATTTTCATCCACTAAAGCATTTATAGTTTGGCATATTCGGCCATCTTGCTCTCAACATGTGCAGTCCTCTCCCCCAAGGACGAGACTTCCCCCCTAATCTCCTGCAGCATAGACTGCATGTCTTCCTTTAGAGAAGCACGGATGGAGGCTAAACATTCTTTCATGTCTCCTTTAGTAATAGGAGATAAGTTGCTGAGAGTCTCAGATGTCTCCCTCCCTCTGGAGCCACCAGACAAGTTGGAGGAAGCCGAGGGGGAAGCCGCCACCATTTTACCTGCCGCATGTGCAGACAGTCTCCGGGGAAAGAAATCCGGGAGCTTCGGCGGGGAACTGCGTCTCTGCGATCTCCGAGTCATCATGTGCCCAAGATCTTCCGGGAGCCATAACAGTGCACAGAGAGGAGAAGAGATAATAAAAAGTGCTGATATTAGCCGGTTTAAGTCCGGAGTAGCAGGAGCCTGTGAGTTATGCTTCCTCTCTAGTCTGCATGCAGGCCACGCCCCTTCCTTTTTTTTATTGAGAAGCAACCAACAAATAGGACAAAATAGCTGAAAACTTCAGTGTGCATAACTATTCACCCTCCTAAAGTCAGTACTTTGTAGAGCCTCATTTTGTGGCAATTGCAGCTGCATGTCGCTTTGGATAAGTCTCTATAAGCTTTACACATCTTGCCACTGCAATTTTTGTCCATTCTTCAAGGCAAAACTGCTCCTACTCCTTCAAGTTATATGGTTTCCTATGGTGAACAGCAAACTTCAAGTCTGACCACAGATTTTCAAATAGATTAAGGTCTGGGCTTTGCATAGTCCACTCCAAAACATTTACACGTTTCCCTTTAAACCACTCGAGTGTTACTTTAGCAATATGCTTTGGATCATTGTCTTGTAGGAAGGCGATCATCTGTTCCAGGCTCAAATCACATAACAGACTGAAACAGATTTTTCCCAAGAATATCCCTGAAAAACATCCCCACAGCATTATGCTGCCACCACGTTTCACAGTGGGGATGGTGTTCTTTGGGTGATTATCTGTGTTGGATTGGCACCAAACATAGCATTTACCTTGGTGGCCAAAAAGTTAAATTTTGGTCTCATCTGACCACAGCACCTTCTGCCATACATTTTGAAAGTCTCCCAAAAATTCAAAGTGAACCCACACAATTTTTATGTCTCAGTAAAGGTTTTTTCTTCCACTCTTCCATAAAGGCCACCCATAGTGAGTGTATGGCTTATTGTGGTCCTATGGAGAGATACTCCAGTTTCTGCTTGGGAACTCTGTAGCACCTTCATGGTTACCTTTGGTCTCAGTGCTGCCTTTCTGATTAATGCCCTCCTTGCCCGAGCTGAGAGTGTTGGTGGGTGGCCCAATCTTGGCAGGTTTGTTGTGGTATCATGTTCTTTCCATTTGATGGTACTCCAGGGAATCATTGGAGATTGGAATATTTTTGGCATAACCCAAACTTGACTGATTAGCAACTTTTTCCATGATTTGGAGATCTCCTTGGTGTTGTTTAGGTTATAGTGCCTCCTGCTTAATGGTGTTGGCCTTTCTGAAAATGTGTGTATGTACTGACAAACCATGTGACACTTATATTGCACAAAGGTGGACTTCCTTTCACTAAGCATGTGACTTATGAAGGTCATTGCTTGCCCCAGAAATTTTTTGGGTCTGCATAGCAAAAAGGGTGAATACATATGCACATTCCAATTTTACATTATGCTCAAAAGTTTACGCACCCCAGCAGAATTTTTGGTTTCTTGGCCTTTTTTTTCAGAGAATATGAATGATAACACCAAAACTTTTTGTCCACTCATGGTTAGTGGTTGGGTGAAGCCTTTTATTGTAAAACTATTGTGTTTTCTCTCTTTAAATCATAATAACAACCCAAAATATCTAAATGACCCTGATCAAAAGTTCACATACCCTGTTGATTTTGGCCTGATAACATTCACAGAAGTTGATACAAATGAGATTGATGCTACTAAAAGGTAACATCCTCACCTGTGATCTGTTTGTTTATAATCAGTGTGTGTGCATAAAAGCTGAGTGAGTTTCTGGGATCCAGACAAGCTCTTACATCTTTCATCTAGCCACTGATGTTTCTGGATTGTGAGTCATGGGGAAAGCAAAAGAACTGTCAATGGATCTACGGGAAAAGGTACAGTGGGGGAAATAAGTATTTAATCCCTTGCTGATTTTGTTAAGTTTGCCCACTGACAAATACATGAACAGTCTATAATTTTAAGGGTAGGATAATTTTAACATTGAGAGATAGAATATCAAAAATAAAATCCAGAAAACCACATGGTATAAATAATATAAATTTATTTGCATTTTTCAGTGAGAAATAAGTATTTGATCCCCTACCAACCATTAAGAGTTCTGGCTCCTACAGACCAGTTAGATGCTCCTAATCAACTCGTTACCTGCATTAAAGACAGCTATCTTACATAGTCACCTTTGTAAAAGACTCCTGTCCACAGACTCAATTAATCAGTCAGACTATATCCTCTACAACATTGACAAGATAAAAGAGCTTTATAAGGATATCAGGGACAAGATCATAGACCTGCACAAAGCTGGAATGGGCTACAAAACCATAAGATGCTGGGTGAGAAGGAGACAACTGTTGGTGAAATAGTAAGAAAATGGAAGAAATACAAAATGACTGCCAATCGACATCGATCTGGGGCACCTTGCAAAATCTCACCTCGTGGGGTATCCTTGATCATGAGGAAGGTGAGAGATGAGTCTAAAACTAACCAGGGGAACTTGTTAATGATCTCAAGGCAGATGGGACCACAGTCACCAAGATAATCATTTGTAAACATTACGCCGTAAAGGTTTAAAGTCCTGTAGTACCTGAAATGTCCTCCTGCTCAAGAAGGCACATGTGCAGGCCAGTCTGAAATTTGCCAATGAACACCTGGATGATTCTGTGAGTGATTGGGAGGAGGTGCTGTGGTCAGCTGAGACAAAAATGGAGGTCTTTGGCATTAACTCACCTCGATGTGTTTGGAGGAAGACAAGTGACCCAGAGAACACCATACTCACTGTCAAGCATGGAGGTGGAAACATTATGTTTTGGGTGTGTTTCTCTGCCAAGGGCACAGGACTTCTTCACTTCATCAATGGGAGAATGGATGGAGCCAAGTACCGTAAAATCCTGAGTGACAACCTCCTTCCCTCTGCCAGGATATTAAAAATGGACTGTGGCTGGGTCTTCCAGCAAGAAGGAGGCACTTGAAGAAAAATGGCTGCATGGTCGAGTTGTCAGAAGAAAGCCATTACTGCGCAAATGCCACAAAGTATCTCCCCGGAAAACAGCACAGAGACAAGCTTCAAAACTTCTGGAACAAGGTAATTTGAAATGATGAGACCAAAATTGAACTTTTTGGCCACAACCATAAACGTTACATTGTGAGAGAGGTCAACAAGGCCTATGATGAAAGGAACACCATTTCTACTGTAAAGCATCGAGGTGGATTGCTGATGCTTTGGGGATGTGTGAGCTACAAAGGCACAGGATGTTGGTCAAAGTTGAAGGAAAGAAGAATGCAGCACATTATCAGCAAATACTGGAGGCAAATTTGAAATCATTAGCCCGGAAGCTGTGCATGGGACGCAAGCCATTTTATGTGATTGAGATGGAATCCCTAGCTGAATATTCTCTATAATAAGGCAAATGGAGACACTGTAGATACCGTCTAACCTATGATCCAGTGGTGTCCATCTTTTTAAGCATGCATAAAAGCACCGTCGACCACAGTTTTGTGCACCTCTAAAAAGGAGGACACTGCTGAACAGAGGCAAGACGGAATACAGAGTAATGCTCCTGTCTCATTATAATGAGTGGATCATTCGGGGGTTTCATCTGAGTCCCGTCATTTAGAGATTTAGATGGAAACCCTGAGGTAAGTGATCAGTGTAGAGTGCAGGACTAAAGTGATGCAAAATGATGTGTAAAACATTCACAATAAAAGCTTCAATTCAATCCACAAAAAAGTAAGTCCCCACTCTGGTCCGTCATCTGTCAATAGAAATATAGTGGCCTCCATGTTACTGGTAGTTCAAAAACTCTGGAAAAATGCTGTGGCTCCTGCCCCCCACCAAAAAAAGAAATCCAACTAATTGTGCACTCCCAAATCCATATGCCTCCCTCTCCTTTCTGAGCCCCACAGTGTGCCTAAACCACATTTAGCTTTCACATGCTTGTCATTTTTGTAATGATGAGAGCCCTCCTAATTTACAGGGTCCTTGTCTCCAGTAGCACAAGCTCAGCGCAATTTGGGCATTACAATGTATGGGAACTACACTCCGTGACAGAAGTTATGTCGCTTATCCATGTTATGTAAATAAAAGCTTATATCCTGACGTTAAATTCATCCATTGGTTGCATAAATTATTCTTTTGAAAGCTGAAACCCTCCGAAATGTGGTTTAGGTTAAGAAAATAAATTGGCATTAATGCAGAAATATTGATCAGTTAATGGACACAGAATGGTCAGATTTTGGCAAGACAAAAGTTTTGTCACCCACAGAAAGTAATGTGATATTCAAACAAATAATTAACTTAAAATACAAATATATGTTGCATATCATTGGTGAATGAAGTTGTGGTACTCAGAGTCATATTTAATATTTTGTGTGGCTTCCATGAGCTTGAAGGACTGCATCCATGCGGTTCAACAATGATTCATACAATTTATTAAAGAAGTCATCAGGAATAGCAAAGAATGCAGTCTTACATGCCTCCCAGAGTTCATCCTGATTAGTGTTGAGCGATACCTTCTGATATTCAAAAGTATCGGTATCAGATTGGATCGGCCGATACCGGCAAAATATCAGATCTCGTCGATACCAATACTCGATACCAATGCAAGTCAATGGGAGAAAAATATCGGAATTAAAATAAACCCTTTATTTCCTTGTAGCCTAATTCCACATGAAGGAAAACAACTAAGAATAATGTAGAATGTATCGGAGGAGGTGGAGGGGACATTAAAGGCATAGAGGTTTAGCCCATTCAAATGGAATAGCAGGAATTATAAATTTTTTAAGACGTTCGGAGTTACAAAGATTTTGACTATGTTTAGATTTGTTAGATTTTGTCAGATATTTATGTTTCTCTACTTCCATGCTCTGCACCTTTTTTTTACTTCTACCACACTTTCTTCTTCATCATCCTCAGCAGCAGCATCTTTTTCATCAACTTCTTCTCCACCTTATTCATCTTCTTCTTCACCTTCTTCCTATTATTCTTTTTTTAAAAAAATCTTCATTTTCTTCTCATTCAACTCTTCTTCATATTCAACTTCATAATCTCCTTCATATTCTTCTTCTTCATCAAAATCTTATGTGTGACAGGCATTCCTGTAGTTGCTATCTATCAAAGTTTGAAGATTACACCTTCCGTTCTGCCTGTCACAAAAGATTTAAAACTGGATTTGTCCGCGTTCAGTTTGGCCTGCAGCAGCAGGTTTTATCCAGGGGCACCACGAGGAGGAACGGACTCACCCCCATACACTGCTTAATCTTCTTCTGCTTATAATTTAGATAATATCTTTTGCTGATTTTTAGTCTTATACTTAATGTTCTGCTTTTTGTTCTGCAGCTTCTTGTTCTTTTGCTTTTCAGTCTTCAGGGTCATCATGCTTAGGCTCTTGAACTTGGAACTGTAGCAGGAGGTACAAGAAGGTCTGATTCAGAGAGACAAAGCTGTTGCGCATCACTGCATACAGCCTCTTCTTCTGATTCTCGAATGTTGCTTGGCTGGCCCCCTGTTTCCAAGCCAAGAGATTCAGAGAACAGAAGTAGACATGGCTCCTGTCCTGGGCTCTCTGACTGCCTGGGCAATTTGGCAGGTGGTGAAGAGACAGATGGTTGCTCTTCAGTGCTCTGTGCCTGAGAGGATGTGGCACTAATTGACGTCGATGCGTTAGCTGCCATCCATCCGACAACGGCTTCAATGTGTTCGTCCCGCAGCAGCGGGGTACGGCGAGCTCCGACAATGCTGCGCATGAAGGTCTGCTCCCTACTGAAACTGGGGGATGATGAGTCACCGGTGCCCGCAGCTTGCGCAGAATCCCCACGTCCTTTCCCTGCTCCACGCCCACATGCCTTACTCCCTGCCTTCTTCATCGTGATAGACTGAGTGATAAAGATAGGCAGAAAAGTACTAACGGCTTAGTGTGCTTATTCCTGAACAGCTGCTAACAGGTATAAGAAACACTTATTTTAGGGAGTGTGGACTAGACTTTATTATGCGCTTATGTGGCCTACACAACAGTAAAGTTGAGTGTTTGGTGCGCTTTGGGTTTGTTTTGTAGAACAGACACTACAGAGTGAGTGCAGTACTCGCACACAGACCGTGCAGACAGCCGTGAACGGTGCTGCAAGGCAAAGGAAAGCTCCTCTATCTAATCCTATATAGTGTTTTTCCACAATCTAGCGTGATACGTATGGAAAGACACTAATAGGATATTATTGAAAAAAGGTGCAGCTGGCTGCACTAATTGCAATTTAGGACAATGGATTCAGCAGTATGAGGCAGTGATGCACTCTGAGCTGAACACAACTGGCTGTGGCTGCGGACAGACTACAAAGTGAGCTGCACTCACACAGACCGTGCAGACAGCCGCGAACGGCGCTGCAAGGCTAAACAAAGCTCCTCTATCTAATCCTATATAGTGATTTTCCACAATCTAGCAGGATACAGATGGAAAGCCACTAATATAGGATCTATTTGAAAAAATGTGCAGCATTCTGCACTAATTGCAAAAAAAGGACTATGGATTTAGCAGTATGAGGCAGTGATGCACTCTGAGCTGAACACAACTGGGTGTGGCTGCGGACAGACTAGAGTGAGCTGCACCCACACAGACCGTGTAGACAGCCGTGAACGGCGCTGCAAGGCCAAACAAAGCTCCTTTATCTAATCCTATATAGTGATTTTCCACAATCTAGCAGGATACAGATGGAAAGCCACTAATATAAGATATATGTGAAAAAATGTGCAGCAGGCTGCACTAATTGCCCCCCCAAAAAAGGATTAAGCAGTATGAGGCAGTGAAGCACCCTGAGCTGACCACAACCGGCTATGGCTATGGACAGACAGCAGAGTGAGCTGCACTCACACACACAGACCTTGCAGACAGCTGTGAATAGTGCTGCAAGGCAAAAGCAAGGTGAACACACAGCGGTTGCTAATTTAGCCTGGATTAAGCACAATTAAGCAAATCGCAATCTCTAAACTGGCCCTCAGTCAGAACACAGCGTCCTGTCCCTAACTGAATTCACAGCAGAGTGAGCGCAAAATGGCGGCGGCGACTTTTAAAGGGCGTTGTGACATCATTTCAGCAGCCGATCACAGCCATGCCAGTAGTTACATGCCCACCATGCAGAACAGGATGTGCCCACACTTAAAATCATTCCTCATTGGCTGATTCATAAAAACCCGGGAGTTTGCATGATGGGAATTTCTGATTCTGGTTTCCGATACACTGAAAGTATCAGAACTCGGTATCGGAATTCCGATACCGCGAATAATGGCCGATACCCGATACTTGCAGTATCGGAATACTCAACACTAATCCTGATTCTTTGGTTTTGTCTTCCAAGCTTTCTCTTTCATCCTACCTCAAACATGCTCAATGATGTTCATGTCTGGTGACGGGGATGGCCAGTCCTTGAGCACCTTGATCTTTTTTTGCCTGGAGGAACTTTTTGTAGAGATGGATGTATGAGATGGAGCACCATTCTGCTGCAGAATTTGACCCCTTTTATGATTTGGAATATAAGAGGTACAGTAGCTAATACTTCTTGATATTTTAGGCTATTGATATTGCCTTCCACCTTGCAAATGTTTCGCACACCCCCATACTGAATGTAACCCCAGACCACGATCTTTCCACCACCAAATTTAACTGTTTTTCCGGGTGTATTTTGGATCCATACGGGCTCCAGTAGGTCTCCTGCAGTATTTGCAGTGGCTGTGGTGTAATTCTACTGAAGATTCATCAGAGAAATCCACCTCCTGCCACTTTTTCAGCATCCATCTGTTTAGCAGGCTGTGGGATTTTGCAAATGCCACACGGTTTTTTATTTGTCTTTTGTTTAGCGCTGGCTTCTGGGCACTGATTTGACCATGGAGGCCATTTCGAGAGAGAATCTGTAACAACTCTGCTGGCATCATGGCATGGCCTCTCACCTCTCACACTATCTTACCCACTGCTCCAGGTCATGATGCGGTTTCTATTTCTTGCCAGCTCTTTATTCTGTGCCTCTGCCCTCTGCATGCTTCCTGGCTGTGTGTATAGGGGGGCGGCGCTTGAACTCTCTGGTTCTTATAGATATCGGGTGCACCTGTCTAATCTGTTCCTGACCAATTACCAAGAGGCCTCCAGTATTTAGTGCAGCTCCACCCAGTGGACTGGGCCTGTGCAATGTGTTAGCTCAGTTTGTGCTTAGCTTCTGAGTTTTCCAGGCCTTGCTCTGTGTTACTCCCTCTCTAGAGGCTTTTTTCCTTGTCTTGCCTTGATCTTGTTGTCCGCCCCCCAGGAGGCAGAATATCCTGGTCCCTGTGTCTTTGTCCTTGTGTCTTGTTCCATTGCCTTGTCTGCACTTTGTCTTATCTCGATCTCCTTGTCTGTGGCTTCCATCCCTGCTGTGTCTTTCCTTGTGTTCTTAAGGTACCGTCACACTAGACGATATCGCTAGCGATCCGTGACGTTGCAGCGTCCTGGCTAGCGATATCGTCCAGTGTGACAGGCAGCAGCGATCAGGCCCCTGCTGTGATATCGCTGGTCGGGGAAGAAAGTCCAGAACTTTGTTTCGTCGCTGGATCTCCCGCTGACATCGCTGAATCGGCGTGTGTGACGCCGATTCAGCGATGTCTTCGCTGGTAACCAGGGTAAACATCAGGTTACTAAGCGCAGGGCCGCGTTTAGTAACCCGATGTTTACCCTGGTTACCATCGTTAAAGTAAAAAAAACAACCACTACATACTTACCTACCGCTGTCTGTCCCCGGCGCTCTGCTTCTCTGCTCTCCTCCTGCACTGGCTGTGAGCACAGCGGCCGGAAAGCAGAGCGGTGATGTCACCGCTCTGCTTTCCGGCTGCCCGGCGCTCACAGTCAGAGCAGAGAAGCACAGTGCCGGGGACAGACAGCGGTAGGTAAGTATGTAGTGGTTGTTTTTTTTACTTTAACGATGGTAACCAGGGTAAACATCGGGTTACTAAGCGCGGCCCTGCGCTTAGTAACCCGCTGTTTACCCTGGTTACCGGGGACCTCGGGATCGTTGGTCGCTGGAGAGCTGTCTGTGTGACAGCTCTCCAGCGACCAAACAGCGATGCTGCAGCGATCCGGATCGTTGTCGGTATGGCTGCAGCATCGCTTAGTGTGACGGTACCTTTAGTCTGCTTACGCTCCGCACTCTTGCGGCTCTGCCTGCTCTGTACCTTTGTGGCTTTATCTCTACTCCGCACTCCTGCGGTTCTGCTCCATTCTACTCTGCTCCTCACCCGTTGCTGCAGAAATCTCTTGCTGCAGATCGTCTCCATATTCCTTGTGGCTCCGCTCTGCTTAGCTTCTGCTGCTGCAGAAACCTCTTGCTGCAGCTCCTCTCCACTTTCCTTGTGGCTCCGCTCTCCTTAGCTTCTACAGAAATCCCTTGCTGCAGCTCCTCTCCACATTCCTTGCGGTTCTGCTCTGCTTAGCTTTTCTTGCTACGCTATCTCTTGCTGCTCTTCCGCTCCTATCTGCATCCTTGCATTTCTCTTCCTGTGTGAACAGGTCCCAACCTGTTCCTTCATTCTCCTTTCCTTCTGGCTTGTTTCTTTACCTGCATCTCCTGTGTGTTCCTTCATACTTCATTCCTTTCTGCTTGTTTTCTTACCTGCACCTCCAGTGTGAACATGTCCCTACCTGCTTCTTCATACTACATATCCATACCTGCACCTCCTGTGTGAATAGGTCCCTAGCTGTTCCTTCATACACCACACCAACCAGTCCTGTGTTCCTGCCGTCCCTGCCAGTCCTGTGTTCCTGCCAGCCCTGTGTTCTCTGCTGTCCTGCCAGCCCTGTGTTCTCTGCTGTGCCTGCCAGCCCTGTGTTCTCTGCCGTGTCTCTGCCAGTCCTGTGTCTCATCCGTGCCAGCCTACTCGTCTAAGTTTCAGCCGTGCTCTTCTGCCAGTCCTGCCTGATGCCCGCACCTGTCCTAGTGTTCCTGTTCTCCAAGTGGGATCAGCAGCCACAGCCAGACACCACCCTGGAGTAGCACCTGGCAGCTGCCTGCTGCACAAGCCTGACCTCATCATCAGAGGCTCCAGTGAAAACCCAGTCAGCTGTCATAGTGACGCCCCTTCCAGGGCATGAGCGTGACAGAATCCTACAAACTGTTCTAGTTGACACAGGGACTTGAGGTGACCAGGACTGTTGGAGCTCTGCTGCAGTGGAAGAGGGGCTTGCTTTGGAATTTCTAATCAACAAACATTCCTCCTGAGCAGTTGTCTTACGGGGCTGCTGGACCTGGGCTTGTCAAACACATTTCCAGTTTCTTCAAATCTTTTTTTAATTCTTTGTACTTGATGCTGAGACACATTAAAGGTGCCAGCCACCTCTGCAGTGGATCTGGTCTTCAGCCTCTTTATAATCCAGGCTTTGCTTGCAGGGTGGATTTTTGGCATGTTGTCAGAGCTCAAGTTGCAGTTCAAGTGAAGGTCTGGGGTGCTGGGTTTCTTTTTATGCACACACACTAATTAGCCGATCATTTACTGAGCACAGTTGAGGATGTAAACTAGGATTGGGTGCATTATATGACCAGGCGACAAAACTTTTGTCTTGCTAAAATCTGACCATTCTGTGTCCATTAACTGATCAATATTTCAGCATTGATGCCAGTTTATTTTCTTAACCTAAACCACATTTCGGAGGGTTTCAGCTTTCAAAAGAATAAATTATATAACCAATGGATGAGTTTAATGTCAAGTTATAAGCTCTTATTTACATAACATGGATAAGCGACATAACTTTTGTCAGGGAGTGTATAATGTACTGGGCACTACAACATACTAGGCACCACAATGTATGGCCACTACAATGCCAGATTAGCAATTTTTACTCAGCAACATCCACTGCTTCTTCTAGTTTTTGGAAAACGCTCATGAAGTCAAAATCGTCACTACACCTGTAGATAAATTCCCAGAGGGGTGTAATTTCCAAAATGGTGTCGCTTGAGTGGGAATTCTGCTCTTTTGGCACTTAGAGGCTCTGTATATGGAGTCCCATGAATTAATTGAGAGGTGTAGTTTGCAAAATGAGGTCACTTACAAGGGTGTTCTGCTGTTCTGGTATCTCAGGGACTGTGATGCTGTGAGTCATGAAACCCCACATGCAAAGCATACCAGTCAAATCTGCACTACAATATTTCGCTCATTCCCTTCTGAGTTTTCCACTGTGCCCGAAAAGCATTTCCCCATTACATGTAGAATATTAGTATAATTAGGGAAAATTGCACATCAAAGTGTGAAATCCATTTTTTCTTATTATCCCCTTGGAAAGTTAAAAAACTTGGGGATAAAGCAATATTTTGGTGGAAAAATTGTATTTGTATACAATTCTGTGAATCAACTGGGGGTTAAAAATGCTAACTACACTTCTGGATGAATTCCCCATGAGGTATAGTTTCCAAAATAGGGTCATTTGAGAGGGTTTCTGCGGTTTTGGAATATCAAGGGTTACTCAAATGTGACATGTCATCCATAATCTATTCTAGGGAAAATTGTGCTCCAGAATTCAATTGGCGCTCCTTCCTTTCTGAGCCCAGCCATGCACCCAAACAGTAGTTTTCCACCACATGTACTGTATTGATGTACTCAGGAGAAATTGCAGAACAAATTTTATGGTCCATTTTCTCCTGTTACCCTTGTGAAAATTTATAATTTTGGGCCAAATAAACATTTTGTGGGAATAATGTGATTGTTTTTCACGTCTCAACCTTATTAAATTCTGTGAAGCACCTTCAGGTTTAAGGTGCTCACCACACCTTAACATAAGTTATTTGAGGGGTGTAGTGTCCAAAATGGGGTCAGTTGTGGGGAATTTCCACTGTTTAGACATATCAGAGACTCTGCAAACGCAACATAGCATCATCTATTACAGTCAGTTTTGCCCTCCAAGTGTCAAATAGTGCTCCTTCCCTTCCGAGGCCTGCTGTGTAGCCAAACAGGAGTTTTCCACCACATACGGGGTATTGGTGTACTCAGGGAAAATTTCTTAAATTGTTTGGTCCATTTTCTCCTGTAAAAGGGAATCTGTCATCCACTTTTTTGTATATAAGCTTCGGCCACCGAACTCAGGGGCTTATCTACAGCATTCTGTAATGCCATAGATAAGCCCCCGATTTAACCTGAAAGATAAGAAAAACAAGTAAGATTATATTCACCTGGGGGGCGGTCCGGTCTGATGGACATCGCCGTCAAGGGTCCAACGCCTCCCATCTTCATGCAATGACGTCCTCTTCCTAGCTTCCTGTCACGGCTCCTGTGCAGGCTTCCTTTATCTGCCCTGTTGAGGGCAGAGCAAAGTACTGCAGTGCACAGGTGTCGGGCCTCTCTGAGCTGTGACAGGAAGCAAAGAAGAGGACATCATCACATGAAGATGGGAGGCACCGGACCACAACGCCCATCTGACCGGACCTCCTCCAGGTGAGTATAATCTAACTTGTTTTTCTTATCTTTCAGGTTACATCTCGGGGGCTTATCTACAGCTTTACAGAATGCTGTAGATAAGCCCCTGATGGCGGTGGTCGAAGCTTATATACTAAAAAGTAGGTGACAGATTCCCTTTAAGCTTTTGAATATACATAATTTAGGGCTAAATCAATTTTGGTGGATAAATGTTTTTTAAATATTTCGCTCGACTCAATCACGTGAGGGCTTGTTGTTGCAGGACAAGTTGACATTTTTATTGGTACCATTTTCGGTCACATAACATTTTTTGAGCGGTCTCTATTCTGATTTTTTGGAGACAGAATAAACAAAAACCAGCAAGTCAGGATTTTTTTTTTTTTTAATGCCGTTCTGCGTATGGTAAAATTGATATTGCAGCTTTATTTTTCGGGTCAATATGATTACAGCGATACCACATTTATATAGTTTTTTATGTTTTGCCACTTTTACACAGTAAAAACTATTTTACAGAGAAAAATATTTTTGTATTGCTGTACTCTGAAGACTATGAATTTTATTTTCCACTGATGGAGCTGTATGGCAACTTGTTTTTTGAGGGACAAAATGATAGTTTCATGGAAACCATTTTTATTTACATTCGTTTTTTTGATCGTGTTTTTCAGCATGTTTCCCCCCCCATTTTTTAATTTTTTTTTTACAGTGTTCGATGAAGGGGTTAACTAGTGGAACAGTTTTATCAGGCGGGTCGTCATAGATGCGGTGATACCAAACGTGTACTTTTTTTGTTAAATTTCTATTTTTATGTAAAAAAAATAATAATCAGGACAATATATTTTTTATTATATTCTGATTTTTTACAAACATTTTTTTTAAACTTTTTTACTTAGTCCCACTAATTAGACTTTCACTTTCAGCAGCCTGATTGTTGTTATAAACCATTGCAATGCAGGAGCATTGTAATGGATTATAGCTGTCAGTGCTGCATTGACAGAAGCCCCTGAGACCGAGTAAGTACCAGCCGACCAAGATGTACGTAGGATGTCCCAGGTTGTGAAGGGGTTAAAGAACATCAATTTACCAATTTGCATATTTTGATAAATGCAAATCACTTGATAGCTACTCTTTGGAGGAGGAAATACATCCCTTTGATTGACATCATCATTGAAAGAATAGCATTAGCAACCCATAACATATATGAACACAACAATTCACTGAGAAATGGAAACATACTCAATTATGAAAAAATTGGTTTTATTGGAATAGGAAATTCTCAACATCTTTACATCTAATACCTAAGTAACTATTTGCGTTGGCATCTCTCAAGTTGCTGGCAGTACAATATCCTTATGTAATAATCCTTTATGTATCTGCAATTAAGCTAATCAAGTAAAGATGAACTCTTATGCTTCATCTTTCCCATGCATTTATTCTTTAATTTTAAATGATAACTGACTCACTTCCCTCTTTACCTTTCTTTCCACTCTTTCCTTTCCCTTCCCTCCTCCCCTGCCCTTTCCCCTGCCTTTTGTTTCAACTAAAATTATGTGGTTACGTTGTTATAACTTGAAACTATTCTGGAAAAAAAACTATTAAAAACTACTTGACTAAGAAAAAAGCAAAAATAAAACACACATTTACATTGAAATCTATCGACTTTCAAATTTACAATTGTTTACTATCTCAGTGACTAAAGGTACCGTCACACAGTGGCACTTTGGTCGCTAGGACGGCACGATCCGTGACGTTCCAGCGATATCCTTACGATCTCGCTGTGTCTGAAACGCTACTGCGATCAGGGACCCCGCTGAGAATCGTACGTCGTAGCAGATTGAAACTTTATTTCGTCGCTGGATCTCCCGCTGACATCGCTGAATCGGCGTGTGTGACGCCGATTCAGCGATGTCTTCACTGGTAACCAGGGTAAACATCGGGTTACTAAGCGCAGGGCCGCGCTTAGTAACCCGATGTTTACCCTGGTTACCAGCGTAAACGTAAAAAAAACAAACACTACATACTTACCTTCCGTAAACAAAAATGTCCATAAACATAGTAATGCTCATCAAAGGGTTCCTCCACCAAAGAAGGAACCCTTCTTTGCACACTTTCTTTTCCCCTTGATAAAGCATATACTCGAAACGCGCGTCGGGGCGCTTTCTGAGGCTGAGGACAGGCAGACCTTATGGGTATGTGTCGGTTTCTGAATTAACCCTCTATGCACTAGCACTTTTTGTAAAGGATGGTTAACTCTTTACGCATGCTACTATTAAGCTATTATACTATGCCATTTATACCTTCCGTATCCCAGAGCCTTGTTCACCTTATCCTCTTTCTCTGTGCATTGTACTCGGGTATTTTATATCCTTCCTCTTACTGTTTACTGTTTAATGTTACGTTTTTTAGCATTTTGTATATTAAAAAAAGTTTGTTACACCTTTTATACTGCCCTTTGAGTGGTGTGTTATGATACTCGGTATCTTTTGGGTGAATACTTACCTTCCGTGTCTGTCCTCCGGCGCTGTGCTTCTCTGCACTGGCTGTGAGCACCGGCCAGCCGGAAAGCAGAGCGGTGACGTCACCGCTCTGCTTTCCGGCTGACCGGCGCTGACAGTGCAGAGGAAAGCACAGCGCCGGAGGACAGACACGGAAGGTAAGTATGTAGTGTTTGTTTTTTTTACGTTTACGCTGGTAACCAGGGCTGTCTGTGTGACAGCTCTCCAGCGACCAAACAGCGACGCTGCAGCGATCGACATCGTTGTCGTATCGCTGCAGCGTCGTTTCAGTGTGATGTACCCTTATCCTTTCAAAAATGGGATTGGTTACACTGGGTTGATAATGACCCTTGTATTCAGCATGTGGCCCCTTCTTGCAGGTCAAATTTACGTCACATCTTTACATCTTTGCTAAAGGTACCTTCACACTCAACGATATCGCTAGCGATCCGTGACGTTGCAGCGTCCTGGCTGGCGATATCGTTGAGTTTGACAGGCAGCAGCGATCAGGATCCTGCTGTGCCATCGTTGGTCGGAGCAAAAAGTCCAGAACTTTATTTCGTCGCTGGACCTCCTGCAGACATCGCTGAATCGGCGTGTGTGACGCCGATTCAGCGATGTCTTCACTGGTAACCAGGGTAAACATCGGGTTACAAAGCGCAGGGCCGCGCTTAGTAACCCGATGTTTACCCTGGTTACCAGCGTAAACGTAAAAAAAAAAAAAAAACACTACATACTTACCTTCCGCTGTCTGTCCTCCGGCGCTGTGCTTCTCTGCACTGTGAGCGCCGGCCAGCCGGAAAGCAGAGCACAACGGTGACGTCACCGCTGTGCTTTCCGGCTGGCGCTCACAGTCAGTGCAGAGAAGCACAGCGCCGGGGGACAGACACCGGAAGGTAAGTATGTAGTGTTTTTTTTTTTTTACGTTTACGCTGGTAACCAGGGTAAACATCGGGTTACTAAGCGCGGCCTTGCGCTTAGTAACCCAATGTTTACCCTGGTTACCAGGGGACTGGCATCGTTGGTCGCTGGAGAGCTGTCTGTGTGACAGCTCTCCAGCGACCAAACAGCGACGCTGCAGCGATCGGGATCGTTGTCTGGATCGCTACAGCGTCGCTAAATGTGACGGTATCTTAAGTATCGAGCCACGATCTACATCTT
Organism: Ranitomeya imitator; assembly: GCF_032444005.1. Classification (NCBI taxonomy): domain Eukaryota; kingdom Metazoa; phylum Chordata; class Amphibia; order Anura; family Dendrobatidae; genus Ranitomeya; species Ranitomeya imitator. The sequence goes on from NC_091283.1 coordinate 667,813,907, forward strand.
TGCTCAGGAAAGATAATCAGTAAGTGGTACTGATAAGACACGGGTGAACAATGGGGCACTACATGCACATTGAATCAATTTCAGAGACTGGGGAGAATAAAAGAATAAGCATCAGAAATTTAAAAAAAAACAGACAAGAAGTTAAAGTAGAGAGCAAGTAGTGGTATTTCATACCTTGACGATTTTGCACATTTTCCCACCTACAAATATTGGAGAGGTCTGTAATTGTTATTGCAACTGTGACAGACAGAATCTAAAAATAAAAAACAGAAAATCACATTGTATGATTTTTAAATATTTAAACTGCTTTTTATTGCTTGAAATAAGTACTTGATCACTACCAACCAGCAAGAATTCTGGCTCTCACAGACCTGTTTGTTTTTCTTTAAAGGGAACCTGTCACCTGAATTTGGCGGGACCGGTTTTCGGTCATATGGGCGAAGTTTTCGGGTATTTGATTCACCCTTTCCTTACCCGCTGGCTGCATGCTGGCCACAATATTGGATTGAAGTTCATTCTCTGTCCTCCGTAGTACACGCCTGCGCAAGAGATGAACTCGAGCGTGAGAAAATATTCTGAAAAATTCCCATGCTCGAGTTCATCTGAGGTTATGCCAGCAGGGGGTGCAGCACCGCAAGTCTAGGTAGCTACGTTCCCTGCTTTCCATTCATTCCCTGGATTTTTACAGGCAGGGGCGGCTGCATTAGCAGGCTCCTGCTTGTAAAATTATTTAACCCCTTCAGATGGATTTACAGCGTGGGACAAGACTGAACGATGGAAGGTATGGGATATTGTTTTTTTTTTTATTTTAACTTTGTTTCACGTGACAAGGGTCTTCAATTGGATTGAGAGTATAATAAACTATTACAACACCCTGTGTCTTTATTTAATTAAAATACTTTTTTCCTAATGCGTGTGTATTTTATTAACCATTTACTACTATTGGATTAATAACGGATAGGTGTCTTATTGACACCTCTCCATTATTAACCTGGCTTAATGTCACCTTACAATAGCAAGGTGACATTAACCCTTTATTACCCCATATCCCACCGCTACACGGGAGTGGGAAGAGAGAGGCTAAGTGCCAGAATAGGCGCATCTTACAGATGTGCCTTTTCTGGGGTGGCTGGGGGCAGATGTTTTTAGCCAGGGGGGCCAATATCCATGGCTCTAGGCTATTAATATCTGCCCTCAGTCACTGGCTTTCCCACTCTGGCGGAGAAAATTGCGCGGGAGCCCTCGCCAATTTTTTCCGTGATTTAACCCTTTATTTTAACAGCTAGATCCCCCAAATTTTACACACATACACTTGTAACATTACTAATGAGGAATATATAAAAAAATATAAGGGATATGAAATGGTTTACTGTATGCAAACCATGTCTCACATCCTGTCGGGTTTGAGAAGGAGATAGCAAAAGCCGGAATCATAGCTCTGTAATGCATAGCGTCCTCTTTTTCAAGGGACCAAAAGTAATTGGACAATGGACTCTAAGGGCTGCAATTAACTCTGAAGGCGTCTCCCTCGTTAACCTGTAATCAATGAAGTAGTTAAAAGGTCAGGGGTGGATTCCAGGTGTGTGGTTTTGCATTTGGAAGCTGTTGCTGTTCAAAGGAACTCTCAATTGAGGTGAAGCAAAACATCCTGAGGCTGAAAAAAAAGAAAAAATCCATCAGAGAGATAGCAGACATGCTTGGAGTAGCAAAATCAACAGTTGGGTACATTCTGAGAAAAAAGGAATTGACTGGTGAGCTTGGGAACTCAAAAAGGCCTGGGCGTCCACGGATGACAACAGTGGTGGATGATCGCCGCATACTTAATTTGGTGAAGAAGAACCCGTTCACAACATCAACTGAAGTCCAGAACACTCTCAGTGAAGTAGGTGTATCTGTCTCTAAGTCAACAGTAAAGAGAAGACTCCATGACAGTAAATACAAAGGGTTCACATCTAGATGCAAACCATTCATCAATACCAAAAATAGACAGGCCAGAGTTAAATTTGCAGAAAAACACCTCAAGAAGCCAGCTCAGTTCTGGAAAAGTATTCTATGGACAGATGAGACAAAGATCAACCTGTACCAGAATGATGGGAAGAAAAAAGTTTGGAGAAGAAAGGGAACGGCACATGATCCAAGGCACACCACATCCTCTGTAAAACATGGTGGAGGCAACGTGATGGCATGGGCATGCATGGCTTTCAATGGCACTGGGTCACTTGTGTTTATTGATGACATAAGAGCAGACAAGAGTAGCCGGATGAATTCTGAAGTGTACCGGGATATACTTTCAGCCCAGATTCAGCCAAATGCTGCAAAGTTGATTGGACGGCGCTTCATAGTACAGATGGACAATGACCCCAAGCATACAGCCAAAGCTACCCAGGAGTTCATGAGTACCAAAAAGTGGAACATTCTGCAATGGCCAAGTCAATCTCCAGATCTAAACCCAATTGAGCATGCATTTCACTTGCTGAAATCCAGACTTAAGACGGAAAGACCCACAAACAAGCAAGACCTGAAGGCTGCGGCTGTAAAGGCCTGGCAAAGCATTAAGAAGGAGGAAACCCAGCGTTTGGTGATGTCCATGGGTTCCAGACTTAAGGCAGTGATTGCCTCCAAAGGATTTGCAACAAAATATTGAAAATAAAAATATTTTGTTTGGGTTATGTTTATTTGTCCAATTACTTTTGACCTCCTAAAATGTGGAGTGTTTGTAAAGAAATGTGTACAATTCCTACATTTTCTATCAGATATTTTTGTTCAACCCTTCAAATTAAACGTTACAATCTGCACTTGAATTCTGTTGTAGAGGTTTCATTTCAAATCCAATGTGGTGGCATGCAGAGCCCAACTCGCGAAAATTGTGTCACTGTCCAAATATTTCTGGCCCTAACTGTATATATATATATATATATATATATATATATATATATCCCTATACTATGTGTAGACATTTATTCTATCTATTATAATAAAACCTGTCAGTGTGATTTTACTGTACACCGCACTGAATTGCTGGTTTTTCAAGGTCCCCCTGCTCGTGAAAGCACATGTCCAGGCCCATTTGAAGTTCATCAATTACCATCTGGATGATCCAGACGAGGCATGGGATAAGGTCATGTGGTCAGATGAGACTAAAATAGAACTTTTTGGTATCAACCCCACCCGTCCCTGTATTTGGTGGGGGAAACATCATACTTTTGGAGGTGCCTTTGGAGGATGAAACTCAATGTTGCCCAGCGAAAGCCTGAAACCTGAAAGATCTGGAGAAGATCTGTATGGAGGAGTGGGCCAAAATCCCTGTTGCAGTGTGTGCAAACTTGGTCAAGAACTACAGGAAATGTCTGACCTCTGTAACTGCAAACAAAGGTTTCAGTGCCAAATATTAAGTTTTGTTTTTCTATTGCATCAAATACTTATTTCATGCAATAAAATGCTAATTAATTATGTAAAAATCATATAATGTGATTTTCGGGATTTTTTTTAAGATTCTGTCTTACACAGTTGAAGTGTACATACGATAAAAATCGCAGCCCTCTCCATTCTTGTGTATGTGGGAAAAGTTCTATCAAATACTTATTTTTGCCACTGTATATTAGAAAAGGGGTGAGATTATTAAGTTAAATAGTTAAACATCGTGTAAAATTCATTGTTAGTTTTGGAAAACCCCTTTAATGTGTCACTGTCTAATATGAAAACTAGCATTTTCCACCTCTAGCGCTAACTGGACTCCTAAACTGCTCAGGGTACAGCCATTGTGGCATGGTTTTTCAAAGAAAGTACACCGGCCTTATCGGCTCTGAGAGATCTAGTCATTAATAAATTCAGTTTGTATAGTAAATATGGTGATTCTTATGTCATCAATAAACACAAGTGATTCACTTTTGGATATCCTCTGTGAGCTGTAGAGCAAAACACCACTATTGGCCACCATATGTTATAATACAACATTTTTCCTACAGGACTAATATCTGGAAAAAATACAGCTACATCAAACTGCGCAGAATTAGAGCAGCCAGACAGCGATGATCAGTTTACAGATTATTTAAATTAAATTGAGGTTAGAATGCCTCTTAAATGATTGCTTTATTTTAATGTATTTTTGTAATCTAGAGATCCAGCACACTTATCTACTCCCCAGGATTGCTAGAGTATGCTGAAGTTGAAGACAGAACAGTCATATTATGTATCTTGTAAAGCATGTAGACAACCACCACTAGAGGGAGCTCCCTGCATGTATAAGTAAATGTACTGCATTGACAAGAGGATTGTGACGCCTACAACTTTTATCACACTCTAATCCAAATACAAAAGTATTACTATGGAGTGAGTGCTCCCCTGGCAGCTTTTACTCTTCTGGGAAGGTTTTCTGCAATATTATTTATTAAGGTTTCTATGAATTATTTTGCCCATTCATCCACAAGAGCAATTGTGAGGTTAAGGTACCTTCACACTAAGCGATGCTGCAGCGATACCGAAAACGATGTCGATCGCTGCAGCGTCGCTGTTTGGTCGCTGGAGAGCTGTCACACAGACAGCTCTCCAGCGACCAACGATGCCGGTAACCAGGGTAAACATCGGGTAAAAGTAAAATAAGCAAACACTACATACTTACCGCTGTCTGTCCCCGGCGCTCTGCTTTCCTGCACTGACTGTGAGCACAGCGGCCGGAAAGCAGAGCGGTGACAAACAGCGGAAGGTAAGTATGTAGTGTTTGTTTTTTTTACTTTTACGATGGTAACCAGGGTAAACATCGGGTTACTAAGCGCGGCCCTGCGCTTAGTAACCCGATGTTTACCCTGGTTACCAGTGAAGACATCGCTGAATCGGCGTCACACACGCCGATTCAGCGATGTCTGCAGGGAGTCCAGCGACGAAATAAAGTTCTGGACTTTCTGCAGCGACCAACGACATCACAGCAGGGGCCTGATCGCTGCTGCGTGTCAAACACAACAATATCGCTAGCCAGGACGCTGCAACGTCACTTATCGCTAGTGATATCGTTGTGAAGTTGTTTAGTGTGAAGGTACCTTTAGACGCTGATTTTGGGTAAGAGTATCAGACTCACAGCTCCGTTCTAGTTAATCCAAAAGTTGTTGGATAGGGTTGTGGTCAGGTCTACATGCAGGCCAGTCCTCCACACTAAACTCCCACAACTATGCCTTTATGGAGCATGCTGGAACAGAAAAGTGTCCACAATATTGTTGTATGCTTAAGCATTAACCCCTTAGCGAATTTGGTACTTAATGACGTTGCCAATTTTTATCATTCTGACCCATGTCACTTTGAGGTTATAGCTCTGGAACGCTTCAACGGATCCCACTGATTCTGAGATAGTTTTTTTTGTGAAATATTGTACTTTATGTTAGTGGTAACATTCATTTCCTATGACTTCCGTTTATTTATGAAAAAAAATGAAATTTGGCAAAAATTTAGAAAATTTTGCAATTTTCAAACTTTTAATTTTTATACCCTTTAATCAGAGAGTGATATCGCACAAAATAGTTAATAACTAACATTTCCCACATGTCTACTTTACATCAGCACAATTTTGGAAACATAATTTGTTTTTATTAGGACATTATAAGGGTTAGACCAGCGATTTCTCATGTTTCCAATAAAATTTGCTAAACCATTTTTTTAGGGACCACATCACATTTGAAGTGAGTTTGGGGGTTAAATATGACAGAAAATACCCCAAAATGACACCATTCTAAAAGCTGCACCCCTTAAGGTGCGCAAAACCACATTCAAGAAGTTTATTAACCCTTCAGGTGCTTCACAAGAACTAAAGCAATGTGGGACGAAAAAATTAACATTTTACTTTTTTCACAAAATATTTACTTTGGAACCAAACTTTTTTATTTTCACAATGGTATCAGGAGAAAATGGACCACAATTTTTGTTGCGCCATTTCTCCTGAGTACACTGATACTCCGTATGTGTGGGAAAGCCACTGTTTGGGCGCATGGCAGGGCTCAGAAGGGAGGGATCACCGTTTGACTTTTTGAACGCAAAATTGGCTGGAATCAATGGCGAGCGCCATGTCGCGTTTGGAGACCTCCTGATGTACATAAATAGTGGAAACCCCCAATTCTAACTCCAACCCTAACACCGCCCTAACCCCAACCCTAACATTAACACAACCCTAAACCCAACACAACTCCAACCCAAGCCCAAACGCTAACCCTAGTCCCAACCCTAACCCTAGCCCCACCCCTAAACCTAGCCCAACCCTAACCCTAGCTCCAATCCTAACCCTAGCCCCAATATAATAATGATAAAGAGGGGTTTTGATTTACATTTTTTTTATTTAGGGTCTATCACAGTGATCAAAATGAACCAATAGGAGAAATCTCCTATTGTTGCCAGGTGCCTGCTGGCAGATCTTGGCGGATGCACTGCCATTTTTTCCCCAGAAGAAGATGCCGAGGGCCTGGGGACACAGCCGGAGGGATCGGGGGGACATCGCAAGATACTGGGCTGGCTCGTGGGACCCCATTTCTATCTCCTCTGATGTGCTAGATCATAGAGGATGGATAGCTAAATAAATGGGAAATCTGACCTTTTTTGCAGTCACCGTTATTCCATGAATAATGGTGATCGCAACACTGGGGTCAGTAAAAACTGGCCCGAATCATCTTCTCCGGGGTCTCAGCTACCCCAGGTAGCTGATGACCCGAAGATTTTCCGACAATGGAGGGTGCTTTAACATTATTTCTCAGTGCCGTTAAAATGCGGCGCTGAGGAATACGTACCCTTAACTGCTTCCGTTAAAAGGAAGCTGACGGCGGGGGACGTGACAGACATCAGAATGTAAGTATGTAGTGTTTTTTTTTTTTAACTTTTACAATGGTAACCAGGGTAAACATCGGGTTACTAAGCGCGGCCCTGCACTTAGTAACCCGATGTTTACCCTGGTTACAGGTGAATGCATCGCTAGATCGGCGTCACACATGCCGATCTAGCGATGACAGCGGGGTGATCAGCGACCAAAAAAAGGTCCTGATCATTCCCCACGACCAACGATCTCCCAGCAGGGGCCTGATCGTTGGTCGCTGTCACACATAAAGATATCGTTAGCGGGATCGTTGCTACGTCACAAAAAGTGTGACGTTGCAACGATATCGTTAACAATATCGTTATGTGTGAAGGTACCTTAAGTAGGCAGAGTCCCATACAGATCAATATCTGGCCCATAGTCCTACTGAACAGCTCATTTATACATAAGAAAAACATGGATTTCTCTGGAATAAAACATCAGATCGCAGATATCAAGCCATCATTTATTTAGCTGCCAATGACCTACATACCCATATAGACAGCTGAGGAGAGGTGATCCTACTGACAGATTCCCTTTAATCTTCCAAGTATCAATGAAAATGATAAGTAAACAATTGTTATGCCTGTATACTGATATTTGTATGTAAAGTGTCAACTCACATATGTTTGGGCAGTAATACTAATTTTTCTTTGTCTCTCTCTTTCATCCCTTTAGGTGCATTGCAGTTGTTTCTATCGTGCTCTGCCTCTTGTTTTTCCTCTATTACTGCTTTTAATCTGTATTATGATATCTTACCTCACCATGAAACCTGACTGAACGTTCATGTTAGAAGAATGATGATGATCTTTGTAAGAGTTCTTCCAATTTTCACTAATTTACTAATGGTAGCATTAGTAGCTCATTTTTCAAAATTAAAAAAAAACTTAATTGAGAACGGTAACTTCAGATCACACCGTGTTTAAAATATAAAAATTCAAAAACATCATCACATAGACATCATCACATAGGCATTCCCAGCACTACTATTGTTTCTATTGCACCTTACATTTGGATATATCCAAAAAAGAAGCATCTTTTCAAGATCCAAAAACATTCTGCCTGCTATTACCTTATATGATATCGTTTAAAATAGGACAAAATTCTATCAGTGACAAGAAATTTGTAGACTCCGATGTACGTATGTGTCTGTCCTTTGCATGGAATGGGGGGAGAAAAGGTTCAAAGAACTAGGAGATGATGTTGAGAAAACATGATGTACATTTGACTCGTTCTTGTAGCCAGTTTGTGTAATGTTGAGAATTCCGATACTGCAAATATCGGATATCGGAATCGGAAGTTCCTATAGTGCAATTATGAACTATAATGAATTGTGGGCGGTGCATGGGCGGAGTGTTATGAATAGGTAATTCAGAACCACAATGGTCCTTGAAGTTCAGAGCACACAAAGTGACCTGACAATAACCAAAAAACATAGGACGAGCTCTGAGACGTGGGAACTCTGCTGACCGCAATCCCTAATCCTATCCAACCACACTAGAGGCAGCCGTGGAGCGCTCCTGACCAGACCTATGCGCCTCGAGCACAGCCTGAGAAACTAGCTAGCCCTAAGATAGAAAAATAAGCCTACCTTGCCTCAGAGAAATACCCCAAAGGAAAAGGCAGCCCCCCACATATAATGACTGTGAGTTGAGATGAAAATACAAACGCAGAGATGAAATAGATTTAGCAAAGTGAGGCCCAACTTACTGAACAGACCGAAGATAGGAAAGATTGCTTTGCGGTCAACACAAAACCCTACAAACAACCACGCAGAGGGGGCAAAAAGACCCTCCGCACCGACTAACGGTACGGAGGTGCTCCCTCTGCGTCCCAGAGCTTCCAGCAAGCAAGAAAAACCAATATAGCAAGCTGGACAGAAAAAATAGCAAACAAAAGCAACACAAGCAAAACTTAGCTTATGCAGGATAGACAGGCCACAGGAACGATCCAGGAGGAAGCAAGACCAATACTAGAACATTGACTGGAGGCCAGGATCAAAGCACTAGGTGGAGTTAAATAGAGCAGCACCTAACGACTTAACCTCATCACCTGAGGAAGGAAACTCAGAAGCCGCAGTACCACTCTCATCCACCAACGGAAGCCCATAGACAGAATCAGCCGAAGTACCACTTGTGACCACAGGAGGGAGCTCGACCACAGAATTCACAACAGCGGAGAGTGCGTGTGTGTGTGCGGGGGCGAGGTCTGTGCGTGACCGTGGGGGGTCTGTGCGTGCCTGCCGGGGCTCTATGCTGGCTGCCGGGGGTCTGTATGGGCCTGCCGGGGCTGTATGCGGGCCTGCCTGGGTTGTAGGCAGCTTGCCGGGGCTCTATGCGGCGTGCTGGGGCTCTGTGCGTTTGTGCAGGCATCATCCTATTAAAATAGGGGGACCCCCCCAAAAAATGATGTGGGGTCTGCCTATATTTTATAGCCAGAAAGGCTACGCAGACAGCTGCGGGCTGATATTCATAGCCTAGAGAGGGGCCATGGATATTGCCCCCCCTCGGCTCCAAATACCAGTCCGCAGCCACGCCAGAAATGGCGCATCTGTAAGATGCGCCAATTTCGGCACTTAGCCCCTCTCTTCCCACTCCCGTGTAGGGGTGGGATATGGGGTAATAAGGGGTTAATGTCACCTTGCTATTGTAAGGTGACATTAAGCCGGGTTAATAACGGAGAGGCGTCAATAAGACGCCTATCCATTATTAATCCAATAGTAAGAAAGGGTTACTAAAACACGCACACATTAGGAAAAAAGTATTCTAATATTCTTCATTTAACCATACTTACCATACTTCAGCGCCTGCAAAAAGCGTAAAATAATAAACTGTATACTACCTGTCTGCCGTAGTCCAATTAATATCGAGTGTCCCACGACGATCTCCTCTATAGAACAGTGACATCGGGTGATGTCACTGCTCTATAGGACCCTCAGTGACACACTGACAGGAGACAATGGCTCCTGCAGTGCATCACTGAGAGGTTACCTTAGGACAAAGTCTCACTTTATGGCAATTGCTGAGTGGGAAAATTTCTCACCCAGCAATGGCATAAGTGAGACTAGGGACTATTTTTTTTACAGTGGCTGAGGAATACAGTGCAGAAGGATACCTTTCTGGAGCCACTGGAGAGCGGTCACATCATCTGATGCTGCTGCTCTCCACGGGAGATCGTCGTGGGACACTCGTGGATTTCTGCAGACAGGGAGTATATTGGTTGTTTGTTATTTTAATCTTTTTTACAGGTTGACACTGGCTTCGTTGAATAAAGTGACAAGTAATGGTGAGTATGAACTCTATGTTTAATGTACTGTATGTCTATATGTATGTATTGTATGTAATGTATGAATGTACTGTATGGAGTATGTATGGAGTATGTATGGAGTATGCCTGCACACACGCACAGAACCCCAGCACGTCACGCAGAGCCCCGGCACGCCGCATAGAACCCCGGCACGCCGCATAGAGCCCCGGCACGCCGCATAGAGCCCCGGCATGCCGCATAGAGCCCCGGCACGCCGCATAGAGCCCCGGCACGCCGCATAGAGCCTGGGTAGCCCGCATAGAGCCCCGGCAGGCCCGCAAAGAGCCCCGGCACGCCGCATAGAGCCCGAGCAGCCCGCATAGAGCCCCGGCAGGCCCGCATAGAGCCCCGGTAGGCCCGCACAGAGCCCCGGTAGGCCCACACAGAGCCCCGGTAGGCACGTAGAGATCCTTTGCAGGCCTGCACAGACCCCGCACACACAGTCAATCACAGTGTCCACCCACGCACCGCCCACACAATTCCCCCCTCCGGAACAGGATATAGAAGGACAAAAAGGGCTTATTTACGTTCCGATATTTGTGTCCCATTGACTTGCATTGGTATCGGGTATCGGTATCGGTGATATCCGATATTTTTTGGATATCGGCCGATCCAATCCGATACCGATATTTCTGGATATTGGAAGGTATCGCTCAACACTAGTAATAATGCCATAGTGTCCTTTTTCTATTGGGTTGGGTGATAAGCGAGGTTCTTTCACTGGCAAATGAGAAGCCTGTTACCTCCTCCAACAATAAGGTGGTGTAAGAAGAAATCAAGTATACCTGATAATAGTGTAGATTCTCTATTTAGGTGGTAGCCACAGAAATCTACGACTATAGCCTTTAGTTTTCATCTGTGCCTGAATTAATCTAGATTAATTGACCTTGAATGCCGGATGTGAAATTCCGTTTTCAAGCAGTCTAAACCAACAGTTTATATTGCTACATAAAATCTGCATACATAGATATTGACAGATCATTTTGCAGTATTGTCAAGACTTCTGAATACTGCTAATCAATCACACAAGACATCTGCCTACTAATGTGTCCATAAGTATCCCTGTGGGCATCTGCACAAATGGCAGAAATATTACATGTATGATTGCCTTGAATCTTCTCTCTCCACAGCTACAGCTTGAAGCTCCTCACAGGGGAGGATTTTCTTGCCACCGTTTCATATGAAAGTGAAGTGCTTCTAATCAGTGCAAGAGTAGGATAAATCAGAAGCTGTGGCTTCCTTGCTCCCCTCTGTCGCTGTAAACCTGTGACAATAAATTTGAGTTTAATTTGACAGTTTTCAATTTTTTTTCTCCATCCAATACTAGTAAAATGAAGTCTATTTAAAGGGATTTTTTTTGTTTACACACTTGCCAAAAATGTAAAGGTGTTGTACATATGACCTCTGTAGGTAATCACTACCAGTGTACAGCAGGACTGCTGCCGCCTATGATGGACTCTGCAGTCAGTTGACAGTCGGGCACATAATAGCTATGACAATGTAAATGAACTGCAGCAGAGACAAAAAACATGGTATTGGTTTTAAAAGGTGAGAATAGTCATGATTTTTCTTTTAGCCTATCTGCTGCGGCCATTTTTTATTTTAGTTGCACAACCCCTTTAAGAGACACAAAATGTTTAAAGTATTTTGTTTGAATGCCCTTGACTCATACTGACAGTGGAGTTACAGTGTCACACACAAACTAGTAGCCAAATCATACCCCTGAAATGCACTCTTGTAAATTAATCTTTAAAGAGTTTTTCCAAGGCCACTCTTTCATCGAGAGACACTCGTGACATTGGATTGCCAGGTGCCTGCCAGGATGCACACATGGTCAACAGGTATCACACATTCGGCCTGTTATAATTAATAGAACTGGTGCACAATAAAAGTGGGCGTCCTGACAAGACACCTGCCGATGCAACGTCATCCGTGACACTCACCTTCTCTTAAAGATGTGTGCTGAGCTGGAGCATCCTTTTGAGACCATTTACACATAATACAAGCACATTACACTCTTAAAGCAGTGGTCCAAAATGTAAATTAATTTTCATCCTAAATCCTTACCTATTTAATGCCTTAATCTAATTTCTAATATATTGTAATTAAAAATTCCCTATCCTTCCCTAACTATGATATCAAACTGCTTTTCTTTTTTCTAGTCCCTGCGCCATGTACACTGTATACATAGAATGTGCGCTCTCTCACCAGCTAAGATCAGCAGTAAAGAGACGGCAAACGGTTACCCAGCTTGCAGAGACCAGAACTGCTCCCAAAAATAACATAATTTGAGGGGGAGGCGCTGGTATTTGCAAGCCTGTGTTTGTTTCACAGTGCACTCTGTTGCCGGCTCGTTACTGCTTATCTGAACTGAAAGAGCGCACTGTTTTGTGCCCATTGCACAGAGACTAGTCCAAGCCCTGAAACAAAGGTCACTGATGAAGCTTTGTCTTAATCCGGGGTCACATTTTCGAGTGAAATACATGCAGCTGCACGCTCCGCTCCGAGTGCCGGCGGCTGTGCCAGGTAGTGATGTGAGAGACTCGTGCGAGTTTCTCGCATGACATTTGCAAGTGTGACCCCGGCCTTAGGGAGAGGGAGCAGGCTGCGGCAGTGCCCGCAGCCTTTGCCCCCTGATAACACTTGTTTGAGAATCCACGCATGTACTGGGATTCTCAAACACAGAGTAGTCAAAAAGATAGTAAAGAAAAAGAAAAGTAGAGAAGGCTAGGGAATTTTTAATTCAAGTATATTAGATATTAGTTTAGATAAAATAGATAGGGATTTAGGAGGCCCTATAAGTCATAGGTCGTGAAGGGGTTAAGGCCTCCTACATGCCTATGAGACTGTAAGTTTGGGTCAGTAGATCCAAAGTCAGTGTGTGCAGTCCAGTCTGTATATGGACTGTGAAATTTGGCCATGAGAACCTTGTCTAATTATTAAATGTTGAAAAACAACACCTCAATTTTTGTTTTAACATGCGATTGTGAGAAATGAGTAAAAAAAGATTATATATTTAGGATTTGAAGCTGCTCTTTGTATGTGATGATGCCTTTTTTGTAAATAGAAAGATCAGATTATTCGTGTTTTCTAATATTCTGAAGTATTTTACCTCTACCCCTTAGCCTATAGTTATTATAAATCTTCTTACATATCTGTTTACATTATATACTGTTATTATTACAAATGTAATTTTCTGTGATTTGTACAAATAAGTGAATATTTTTCTGTGATATTCTGGATTATTAGATTTCAACAATAAAGTGGTCAATCTATTAACCGTAAATGTTAGCGTTTACAGCACAGAACTCATATCTGACTTGTTGGGATGCAGGAGAGAAGTTTTTAATGCCTTCCACAAACTAATATAAAGATACGGTATTTATTTTATTTGACTTTATTAAATAGGTAAAATGATCAGTATTAACCTCATTATATGGAGATCGTCCAATTCCACTAGCATGTTCTATGGAAGTGGTAAAGATCTCCTACAGTATATAGGTGGAGAGCTTCGTGGCAATTGTTTGCTCCTTCTCAAAAAGAACACTAGAATTTGGAGATCTGTGTCCTACATGAAATATTTGGGCCAAGCTATCGATTTTCTCAGCTTTGCTGTATATATTTCTGGCTTACAGTAAATGATCTGTTCTGGTCGCTCCAATGTGATCAGACTTCCCCTTGTGTTTTATCTGGCACTTACCGTGCTCATCCCACGTATACTGGTCAATATGGGAACAATAGCAGCTACCTGTTTACTAGGTTGTGTTAAGTGGCAGGCTAATAACTCCTCTACCATTATGTCCCATCTGTCATTATGAGTTGCAATACTTGTACACTATGTTGTGTTTATTCCCCTAAGTGAAAGAGGTGATAGTGACTGAATATCCAATCTAGCATATAATATATTGCGTATATTGTTGGCTGTTTCTATACTATGTGTAATATTTATGGTCAAAATGAATCTGTCAAAGAGAAGGCGTTGATGGTCAAGATTGCCTAAAGTGGTGTTTTCAGATTTAATTCAGTTAGGGAGGATCTATCAGCTCTCCTGATATGACCAATTGGAGTTAATATCTTCATTTCCCAATAAATAACAATTCTGAATCATCTTTTTTTTAAACTTTATTTTGTCCCATTTCCATGTTATGCCTCATGGAAATTGATAACTAGTCATTAACATTGTTCATCAGTAGGGTGTGTAGTTAACAGTCTGCAGCACTGCAGGCAGTGATTGGACAGCGTCAGAGTGACAATTTATTCATACATTTCCAAGACAGAAAAAGCCACAGTGCAGTCTTGAAGAAAACAGGCATGTCAGGAGAGGTGATAGGTCCAGCTTAAGTGCTCGCAAGAAAACCGTATTGAGAAGGTTGTAAGATTTAGACTGCTACTGGTTCAACACTCCCTAGCTTTGAAATGCCTTCTAAAATCCTATTTCCTTGGGGCAATGCTGGAAGAATGCCAGAAGTCCTCCATAACAATGGGTTCCCTCAGTGGCTTCCTGTAAGCTGACAAAGGTATCCCAAACAGAGACCCTTCCTTATTACCCCTATATGCCTTAACAAGGTATGAGAAATGGCACTCTCTAAAGCAGACAACCCCTTTAAAGGGAACCTGTCACCATGTTAATGTAGGCATCATGTTATAAACAGGGGGAGCTGAGCAGATTAATTTGGTGAGAAAAGATTCAGTATAATCTGTGTTTTATTCACTTAAACCTTTGTTTTTCCAGGGACATTCGGTCCAATGGATCAGTGATTGACAAGTATACAAATATGCACACGTATACAACAAAAGCTGTCAATCACTGATAGGACTGTCCACTAGACAAAAAATTCCAGAAAAAGCAAAAGTTTATGTGGATAAAACATAGATTATGCTGAATCTGTTCTCACAAACTATATATCATTTTGAATGATTAGTACAATAAACCCACAGCACCGAATAGTTAGTATATTTTCTATTAATTCTTTTATGATAATAGTAAAAAATAAGAAAACAATCTCTCTTTGAATTATGAGGGCTCTCCACGCTTTTACCCTGCGTTGCTGACAAACAATGCACTATTTATAACACAGATAGTTTTGTAGCTAGAAAAGGGCTTATCACATTTTGCGCTCATAATTTTTTACAGCTATATTTTATAGATAGAACATGGATTGCCTGAGATGTTACAGTGGGCACCTGTGTAATCAGGAAGAAAAATGTTTACAAGTTTGTTTTAAAAGGTTTTAAATACCTAAAGATTTGAAATACTGAATATTTGATATTAATGGATCGATTATGACATTTTTTTTTTTGTAAAAATTCTCATAAAAAAATGTGATTTTGCAGATTTGTCAATTTGATAATTGATTTGAATGTCTTCCTGGAAAACGTAAGGTAATGAGGTTTAATTGTATGTAACACACTCTGTTAGAAAGACAGGATATACTGTATCTACATATACATGTAAAGATTACTTTTGGTGAATTGCTCTTGTAAATTGTGGTGCTTTTTCTAGAAATAAATATACTTTACAAAC
The DNA here is from genome assembly GCF_032444005.1 of Ranitomeya imitator. Classification (NCBI taxonomy): domain Eukaryota; kingdom Metazoa; phylum Chordata; class Amphibia; order Anura; family Dendrobatidae; genus Ranitomeya; species Ranitomeya imitator. The sequence goes on from NC_091283.1 coordinate 667,829,560, forward strand.
AAGTTGATGAGTTTGTTTTTAATATGCTTTGTAACACATTTGTTTACTATTAATGATGAGCGAGCATTAAAATGCTCGGGTACTTGTCACTTGAGTCAAGCACATTGTAATGCCCTGGTGCTCAACCCTAGTAAGGAGAATTATGGACGTCAATGGGAAACTCGAGCACTTTCCGGCAGCCCAATCCGGAAGTCTGGGGAGGTGGGTGGGTGTCTAAAAATTGCTTAAAATGATGGAAAAAACACTGAAATGGCATGGGAACAGCATGGGGAAGACCCCGGAAAGCATCTCTGAATCCCAGGTCATTGCTGGGGACAATGTTGTCAGAGTATTACTCCACTTTTACGGACGGACAATAAAACATATAAAAATCGCAGTTAAAATGGATTAGACTGGAAAAAAATATTAAGAAACATTATTTCCAGGATAATAACTTTGTATATAAGCCAAAATAAATTAGAGAAAACTAATTCTCCTCCACACCTTGGGCTATGTTTACATGTAGCGTTTTTGCACGTTTGCATTGCTTTCAATAGTGAAAAAAACACATTCTGCAGGAAATATAATTCTAGCATTTTGCCACCTTATTTGGCCATGTGGTGTTTGAGAAGGATATACAAAAAAGTAACCTCAAGCACTCATCCGTGGAAAATTATTTTTATTATTTATTGGTATCCAAAGCAGATTTGAGAAGGAGACACTCTGAAAGACATAATTTTTTTTTCAGGGCCATTTGGCGGAAATCCCTATTTGTAGACGGCCATCAGGCGGCCCTAACTATTGTTAGAGGACCAGCAGGTGGCCCTCACTAATCATTTTTCGAGGGTCAGCAGATGGCTATGCTTTGCATAGCCGTATATTGCTGCTGCAATATAATATATTCATCTGAGGTGAGCAAATTTTCTTTTTCATATTAATACTGTAAAGTTTGAAACTTGGCGGACCTCACTGTTTATAGAGGGACAGCAGGTGGCCCTCACTATTTTTAGAGGGCCAGCAGGCAACTTGTGGATAGATGAAACCAAGATAGAGTTTTTTGTTTACTGTAAATAGAATGAGGCCTACAAATATAATAACACAGTAATTCAAATATGGTGGAGGTTCAAAGAAATGTAAAGGTTATTTTGCTCCCTCCAGTTCTGGGTGCCTTGACTGTGTGCAGTCAATGTGAAGATTCCCAAAGGATTTTAGGTTGCAATGTATTGCCCGGGGTCTGAAAGCTGGGTTTGCCTCATAATAGGTCATGTGTCTTCCAGTAGGACAATAATCCCAAACATACTTAACCCCTTACCGGCATCGGATGTACTATACCGTCCGATGCCGGCTCCCCTGCTTTGATGCAGGGCTCCGCGGTGAGCCCGCATCAAAGCCGGGACATGTCAGCTGTTTTGAACAGCTGACATGTGCCCGCAATAGGTGCGGGCAGAATCGCGATCTGCCCGCACCTATTAACTAGTTAAATGCCGCTGTCAAACGCAGACAGCGGCATTTAACTACCGCTTCCGGCCGGGCGGCCGGAAATGACGTCATCGCCGACCCCCGTCACATGATCGGGGGTCGGCGATGCTTGTATATTGTAGCCATAGAGGTCCCAGAGACCTCTATGGTTACTGATGAGCGGTGGCTGTGAGCGCCACCCTGTGGTCGGCGCTCACAGCACACCTCCATTTCTGCTACATAGCAGCGATCAGCTATGTAGCAGAGCCGATCGTGCTGTGCCAGCTTCTAGCCTCCCATGGAGGCTATTGAAGCATGGCAAAAGTTAAGAAAAAAAATTTAAAAAAATGTGAAAAAAATAAAAAAAACATAAAAGTTTAAATCACCCCCCTTTCGCCCCAATCAAAATAAATCAATAAAAAAAATATCAAATCTACGCATATTTGGTATCGCCGCGCTCAGAATCGCCCGATCTATCAATTAAAAAAAAGTATTAACCTGATCGCTAAACAGCGTAGCGGGAAAAAAATTAGAAACGCCAGAATTACGTTTTTTTGGTCGCCGCGACATTGCATTAAAATGCAATAACGGGCGATCAAAAGAACGTATCTGCACCAAAATGCTATCATTAAAAACGTCATCTCGGCACGCAAAAAATAAGCCCTCAACCGACCCCAGATCATGAAAAATGGAGACGCTACAAGTATCGGAAATTTTTTTTTAATTTTTTTTTTAGCAAAGTTTGGAATTTTTTTTCACCACTTAGATAAAAAATAACCTAGTCATGTTAGGTGTTTATGAACTCGTACTGACCTGGAGAATCATAATGGCAGGTCATTTTTAGCATTTAGTGAACCTAGCAAAAAAGCCAAACAAAAAACCAATGTGAATAGGAGTCGGAATTTTGTTAATTTCGTTTGTGAGGCGTTAGATTTCATCTTGACCCACAATGCGTTTATGTTTTTAGATGAGTGGTATGTACAGGAAGTGGGGACTGCGATGGGGACTCCGGTAGCTTGTACTTTTGCAAATTTATTCTTAGGGCTCTTCGAAGAAAAATATGTATATACTAATAAGAACAATTTTTTGCAGTACATTAAGTATTATCAGAGATATATCGACGATGTGATATTGATCTGGGATGGTACAGAGGATATGTTCAGAAATTTTGTGTCTTTTCTAAATGAAAGTAATAATATGAACATGTCATTTACATCAAATTATGGAGGAAACCGTTTAGAATTTCTGGATGTTTTGTTAGAAATAGAGGGAGGTAAAATCTGCACGTCCTTATACCGCAAACCAGTGGCAGGTAATACCATGATGCGATTTGATAGTTTCCATCCTTTTCATACAAAATTAGCATTGCCGCGCAGCCAATTTTTACGAGTTAGCCGGGTTAATAACACAGACAAAGGGTTTATGCGACAAACAGAAGAAATGGCGCAAAGATTTAGGGAAAGAGGATACCCAGAAAATCTATTATGTTCAGCACAGGAGGAAGTCATGAGGTAAAGAAATATGGAGAATAAGGTTGTTCCATCGGCACGAATATGTAAAAAAGAAAAGAGGTTTACTTTTTGTTTTGCGTATAACAATATGGACCGCCAGATTAGGCTAGCCATAAAACAGAATTGGCACATTTTAAGTCAAGATAAAGAGTTGGCAGCTGTAGCAGCCAGAGGTCCCCTTATAGCAAACAGGAGAAGTGTAAGACTAAGGGACAAATTAGTGAGAAATCGGTTGTCTAAACCAAACCAAAATTGGCTAGCCAAAACCGCACCGCATGGTAACTTTAAGTGTGGTCATTGTTCATTCTGCAATCAACGCGTAACAGACCGGGTCATTAGAATGGGGGGCATCACACATGTAGTAAAAAATTTTATTACATGCAGGACAGATCACGTAGTTTACGTGATTTTTTGTCCTTGCAAGTATTACTACATTGGGAAAACTGTTCGACCTCTATTCATGCGGTTCAGGGAACATTGCAGATCGATTGCTACAGGCAAAGGAGTACCGCGCCTGATCTCGCATGTAAGGGAAAAACATGAGAGTAAAGTAGATTGCCTCACTTTTGCAGGACTGGAAAGGGTGTCTTTACCAGCTGGAGGGGGCGATTTGAATAACTTACTCCTTAGAGTTGAGGCCAGGTGGATTATGCGTTGTGAGGCAATGGGCCCCCTGTGATTCAACGATAGGGTAGATTTATCCATATTTCTGTGAGATATTAGAACCATGATTAGGTTCAGTAAAAGCTTTGAGCAGTCACACTGTTTCTTTTATATGATTAATACGTTAAGAGGGTTATTTAACATGTTTGTATTTGTGCACAAAACTGCATGTTTCGTCATTTAATATGTTCCGAGTTAAGATATATTCGATATGTCTGTATTATTTTAAGTTGTGCTTTTTATAGAGTGTTTTTATGTGTTGTGGGAGGGAGGTAGCGGAGGAGGGTGGTACCTTGGCCGGTGCTATATTTCCGCTGTCTTGCTCTCACCTGCACTGACCCGTAGAAGCGCAAGCACAGCGCGAAACGGCCGTCGTCTCCACTCCCTCCTGCTCACCTGAGCTTCGGCTCCATCGGTAACCCGACCTTGGATTTTTAGATGTCACGTCAATAAAGTAAGCGATTTTTGCACTATAAGAAGACTGGTGAGTGCCCTCGTTATTTCTCTTTTGTTGGACTGTATAGTTGGACTTGTTTCATATACGAGGAGCACCCGAGGTGTGCAATGTGGCAGCAAAGGTTAACCCATTTAAGCACTGAAGTGTGAATTTACCACTTGGCTTGTGACCGTTCTTTTTGAAGGCAGTGCCGCCCCATTTACCCTTTTATAGAGACTTGGTAAAAAACCAATGTGGGATTGCACTTTTTTTGCAATTTCACCGCACTTGGAATTTTTTTCCCGTTTTCTAGTACACGACATGCTAAAACCAATGATGTCGTTCAAAAGTACAACTCGTCCCGCAAAAAATAAGCCCTCACATGGCCAAATTGACGGAAAAATAAAAAAGTTATGGCTCTGGGAAGGAGGGGAGCGAAAAACGAACATTGAAAAACGAAAAATCCCCCGGTCATGAAGGGGTTAAAGAAGCACCCAGAAATAGATGGGAACAAAGCACTTGAGAGTTCAGAAGTGGTAATTGCAGCTTCAGTAGAGTAAAGTGTCCCACCACTACCTCTTACATACAGATGCTAGACAGAAACTGTGAATGGACACATTAAATCAGTTCATTTTGCCTGCATTGATGAATTTCTGAGTACAGAACGCCGTAAAAAAACATGAAATTGGTCGATGGAAAACAGCAGCCGTAAGGCTTAGAATTTATAAGGAAATAATTCCTGACTAAATGCCTGTCCTACTGCCACACCTCACTTTACACGAATTGCAGATAAGAGCGGTACTATTATAACAGATTAGAATTTATTTGAATTAGCCCTGAAAAAAGCAGCTAGTTTAATGTAGCAGAATCAAAGACTGCTATTTCATCAACTCTGCTGGGGAACAAAATGAAGCATTTTGCATCTACTCAGCCTGACATGGAGGATACCAGGATCTTCTGTACTTACTGTAGAAACTCTCCTGTCCCGGCTGCGAAATCCTGTATGCAATGTGATGACCACCTGACGGCCCATAACAAGGCACTGGATCATATAGTAATAGAACCCACTGGTTCTTCTGGTTTCCAGAAATGTTCCCTCAACTAGAAGGAAGAGCCTAAAAAAAACATTTTTTCCCATGACTAAGGAACTACACTGGTAAAGCGTATGCACTAGGGATGACAAAAATTAGAAGGAGGCACTCCAATACCCATTTGAAGAGACGTAAGTTGGGGGCCTCAGAAAACATTTTTTTCCCATTATAGGAGTGGGTATCCTAGACAGGTAATGCCCATGCATTAAGTGTTTGGGCTGAAAAAGATTTATCCCTGGTGGTATACTTATACAGTGCAGTCCAAAAGTTTGGACACACCTTCTCATTTAAAGATTTTTCTGTATTTTCATGACTATGAAAATTGTACATTCACACTGAAGGCATCAAAACTATGAATTAACACATGTGGAATTATATACTTAATATACATAATATAGTGATCCCTAGCAACCAGGCAACCCCCACATGTACTTATGCTGGCTATCAGATGTAATTTTTTTGTTTGAATATGAAAATTGGGGTAATGGTTTGTAAGTAATCATATAAAAACACAAAATGAATTTTATAAAATCTTATTTAAAATACCACCAACCTGTGGCTGCACCAAAAATAAACAAACAAAACACACACCGTGGAAAAACTAGTGCGGGGAAAAGGACATTCCCTGCATGATATCTAAGCTGCGAGCTGCCTATCAGCGGGGGTTGGCGCCCTAGGGGGAACGTTGTGGAGCGCCAGCTCAACAGCCTATTGCATGTTCTCCTATTGTTTTTATTACAAAGGTTGGGGCTTAGGACTCCCTATTTATAGGTTTGCTTGATGTATAGTGAATAGGGGTACCTTTTAGTACATGATTGTGTGGGTAGAGGGACCCATTGGGAACACTAGGGTCTTTCTAGGGACCCCAGGGTCAGCCATCGTTGAGTGGGGGCGCCACAACGTTCCCCCTAGGGCTCCAACCCCCGCTGATAGGCAGCTCGCAGCCTAGATATCATGCAGGGAATGTCCTTTTCCCCACACTAGTTTTTCCACGGTGTGTGTTTTGTTTGTTTATTTTTGGTGCAGCCACAGGTTGGTGGCATTTTAAATAAGATTTAATAAAATTCATTTTGATTACTGGCTATCAGATGTAAATCATTCAGCCGTGGCAAGAAAAACTAAAACTCCGAGCACTAAAAATACTCGGAGGACCCCCGAGCATGTTCGAGAAATCTCGAGTAACGAGTATATTCGATCATCACTAATACTTAACAAAAAAGTGTGAAACAACTGAAATTATCTCTTATATTCTAGGTTCTTCACAGTAGCCACCTTTTGTTTTGATGACTACTTTGCACACTCTTGGCATTCTCTTGATGAGCTTCAAGAGGTAGTCACCGGGAATGATTTTCACTTCACAGGTGTGCCCTGTCAGGTTTAATAAGTTGGATTTTGTTATGAACAGGTAATTCAGAACCACAATGGACCTTGAAGTTCAGAGCACACAAAGTGACCTGACAATTACCAAAAACATAGGACGAGCTCTGAGACGTGGGAACTCTGCTGACCGCAATCCCTAATCCTATCCAACCACACTAGAGGTAGCCATGGAGCGCTCCTGACCAGTCCTATGCGCCTCGAGCACAGCCTGAGAAACTAGCTAGCCCTAAGAAAGAAAAATAAGCCTAGCTTGCCTCAGAGAAATACCCCAAAGGAAAAGGCAGCCCCCCACATATAATGACTGTGAGTTGAGATGAAAATACAAACGCAGAGATGAAATAGATTTAGCAAAGTGAGGCCCAACTTACTGAACAGACCGAAGATAGGAAAGATTGCTTTGCGGTCAACACAAAACCCTACAAACAACCACGCAGAGGGGGCAAAAAGACCCTCCGCACCGACTAACGGTACGGAGGTGCTCCCTCTGCGCCCCAGAGCTTCCAGCAAGCAAGAAAAACCAATATAGCAAGCTGGACAGAAAAAATAGCAAACAAAAATAACACAAGCAAAACTTAGCTTATGCAGGAAAGACAGGCCACAGGAACGATCCAGGAGAAAGCAAGACCAATACTAGAACATTGACTGGAGGCCAGGATCACAGCACTAGGTGGAGTTAAATAGAGCAGCACCTAACGACTTAACCTCATCACCTGAGGAAGGAAACTCAGAAGCCACAGTACCACTCTCATCCACCAAAGGAAGCTCATAGACAGAACCAGCCGAAGTACCACTCACGACCACAGAAGGGAGCTTGGCCACAGAATTCACAACAGGATTTCTTGCCTTATAAATGGGGTTGGGACCATCAGTTGCGTTGTGCAGAAGTCTGGTGGATACACAGCTGATAATCCTACTGAATAGACTGTTAGAATTTATATTATGGCAAGAAAAAAGCAGACAAGTAAAGAAAAATGAGTGGCCATCATTACTTTAAGAAATGAAGGTGTTAGTCCGAAAAATTGGGAAAACTTTGAAAGTGTCCCCAAGTGCAGTGGCAAAAACCATCTAGCGCTACAAAGAAACTGGCTTACATGAGGACAGTCCCAGGAAAGGAAGACCAAGAGTCACCTCTGCTTCTGAGGATAAGTTTATCCGAGTCACCAGCCTCAGAAAACGCAGGTTAACAGCAGCTCAGATTAGAGACCAGGTCAATGCCACACAGAGTTCTAGCAGCAAACACATCTCTACAACAACTGTTAAGAGGAGACTTTGTGCAGCAGGCCTTCATGGTAAAATAGCTGCTAGGAAACCACTGCTAAGGAAAGGCAACAAGTAGAAGAGACTTGTTTGGGCCAAAGAACACAAGAAATGGACATTAGACCTGTCGAAATCTGTGCTTTGGTCTGAGGAGTCCAAATTTGAGATCTTTGGTTCCAACCACCATGTCCTTGTGCGACGCAGAAAAGGTGAGCAGATGGACTCTACATGCCTGGTTCCCACTATGAAGCATGGAGGAGGTGTGATGGTGTGGGGGTGCTTTGCTGGTGACACTGTAAGTAACATAGTAACATAGTTATTAAGGTTGAAGGAAGACTTTATGTCCATCTAGTTCAACCCATAGCCTAACCTAAAATGCTCTAACATGTTGATCCAGAGGAAGGCAAACAAACCCCTTGTGGCAAAGAGTAAGCTCCACATTGGGGGAAAAAATTCCTTCCCGACTCCACATACGGCATTCAGACTAGTTCCCTGGCTCAACACCCTATCAAGGAATCTAGTATATATAACCTGTAACATGATACTTTTCAAGAAAGGCATCCAGTCCCCTCTTAAATTTAAGTAATGAATCACTCATTACAACATCATATGGCAGAGAGTTCCATAGTCTCACTGCTCTTACAGTAAAGAATCCGCGTCTGTTATTATGCTTAAACCTTCTTGCCTCCTTGTCCCTGTCTCAGGTCTATGATTAAAAAGATCATCAGAAAGGTCTTTGTACTGTCCCCTCATATACTGTATTTATACATTAAAATAAGATCACCCCTTAGCCTTCGTTTTTCCAAACTAAATAGCCCCAAGTGTAATAACCTATCTTGGTATTGCAGATCCCCCAGTCCTCTAATAACCTTGGTCGCTCTTCTCTGCACCCGCTCTAGTTCAGCTATGTTTTTCTTATACACCGGAGCCCAGAACTGTACACAGTATTCTAAGTGTGGTCGAACTAGTAGCCACTAAATGTGAGTTTGTCATCCACCCATACACCCAGGTCTTTTTCATTGACGGCTTTGCCCAGAGTTTTAGAATTAAGCACATAGTTATACATCTTATTACTTCTACCCAAATGCATGACCTTACATTTATCCCCATTAGAGCTAGTTTGCATAAATCATCCTGTAATATAAAATTGTCCTCCTCTGTATTGATTACCCTGTAGTTAAGTGTCATCTGCAAATATTGAAATTCTACTCTGCATGCCCCCTACAAAGTAGTTAATAAATATGTTAAAAAGAAGAGGGCCCACTACTGACCCCTGTGGTACCCCACTGCTCACCGCGACCCAGTTCGAGTGTGCCCCATTAATAACCACCCTTTGTTTCCTATCCCTGAGCCAGCTCTTAACCCACTTACACATATTTCCCCCTATCCCCATTATTCTCATTTTATGCATCAAACTTTTGTGTGGCACCGTATCAAAGGCTTTTGAAAAGTCCATATACTCTACGTCCACTGCGTTCCATTGGTCGAGTCCGGAACTTACCTCTTCATAGAAATTGATCAGATTATTCGTCTTCAGTAGTGTTGAGCATTCCGATACGGCAAATATCGGGTATCGGCCGATATTCACTGTATCGGAATTCCGATACCGAGTTCCGATACATTTGCGATATCGGATAACGGAATCGGAAGTTCCCATAGTGCAATGATGCACTATAATGGAGTCTGGGCGGTGCATGGGCGGAGACTGCGTGTGTGTGTGTGTGCGGGGTCTGTGTGTGACCATGGGAGGTCTGTGTGTGCCTGCCGGGGGTCTGTGCGGGCCTGCCGGGGCTCGGTGCGGGCCTTCCGGGGCTCTGTGCGGGCTGCCAGGGGTCTGTGTGGCCTGCTGGGGGTCTGGGCGGGCCTGCCGGGGGTCTGTGTGGGCTGCCGGGGGTCTGTGCGTGCCTGCTGGGGGTCTGTGCGTGCCTGCCGGGGCTTTGTGCAGACTGCCGGGGGTCTATGCGGGCTGCCGGAGGTCTGTGTGGGCCTGCCGGGGGTCTGTGTGGCCTGCCGGGGGTCTGTGTGGCCTGCCGGGGGTCTGTGTGTGCCTGCCGGGGGTCTGTGCAGCCTGCCGGGGCTCGGTGTGGGCCTGCCGGGGCTCTGTGCGGGCTGCCAGGGGTCTGTGCGGCCTGCCGGGGGTCTGTGGGGCCTGCCGGGGCTCTGTGTGGGCTGCCAAGGGTCTGTGCGGGCTGCCAGGGGTCTGTGCGGGCCTGCCGGGGGTCTGTGCGGGCCTGCCGGGGGTCTGTATGGGCCTGCCGGGGCTCTGTGCAGGCTGCTGGGGGTCTGTGCATGTGTGCAGGCATCGTCCGATGGGACTACAAGTCCCATCGGATGATGCCTGCTACAGTTACAGTGATTGACACATTAGCCAATGATGGGACAGTAGTAGGCCCATCATCCGGCTAATGTGTTGAATGTAAAACAAAAAAAATACTACATACATACTACATACATACATACTACATACATACTACATACATACTACATGCATACTACATGCATACTACATACATACAAACTACATACATACTACATACATACTACATGCATACTAAATGCATACTACATACATACATGCTACATACATACATGCTACATACATACTACATACATACTACATACAATACATTCATACATTACATACAATACATACCATATAGACACACAGTACATATAACATTGAGTACATACTCACCATCACTTGTCACTTTGTTCCCCGAAGCCAGTGTCATCTGTAAAAAATATTAAAATAACAAACAACCAATATACTCCCTGATCCGCAGAAATCCACGAGTGTCCCACGACAATCTCCCGTGGAGAACGGCAGCATCAGCTGATACGACCGCTCTCCAGGGGCTCCAGGAATCCAATGACGGGAGGAAGGTATCCTTCCGCACTGTATTCCTCTGCCACTGTTAAAAAAATAGTCCCTAGTCTCACTTTTAGCATTGCTGTGTGAGAAATTTTCCCATGCAGCAATTGCCATAAAGTGAGAATTTGAACTATAGTAACCTCAGTGATGCACTTCAGGAGCCATTGTCTCCTGTCATTGAAAAACTGCATCCGCTGCCCACGTCGTACACAAATTTCACAACGTGCGTCGGTACGTCAGCCTGACGGATAGCGACAGACCCATACCGAGAGCAAGTGTGAAAGAGGCCTTAATGAGCATTTAATAAAAAAAAAAAAAACGGAAAAAAACGGCGTGGGCTCCTGCGCAATTTTCTGCGCCAGAGGGGGAAAGCCGATGGCCTGTGGCCAATATTTGTAGCCTGCTATGAATATCAGCCCGCAGCTGTCTGCATAGCCTTTACTGGCTATTAAAATAGGGGGACCCCCCAAAAAATGATGTGGGCTCCCCCTATATTTTATAGCCCGAAAGGTACAGCTGCGGGCTGATATTCATAGCCTAGAGAGGGGTCATGGATATTGGCCCCCCGGCTACAAATACCAGTCGGCAGCCGCCCCAGAAATGGTGCATCAGTAAGATGTGCCAATTCCGGCACTTAGCCCCTCTCTTCCCACTCCCGTGTAGCGGTGGCATATGGGGTAATAAGGGGTTATTGTCACATTGCTATTATAAGGTGACATTAAGCCGGGTTAATAACGGAGAGACGTCAATAAGATGCCTATGCATTATTAATCCAATAGTAATAAAGGGTTAATAAAACACAGACACATTAGGAAAAAAGTATTTTAATATTCTTCATTTAACCATACTTACCATACTTCAGCGCCTGCAAAAAATGTAACATAATAAACCATATACTACCTGTCCGCTGTAGTCCAATTAATAACGAGTGCCCCATGACGATCTCCCCTATAGAACAGTGACATCGGGTGATGTCACTGCTCTAAAGGACCCTCAGTGACACACTGACAGGAGACAATGGCTCCTGCAGTGCATCACTGAGGTTACTATAGTTCAAAGTCTCACTTTATGGCAATTGTTGTGTGGGAAAATTTCTCACACAGCAATGCCAAAAGTGAGATCAGGGACTATTTTTTTACAGCGGCAGAGGAATACAGTGTGGATACCTTCCTCCCGGGACTTGTAGTCCCATCGGACGATGCCTGCACACACGCACAGACCCCCGGCAGCCCGCACAGACCCCCGACAGCTCGCACAGACCCCCGACAGCCCGCACAGAGTCCCGGCAGCCCGCACAGACCCCCGGCAGGCCCGTACAGACCCCCGGCAGCCTGCACAGACCCCCGGCAGGCACGCACAGACCCCTGGCATCCCGCACAGACCCCCGAGGCCCGTACAGATCCCCGGCAGGCTCACACAGACCCCGCCTGCACACACAGACACGCAGTGTTCGCCCACGCACCGCCCACACTCTTCCCCCCCTCCAGAACAGGATGTAGAAGGACAGAAAGGGCTTATTTACATTCCGATATTTGTGTCCCATTGACTTGCATCGGTGTCGGGTATCGGTATTGGCGATATCCGATATTTTTTGGATATTGGCCGATCCAATCCGATACCGATACTTCTGGTATCGCTCAACACTAGTCTTCAGATATTCCAGCACAGCGTCCGTTAGAAAACCCTCCAGGATTTTACCCACATTAGAGTTTAAGCTTACTGGCCTATAATTTCCGATTCAGTTTTTGTCCCCGTTTTGAATAATGGCGCCACATTTGCTATACGCCAGTCCTGTGGTACAGACCCTGTTATTATGGTGTCTTTAAAGATTAAAAATAATGGTCTATCAATGACTGTACTTAATTCCTGCAGTACTCGGGGGTGTATCCCATACTGGCCTGGAGATTTGTCAATTTTAGTGATTTTTAGACGCCGCCGTACTTCCTGCTGGGTACTTCCTGCTGGGTTGACAGTTAATGGAGAATTTTTGTTATCACTGATCATATTGTCTGCCATGGAATTTTTTTGTGTAAATACTGATGAAAAAAGTCATTTAGCATACTGGCTTTTTCCTCATCCTCATCCACCATTGGGGATTTATTCAAAATTGAAGGCATACTGAACCAGCATGGCTACCACAGCATCTTGCAGTGGCATGCTATTCCATCCGGTTTGCGTTTAGTTGGACCATCATTTATTTTTCAACAGGACAATGACCCCAAACACACCTCCTGGCTGTCTAAGGGCTATTTGACCAAAAAGGAGAGTGATGGGGTGCTACGCCAGATGACCTGGCCTCCACAGTCACCAGACCTGAACCCAATCGAGATGGTTTGGGGTGAGCTGGACCACAGAGTGAAGGCAAAAGGGCCAACAAGTGCTAAGCATCTCTGGGAACTCCTTCAAGATTGTTGGAAGACCATTCCCGGTGACTACCTCTTGAAGCTCATCGAGAGAATGCTAAGAGTGTGCAAAGCTGTCATCAAAGCAAAACATGGCTACTTTAAAGAACCAACTGTAGAATATAAGACATAATTTCAGTTGTTTTACACTTTTTTTGTTAAGTATATAATTCCACATGTGTTAATTCATAGTTTTGATGCCTTCAGTGTGAATGTATAATTTTCATAGTCATGAAAATACAGAAAAATCTTTAAATGAGAAGGTGTCTCCAAACTTTTGGTCTGTACTGTATATAAAATAATGTTCAAGGTAGACCTCTAAAAATTGTTAATGCGGGCATACTAAGTACCCTTAAAAAATGTACAGCGAGGGTAGAATGATCACCCTGTTGATATGGTGATGGTGGTGGAGGAGCACGGCGACATAAAAATGAAGAAATCCTAAAGAGTATACCTATCTGTCACAAAGACAGGGATCGTCGAACGGTGTGCTGCCTACCTGGCGCTCGAGTCCGACACATCGCTGATCGGGTGGACAGATTATTGGGAGGGGCTGGTGAGGACCCAGCGGTCATGGTGCACATTGGCACTAATGACAAAGTTAGAGGTAGGTGGAAGGTCCTTAAAGATGATTTCAGGGAATTAGGCTGCAAGCTGAAAGCAAGGACCTCCAACGTGGTATTTTCCGAAATACTGCCGGTACCACGTGCCACGTCAGAGAGGCAACGGGAGATTAGGAAGGTTAATAAGTGGCTCAAGAATTGGTGTAGGAAAGAGGGGTTTGGGTTCCTGCAGAACTGGGCCGACTTCTCAGTTGGCGACAGGCTCTACGCTAGGGACAGGCTGCACCTCAATGGGGAGGGTGCAGCTGTGCTGGGGGAGAGAATGGCTAGAAGGTTGGAGGCAGGGCCGTATTTAGAGTTTCTGCTGCCCTAGGCACTTTTCGTGCTGCCTCCCACATTGGTGAGTATGACTAATGCAGACACTGTTGGCAGTGACTTGGGCTACTTTCACATCAGTGATTTTTGCCATTCACGGCAGATCCAACAGTTTTTCCTCATCTGCCGTGTAACAGATCACTTACGGCAACACTGCGTTCGGCCTCATTCATTCCCTATGGGACTTGCAGACATGTGCAGCACTTGCGGTTCTTGCAACAGCAGAAAAAAAAACGCTGCTAGCAGTGTTTGTCTCACCGCAAATGCAAAACCGCAAGTGCCCCACATGTCCGCAAGTAGACATCACTACCTGTCCCTGCACCTTCCTAGCTCATCTCTAACCATCCCTCCCTGACCTAAAACTACACTATAAAGCTTTAGAAAAACAATTACCTGACATATTCCTATGATAATGAGGGCTCCTGGCTACGGCGTAAATGCATTGTTTTCCCAGATTCAGGAAGACGGCCGCCATAGGCGGCGCATGCGCAGACTGAGATCGCATCTGGACCAAGATCACAATCTCCACATGCGCAGCCTCCACTGGCACACAGCTTCAGAAATATGGCCGCCAGGAAAGCAATGCACTTCACTTAGCTCACCCCCAACATCAAGCCCGCAGCATTGCACCGCTGGGACACCCCCTCCTCCCATTCAGGGCCCGCTGCATTGTCCCACTTCTGCAACCGCAGACTTCCAGAGGAAGGGACTCGGCCTCCTGTGATCCTACTTACAAGAAAGACCATTACTACAGGACAAGGTATGTTATTACAGCACAGGGGATACGATTACTGGACTGGAAACGTTAATACAGGACAGGGGACGTTATTACAAAGGCGGGGACATGTATATGTATCACAGATACACTGCACAGGGGGCCACAGTATACACACATATACGTATACACCACAGTGCTCCATACTGTATAATGGCCGCACATAACGCTCTGCTCCGTACACACACATGCATGTGGCTCTGCACACATGCCGGTCCGCTCCGTGCACCTCGCACACACCCGGCTCCGCTCCATGCACCTCGCACACACCCGGCTCCGCTCCGTGCACCTCGCACACAGCCGGCTCCGCTCCGTGCACCTCGCACACAACCGGCTCCGCTCCGCACACCTGTAACACATGCGACTCTGCTCCATCCACACTGTAAATCCCTCCTTACCCCACACATAAACTTAACCTCATCCATCACCATGACAACCAGCACAGCAGAGTCCTGCATACACTGAGGCCCCTGATCATATGACCCCTACTCCTCCTTTCCTGTGACCTCATCAAAGGTCCTGTGCGAACAGTGCAGCCATATATGTTATGTGCAGTGCACGGATCTGCGGGTGGAGGGATGTGGATGAGCTGAATCCGGGACTGTCGAGAGGTATGTGCTGCCTGCTGGCATGAGGGCCTCGCTCAGGCCCAGTGTTCTCCACTTACCCTTCCAAGATGCTTTTTTCCTCCCTTTTCTCTTCGGCTCTCACTGTCAGATCCCTGGACCTCCCTAGCCAGCAGTGATCTGGACCGGGGGTGCTGTGCCGCTCTGGATCTCCTCCTTCCAGCCAGTGGAGTTCGCACACACTGACTGCACACAGTGTGGGCGTCTGCAGTGCAGGGATGTGGCTGCCTGAACCTGCTGCTGGGGGACCGGCCCGGAGGCATCTGCACCCTGCCCGCCCCTGGTGGGATCATCTGAGACATCAACAGCAGACAGAGGCGGCCGGCCGAGTTGCACACAGGACTGTCAGGCAGAAATTGAACTTGGCGCTTCAGCGAGGAGGGGGCGGGCCTGCGGTGACTTGTTTCCGCTTCCGGCCCACTGTGCAGTACTGGAGCCGAGACTCCAGCAGCAGCCAGAAGACTGAGGTGGGCGGGAAGAAGGATGGAGGGCGGGCGGGAAGGAGGAGGAGGAGGGAGGGCAGGCGGACCTGGATTTTAAAAAATAAATAAATAATAAAAAAAAATCTTGCCGTGCTCAGGTGCCGCCCCCCCCCCCGCATCCTGCCGCCCTAGGCACGTGCCCTCAAGTGCCTAGTGGAAAATACGGCCCTGGTTGGAGGAGTGTTTAAACTAGGAATTGGGGGGGAGGGTATTCATTTTATAGGAGGGGAAGATAGTGCAGACAGAGACCTGGGCACAAATAAGGAAGTTGGGGGTGGCGGTGGCATGGGGGGTGGGGTCAGAACAGTTAATAATTTAAGAAATAGAAGTACAGAGAGGAACATAAAGTGCATGTATACTAATGCCAGAAGCCTCGCCAACAAAATGGACGAATTAGAACTAATGTTGTTGGAGCATAATTATGACATGGTGGGGATATCTGAAACGTGGCTGGATGAGAGCCATGACTGGGCTGTTAACTTGCAGGGCTATAGCCTGTTCAGAAATGACCGTACAGATAAGCGAGGGGGTGGGGTGTGTCTATATGTAAAATCGTCCTTAAAACCCATCCTGCGCGATAATATAGGTGAATTTAATGAAAATGTAGAATCCCTGTGGGTGGAGATAAGGTGAGGGGGAAAAATAATAAATTACTGATAGGGGTTTGTTATAAATCTCCAAAAATAATGGAAGCAATGGAGAATATCCTCGTAAAGCAAATAGATGAAGCTGCGACTCAAGGAGAAGTCATTATTATGGGGGACTTCAACTACCCTGAAATAGATTGGGGAACAGAAACCTGCAGTTCCAGCAAAGGTAATCGGTTTTTGACAATTATGAGAGACAATTACCTTTCACAACTGGTTCAGGACCCAACAAGAAGGGGGGCACTGCTAGACCTAATATTAACCAACAGGCCAGACCGCATATCAAATATAAGGGTTGGGGGTCACTTGGGAAATAGCGATCACAAAATAATAAGTTTTCATGTATCCTTTAAAAAGATGTGTAGTAGAGGGGTTACAAGGACACTAAACTTCAGGAGGGCAAATTTCCAACGGATGAGAGAGGATCTTGGTGCAATTAACTGGGACGATATCCTGAGACACAAAAATACACAAAGAAAATGGGAGACGTTTATTAGCATCCTGGATAGGACCTGTGCACAGTATATACCATATGGGAATAAACATACCAGAAATAGGAGGAAACCAATATGGCTAAATAGAGCTGTAAGGGGCGCAATAAGTGACAAAAAGAAAGCATTTAGAGAATTAAAGGAAGTAGGTAGTGAGGAGGCATTAAATAAATACAGAAAATTAAATAAATTCTGTAAAAAGCAAATCAAGGCAGCAAAGATTGAGACAGAGAGACTCATTGCCAGAGAGAGTAAAAATAATCCTAAAATATTCTTTAACTACATAAATAGTAAGAAACTAAAAAATGATAGTGTTGGCCCCCTTAAAAATAGTCTGGGTGAGATGGTGGATGAGGATGAGGAAAAAGCCAATATGCTAAATGACCATCAGTATTTACACAAGAAAATCCCATGGCAGACAAAATGTCTAGTGATAAAAATTCCCAATTAAATGTCACCTGCTTAACCCAGCAGGAAGTGCGGCGGCGTCTAAAAGTCACTAAAATTGACAAATCTCCGGGCCCGGATGGGATACACCCTCGAGTACTGCAGGAATTAAGTACAGTCATTGATAGACCATTATTTTTAATCTTTAAAGACTCCATAATAACAGGGTCTGTGCCACAGGACTGGTGTATAGCAAATGTGGTGCCAATATTCAAAAAGGGAACAAAAACTGAACTCGGAAATTATAGGCCAGTAAGCTTAACCTCTACTGTGGGTAAAATCCTGGAGGGCATTCTAAGGGACGCTATACTGGAGTATCTGAAGAGGAATAACCTCATGACCCAGTATCAGCACGGGTTTACTAGGGACCGTTCATGTCAGACTAATTTGATCAGTTTCTATGAAGAGGTAAGTTCCGGATTGGACCAAGGGAACCCAGTTGATGTAGTGTATATGGACTTTTCAAAAGCTTTTGATACGGTGCCACACAAAAGGTTGATACATAAAATGAGAATAATGGGGATAGGGGAAAATATGTGCAAGTGGGTTGAGAGCTGGCTCAGGGATAGGAAACAAAGGGTGGTTATTAATGGAGCACACTCGGACTGGGTAGCAGTTAGCAGTGGGGTACCACAGGGGTCAGTATTGGGCCCTCTTCTTTTTAACATATTTATTAATGACCTTGTAGGGGGCATTCAGAGTAGAATTTCAATATTTGCAGATGACACTAAACTCTGCGGTGTTATCAATACAGAGGAGGACAATTTTATATTACAGGATGATTTATGTAAACTAGAAGCTTGGGCTGATAAATGGCAAATGAGCTTTAATGGGGATACATGTAAGGTCATGCACTTGGGTAGAAGTAATAAGATGTATAATTATGTGCTTAATTCTAAAACTCTGGGCAAAACCGTCAATGAAAAAGACCTGGGTGTATGGGTGGATGACAAACTCATATTCAGTGGCCAGTGTCAGGCAGCTGCTACAAAGGCAAATAAAATAATGTGATGCATTAAAAGAGGCATAGATGCTCATGAGGAGAATATAATTTTACCTCTATACAAGTCACTAGTTCGACCACACTTAGAATACTGTGCACAGTTCTGGTCTCCGGTGTTTAAGAAAGACATAGCTGAACTGGAGCGGGTGCAGAGAACAGCGACCAAGGTTATTAGAGGACTGGAGGGTCTGCAATACCAAGATAGGTTATTACACTTGGGGCTATTTAGTTTGGAAAAACGAAGACTAAGGGGTGATCTTATTTTAATGTATAAATATATGAGGGGACAGTACAAAGACCTTTCTGATGATCTTTTTAATCATAGACCTGAAACAGGGACAAGGGGGCATCCTCTGCGTTTGGAGGAAAAAAGGTTTAAGCATAACAACAGACGCGGATTCTTTACTGTAAGAGCAGTGAGACTATGGAACTCTCTGCCGTATGACGTTGTAATGAGTGATTCATTACTTAAATTTAAGAGGGGACTGGATACCTTTCTGGAAAAGTATAATGTTACAGGGTATATACACTAGATTCCTTGATAGGGCGTTGATCCAGGGAACTAGTCTGATTGCCGTATGTGGAGTCGGGAAGGAATTTTTTTCCCCAATGTGGAGCTTACTCTTTGCCACATGGGTTTTTTTTTGCCTTCCTCTGGATCAACATGTTAGGGCATGTTAGGTTAGGCTATGGGTTGAACTAGATGGACATATAGTCTTCCTTCAACCTTAATAACTATGTAACTATTTGGTGTGAAAGGGTGCATGGAATTGCACCAGTGAAAAAAACACCCCTCTGCATTTGAGTTTATTTTCTGCTGCTGTCATGACAGTGTACAGAAGTCTTGCCCAATCCAGCCCTTGTTCATTTTGATAAGAGTCAGCCTGTCATCATGTTCTTTTGACAGGTGGATGCACCTATCTACCCCCGTTGGCACTAAAAACACTTTCTGACAAAATGCCAGTGGGATGGCAGGCCAGGACCTCCAAGATGTAGTGAGACAGTTCATGCCATGTGTTCGATATCCAATAGTTGTCAGGTGCAGAGGAGTCACGGAGGATGCTGCTACGATCAGCAAGGCACTCCTTCAGTATCTTCCAAAACTTTTCCTTCCTTGTCAGAGCACCACACATCAGGTCCTGGGTGCTGGGAGGGTCTGAGAAAACTGTTCCATGCCTTTGAGAATGTTCTCCTGCCTCTGGTGTGTGTCTCCCTAGTCTCCACTTCGTGGTTATCCAAGCAACTGTGACCTCTGCTGCCAGTGTTGTCAGATGGGAATTTTATAAATTGATAAACTAATGCCTTCTGGTACTACAACTTTTTTTAGGCCTCTCTACCATGGGAAGGAGAAATGTAAAGTTCTCCTTGTAGCGTGGGTCTATAAGGGTGACCAACCCATAATTAGTGTTGGTCAAAATGCGTACAATGCGAGAGTCATGGAAGAGGCAATGGAACATAAACTCAGCTATGTGTACCAGACTGCCAACAGCCAATATACTAAGTAAACCCAGCACTCATCTTTAGTGATCAAACAGGATTTTTAATGTGATTCACTGTAGTTAAACATTTCGGTCTTGCTTCAGACCTTTATCAGTTACAGTGTAATATGAATCAGATTGACTCAGTGCGTCAGTAATTCACAAAAAGATCACATGATCGAGAAGTCTTTCAGAGGGGAGGTACTAAGCCTGGATACAGACATGGTGCTGCATGCCGCAGTGCTGCTAGTGAACGCGGTGTCTATTGAACCAGCGGTGGACACAGCGTTCACTAGCGGCACTACGGCATGCAGCACCGTGTCTGTATCCATGCTTAGTACCTCCGTACCTCCCCTCTGAAAGACTTCTCGATCCTGTGATCATTTTATGAATTACTGATGCACTGGGTTAATCTGATTCATATTACACTGTAACTGATGAAGGTCTGAAGCAAGACCGAAACGTTTTACTACAGTGAATCACATTAAAAATCCTGTTTGATCACTAAAGATGAGTGCTGGGGTTACTTAGTATATACTTTTGGTGTGGGAACCTACCCAGGCACCCTTATATAGTTGTGCACACGGTACCCTTTATCAGTGCCAACAGCCATGACTTCCCGGTCATGACCAAAAGGACAATTGTCTATGTTGTCCTCCTCGTCCTCACTCTACTACTCGTCTTCAGTCCATCCACGCTGAATAGATGAGATGAAGGTGCCGTGGGTACTACTGTCTGTAGATTGCAGTTTGATTGATTGTATGGACATGAAGGGAAAGGTAGGGTGCCCTTCATTAATGAGAGAGTAAATGATAGGGTGCCACACCTTGTATGGAAGGAGAGTATATGCTAAGAAGAGAAAGAACAAACAAAAACTGGTGTGCACACCTGATGATATGCAATTTTAACTAAACATATAACTTTTATTAGGAACATCAGACACACAAGAATAGAGCATTAAAAACATCTAGAAACATGTATAACACATGGTAATCATAAAACACCTCCACGCACTATCCATATGAGACAACTAATATGTGGAGCTCCACTAGTGTATAAATGAGCAAAATGTGACATGAAACTGAAGGTTTACGTTACAAGACCGTCTAATTCAGGGTTACAAACATGAAATACAAGAGCATGTATAATGACACGGTAAAAAAACCCTAGGCTGCGATACACCTGTACAAGTCCAACGTAAAGAGAGCTCTCCCCAAGCAAAATAATAACAATGTAGAACCAAAAAGAAAAACAGTAGAGCAGCACTGCTTGGGCACAAGGGGGAAAGAACAAGGTGCGAACTGAAACAGCTGAAATCCTGAGCACTGATCACGGGTGCTCGCATGAAACATGGGTATGTAACAAATACTTTCATAGAAAAAATGCGACAGCACTCACCGATCCTGGAGTGAGGAAAGTCTTTATTGAAACATGTAACAAAGCATCTTCACGGCTCGGGGGATGTGCAGTGACAACAGGAATGTGCAGGGGTCGATGACGGCCGTTTTGCGCTGTTTCTAGCGCTTCTACAGGTCCATAATAACAATGTAGTGTGCATGCAAAAGAACAACGCACTAGCCTGTGCACCAATTGGCATACCAGGTGGAAAAGCATGCAAAGATGTGCTTATGCTGGTGGAATCATATAACCCCTGGCAAAAAATTTTAATCCCCGGCCTTGGAGGATGTTCATTCAGTTGTTTAATTTTGTTGTTAAAAGCAGATCACAGACATGGCACAAAACTAAAGTCATTTCAAGTAGCAACTTTCTGGCTTTAAGAAACACTAAAAGGAATCAAGAAAAAAAATGTGGTAGTCACTAATGGTTACTTTTTTTAACCAAGCATAGGGGAAAAATTATGGAGTCACTCAATTCTGAGGAAAAAAATATGAAATCACCCTGTAAATTTTCATTCTCAAAACACCTGCATGGAATTAGATCTGCTCGTTAGTCTTCATCTAAAAAGGAGTGATCACACCTTGGAGAGCAGTTGCACCAAGTGGACTGACATGAATCATGGCTCCAACAGGAGAGGTGTCAATTGAAACAAAGGAGAGGATTATCAAAAAGAGTAAGGCCATGTGCACACGTTCATGTTTTTTCGCTTTTTTTCGCGCTAAAAACGCTATAAAAACTCATTAAAAATGCATACATTATGCATTCTATTATTTAGGCTATGTGCACACGTTCAGGTTTTTTTGCGTTTTTTTTGCGTTTTTTCACGGTAAAAACGCTATAAAAACTCATTAAAAACGCATACATTATGTATTCTATCATTTAGAATGCATTCTGCATGTTATGTGCACATAGATGCATTTTTTTCCGCGAAAAAAACGCATCGCGGTAAAAAAATTAGCATGTTCATTATTTTTGTGGATTTTCTGCGTTTTTCCCGCAATTCTATGCATTTGGGAAAAAACGCATGCGGATTTCTGGTAGAAATGTCCGGTTTTTGTCAGGAAAATTTCTGCAAGAAATCCTGACGTGTGCACATACCCTTAGAATGCATTCTGCATGTTTTGTTCTGCATGGATGCGAAAAAACGCATCGCGGTAAAAAATGAGCATGTTCATTATTTTTGCGGATTTTCTGCATTTTTCCCGCAATTCTATGCATTTGGGAAAAAATGCACAAAAAACGCGTCAAAAACACATCAAAATCGCGGTAAAAACGCATGCGGATTTCTGGCAGAAATGTCCGGTTTTTGTCAGGAAAATTTCTGCAAGAAATTCTGATGTGTGCACATACCCTAAAGAGTAAATCATCACACGATGTTGCAAAAGATGATGGTTGTTCACAGTCAGCTGTGTCTAAAATCTAGACCAAATACAAACAACATGGGTAGGTTGTTGAAGGGAACCTGTCACCCCCAAAATCAATGATGAGCTAAGCCCATCAGCATCTGGGGCTTATCTACAGCATTCTGGAATGCTGTAGATAAGCCTAAGATGTATCCTGAAAGATGAGAAAAAGAGGTTAGATTATACTCACCCAGGGGCGGTCCCGCTGTGGTCTGGTCCGATGGGCATCGCGGCCCAGTCCGGGGCCACCCATCTTCTTACGATGACATCCTCTTCTTGTCTTCACTCTGTTGAGGGCAGAGCAAAGTACTGCAGTGCGCAGGCACTGGGAAAGGTCAGAGAGGCCCGGCACCTGGGCTCTGCAGTACTTTGCTCTGCCCTCAACAGGGCAGACAAAGTACGCCAGCGCCAGAGCCGCAGCGTGAACACAAGAAGAGGACATCATCGTAAGAAGATGGGAGGCCCCGGACCGGACCGCGATGCCAGTGCAGCGCCCCAGAGTCCTGGTCGTTGCAGGAATGTCGCTCTGACACTAAGGGGAGTGATGTTATGTCTGATTGCACTAAAGGAGTTCACCTGACCAGGTATCACAAGCATACATTACACTTCACACTTTGGCCACTAGGGGGAGCAAAAGGCACTATGTATTAGGCCACTCCTCACACTGGTAAAATTAGGGGTCGGATAGGAAGTTAGAACAGAACGCAGCCTGGGAGAGTCCAGGGAGGACCTGTCAGGCGTGGGTTCCTGACCGGGGCCTAGCAGAACGATTAGAAAGCAATGGAACCGCGCCTGCACTACCTTGCAGCGGTATCCTAAGAAAAGACACGAAGAGAAGGATATTGTGGAAGGTGAGAAACGAGATCAAAGCACAAAGGAGAGCCAGTAGGAGTCGTGCCCCGAGAACGGCAACATCCTACTGAGGCGCGTAGCCGGTGACCAGAACACCGAGGAAGTAACTGACTCTATGCCTTACTTCAAATACCGCAGGACAGTTGATTATAGGTCGGCTGTCTACCATACATCACCTAAGCAGACATAGGGGCCAAGCATGGAGAGGGGCGTCTCTAGGGTCCCAGAATAGCTCCGAGTCTTCCTGTCAAACGGGTGCGTCCTATCCAGATAAACTTGGGGGACGGAGAGAGAGAACGAGAACAGAAGTTGTGAGGACTATCCCGAATGCTCAGCAGGGAAGAACTACAACGCACAGGCGCTAGTGGTAGGCACTGATTTCCACCTGCAAAGGGAACTCTGGATGTGCCTTTGGACCGGCCGGACTCAGACAGCCCAGTTGACAGTGCTCTGGATTGAGGATCCCGAAGCCTTCAGTAAAAGGTAAAGAGACTGCAACCCTGTGTCCTCGTTATTGACTGCGCCTCACACCATCACCACCTACACTACCGGGAAGCCCTGGGGACATACTTCACCTGTGGGAAGAGATACCATCTAGCTGCCATAACACCACCCCAGTGGGCCCCAAGCAGCGTCGGTCATCCTGACTGGATACAACAGGTGGCGTCACGAAACCTTAGCCACCTTTTATCACCATCTTTCATTGGACACCCCTTAGCAGGGTCACAGACTGGGTCCAGCCACCGTGACAACCCTAGAACTGAGCAGAGCGGACCAGTACCCAGTAACCCACGGCCCTGCATCTGGGGGCGCTCCAACTACCGCAGCAGGACCACCCCTGAGTGAGTATAATCTAACCTCTTTTACTTATCTTTCAGGAAATATAGGGGGCTTATCTACAGCATTCCAGAATGCTGTAGATAAGCCCCTGATGCTTGTGGGCTTAAGGTACCTTCACACATAACGATATTGTTAACGATATCGTTGCTTTTTGTGACGTAGCAACGATATCGTTAATAAAATCGTTATGAGTAGTGTATAATTCATAGGTTTCGTCAAACTCAATCTGACAGGTGCCCCGCCCCTATCAAAGTGTATCAAAGTGTGTAACCTCTCCCCTCCTCCTGTCAGTCAGCTGTCCCTGAGGCTGGCTGATTTCCCCTTTTGATATCGTTTGATATACTTTAATTTGTTGTAGTTTTGATATTATTCCTCGTATTTTGTTTTTATACGTAGTCCGAGTTTGATTCTGTAAGCTGTGTTTTGAGAACTTATATAACACATGTTTATAATTATAGCCTAGTCGTGTATTTATTTTACACGTGGTTTATAACACCTTTCTCATTTGCTTTATATTAGATTTTATACGTAGCCCGAGTTTGATTCTGCAAGCTGTGTTTTATTCAGTGTATTCATATAGTGGAGAACTTAAAGCTGTCTATTTGTTTTTGTAAATGGTGAACACTAACTAAATGGTGAACATTACCTAAATGTTTAGGTTAACTGCGGTTCAGAGGTTTATAACACCTAGGTCAATTGTTGTTGTATTTGCGTACCCAATAAATGTTTATTTTCACAAGCAGAAGAGGCAGCTTTTCTGTTTGTACATGTATTGTACCTGAAGGTTATTGCGGGTCATGTGCTCAGGCATTGGTTTTTATAACGCCGAATGTTTGATATTTGCTTTCTCTTTTTTGTGTCCTGAAGATGGCATCTGAGAAGTTATTTAGCTGTTATCTGTGGGGCATTGTAAGCTGTGTTTATTCACAGTGTAGCAGATTTTCTCCTTGTGGCTGCCTTATATACACAAACAGAAGAGTTACTGGACAACTTATTTCTGATATATATATATATATATAATATGCACCAATGTTGCAACACAAGCTATAATATGACCCAATGTTACAACACAAGTAAGAAGCGGCGTGTTTTATACGAATAAAAACCAAAGACACGATATTGTAAAAAATTAAAAAAAAGATTTATTTCTCACAATAAAACAACAGCTCAAATTTTAAGTTAGCTAACAGCATGATGCTGGCAAATGCATCTTTGCGGTATCTGATAACGACACGATGAACAAAGGACTGCGCCTGAAAATCTTGATGTCACAAAATCTGATACGGCTCGATCATTATTCTGCATGTCAGACGTAAAATTTTGTAAAATCTTCTTAAATGGAAAGCCTCGCGCTAAATGGTATAATACATATGTGCAATAATGACCGCATACACGGCTATACAAATCTTGAATTTGTGGGTCATCGGTGTTATCTGCGGGGCAGCTGCCTGGAGGTGTTATGGTATATAATTATATCCTAGGATCTGTACGACTACATACAGCGTGTTATGTTCATTAAAATGTTTTATTGTCAGAACTAATTGGAAATAAAGAACACATTTTAAGCTAACCGCACTCACTTTACACAAACAGAAAAAAGGAAACACACTTTAAGTTAGCTAACAGCATAATGCTGACAAATGCATCTTTGCGGAATCTGATAACGACACGATGAACAAAGGACTGCGCCTGAAAATCTTGATGTCACAAAACCTGATACGGTTCGAAGCGTAGGTTTATCTGCGTGTCATTTGCCCATGATATTTGCTTTCTCTTTTTTGTCATTAACAGTAAATTGTAAGCTGTGTTTATTCACAGTGTAGCAGATTTTCTCCTTGATTGTACTCAATACTGTGCAAAGGGTCTCAATACTTATGTCCGTGTGATATTTCAGTTTTTCTTTTTAATAAATTCACAAGAAATCTACATTTCTGTTTTGTTCAGGCATGACGGCGTGCAGGGTGTACATTAATATATATATCTCAGAATGCAGCTGAATAGTATTGCTAATTAGGCCATATAAATAGAAAATTATGTAGAAACCCAAAGTTTTGATAAGTGTATGAAAATACACCAATATTAACTATTTGTGCTATTTTAGGCGTAAAATTGGCCTATATGTATAGCAGTCAGGAGTTGGGGCGATGAAATATGTGTTACAAGCGTAGTGAATTGCAGATATATTCTACAGTGTATGTCATTTTGAGAAATGTGTGGCATAACCAATTACCTATTACGGCCACATTTCTATGCAGTGTATTTTAGAACCAGTGTTTCTGGCTGCAGACTGTAATGTGTAAGGTATTCTCATTTTTATATATTGTATTTTATAACACACCATGCCGTTTATATAATAATCACAGTTGTGTCTCTACAGGACAACGTGGCTTACAAAGACATTTCAATAATATAAGTGTGAAACTGACAGACAAGCACAGCTGTGTCTCTACAGGACATGCTGGTCACTAGACAGCCAGAGTTTCTGTGGGGGAGATATACTAACAGAGGTTCTGTTGACCCAATAAACCGGTGTAGAACGTACACAGAGAGCAACTTACAATATTTACTAAGGTAGCGGAAATGAGTTTACTGCAGTTATCAGAGCATTGTATTTTATTTGACAGCCACAAGTCACACAGGTCATGATGATAGTGTATCTGCAGCATGTTATTTGGAAATAAAGAATCCTTTTTTGTATTCGCCCGCATTTTATATAAAATCTGCATAAAAAAATCTTCTTGGCTACACCAAAACACGTAAGAAACAAATGTATAACTTTTAGATCTACCGCATCCGCAGATATTATTTCAGCGTTCTTTAATTCTACATTATTTTAGCACATATTAATTTCACAACTTTTATATGATATTTATAACACTCATTTTATATGAGTTTTCTAACACATTCTCACGGGGATATTATATATATATTTTGTGTTTTGCGCAATTATTTGACACTGTAATTCGCATTTTATATAAAATATGCATAAAAAAATCTTCACATTCTCACGGGAATATTATATATATATTTTGTGCTCTGCATCATTATTTGACACTGTAATTCGCATTTTATATAAAATCTGCATAAAAAATCTTCTTGGCTGCACCAAAACACGTAAGAAACAAATGTATAACTTTTAGCGCTGTCGCATCCGCAGATATTATTCCAGCGTTCTTTAATTCTACATTATTTTATCACATATTAATTTCACAACTTTTATATGATATTTATAACACATTCTCATTTATAAGGGATTTATAACACAATATTGTAAAATCATTTATTGGTTCGCGGCCTTACTAAAATCCTTTGAAAATAAATTCAGCATTATTATTCCATGCTGTAACATTTCTATTCTGCAGCCGCCTGTTTAGTGAAAATTCAGCATTCTTTTTATATCTTTGGTTTATATTATATTAGCTTTTTGATAATCCCGGGAGTGCCATCTATCTAGCCCTAGTATTTTTGTTATCTCAAAAGGGTGTGACACAGTCACATATATTATTCCAGCATTCTTTAATTCTACATTATTTTAGCACATATTAATTTCACAACTTTTATATGATATTTATAACACTCATTTTATATGAGTTTTCTAACACATTCTCACGGGGATATTATATATATATATATATATATTTTGTGTTATGCACCATTATTTGACACTGTAATTCGCATTTTATATGCCGCTGCTTTTTCTTGTTTTTTGTGTAAAAATCTCTGGCAGACAGGCACAGCTGTATCTCTACAAGACATGCGGGACACATCAGAGACATTGGAAATTGGGGTTTATAATGTCGAATTCAGAAAATAACCATTTTATATTGAATGACTAATGATTTCTATAGGCCTACTTTACTATGAAATTATGCATAAAAAATCTTCTTGGTTAACCCAAAACCGTAAGAAACAAACGCATAACTTTTAGCTCGAACACATCATCATATATTATTACAGTTTTTTGCTGAATTAAAAATTATACAGTTATTTCATATTTTTGGGGCTTAATGACAGGAGAAATTATTGATAGAAACCCAGAGTTTTGATACGTGTATGAAAATACACCAATATTAACTATTTGTGCTATTTTAGGCACAAATTTGGTCTATATGCATAACAGTCAGGAGTGGGGGCGAAGAAATATGTGTTACATGCGTAGTGAATTGCAAATATATTCTGAAGCGTATGGCATTTTGAGAAATGTGTAGCATAACCAATTACCTATCACGGTCACTAGATGGCAGAATATCATATTAATTATACATTGGGGTTTACTTTTGGAAGCTTATAAAGGCGGTGTGTATGTGCACAGGATGACTTATTTTGTTTTTTATAGTCACTAATATCCATATTAAATGCCTCTTTAGCTTTATGAGTAAGAGACAACCTACAAATAGAATCCTTTTCCCTAGTAGTTTTATATTCTATGTCTGATATATTTCTACACAAAGCTACAAAACTATTTTGTAGTTTATAATGTATCACAGTAGTTTCATGTGAAGTTACATCCTAGGTTCTGTTCAGACTATTGTAATATCTGTAGCTTAAAATAGAGCCAAATAGCTACTTTCAAACACGGACATACACCATTGATTTTCGTCACAAATGGATCCAATATACACTATATCTCGTGTCACGGTTTATTTTTCCGCATTACGGTTTAAAGTTATAATCATTTAAATAATAATTTTCTCATTAGATATGTGACTCGCGATATTTATTTGCTTAGGCTAGATCATTTTCAGTTTAACAATACATTTTATCACAAAAATGACCTTATCTTGGGCCCTAGAAACAACCTAGCAGCATTAGTAAGCCCCTTTCTTTTTACATTATCAAGAATCCTTGGGTTAAGATAACGTAAGTTTATATGCATAAAGCATTTAATATAGTGCACCAAACATGATATGGTTTTTGATTTCTATGAACTGTCGCAAACAAATCATATAAGGTTAAAAATATGAATATTGAATATAATGTTACTTTTGTTCATGTACTACTGGTTTCTTCCTCAGTTGTGATTTTTACCTTTTCTATATAAATATGGGTAAATGAATTGGCCATTATAGATTTATGGCGCTGTAAAGAGAGAGGAGAATTACAGAAAGGAGATGGCTGCAGGCAAACACACACACACAACAAACACACATAACATACAGAAAACACACAACACATACAACAAACATACATACACAACATACAGAACACACACACAACACAGAACCCACACACCACAAACACACATAACATACAAAACACACACACAACACATACAACAAACATACATACACAACATACAGAACACACACACACACACAACAAACACACATAACATACAAAACACATACAACACACACGACAAACATACACACACACAACACACAGAACACATGCATCACACACAACACACATAGTGTATAGTGCGATTACATTTTAGACCTCGACAGCATTGACACGATAAACATATAATGGCAAAATGTTGCTGCCACCGTCAATACAAAGATGAATTTTTGCATTATTTCACAGTGAATGATGCGTTCAGGAAACAAAGGTGTGTGTTTGCCTGCAGCCATCTCCTTTCTGTAATTCTCTCTCTTTACAGCGCCATAAATCTATAATGGCCAATTCATTTACCCATATTTATATAGAAAAGGTAAAAATCACAACTGAGGAAGAAACCAGTAGTACATGAACAAAAGTAACATTATATTCAATAATATTCATATTTTTAACCTTATATGATTTGTTTGCGACAGTTCATAGAAATCAAAAACCATATCATGTTTGGTGCACTATATTAAATGCTTTATGCATATAAACTTACGTTATCTTAACCCAAGGATTCTTGATAATGTAAAAAGAAAGGGGCTTACTAATGCTGCTAGGTTGTTTCTAGGGCCCCAGATAAGGTCATTTTTGTGATAAAATGTATTGTTAAACTGAAAATGATCTAGCCTAAGCAAATAAATATCGCGAGTCACATATCTAATGAGAAAATTATTATTTAAATGATTATAACTTTAAACCGTAACGCGGAAAAATAAACCGTGACACGAGATATAGTGTATATTGGATCCATTTGTGACGAAAATCAATGGTGTATGTCCGTGTTTGAAAGTAGCTATTTGGCTCTATTTTAAGCTACAGATATTACAATAGTCTGAACAGAACCTAGGATGTAACTTCACATGAAACTACTGTGATACATTATAAACTACAAAATAGTTTTGTAGCTTTGTGTAGAAATATATCAGACATAGAATATAAAACTACTAGGGAAAAGGATTCTATTTGTAGGTTGTCTCTTACTCATAAAGCTAAAGAGGCATTTAATATGGATATTAGTGACTATAAAAAACAAAATAAGTCATCCTGTGCACATACACACCGCCTTTATAAGCTTCCAAAAGTAAACCCCAATGTATAATTAATATGATATTCTGCCATCTAGTGACCGTGATAGGTAATTGGTTATGCTACACATTTCTCAAAATGCCATACACTTCAGAATATATTTGCAATTCACTACGCATGTAACACATATTTCTTCGCCCCAACTCCTGACTGTTATGCATATAGACCAAATTTGTGCCTAAAATAGCACAAATAGTTAATATTGGTGTATTTTCATACACGTATCAAAACTCTGGGTTTCTATCAATAATTTCTCCTGTCATTAAGCCCCAAAAATATGAAATAACTGTATAATTTTTAATTCAGCAAAAAACTGTAATAATATATGCTGATGTGTTCGAGCTAAAAGTTATGCGTTTGTTTCTTACGGTTTTGGGTTAACCAAGAAGATTTTTTATGCATAATTTCATAGTAAAGTAGGCCTATAGAAATCATTAGTCATTCAATATAAAATGGTTATTTTCTGAATTCGACATTATAAACCCCAATTTCCAATGTCTCTGTTGTGTCCCGCATGTCTTGTAGAGATACAGCTGTGCCTGTCTGCCAGAGATTTTTACACAAAAAACAAGAAAAAGCAGCGGCATATAAAATGCGAATTACAGTGTCAAATAATGATGCATAACACAACATATATATATATATATAATATCCCCGTGAGAATGTGTTAGAAAACTCATATAAAATGAGTGTTATAAATATCATATAAAAGTTGTGAAATTAATATGTGCTAAAATAATGTAGAATTAAAGAATGCTGGAATAATATATGTGACTGTGTCACACCCTTTTGAGATAACAAAAATACTAGGGCTAGATAGATGGCACTCCCGGGATTATCAAAAAGCTAATATAATATAAACCAAAGATATAAAAAGAATGCTGAATTTTTACTAAACAGGCGGCTGCAGAATAGAAATGTTACAGCATGGAATAATAATGCTGAATTTATTTTCAAAGGATATTAGTAAGGCCGCGAACCAATAAATGATTTTACAATATTGTGTTATAAATCCCTTATAAATGAGAATGTGTTATAAATATCATATAAAAGTTGTGAAATTAATATGTGATAAAATAATGTAGAATTAAAGAACGCTGGAATAATATCTGCGGATGCGACAGCGCTAAAAGTTATACATTTGTTTCTTACGTGTTTTGGTGCAGCCAAGAAGATTTTTTATGCAGATTTTATATAAAATGCGAATTACAGTGTCAAATAATGATGCAGAGCACAAAATATATATATAATATTCCCGTGAGAATGTGAAGATTTTTTTATGCATATTTTATATAAAATGCGAATTACAGTGTCAAATAATTGCGCAAAACACAATATATATATATAATATCCCCGTGAGAATGTGTTAGAAAACTCATATAAAATGAGTGTTATAAATATCATATAAAAGTTGTGAAATTAATATGTGCTAAAATAATGTAGAATTAAAGAACGCTGAAATAATATCTGCGGATGCGGTAGATCTAAAAGTTATACATTTGTTTCTTACGTGTTTTGGTGTAGCCAAGAAGATTTTTTTATGCAGATTTTATATAAAATGCGGGCGAATACAAAAAAGGATTCTTTATTTCCAAATAACATGCTGCAGATACACTATCATCATGACCTGTGTGACTTGTGGCTGTCAAATAAAATACAATGCTCTGATAACTGCAGTAAACTCATTTCCGCTACCTTAGTAAATATTGTAAGTTGCTCTCTGTGTACGTTCTACACCGGTTTATTGGGTCAACAGAACCTTTGTTAGTATATCTCCCCCACAGAAACTCTGGCTGTCTAGTGACCAGCATGTCCTGTAGAGACACAGCTGTGCTTGTCTGTCAGTTTCACACTTATATTATTGAAATGTCTTTGTAAGCCACGTTGTCCTGTAGAGACACAACTGTGATTATTATATAAACGGCATGGTGTGTTATAAAATACAATATATAAAAATGAGAATACCTTACACATTACAGTCTGCAGCCAGAAACACTGGTTCTAAAATACACTGCATAGAAATGTGGCCGTAATAGGTAATTGGTTATGCCACATTTCTCAAAATGACATACACTGTAGAATATATCTGCAATTCACTACGCTTGTAACACATATTTCATCGCCCCAACTCCTGACTGCTATACATATAGGCCAATTTTACGCCTAAAATAGCACAAATAGTTAATATTGGTGTATTTTCATACACTTATCAAAACTTTGGGTTTCTACATAATTTTCTATTTATATGTCCTAATTAGCAATACTATTCAGCTGCATTCTGAGATATATATATTAATGTACACTCTGCACGCCGTCATGCCTGAACAAAACCGAAATGTAGATTTTTTTTGTGAATTTATTAAAAAGAAAAACTGAAATATCACACGGACATAAGTATTGAGACCCTTTGCACAGTATTGAGTACAATATTACACTCAGTCATGCCGGCTGTTACTGTATACCGGCTGTAATCCACATATAGTCTGTAAAAGTGCGAATTACAGTGCCATGCAAATACACGCCTAAGGTATAAGCATAATTATAGGAATTTGTAAGTTTCCAAAAGTAAACCCCAATGTATAATTAATATGATATTCTGCCATCTAGTGGCCGTAATAGGTAATTGTTATGCCACACATTTCTCAAAATGACATACACTGTAGAATATATCTGCAATTCACTACGCTTGTAACACATATTTCATCGCCCCAACTCCTGTCTGCTATACATATAGGACAAATTTACGCCTAAAATAGCACAAATAGTTAATATTGGTGTATTTTCATACACTTATCAAAACTTTGGGTTTCTACATAATTTTCTATTTATATGGCCTAATTAGCAATACTATTCAGCTGCATTCTGAGATATATATATTAATGTACACCCTGCACGCCGTCATGCCTGAACAAAACAGAAATGTAGATTTTTTGTGAATTTATTAAAAAGAAAAACTGAAATATCACACGGACATAAGTATTGAGACCCTTTGCACAGTATTGAGTACAATCAAGGAGAAAATCTGCTACACTGTGAATAAACACAGCTTACAATTTACTGTTAATGACAAAAAAGAGAAAGCAAATATCATGGGCAAATGACACGCAGATAAACCTATGCTTCGAACCGTATCAGGTTTTGTGACATCAAGATTTTCAGGCGCAGTCCTTTGTTCATCGTGTCGTTATCAGATTCCGCAAAGATGCATTTGTCAGCATTATGCTGTTAGCTAACTTAAAGTGTGTTTCCTTTTTTCTGTTTGTGTAAAGTGAGTGCGGTTAGCTTAAAATGTGTTCTTTATTTCCAATTAGTTCTGACAATAAAACATTTTAATGAACATAACACGCTGTATGTAGTCGTACAGATCCTAGGATATAATTATATACCATAACACCTCCAGGCAGCTGCCCCGCAGATAACACCGATGACCCACAAATTCAAGATTTGTATAGCCGTGTATGCGGTCATTATTGCATATATGTATTATACCATTTAGCGCGAGGCTTTCCATTTAAGAAGATTTTACAAAATTTTACGTCTGACATGCAGAATGATCGAGCCATATCAGATTTTGTGACATCAAGATTTTCAGGCGCAGTCCTTTGTTCATCGTGTCGTTATCAGATACCGCAAAGATGCATTTGCCAGCATCATGCTGTTAGCTAACTTAAAATTTGAGCTGTTGTTTTATTGTGAGAAATAAATTTTTTTTTAAATTTTTTACAATATCGTGTCTTTGGTTTTTATTCGTATAAAACACGCCGCTTCTTACTTGTGTTGTAACATTGGGTCATATTATAGCTTGTGTTGTAACATTGGTGCATATTATATATATATATCAGAAATAAGTTGTCCAGTAACTCTTCTGTTTGTGTATATAAGGCAGCCACAAGGAGAAAATCTGCTACACTGTGAATAAACACAGCTTACAATGCCCCACAGATAACAGCTAAATAACTTCTCAGATGCCATCTTCAGGACACAAAAAAGAGAAAGCAAATATCAAACATTCGGCGTTATAAAAACCAATGCCTGGGCACATGACCCGCAATAACCTTCAGGTACAATACATGTACAAACAGAAAAGCTGCCTCTTCTGCTTGTGAAAATAAACATTTATTGGGTACGCAAATACAACAATTGACCTAGGTGTTATAAACCTCTGAACCGCAGTTAACCTAAACATTTAGGTAATGTTCACCATTTAGTTAGTGTTCACCATTTACAAAAACAAATAGACAGCTTTAAGTTCTCCACTATATGAATACACTGAATAAAACACAGCTTGCAGAATCAAACTCGGGCTACGTATAAAATCTAATATAAAACAAATGAGAAAGGTGTTATAAACCACGTGTAAAATAAATACACGACTAGGCTATAATTATAAACATGTGTTATATAAGTTCTCAAAACACAGCTTACAGAATCAAACTCGGACTACGTATAAAAACAAAATACGAGGAATAATATCAAAACTACAACAAATTAAAGTATATCAAACGATATCAAAAGGGGAAATCAGCCAGCCTCAGGGACAGCTGGCTGACAGGAGGAGGGGAGGGGTTACACACTTTGATACACTTTGATAGGGGCGGGGCACCTGTCAGATTGAGTTTGACGAAACCTATGAATTATACACTACTGTTATGTGTGACAGCGACCAACGATCAAGCCCCTGCTGGGAGATCGTTAGTCGCTGAAGAAAGTCAAGAACTTTATTTCGTCGCTGGATCTCCCGTGGACATCGCTGGATCGGCGTGTGTGACACTGATCCAGCGATGTCTTCACTGGTAACCAGGGAAAACATCGGGTAACTAAGCGCAGGGCCGCGCTTAGTAACCCGATGTTTACCCTGGTTACCATCCTAAAAGTAAAAAACAAACAAACAGTACATACTTACCTAACGCTGTCTGTCCCCGGCGCTGTGCTCTGCACTCCTCCTGTACTGGCTGTGAGCGTCGGTCAGCCGGAAAGCAGAGCGGTGACGTCACCGCTCTGCTTTCCGGCCGCTGGTTAAAACCATTACTACCACATTTTTTGTTCTAGATTTCTTTTAGTGTTTCTTAGCTATGTTTATGGACATTCTTCCCTACGCTCTAGCATTCCAGCTCTAGCTGTTGATAAAAAAGATGGTGGTCTCAGATTTTGTATTGACTTTCTTGAAACTTAACTGAATTACTGTAAGGAATCAATATCCTCTGCTACTCATCCCTGAGCTCTACAACCAGCTGCTGGGAGCCATTTGATTCACCAAACGTTATCTCATGGATGCGTATAACCTGATCCGTATCACAGAAGGAGATGAGAGAACTGCATTTTAACACACCGAGAGTCACTATGAGTATCTTGTGATGCCTTTTGGGTTAAGTAATGCACTGGCTGTTTCTCAGAATTTTGTTAATGACATATTTAAAGATATCAGTGGTCAATATGTGGTGTTCTATTTGGATGACATATTGGTTTATTCACCTGATATTAGCTCACATATCCAACATACTGTACATACTGTAGTCCAAAAACTCTGATAATTCTTTATTGGCTAAACTTGAAATATGTGTTTGAAAACGTGTTGAAAAATTAAATTTCTTGTGGTATATTTTGTCTTTTAAAGGCTTCATCATGGACCCCTCTAAGGTCCAACCCATTAAGGAGTGGGTGCAAACCAAGTCTCTGAAACCCTTGCAGCATTTTCTTGGGTTTGCAAACTAGTATCGTAAATTTATTAAAAATGTTTTCAAGACTGCCCAACCACTCACTGACTTGACTAAGAAGGGGAAGATGTGGTTAATTGGAAACCTGAGGCAATCCATACCTTCTCTGAGTAAAAAAATCTTTATTATCTGACCATATACTGTTTGAGCCTGATCTGTTTATTGTGGAGGTTGATGCCTCTGAGGTAAAGATCGGAGCAGTGTTACCACAAAGTACTCTCATTCAACATCGTCCATGCGTTTTCTTTTCATGAAAATTTTCAACTGCCGATAGGAATTACATCATCTGTAAGTGTTAATTATTGGCAAATAAGTGGGCGCTCAAGGAATGGTGTCACTTTGTCAAAGATGTCAAACATAAAGTGACTGCTATCAGGGACCACAAAAATCTGACTTATTTGGAATCAGGTAAGAGACTCAACCCTCGGAAAGCAAGATGGACGTTGTTATTTTCTAGATTTGATTTTTTTATGACGTTCAGACCTGGTACTACGAACATAAAAGCTGATGCACTCTCCTGGAGTTTCTGTCCTGCACAGTCTGAAGACTCTGAACCAGTTCGTATTCTAGTTGAGGTTATACTTGGGTCATCTGTTTCTTTAGATCTTGCAGAAGAGATTCGTAGATCAAGAGCAATCTACACTGACACTACTCCTACCCAAAAACTATTTGTTCCTCCCCAGTTTAACCTACATATTTTTCAGGAGTCTCATGATTCTGTGCTTACAGGTCACCCTGCTATAAACAATACCATCCAACTGATAGCCAGGAATTTTTGGTGAACAACCATACTTAAAGACTGCAGGGAATATTTGCTTGCTTGTGAAACTTGTGCCCAAGCCAAGACGCCCCAAACCCGTCTCGCTGGTTTTATCCAGCCCTCACCCACTCCTACAATTCCTTGGACCCATTTCTTCACTGACCTCCCACCCTCAAATGGGAAGACTTTTATTTGGGTGGTGGTTGACAGGTTCAATAAACTGTATTATTTTTTCCCCTCTGTGGGATTTCATGATGTTAAGGAAAATATACTTTACAACCTGGGGACTCAGTTAATTTCCAAATTTTGGAGGGCATTCTATAAAAATATCAATATTAAGTTGTCTTTTTCTTCTGCCTACCACCCAGAGACCAATGGTCAGAAAGAACATACTAATCAAACACTTGAGCAATATCTTCAGTGTTATGTGTCTAATCATTTGTGAAATGTGAAACATCTGCTGCTAGCTGAATTTGCTAGCAAATCATAAATGCATAGAACCCATTAAAACCACTCAATTTTTCTGTAATCTTGGATTGCATCCACTGTGATGCTAGAGGTTGAAAAATATGTGGATAAATTAAAGGTTATCTGGTCTGAGGTCAAAGACAACCTGAAGATGGAGCAGAATGGTCAGGCCTCAGCTACTAATAAGAAATGCTCTAGAGGCCCAAACTTTGTAGTTGGGGTCAAGGTATGGTTGTCCAGGAAAAATATAAAGCTTAGGATTCCTTCTGCTAAGCTGGGTCCCAAATTTATTGGTCCTTACGAAATAACTGAGGTCATTAACCCTGCAGCTTTCCGCCTGAAACTTCCTCCATCTTTTAAGATGCCCAATGTATTTTATAAGTCTCTCCTCAAGCCATATCATTCCCCAGTTCACCCAGTTGTAAGGGTTGGCCAGGGCGGTAGTCATGGCTGAGAGCAATCCCTGTATCACACCCTTGCCTCCAATCACAATACAATTATGTATTTCCTTCTGGGTACCTGTGGCCTGGGTCTCTGCGCCGTCAGGGTCCACCCTGGGCTGCCGAAGGCTCAATATAGATGGTACCCCACAAAGGGAGACAAAGTCCAGATTAAATTTAACAACAACAGCTTTACTTGGTTTTGTACGCAGCATATCCATATTTTTTACAGCGTGAACATCAGGTTTCACAGTACACAATTCTGTCTCTTTCCTGCGTTCCTGTTCCTATCACTAAGCTCGCTTCCGGGATGAACCGCACTATTCGGTTCCTCTACTTCCCCCCTAGCCAATCTTATGTTGTTCGGGAGATCCCTCAGCCACTTTGCGCCGATTTTGAGGGCCTCAGACCACACCATAAGCCGCCACATGAGTGACCTGCCCGTACTGCTTACTCTTCCTGTAGCAACTGCAGTCCCACTTATACTGCACCACTAGCACTGCTGCACTGTTTCCACTGCTGATGTTGCACCCAGAAACTAGATGGCTGGGCCCTTTCCTTGTGGCAAACGTTATGTGACACGGTGTTGCTCAGGGGCTATAGAGTCCTTCTGCGCTCAACTGATGCCCTGGCCCCTCACTGACTCTACCAGGAAGTCTTCCCTGCCTTATCCACCGTGCCCCTCCTATGTTTAACTATTTGCATGGCTCACAGTCCTCCAGGTAAATAAGGTAAAATGTCTCAGACATGCTATTATTTACATGTATATGTATTGGGTCAGCATTGGGCCCTCTTCTTTTTAACATATTTATTAATGACCTTGTAGGGGGCATACAGAGCAGAATTTCAATATTTGCAGATGACAACTCTGCAGGGTAATCAATACAGAGGAGGACAATTTTATATTACAGGATAATTTATGTAAACTAGAAGCTTGGGCTGATAAATGGCAAATGAGCTTTAATGGGGATAAATATAATATAATAATTTTTATTTATATAGCGCCAACATATT
Organism: Ranitomeya imitator; assembly: GCF_032444005.1. Lineage (NCBI taxonomy): Eukaryota > Metazoa > Chordata > Amphibia > Anura > Dendrobatidae > Ranitomeya > Ranitomeya imitator. Next base: position 667,868,799 of record NC_091283.1, read on the forward strand.
CCGCAGCGCTTTACAAATTATAGAGGGGACTTGTACAGACAATAGACATTACAGCATAACAGAAATACAGTTCAAAACAGATACCAGGAGGAATGAGGGCCCTGCTCGCAAGCTTACAGACTATGAGGAAAAGGGGAGACACAAGAGGTGGATGGATAAATGTAAGGTCATGCACTTGGGTAGAAGTAATAAGATGTATAATTATGTGCTTAATTCTAAAACTCTGGGCAAAACCGTCAATGAAAAAAACCTGGGTGTATGGGTGGATGACAAACTCACATTTAGTGGCCAGTGTCAGGCAGCTGCTACAAAGGCAAATAAAATAATGGGATGCATTAAAAGCGACATAGATGCTCATGAGGAGAACATAATTTTACCTCTATACATGTCACTAGTTCGACCACACTTAGAATACTGTGTACAGTTCTGGTCTCCGGTGTATAAGAAAGACATAGCTGAACTAGAGCAGGTGCAGAGAAGAGCGACCAAGGTTATTAGAGGACGGGGGGGGGGGGGGGATCTGCAATACCAAGATAGGTTATTACACTTGGGGCTATTTAGTTTGGAAAAACGAAGGCTAAGGGGTGATCTTATTTTAATATATAAATATATGAGGGGACAGTACAAAGACTTTTCTGATGATCTATTTAATCATAGACCTGAAACATGGACAAGGGAGCATCCTCTACGTCTGGAGGAAAGAAGGTTTAAGCATAATAACAGATGTGGATTCTTTACTGTAAGAGCAGTGAGACTATGGAACTCTCTGCCGTATGATGTTGTAATGAGCGATTCATTACTTACGGTAAATTTAAGAGACTGGATGCCTTTCTTGAAAAGTATAATGTTACAGGTTATATATACTAGATTACTTGATAGGGCGTTGATCCAGGGAACTAGTCTGATTGCCGTATGTGGAGTCGGGAAGGAATTTCTTTGCCCAATGTGGAGCTTACTCTTTGCCACATGGTGTTTTTTTGCCATCCTCTGGATCAACAAGTTAGGGCATGTTAGGTTAGGCTATGGGTTGAACTAGTTGGACTTAAAGTCTTCCTTCAACCTTAATAACTATGTTACTATATATATATATATATATATATATATATATATACACACATTTTGATGACTGTTTTGGCCAAGCTATCTTCCCCCTCCTTTGGGGAGTAGTAAGGGCTTCCCTCTGCCATTGAGGATTCGGAACAGTCCTCCAAGAAATGTCCCCGTGCAATGAGCACAACATTGTACACAGTTTTTCTTTTTTGAATCACCGGCATGTGTCCATGCCGCTCTACTAGATCCATCACACTCCCGTGGATTTAAGGGGACTCTGCAGCCGCAGAGCCTGTAGGCTGCAAAGATGCAGCAGTAGCAGAACTGGAACCAGGCATAGGGGCAGCACAGGGTACCACGGGTTCTTGTCTCGACCCCAGATTTCTTTCCGAGCCATTATCCTCGGTACTCAAAGCCACCGGCACTGTATAGTAACCTCAGGGGCAGTTCTCCTTATAGACAGAGACCCAATCCCCTTCTCGCAAGGGTCTCCTGAACCTTACGGAGGCAGCATTAACATACACTTTGTCGTGGGTGCCAACCTCCCATATAAATCCACAACCGCGATCAATTTTGGTGAACACAAGTTGACTGTGGGTATGACGCCCTCTCCTTGCTGACGCAGCTGTGCCCAGATCTCCTTTTCTCACTGCTTCTTTTCTGCGATTATGCTCGCAATCCAGTCAGACTGCTCTGATTTAGGAAAAGGGCCCTCCTTGCCCTGATAGAAGTGTTAGGTACCCAGCACTGGGTCGGTGCTAGATGTAGGCCTAGCCTCCCACTGATGATGAGCACTGGAGAGATCGATAGGCTTGGTCGTGGGGACCGGAGACCAGAGGATAGTCTGGTCAGATGGGGTAGAGGACCGCGGCAGAGAACAACCTTTGGGGTCAAAGGCTGTAATTGACTCACCGCGGTGGATCTCGATGGGCCTGCTGTGCCCATCCCGCGTATGACTAATCCTTCTGTGGACGCTGTTAAACTCTCCAGCTCCTGGTGATGCAGTTCCAGATGAATCACTTCTTCCAGTTCAAGCCCTCTGAGGCTGTCACTGACTCTGGTCCCCACGGATGCTGCAACACTGGCTCCGGACAATGGAGGTTGCAAGAGTGATGCATTACTGCCGGCACCGTGTCCCATTATGGTGTTGGACAGCTGCATCCAAGGTCCTCTTCTGGGCCCTACCGTTCCAGGGTGGGGTCACTTCTGGCCATTTCCTAGCAAGCAGTTTAAGGAAGCAAGGTGCCATCTGCCCCCAGCGCATCCTCCGGGGCAGGACGAGGGACATTGCTTGACAGGTTTTTGTGCCATCACTGCACTGTCACGTCCATGAAGGGTGAAGCACAGTAGCTGTCTTCTTCCTTGGTGCCATACTCCGCCATCTTCATGGCCGCAATCTTGGTCACCATCAAGTTTTCAGGCAAATTTGTTATTTCAGTCACATTTAAAGTGCCCGTCTCTCCTCGCAATTTCTTCGCCTTGCAATGTGTCAGCCAGACTTCCAGTCTGAGGAGGAGGACTTCCAGTCTCATCTTCTCTTGTCATCTCTCACAGGATTCCCATACTGCACGATTTCGGCATCCTGCCAGCTATGCCAAGTTTAACCCTCCGTCACATACAACTAATCTGACAGGCGCTTCTCTTTTACTTTCATTTCTCCTTCCTCACCAGATTGTGAGGAAACCCCCTCCCTCCAGGTAGTCTCCTGTCTCTTGAAGGTCTGTGAAACCTGATACCACAGTTGGATTTCAGAGCTTCAGGGGAGAGGATATAGCTGCACAGATCTCTCAGGCTCATTGTATGTGAATACGTCACATTCAGTAAGGTTGGTATTTTATGTTTTTATTCATCACAATAGTTTATTTAGCTTGTTTTATGAATGTATAGCACAAAATGTGAGGATATTTCATAGAAATAAGGGAGATTTTATAAAAGAAAGTGTGCTGCTCAGGCATATACAGTAGTTCCCTAACATATTCCTTCTCTTGCTTCAGATTATCTGCTGAAATGGAGAGGAAAATGTACAATTTATCCAAACAACTTGATGTTGAGGAAGTAACAAACATGCTGTTAGATGATAGAGACCTCACACTGAATGAGGATTTAGGAGAGGAAAGTGAGATTGATTCTCATGATGAGGTGGAAGAATGTGTCCTGGATTCTGAAACAGAGCAAGATGGTGACAGTGGTGAGGATGAAGAAGTTGGATCATATTATATTGGAAAAGATAAAAATACTAAATGGAACAAGAAGCCATTCCAGAAAAAACGTAGGGAACCTTTAAACATTATTACTCACCTTCCTGCAGTAATAGGAACTGCACGTAATGCAAAAACTGCAGTTGAATGCTGGAACAGTATATTTACAGATGACATTCTGGACTCTATTGTCACATATACCAACCAATATATAGACATTATAAAGGACAAGTACATCTGCAACAGAACCATCAAGCCCACAGATGAAATAGAACTGCGTGTTTTTTTTGGATTACTGTACCTTGCAGGAGCTTATAGGGCAAATAGACAAAGTTTGGAGGAACTTTGGGGTAAAGATGGGGATGGAGTTGAAAAATTTAGCCTTGTTATGTCCATAAACAGATTCAAGATTCTAATTCGTTGCCTTCGGTTTGACGACAGAACTACCCGAACCAAATGCAAAACACATGACCGACTTGCTCCAATTCGTGATATATTTCAAAGATTTGTTGTAAACTGTAAACAAAGTTATTACCCTGGAGAGAATCTCACTATTGACGAAATGCTCCCTGGTTTTCGTGGTAGATGTGCCTTTCGTCAATATATTCCATCAAAGCCAAACAAATATGGAATAAAAATGTATGCCCTTGTTGATGCCAGTAAGACCTACACTTACAACCTGGAAGTTTATGCAGGAAAACAACCAGAAGGTCTTACTGTGTGAGCAACAAACCCATTGATATTGTAAAAAGACTGGCTGAACCCTTATTTGGATGGGGTCGCAATATTACAGCTGACAATTGGTTGACAAGTTGTGATCTGATTATCTGAAAATTCAGAAGCTGTCATATGTGGGAACTATAAGAAAAAACAAAAGGGAATTGCCGCCACAGTTTGTAAGTGTGAAAGAGAGACAACAGTACAGCAGTATGTTTGCATTCCATAATGGAAAGGCTTTAGTTTCCTATGTACCACATGCCAAAAAAATCGTACTTCTTCTATCAACACTTCATGATGATGCTGCCATCGATCCTGGGACTGGGGCAGAAAAAAACCCAGAGATAATTACATTTTACAATGCCACCAAACGGGGTGTGGATACAGCAGATCAGATGTGCTCCACTTTCAACGTCAGCAGAAACATCAAACGCTGGCCAATGGTCATATTTTTTGCTATGTTGAATTTGGGTGGTATAAATTCACAAGTAATTTATCTTGAAAACAAGCTTGAACCACTCCGTAGACGATTGTATCTGAAAAAATTGGCCCATGAACTAGTACTTGGAGAGCTACGCAGGAGAAGCGTGAAAACAATCGGTATCCCCTCTCGCCTTCAAGTTCAGCTCAAAAGGTTCCGCCCAGAAGATGATGGTGAAAAGTCACCATCTGCACCACCTCACAAAAGAAGGAGATGCACCACCTGCCAAACGGAAAGCGGAACCAGAAGGCTTTCAAATTATGAATGTCTCAAATGTCATAAAGCAATTTGCCTGACACATGCAAAAATGGTGTGTAATTCTTGCTATTTGCTCTGCAAGTGTGACTTTTCTGGGGAAACCTCAGCATCTACTTCTGATTGAATATGTTTTTCATAGTACTTAAGGTACCTTAAAATTAAGTTTGTGTTCAAAAATTTTCTTTGTACATTTTTTTGAGAGAGTCGAACTGGGGACTATTTGGCGGGAGTTTTGAAAAGTTTGTATTTCATAGTTATTAGTTTTATGTTAAGTAAATGTTTTTTTTTGCAACTGATTATGTGTAGTCTCTTTTATTACATCCCTATGAAGGTCACTGATCACTTTTAGAGCACTGAAATTGCAAACATTAGATATTATAGGTATTTTTCCAGCAGGCGCCTGACAGGCACATTGTATGTGAACTCGTTAGTCCAAATATTGTATGTGACGGAGGGTTAAGGGTTGGCCAGGGCGATAGTCATGGCTGAGAGCAATCCCTGTATCACACCCTGGCTTCCCCTCACAATACACTAATGTCTTTCCTTCTGTGTACCTGTGTCCTGGGTCTCTGCACTGTCAGGGTCCACCCTGGGCTGCTGAAGGCTCCTTAAAGACGGTACCACACAAAGGAAGAAAAAGTCCAGCTCAACTTTAACAACAGCTTTTCTTGATTCTGTATGTAGCACATCCATATTCTTTACAGCATAAACATCAGGTTTCACAGTACACAATTCTGTATCTTTCCCTGCATTCCTGTTCCTGTCCTCAGCGTCCTCCCTGTCCAGTATCACATTGTTTGTTCGGGAGATCCCTCAGCCATTTCACACCGGTTCTGAGTTCCTCAGCCCACGCCATAAGCCGCCACATGAGTGACCTGCCCATACTGCTTACTCTTCCTGTAGCAACTGCAGTCCCACTTATACTGCACTGCTAGCACTGTTCCACCCAGAAACTAGATGGCCAGGCCCTTTTCTTGTGGCAAATGTTACGTGACACTGTGTTGCCCAGGGGCTATAGAGCCAGGAAGTCTTCCCTGCCTTATCCACCGTGCCCCTCCTACTGTATGTTTAACTATTTACTATCTGAAACTCCTATACTGTTTTCCTACTATACTATGTACAGTCCAATGATCTCTGCATCCATCTTGTAGCTGAACTAAGCACTGCACTTTCCCTATAGTAAAACAATATACACTGTGCAGCACAGCAGCAGCTAGAATACTATAAAATAAATACACTTGGCACATATCTATATATATATAATTGTCTAAGGGTTTTTCCGTCTGTCTGTCTTTCTGTCTGTCCTGGAAATCCCGCGTCTCTGATTGGTCGAGGCCGCCAGGCCTCGACCAATCAGCGACGGGCACAGCGATGATGATGTCATAAAGGACGTAGACATCCCGTGTCTCTGATTGGTCGAGGCTGCCAGGCCTTGACCAATCAGCAACGGGCACGGTGACGATGATGTCATAATGGTTGCCATGGCGACGATGTCATAAAGGTTGCCTCGACCAATCAGTGACGGGCACAGCGACGATGATGTCAATGGTTGCCATGGCGACGATGATGTCATAAAGGTTGCCTCGACCAATCAGCAACGGGCACAGCTACGATGTCATAAAGGATGTAGAAATCCCACGTTTGATTCAGCAACGGGCACAGTATCGACGTAGATGTCATAATGGTTGCCATGGCGACGATGATGTCATAAAGGTTGCCTCGACCAATCAGCGACGGGCACAGTCTGCCGCGAATTCTGGAATCATTGTCCATATACTACGGGGACACTGGCCCCACGTGATGCTCCATACTGTATAATGACCCCACATGATGCTGTATACTGTATAATGGCCACACATGATGCTGCGTACTGTATAATGGCCACACATGATGCTCCATCTATATAATTGTCTAAGGGTTTTTCCGTTTGTCTGTCTTTCTGTCTGTCTATCTGTCTGTCCTGGAAATCCCGCTTCTCTGATTGGTCGAGGCCGCCAGGCCTCGACCAATCAGCGACGATAATGTCATAAAGGACGTAGATATCCCGCGTCTCTGATTCAGCGACGGGCACAGTATCGACGTAGATGTCATAATGGTTGCCATGGCGACGATGATGTCATAAAGGTTGCCTCGACCAATCAGCGACGGGCACAGTCTGCTGCGAATTCTGGAATCATCATTGTCCATATACTACGGGGACATGCATATTCTAGAATACCCGATGGGTTAGAATCGGGCCACAATCTAGTATGTATATATATATATATATATATATATATATATATATATATATATATACAGTGCCTACAAGTAGTATTCAACCCCCTGCAGATTTAGCAGGTTTAATAAGATGCAAATAAGTTAGAGCCTTCAAACTTCAAACAAGAGCAGGATTTATTAACAGATGCATAAATCTTACAAACCAAAAAGTTTTGTTGCTGTTAAATTTTTATAAATTTTAAACATAAAAGTGTGGGTCAATTGTTATTCAACCCCTAGGTTTAATATTTTGTGGAATAACCTTTGTTTGCAATTACAGCTAATTATCGTCTTTTATAAGACCTGATCAGGCTGGCACAGGTCTCTGGAGTTATCTTGGCCCACTCTTCCATGCAGATCTTCTCCAAGTTATCTAGGTTCTTTGGGTGTCTCATGTGGACTTTAATCTTGAGCTCCTTCCACAAGTTTTCAATTGGGTTAAGGTCAGGAGACTGACTAGGCCACTGCAACACCTTGATTTTTTGCCTCTTGAACCAGGCCTTGGTTTTCTTGGCTGTGTGCATTGGGTCGTTGTCTTGTTGGAAGATGAAATGACGACCCATCTTAAGATCCTTGATGGAGGAGCGGAGGTTCCTGGCCAAAATCTCCAGGTAGGCCGTGCTATCCATCTTCCCATGGATGCGGACCAGATGGCCAGGCCCCTTGGCTGAGAAACAGCCCCACAGCATGATGCTGCCACCACCATGCTTGACTGTAGGGATGGTATTCTTGGGGTCATATGCAGTGCCATCCAGTCTCCAAACGTCACGTGTGTGGTTGGCACCAAAGATCTCGATCTTGGTCTCATCAGACCAGAGAACCTTGAACCAGTCAGTCTCAGAGTCCTCCAAGTGATCATGAGCAAACTGTAGACGAGCCTTGACATGACGCTTTGAAAGTAAAGGTACCTTACGGGCTCGTCTGGAACGGAGACCATTGCGGTTGAGTACGTTACTTATGGTATTGACTGAAACCAATGTCCCCACTGCCATGAGATCTTCCCGGAGCTCCTTCCTTGTTGTCCTTGGGTTAGCCTTGACTCTTCGGACAAGCCTGGCCTCGGCACGGGAGGAAACTTTCAAAGGCTGTCCAGGCCGTGGAAGGCTAACAGTAGTTCCATAAGCCTTCCACTTCCGGATGATGCTCCCAACAGTGGAGACAGGTAGGCCCAACTCCTTGGAAAGGGTTTTGTACCCCTTGCCAGCCTTGTGACCCTCCACGATCTTGTCTCTGATGGCCTTGGAATGCTCCTTTGTCTTTCCCATGTTGACCATGTTTGAGTGCTGTTCACAAGTTTGGGGAGGGTCTTAAATAGTCAGAAAAGGCTGGAAAAAGAGATAATTAACCCAAACATGTGAAGCTCATTGTTCTTTGTGCCTGAACTACTTCTTAATACTTTAGGGGAACCAAACAGAATTCTGGTGGGTTGAGGGGTTGAATAATAAATGACCCTCTGAAGACTTTTCACAATTTAAAAAAAAAATAAACAAAGAAATAACATTCTTTTTTGCTACAGTGCATTTCACACTTCCAGGCTGATCTACAGTCCAAATGTCACAATGCCAAGTTAATTCCAAATGTGTAAACCTGCTAAATCTGCAGGGGGTTGAATACTACTTGTAGGCACTGTATAATATATATATATATATATATATATATATATATATATATACAGTGGGGCAAAAAAGTATTTAGTCAGTCAGCAATAGTGCAAGTTCCACCACTTAAAAAGATGAGAGGCGTCTGTAATTTACATCATAGGTAGACCTCAACTATGGGAGACAAACTGAGAAAAAAAAATCCAGAAAATCACATTGTCTGTTTTTTTAACATTTTATTTGCATATTATGGTGGAAAATAAGTATTTGGTCAGAAACAAAATTTCATCTCAATACTTTGTAATATATCCTTTGCTGGCAATGACAGAGGTCAAACGTTTTCTGTAAGTCTTCACAAGGTTGCCACACACTGTTGTTGGTATGTTGGCCCATTCCTCCATGCAGATCTCCTCTAGAGCAGTGATGTTTTTGGCTTTTCGCTTGGCAACACGGACTTTCAACTCCCTCCAAAGGTTTTCTATAGGGTTGAGATCTGGAGACTGGCTAGGCCACTCCAGGACCTTGAAATGCTTCTTACGAAGCCACTCCTTCGTTGCCCTGGCGGTGTGCTTTGGATCATTGTCATGTTGAAAGACCCAGCCACGTTTCATCTTCAATGCCCTTGCTGATGGAAGGAGGTTTGCACTCAAAATCTCACAATACATGGCCCCATTCATTCTTTCATGTACCCGGATCAGTCGTCCTGGCCCCTTTGTAGAGAAACAGCCCCAAAGCATGATGTTTCCACCACCATGCTTTACAGTAGGTATGGTGTTTGATGGATGCAACTCAGTATTCTTTTTCCTCCAAACACGACAAGTTGTGTTTCTACCAAACAGTTCCAGTTTGGTTTCATCAGACCATAGGACATTCTCCCAAAACTCCTCTGGATCATCCAAATGCTCTCTAGCAAACTTCAGACGGGCCCGGACATGTACTGGCTTAAGCAGTGGGACACGTCTGGCACTGCAGGATCTGAGTCCATGGTGGCGTAGTGTGTTACTTATGGTAGGCCTTGTTACATTGGTCCCAGCTCTCTGCAGTTCATTCACTAGGTCCCCCCGCGTGGTTCTGGGATTTTTGCTCACCGTTGCGTGGAGCCCCAGATCGAGAGAGATTATCAGTGGTCTTGTATGTCTTCCATTTTCTAATTATTGCTCCCACTGTTGATTTCTTCACTCCAAGCTGGTTGGCTATTGCAGATTCAGTCTTCCCAGCCTGGTGCAGGGCTACAATTTTGTTTCTGGTGTCCTTTGACAGCTCTTTGGTCTTCACCATAGTGGAGTTTGGAGTCAGACTGTTTGAGGGTGTGCACAGGTGTCTTTTTATACTGATAACAAGTTTAAACAGGTGCCATTACTACAGGTAATGAGTGGAGGAAAGAGGAGACTCTTAAAGAAGAAGTTACAGGTCTGTGAGAGCCAGAAATCTTGATTGTTTGTTTCTGACCAAATACTTATTTTCCACCATAATATGCAAAAAAAATGATAAAAAAAACAGACAATGTGATTTTCTGGATTTTTTTTCTCAGTTTGTCTCCCATAGTTGAGGTCTACCTATGATGTAAATTACAGACGCCTCTCATCTTTTTAAGTGGTGGAACTTGCACTATTGCTGACTGACTAAATACTTTTTTGCCCCACTGTATATATATATATATAACATACACAGTACTAGACAACGATATGTATACAGTAATAATAGATCACGTTTAACCAGGACATAATTAAAGAGATAGGGGCGCACATCAGTCCTTGTAACCCCTTACACAGTCACAAATCCTCGTCCACCTCCTGTTAAAACAAGATCCCTGTACAGGAGTTAAAGGGAATTGGGATTTCCCTGGAGTCTACCAGACAGAGTGGCTTGTGCCAAGTCTTCCTGAGGCAGACTTTTAACCTGTGGCCTCGGTCAGACATTATAAATTGCTAAAATACCATTGAAGAGTAATGGGGAAGTGCTGCTGTTCTAGACTTCTGCAGTGTGGTCTTCAGACTTCCCTGACCCTCCCTGGTAACGGAATGTCAGCATCAGCCTCCTCCAAGTCTCGTTTTGCCCCTACTCTTGCAGATGCATTGCCTCTGCCTGAATTTTTTTCTTTTTCATAATCTTGAAGATTAGTGTTTTTTTTCTGAATATATTTTCAAAGTGGGGTAGTAGCCATTCTGTCCTTTACACCATTCGTCCATCCAGCAGAGGGGATATTATTTCACATGAATTAAGTGACTGTCTGAATATGTAATAAGCCATGAAGTAAAATTATAACCTTTATTGAAAACATCTGAATAAAAACATATAAATTAAAAATGAAGATACATTAACACAAAGGTACTACTTAATTAGGCTATACACCCTCTTTAAATAGACTAGTGTCTTAAAAAAGAACCTAACCTAAATGGCTAAAATACCTAATATATGTCATGAGCCGACAGTCTGCCCTGTGCAAAAAGACAGTCAAGAGCACATGGTATAGCTTAGCAATATATAGCTATAGAAAACCCCCAAAATACTAGTGAGGTAAGGTATAAATAAATAAATAATATCTGCAGGCGGTATGTGGGATAATCAAATTGTTACTACTAAATGCTGTCACAGGTCTCTGAATAGTAAATATAGAGGAGACATAACATAAATAATGTGCATAATACAGTAATAATGTGTCTGAAACGACTACACTAGCATTAAATATATCTCCAGGTGGATATGTTGCATAATAGCAGATATAAGTACTAGCAAAGACATATAAACATGTCTTCACTGAAAAAGATGCCTAGAACAGAGACTAAATAGCAAATGTCAAAGTGTCCAAGAGAAACTGTCTCAGAGATAGGCGCCTCTCACTAAGGCAAAAATATAGATAGCAACAGGTTATAGCAGTGTAGACATGCATATAGACACGTGTTCATTAGAAGAGATGTTTAATTTTGTCGAAAAAAGCAGATCACAGACATGGCACAGAACTAAAGTCATTTCAAATGGCAACTTTCTGGCTTTAAGAAACACTAAACAAATAAAGAACAAAAAATGTGGTAGTCAGTAATGGCTACTTTTTTAGACCGAGCAAAGGGAAAAAATTATGGAATCACTCAATTCTGAGGAAAGAATTATGGAATCATGAAAAACAAACAAAAAAACACTCCAAAACATCACTAGTATTTTGTTGCACCACCTCTGGCTTTTATAACAGCTTGCATTCTCTGAGGCATGGACTTAATGAGTGTAAAACAGTACTCTTCATCAATCTGGCTCCAACTTTCTCTGATTGCTGTTGCCAGGTAAGATTTGCAGGTTGGAGCCATGTCTTGGACCATTTTCTTCAACTTCCACCAAAGATTTTCAATTGGATTGAGATCCGGACTATTTGCAGGCCATGACACTGACCTTATGTGTCCTTTTTCAAGGAATGTTTGCACAGTTTTTGCTCTATGGCAAATTGCATTATCATCTTGAAAAATGATTTCATCATCCCCAAACAACCTTTCAAATGATAAGAAAAGTGTCCAAAATATCAACGTAAATTTGTGTATTTATTGAAGATGTAATGACAGCCATCTCCCCAGTGCCTTTACCTGACATGCAGCCCTATATCATCAATGACTGTGGAAATTTGCATGTTCTCTTCAGGCAGTCATCTTTATAAATCTCATTGGAATGGCACCAAACAAAAGTTCCAGCATCATCAGTTTGCCCAATGCAGATTCGCGATTCATCAATGAATACAGTTAGGGCCAGAAATATTTGGACAGTGACACAAGTTTTGTTATTTTAGCTGTTTACAAAAACATGTTCAGAAATACAATTATATATATAATATGGGCTGAAAGTGCACACTCCCAGCTGCAATATGATAGTTTCCACATCCAAATCGGAGAAAGGGTTTAGGAATCATAGCTCTGTAATGCATAGCGTCCTCTTTTTCAAGGGACCAAAAGTAATTGGACAATGGACTCTAAGGGCTGCAATTAACTCTGAAGGCGTCTCCCTCGTTAACCTGTAATCAATGAAGTAGTTAAAAGGTCAGGGGTGGATTACAGGTGTGTGGTTTTGCATTTGGAAGCTGTTGCTGTGAGCAGACAACATGTGGTCAAAGGAACTCTCAATTGAGGTGAAGCAGAACATCCTGAGGCTGAAAAAAAAGAAAAAATCCATCAGAGAGATAGCAGACATGCTTGGAGTAGCAAAATCAACAGTTGGGTACATTCTGAGAAAAAAGGAATTGACTGGTGAGCTTGGGAACTCAAAAAGGCCTGGGCGTCCACGGATGACAACAGTGGTGGATGATCGCCGCATACTTAATTTGGTGAAGAAGAACCCGTTCACAACATCAACTGAAGTCCAGAACACTCTCAGTGAAGTAGGTGTATCTGTCTCTAAGTCAACAGTAAAGAGAAGACTCCATGACAGTAAATACAAAGGGTTCACATCTAGATGCAAACCATTCATCAATACCAAAAATAGACAGGCCAGAGTTAAATTTGCAGAAAAACACCTCAAGAAGCCAGCTCAGTTCTGGAAAAGTATTCTATGGACAGATGAGACAAAGATCAACCTGTACCAGAATGATGGGAAGAAAAAAGTTTGGAGAAGAAAGGGAACGGCACATGATCCAAGGCACACCACATCCTCTGTAAAACATGGTGGAGGCAACGTGATGGCATGGGCATGCATGGCTTTCAATGGCACTGGGTCACTTGTGTTTATTGATGACATAAGTGCAGACAAGAGTAGCCGGATGAATTCTGAAGTGTACCGGGATATACTTTCAGCCCAGATTCAGCCAAATGCTGCAAAGTTGATTGGACGGCGCTTCATAGTACAGATGGACAATGACCCCAAGCATACAGCCAAAGCTACCCAGGAGTTCATGAGTGCCAAAAAGTGGAACATTCTGCAATGGCCAAGTCAATCTCCAGATCTAAACCCAATTGAGCATACATTTCACTTGCTCAAATCCAGACTTAAGACGGAAAGACCCACAAACAAGCAAGACCTGAAGGCTGCGGCTGTAAAGGCCTGGCAAAGCATTAAGAAGGAGGAAACCCAGCGTTTGGTGATGTCCATGGGTTCCAGACTTAAGGCAGTGATTGCCTCCAAAGGATTTGCAACAAAATATTGAAAATAAAAATATTTTGTTTGGGTTATGTTTATTTGTCCAATTACTTTTGACCTCCTAAAATGTGGAGTGTTTGTAAAGAAATGTGTACAATTCCTACATTTTCTATCAGATATTTTTGTTCAACCCTTCAAATTAAACGTTACAATCTGCACTTGAATTCTGTTGTAGAGGTTTCATTTCAAATCCAATGTGGTGGCATGCAGAGCCCAACTCGCGAAAATTGTGTCACTGTCCAAATATTTCTGGCCCTAACTGTATGACTTTCAATCCAGTCATCCACAGTCCACGATTGCTTTTCCTTAACCCATTGTTATCTTGTTTTTTTCTGTTTAGGTGTTAATAATTGCTTTCATTTAGCTTTTCTGTATGTAAATCCCATTTCCTTTGGGCGGTTTCTTACAGTTCGGTCACACACGTTGACTCTAGTTTCCACCCATTCATTCCTCATTTGTTTTGCTGTGCATTTCCTGTTTTGGAGACATATTGTTTAAAGTTTTCGGTCTTGACACTTTGATGTCTTCCTTGGTACCAGTTTGTTTGCCTTTAACAATCTTCGCATGTTGTTTGTATTTGGTCCAGATTTTAGACACAGCTGACTGTGAACAACCAACATCTTTTGCAACATTGCGTGATGATTTACCCTCTTTTAAGAGTTTGATAATCCTCTCCTTTGTTTCAATTGAGTAACAGGACCTCCCCCCCCCCAGGAAGAAGCTATAAGCGAAACGCACGTCAGGGACCGACACTGCCTTTACTAGGTCGTATACCCTCTGTATAGCTATATTAGAACCACTTATCCTGTTACTCCTGTCTGCCGCTATTTATATTTCTGCCGTACTTAGAGGCGTTTGCCTCTTGGACATTTTGATATTTGCTGCTAAACCTGTAATGTGCTGCTGCAGTGCAGTATAGAGCAACCTCCACCAGGGGGTGCTGATTAAGGAAAGGAGGCTGCACACACAGCACAGCAACACTGAACAACAACACAGGTGATGAAAGAGACATGAAACAAGCCAAGGTCATACACGGAGATAGCAGCACGGTACAGAAGGGGTGAGCAGAGAATCGTCGGGGACAAGCAAGATGTCAGAACCTACCGGGAACGTGGTAACCAAAACGTGAGACGTAAGACGGAGTCGGGGTACAGGCCAAAGGTCAGAACAAGTAACAATCGGGTGCAGGCAGTCAGAGGCAAAGAGGAACACGAGAATAGGGATCCAGGTCAGGAGCTCAAACAGTGCAGGATGAACTATAGCTGACACTGGCCCACAGGCTGCAGAGGACTTAAATAGCTCAGCCAGCTCCAGGGTGAGGCAGAGAGGATTAACTCCAACATGACCAGTCCAGAGACAAGAGAGCTGAACATAATCTCAGAACTGGATCATGACAAAACCCCTATTTAAATTAATGTGATGTATGGTGTGTTTAGTGATGTACGTTATTAGTGATAGAGCCTTGTTATGCCCAGTAACATATAGTTGATATGGACAGGTAGAGTTAATGGTAAGGACTAGCCCAGAGTGGGAGAGGCTAAAGTGAAGGGACAGAGAGAATTTTCTGACAGGAAGTCAGAAACAGCCTAGCTTGCAGCTAGAGCCAACCTTTGATCTGATTAGTCAGCAGAGCCACATGAATCTGGTGTCCCTAAAGTGAGTGGAGACCGAGTGTCATGAAATGTAACGACCCAACAGGGTCAGTGGACAGCACAACACACACTCAACGAGATGGAAATGGGGAGAGGGAGGTCCTACCGATAGGGAATGAGGGATGGACGCCTCCTGAGCTCGAACCTGAGCCTGTCTCTTCACTCCCCCAATGCCTTAAGTGGGTCCTTCCCCTGCCACCATCATGATCCTCATCATTTGCGGTCACCTCGCACTGCCCTGGCTAGTGCACTAGCCGGCAAGAGCGCTAGCCTCACCACTGCAGATGGAAATACACAGGGGGTGGGGGGGGGGTGACAAGCATGAGACAGACAAGCAAAAAACACACTTAGCTTCCAGACTCCACTGCCAAGCTCCAGACTGCAGAGGACACGGAAACAGAACCCCGAACTCCAGAAATAGCTGATATAGCGCTGACAGAGAGCTGAAACTGTAAGACTGGTCTCAATAGAATAACTCTATCAACAACAGTCAGCTGATGCATCAGGTGACCATTTAAAAGATCATGGGAGTGGTCATCACCCACATCTGCTAACCTAGCAACTCTGCAGTTGCAGCAAGCTGCCAGCAAGGGATACTGACATTAACCCTTGCTGGCCTGAAAGGAAAAAAGCTACATTTTAATTATAGGGATAATTGATATAAGTGGTGCACCCCTGCACAACAAATGGAGATGGGGTGCAAAACCTGGTCAGTAAATAGAATGCTATAAACACAAAAGAAAAAAGACTCGACCAATAATGGTATGCACACCCATAAAATATGTGAAAATATCAAAAAATGTTAAATTACACCTCAAAGAACATGACAAACATATAAAACCATTTAAAAACGTCTGAATACAGAACCATAAGTCACCACCCCTAAGCACAAATATCATGAAATAACAACACTGCATGGATAACGTGCTATATATATATATATACACAAGATGTATCCTGTCTAAACATGTAACGGTCCAATATGACATACATGAATATATAAAGGCCGAAACAAATGCATACATAAACCTGTAGTCGTACACTGACAGATAATCTAGCAATAAAATTACTGCAATTCAGTGTTTGGTATATAACAATGTGAAGTGTTATATCAGCATGCTGTTTGGCCAAGATGATGGCAATACCAAGATAGGTATATAAATGCGGGCTACAAGCATGTGCCAGAAAGCCTCAAATAGGCATACACTGGTTCTCCCCTGCAATCAAATAATAACCCAATGGGTGCCAAGATGTAAGAAAAAATGGGGGGAGTAAAGAGAGGAAAAAATATTCCAAAGGAACGGCATGAACACTGAACAATGGTATACCATGAGCCCAGATACCTAATGGAGAAAGAAGACAGGCTTAAGGGGTGAGGCAAGAGCCCCACGCGTATCGCTGCGGACGCAGCTTCGTCAGGGGAAGTGAAAGAATCTGCCTGTTCTGAGGTATATATAGATGCGATAATGATAGAAATGAGTCATGTACTAACCGGTGTGTAGTTCTGATGAGACGTACACTGGAGGCCGCCGCATGGAGTGTGCAGGAAATGGCTATAGCCAGGAAGTGTACACCGTCGTCATGGTGCAGATGCACATGCAAGAAGGCAACCCTAGGGGGAGACATAGACGCATGCGCAGAAATGCATAATGCATAATGGAAGATGGCATACATAAGCCGCAGGTGAAAGAAAAAAGGAATCTAGGTCCAGATAAATGCATGCGGACCATAGATGCACTGTCAGTGCATGTTTGAAAATAAGAAATAGGATGACATAATGTAGAAACCTGTAACATATATTGGGAAAACAATGAATCAAAAAGAAAAATCATAATGCAGTGGTTACAAAAATGAACTGGCATCCATATAATAATGGAATAACATTTAATTAGAGGAAAACTGGCATGGAAGCAAACACCGTCCACAGAATGTTAAATAACTAACAACCAACGTAATACACCACGGAACAAAGTACAAAAAGATTATACCAAGGCATGGGATAAGGGAAAATATGGCTTTATTAATAGGGTGCCTATGATTACATATCAATCAAATTTTGTATTTGATTTTGTTTTAAAATATATAAAACCAAAAACAAGCAAAAATTAATCAAATGCGCACACTGACAGAATATATATAAAAAAAGGCTATATATGTATCTCTTTATAGCAATAAAACCTACCAACAGGATATAGTCTATATCTACAAAAAGTAAATAAATGTTTTATATAGCTGCACAAAAAGGTTAAAAAAGGAGAACCATAAATAAAAAAAATAAAAAAATAGAAAAGGTATTATATATTGTTCTAAAAATCTGTGAGAGAGTCCTTATTTATATGTACAACTGAATTGCAATTTGTAAAAATGCTGAATAAAGTGACTGGTGCAAAAGGGAGAGGTAGAAGAAGAACACTCAATCAAATTTCCTGGCTTACATCAATCACGCTATTTCTAAGGATCTGTGAACAAGGTCGTTATTTATATGTACAACTAAATTGCAATGTGCAAAAATGCTGATTAAAGTGACCGGTGCAAAAGGAGTTTAGATAGGAGGGGAGAAATTAATCAAATTACTGGCTAACATCAATCTCGCTATAATACCACATAGACTATATAAAACAATATTGGAGTGAACAAAAGTGTAAAAATAAAATTAAAAAATATATGAAACAAGGATTCAATACGTATGCCACACAATCCAATGTGCAAATGTGCCAACTAAAGTGACCAAGTGCAATGCGAAAAAGAGGGGGCCAAATGAAAAAATAATTAAATCACACCACTCCTACTGTAATATATCCGTATCAATTCCAGAGGCTATGGATAAACTATAAAAGAAAATTACAGTGGGGCAAAAAAGTATTTAGTCAGTCAGCAATAGTGCAAGTTCCACCACTTAAAAAGATGAGAGGCGTCTGTAATTTACATCATAGGTAGACCTCAACTATGGGAGACAAACTGAGAAAAAAAAAATCCAGAAAATCACATTGTCTGTTTTTTTAACATTTTATTTGCATATTATGGTGGAAAATAAGTATTTGGTCAGAAACAAACAATCAAGATTTCTGGCTCTCACAGACCTGTAGCTTCTTCTTTAAGAGTCTCCTCTTTCCTCCACTCATTACCTGTAGTAATGGCACCTGTTTGAACTTGTTATCAGTATAAAAAGACACCTGTGCACACCCTCAAACAGTCTGACTCCAAACTCCACTATGGTGAAGACCAAAGAGCTGTCAAAGGACACCAGAAACAAAATTGTAGCCCTGCACCAGGCTGGGAAGACTGAATCTGCAATAGCCAACCAGCTTGGAGTGAAGAAATCAACAGTGGGAGCAATAATTAGAAAATGGAAGACATACAAGACCACTGATAATCTCCCTCGATCTGGGGCTCCACGCAAAATCCCACCCCGTGGGGTCAGAATGATCACAAAAACGGTGAGCAAAAATCCCAGAACCACGCGGGGGGACCTAGTGAATGAACTGCAGAGAGCTGGGACCAATGTAACAAGGCCTACCATAAGTAACACACTACGCCACCATGGACTCAGATCCTGCAGTGCCAGACGTGTCCCACTGCTTAAGCCAGTACATGTCTGGGCCCGTCTGAAGTTTGCTAGAGAGCATTTGGATGATCCAGAGGAGTTTTGGGAGAATGTCCTATGGTCTGATGAAACCAAACTGGAACTGTTTGGTAGAAACACAACTTGTCGTGTTTGGAGGAAAAAGAATACTGAGTTGCATCCATCAAACACCATACCTACTGTAAAGCATGGTGGTGGAAACATCATGCTTTGGGGCTGTTTCTCTTCAAAGGGGCCAGGACGACTGATTCGGATACATGAAAGAATGAATGGGGCCATGTATCGTGAGATTTTGAGTGCAAACCTCCTTCCATCAGCAAGGGCATTGAAGATGAAACGTGGCTGGGTCTTTCAACATGACAATGATCCAAAGCACACCGCCAGGGCAACGAAGGAGTGGCTTCGTAAGAAGCATTTCAAGGTCCTGGAGTGGCCTAGCCAGTCTCCAGATCTCAACCCTATAGAAAACCTTTGGAGGGAGTTGAAAGTCCGTGTTGCCAAGCGAAAAGCCAAAAACATCACTGCTCTAGAGGAGATCTGCATGGAGGAATGGGCCAACATACCAACAACAGTGTGTGGCAACCTTGTGAAGACTTACAGAAAACGTTTGACCTCTGTCATTGCCAACAAAGGATATATTACAAAGTATTGAGATGAAATTTTGTTTCTGACCAAATACTTATTTTCCACCATAATATGCAAATAAAATGTTAAAAAAACAGACAATGTGATTTTCTGGATTTTTTTTTCTTAGTTTGTCTCCCATAGTTGAGGTCTACCTATGATGTAAATTACAGACGCCTCTCATCTTTTTAAGTGGTGGAACTTGCACTATTGCTGACTGACTAAATACTTTTTTGCCCCACTGTATATAGGTGGAAAAAACTCCAAACGGAGTAATTATGACAGTGACTAACGGTAATGATGTAGATAAAGTGCACCTATGCAAATAATAATTAGCCTAACATGGTACCCATGATCCAAGAATTTAAACAAATGGTGCCACAATTATAATTGCTATATACCTGAGGTGGTTCTGCCAGTGTGAGCGCTAACCCGACGGCGCGTTTCGGAACGTATATTCTTTCCTTCGTCTGAATTGTTTAAACTCTTGGATCATGGGTACCATGTTAGGCTTATTATTTGCACAGGTGCACTTTATCTACATCATTACCGTTAGTCACTGTCATAATTAGGCCGGCTTCACACTCAGCGTATGAAAATACGGTCCGTATATTACGGCCGTAATACGCTGAAATGTCCCGAAAATAGTGGTCCGTAGCTCCTCCGTAGGCAGGGTGTGTCAGCGTTTTTTGCGCATGGCATCCTCCGTATGTAATCCGTATGGCATCCGTACTGCGTGGTTTTCTCGCAGGCTTGCAAAACCAACATACCGCTATAGAAATGATCCATGTGTCCCAAAAAGAAAAAAATATATATATATACTGTCTATATATATATATATATATAAAAAAAAAAAAAAAAAAAAAAAAAGCAAAAGGAGGCAGCACTCCAAGTCCTTGTCAGGGTGAAAACAGTGAGGTTTATTCAGTCCACATCTCTGTGCGACGTTTCGGCTCACACTGAGCCTTTTTCAAGCAGTGAGTGGTACCAATAGCAGTGTTTTTATACACCTAATCTACAACCATTTACATAATTATAATTAGAAACAGATTATTACAAATACATATATTCAAATGTGCATATAAATATATACTTTGTGTCATCATTAAAGTGCATAGTGCAAGTGTACAGTACTCTTCTATATATCTTCTAGGCAAGTTCCCACGATCTATAAACAGCCAGCAGAGGGCGCCTCACCGCAAATGAAGCTAAATATAGCTCATTGATCTATATTTAGACTCATTCCCCGGGGTTTTGCAGCGAGGAGCAGCCTGCATTAGCAAAGCTCCTTGCTGCAAAATGTTTTAACCCCTTCAGAAGGATTTACATCGTTGGACGTTACAGATCTGCGGAGGGTAAGTATATTGTTGGTTTATTATGTTTTTTCTTTCACAGAACGAGGGTCTTCAGTGACTGGATTGGGCGTAGAATAAAATACTCCAACAACCATTGTTTTTATTTCATTAAAATAATTTTAAATAATGTGTTTGTGTTTTATTTAACCCTTTCATTCAATTGGATTAATAATGGATAGGTGTCATAATTGACGCCTCTCCATTATTAATTAGGCTTAATGTCACTTTACAATAGCAAGGTGGCATTAACCCTTCATTACCCCATATCCCACCGCTACACGGGAATGGGAAGAGAGTGGCCAAGTGCCAGAATAGGCGCATCTTCCAGATGTGCCTTTTCTGGGGTGGCTGGGGGCAGATATTTTTAGCCAGGGGGGGGCCAATAACCATGGACCCTCTCCAGGCTATTAATATCTGCCCTCAGTCACTGGCTTTACTACTCTGGCGGAGAAAATTGTGCGGGAGCCCACGCCAATTTTTTCCGCCATTTAACCCTTTATTTTAAGAGCTAGAACGGCCAAATTTTGCAGATACACACTACTAACATTAGTAGTGTGGAATCTGCAAAAAAAATGGAGAGAAGACATGGTTTACTGTATGTAAACCATGTCTCAAATCATGTCGGGTTTTAGGAAGGAGAAAGAAAAAGCCGGTAATTGAATTACCGGCTTTCAAGCTGTATAGCGCTGGAATAAATAGTAATATATATACATATATGTGTCTCACTGACATATATACAGTGGGGCAAAAAAGTATTTAGTCAGTCAGCAATAGTGCAAGTTCCACCACTTAAAAAGATGAGAGGCGTCTGTAATTTACATCATAGGTAGACCTCAACTATGGGAGACAAACTGAGAAAAAAAAATCCAGAAAATCACATTGTCTGTTTTTTTAACATTTTATTTGCATATTATGGTGGAAAATAAGTATTTGGTCAGAAACAAAATTTCATCTCAATACTTTGTAATATATCCTTTGTTGGCAATGACAGAGGTCAAACGTTTTCTGTAAGTCTTCACAAGGTTGCCACACACTGTTGTTGGTATGTTGGCCCATTCCTCCATGCAGATCTCCTCTAGAGCAGTGATGTTTTTGGCTTTTCGCTTGGCAACACGGACTTTCAACTCCCTCCAAAGGTTTTCTATAGGGTTGAGATCTGGAGACTGGCTAGGCCACTCCAGGACCTTGAAATGCTTCTTACGAAGCCACTCCTTCGTTGCCCTGGCGGTGTGCTTTGGATCATTGTCATGTTGAAAGACCCAGCCATGTTTCATCTTCAATGCCCTTGCTGATGGAAGGAGGTTTGCACTCAAAATCTCACGATACATGGCCCCATTCATTCTTTCATGTACCCGGATCAGTCGTCCTGGCCCCTTTGCAGAGAAACAGCCCCAAAGCATGATATTTCCACCACCATGCTTTACAGTAGGTATGGTGTTTGATGGATGCAACTCAGTATTCTTTTTCCTCCAAACACGACAAGTTGTGTTTCTACCAAACAGTTCCAGTTTGGTTTCATCAGACCATAGGACATTCTCCCAAAACTCCTCTGGATCATCCAAATGCTCTCTAGCAAACTTCAGACGGGCCCGGACTCTACTGGCTTAAGCAGTGGGACACGTCTGGCACTGCAGGATCTGAGTCCATGGTGGCGTAGTGTGTTACTTATGGTAGGCCTTGTTACATTGGTCCCAGCTCTCTGCAGTTCATTCACTAGGTCCCCCCGCGTGGTTCTGGGATTTTTGCTCACCGTTCTTGTGATCATTCTGACCCCACGGGGTGGGATTTTGCGTGGAGCCCCAGATCGAGGGAGATTATCAGTGGTCTTGTATGTCTTCCATTTTCTAATTATTGCTCCCACTGTTGATTTCTTCACTCCAAGCTGGTTGGCTATTGCAGATTCAGTCTTCCCAGCCTGGTGCAGGGCTACAATTTTGTTTCTGGTGTCCTTTGACAGCTCTTTGGTCTTCACCATAGTGGAGTTTGGAGTCAGACTGTTTGAGGGTGTGCACAGGTGTCTTTTTATACTGATAACAAGTTTAAACAGGTGCCATTACTACAGGTAATGAGTGGCGGAAAGAGGAGACTCTTAAAGAAGAAGTTACAGGTCTGTGAGAGCCAGAAATCTTGATTGTTTGTTTCTGACCAAATACTTATTTTCCACCCTAATATGCAAAAAAAATGATAAAAAAACAGACAATGTGATTTTCTGGATTTTTTGTTCTCAGTTTGTCTCCCATAGTTGAGGTCTACCTATGATGTAAATTACAGACGCCTCTCATCTTTTTAAGTGGTGGAACTTGCACTATTGCTGACTGACTAAATACTTTTTTGCCCCACTGTATATATACCTATTCTATGTGTACACATTTATTCTACCTATTGGACTGTAAGCTGTCAGTGTGATTTTACTGTACACCGCACTGAATTACCGGCTTTTCTCTCTAACAGCGCTGCGTATTTCTCGCAAGTCACACTGCTTGTCCGTGTGAAATCCGTATTTTTCATGCTTCCATAGACTTTCATTGGCGTATTTCTTGCGCAGTACGGTGACAAACGCAGCATGCTGCGATTTTGTACGGCCGTAGAAAGCCGTATAATACTGATCAGTAAAATACGGCAGATAGGAGCAGGGGTATAGAGAATAATTGTGCCGTATTTTTTGCGAGTTTTACGGACGTAGTTTCTGCGCTCTTACGTCCGTAAAACTCGCAAGTGTGAAGCCGGCCTTACTCCGTTTGGAGTTTTTTCCACCTATATAATTTTCTTTTATAGTTTATCCATAGCCCCTGGAATTGATACGGATATATTATAGTGGGAGTGGTGTGATTTAATTATTTTTTCATTTGGCCCCCTCTTTTTCGCTTTGCACTTGGTCACTTTAGTTGGCACATTTGCACATTGGATTGTGTGGCATACGTATTGAATCCTTGTTTCATATATTTTTTAATTTTATTTTTACACTTTTGTTCACTCCGATATTGTTTTATATAGTCTATGTGGTATTATAGCGAGATTGGTGTTAGCCAGTAATTTGATTAAAATCTCCCCTCCTATCTAAACTCCTTTTGCACCGGTCACTTTAATCAGCATTTTTGCACATTGCAATTTAGTTGTACATATAAATAACGACCTTGTTCACAGATCCTTAGAAATAGCGTGATTGATGTAAGCCAGGAAATTTGATTGAGTGTTCTTCTTCCACCTCTCCCTTTTGCACCAGTCACTTTATTCAGCATTTTCACAAATTGCAATTCAGTTGTACATATACAGTGGGGCAAAAAAGTATTTAGTCAGTCAGCAATAGTGCAAGTTCCACCACTTAAAAAGATGAGAGGCGTCTGTAATTTACATCATAGGTAGACCTCAACTATGGGAGACAAACTGAGAAAAAAAAATCCAGAAAATCACAATGTCTGTTTTTTTTATCATTTTTTTGCATATTATGGTGGAAAATAAGTATTTGGTCAGAAACAAAATTTCATCTCAATACTTTGTAATATATCCTTTGTTGGCAATGACAGAAGTCAAACGTTTTCTGTAAGTCTTCACAAGGTTGCCACAAACTGTTGTTGGTATGTTGACCCATTCCTCCATGCAGATCTCCTCTAGAGCAGTTATGTTTTAGGATTTTCGCTTGGCAACATGGACTTTCAACTCCCTCCAAAGGTTTTCTATAGGGTTGAGATCTGGAGACTGGCTAGGCCACTCCAGGATTTTGAAATGTATGGAGCACTATGTGGTGTATACGTATATGTGTGTATACTGTGGCCCCCTGTGCAGTGTATCTGTGATACATATACATGTCCCCGCCTTTGTAATAACGTCCCCTGTCCTGTATTAACGTTTCCAGTCCAGTAATCGCATTCCCTGTGCTGTAATAACATACCTTGTCCTGTAGTAATGGTCTTTCTTGTAAGTAGGATCACAGGAGGCCGAGTCCCTTCCTCTGGAAGTCTGCGGTGGCAGAAGTGGGACAATGCAGCAGGCCCTGAATGGGAGGAGGGGGTGTCCCAGCGGTGCAATGCTGCGGGCTTGATGTTGGGGGTGAGCTAAGTGAAGTGCATTGCTTTCCTGGCGGCCATATTTCTGAAGCTGTGTGCCAGTGGAGGCTGCGCATGCGGAGATTGTGATCTTGGTCCAGATGCAATCTCAGTCTGCGCATGCGCCGCCTATGGCGGCCGTCTTCCTGAATCTGGGAAAACAATGCATTTACGCCGTAGCCAGGAGCCCTCATTATCATAGGAATATGTCAGGTAATTGTTTTTCTAAAGCTTTATAGTGTAGTTTTAGGTCAGGGAGGGATGGTTAGAGATGAGCTAGGAAGGTGCAGGGACAGGTAGTGATGTCTACTTGCGGACATGTGCGGCACTTGCGGTTTTGCATTTGCGGTGAGACAAAAAAACACTGCTAGCAGCGTTTTTTTTCTGCTGTTGCAAGAACCGCAAGTGCTGCACATGTCCGCAAGTCCCATAGGGAATGAATGAGGCCGAACGCAGTGTTGCCGTAAGTGATCTGTTACACGGCAGATGAGGAAAAACTGTTGGATCTGCCGTGAATGGCAAAAATCACTGATGTGAAAGTAGCCCAAGTCACTGCCAACAGTGTCTGCATTAGTCATACTCACCAATGTGGGAGGCAGCACGAAAAGTGCCTAGGGCAGCAGAAACTCTAAATACGGCCCTGGGTATAATCTTTTTGTACTTTGTTCCGTGGTGTATTACGTTGGTTGTTAGTTCTCCTTCTCAGTGGGTTTTCACTGTACTCTTTCACAGCGCACCCTGTTGGTTTTGGATATCCTTTTATTTTAGATTATAATAATTTATTATTTTTATGATTTTTGGGTGTACTGTGTTTTATATAGAATGTTAAATAAGCCAGAGCAAGATAAGTGATGAAGCCCCGCTAGGTGAGCCTATACCGAAAAAATCCTGAGGCAGATTACCCAAAAGAAGCTTGTCCGTATATTAAGTGAAAATCAGAGATACCGACAATACATATGAACGAAGTAGGTTGCATCTGAGAAGGATATGTGTCCATCAATAGGGACTCAAGTACCAGGGCCAGATTGCACACAAATGCCAACCTAGACCCTATTAGGAAGCACGAGTATTATAACACAGATAAAAATACAAGCAAGGGGAAAAGGCTCAACCACATAGTCCCAGTACGTCTTGTAAAAATGCGCAACCTTGGCAGCGTTCATATTGTTTGGTGTCCAGAATTCTGAAAGGCTATGACATGTAATTCCCGGGATGGTGCAGATATAATGCTCCAGAATGCCGACATTTCTCCAGGTTCATGGGGTATATGGGTCGGCTATCACAAATTGTTAATAAGCCACCAGAAACGCCAGGCGAGATGTCCAGTGCTCAACTACATAGTCCCGGTCAGTCTTATAAAAATACACAACCTTGGCGACATTGATATCGTTTGGAGTCCAGAATTCAAAGAGGTTGTAACCTGTAGTTCTCAGGATGGTGCAGATATGGTGCTCCAAAAAAAACATTTTAATTATAGTGGAACCAGAGCTGCCACGCATCCAAAAATGGATTGTGACACCAAGGCTATGTAAAGCGTGATCCAGAGTGGGGAAAAGTAAAAGTTTTAAAAGGATTGAGTGATTCTCCAGAGACAACGTCTCGGGCAAGGAGCCTAGCAGGACGATATGAAGTTATCTGATAGCCAAGTGATGGAGCATCGCTAAGAAGGGAAGCGAGACGAAGAGAGAAAGTACAATGTGTAGCAGTTCAAAGGTGTCGGCAAGCAGAGAAGTTCAGTAATGGCCATAGTGACAAAAGTAGTTCCCCTGAAGCTACGTGCGCATGTTGCCGATTTGCTTGGAGAAATTTCTGTGTGATTTCTACATCTCTTGGCAGACAATGCAGTGGAAATTCCGTGCATTTTTAATGGGGATTTCATGTGTTTTTGATGGGATTTTTCATGCATTTTTGTAAATCGATAGAGCTAAATAAAGATATATTTAAAAAAAAAGAATTGTGATGTCATTTCCTTGTTCAACCTTTTCAGCCAGATACCCTCATTAATATTAAATAAAGACACACTCACAGACACACACCAGCCTATGTAGAAGCATAAGCATAATTAACCTACATATGCTGTAACAGAAAACCAACTGTCAGAAATCTGCGTGAAATGCAATATCTGTTTATTTTTCAAAAAATGTTAAAAAAAAATTGCGTAGGCTCCCTCAGAATCTTCATAACCAGCAGAGGGAAGGCCGATAGCTGAGGGCTCATGTTAATATTTTGGGAATGAGCCAATAGCCATAAAGGTTCCCAGGCTATTAATATCAGCTTACAGCTGTTTGCTTAGCCTTTACTGGCTAGTTTACAGGGGAACCCCAGAAAAAAATTGACATGGGGTCCCCTTATAAAATCGAACCAGCAAAGGCTAGGCAGACAGCTGCAGGCTGATATTAATAGCCAGGGAAGGAGTCATGGATATTGGCATCCCCCAGGCTAAAAACATCAGCTCTCAGCCATTCCAGAAATGGTGTGTTAGGTGTTGAGTTCCCGCTTCTGCACAAGGGGAATCTCGAGCCATCTCTGCTGCGGTCTCCCATTCTTCTCCAGCCGCAGTGGAGTCTGCTCAGCGGAGACATCAGACCCAGCATCTTGCTCAGTCTCACTCTGTACAAAGAGTTACTGCTGCTTTTCCTGCTTCTGCCATTGAAGTCAGTGTTGGGCAGCGGCGAACAGATGCTTTTGGGACTAAGTCCTGCTTTTCTCTTTCTGAGCATGCCCAGGGTAAGATCTCCCGTTGGAGATCGAGGGTCACCTGCTCAGGTACTGCAGCACATCCCATTGGTCCTCCAGGAAGGTCCTGAAAGGGCAAAACTTCGGTAGCAGCTTCCCATTGGTCCTTTATTGGAAGGTCCTGAACGTGCTGCAACTATATAAGCTGCGCATGACCGCACGGCCATGTGCTAGTATAGACTTGATAATCGTGTGTGTTGTGAGTGAAAGTCGTTCATTAAAATCCCCTCCCTATTGGATGTGTTTGCGGAAGGTGGGTGATTGCTATCTAGCGCCCGACTCAGCTACCAGCACGTTACACACTATTCAGCGTCTATTGCTGTGACCGCCAGTGCGGCGCCATGCGCTTTCACAGCGCTTTCCTGACCCAAGCCTGGGTGGTTAGTGGCGTCCGCCAGTGCAGCACCGCATGCACTCTCGTGCATATTTTATTATTACTTTGGTTACGCTGACACCCCATTAGCAGTGTCGAGCGCAAGTAGTCTAGTCGGACTCGGAACCCAAGTCTTGGGTCTGAGTTTGGTGACTCCTTGCTTGCGCTCTTGTGTGCGGTACCGCGGCCCTGTGACTTAACAGGGTTTGCTTCCTTTACACAGGGTGAAGTTAACCCGTGTGTGTATTCACATTGTACCGCCATATAGTCCATCATTACTTGGCAGCAGGCTCCATCTCTGCACGGTGGACCCCGGGCTGCGAACGCACCTTAATCTATCTTATTATTTGGTGCGATCCGCTAGCCCTAACATTATACTAGCGCCAGGGTCTGGCTAGTAATGACGAACAAACAGCAATCCTTGCGGTATATCCAGCAGCTGGAGGGTAGATTGGCGGCTCTCGAGAGCTCAACCTCAGCTGTGGATGTTACCGCAGTTGCTGTACAGGCTGCTAGCGTGGCTGCAGCAACCTTGTCCATTGCCACCCCTGTTCCAACATTATCTCGCCTCCCGCTGCCAGAAAATTTTTCTGGTGATAGCAAATTTTGTAGGGGATTCGTGAGTCAGTGCTCTATTCACCTCGAGCTCCTGGCTGCACGTTTTCCCACAGAGCTAAGGTGGGATTTATAGTATCTCTCTTGTCGGACAGGGCGTTGGAATGGGCTACGCCGCTGTGGGAGCGTGGCGATCATGTGGTGCAGAGTGCTCCGCTGTTCCTGAGCACTCTGAAGCAGGTCTTTTTAGGACCTCAAGTCACCCATGATACTGCGCTCCAACTGCTGGCATTAACTCAGGGTGAGTCCTTGGTCAGTCCAATTCCGCACTTTAGCTTCTGAGCTGGAGTGGTCGGATAAAGCCCTTATCCCCATATTTTGGAGGGGCCTGGCTGATCACGTTAAGGATGCTCTGGCCACTAGGGAGATTCCTGCCACACTGGAGGAGTTAATAACTGTCTCTACTCGAATTGACGTCCGTTTTAACGAGTGGAGGTTAGAGCGAGCCAGGTGTAGGCAGAGGTTTCGGCTGGCTCCTACCTTCGCCAAACCTCTGGAATCTCCGGTCCTGGTTCCTCAGTCACATGAGGCCATTGAAGTGTCACGAGCGGGATCTAAGTCCCAGACCGCTTGTGCACTCAAGGTCTGTCATGTTTGCCAGCAGTCAGGACATCTAGCCACCAGATGTCCTCAGCGGTCGAGGAAACGTCAGCGTCTAGTGGTAGTAGGTGGAGGTACACTAGACACGGTGACGTTTGCCTCCAAATTGTCCTTTAAGGGGACAATTATTATAGGCTCATTCTCCCACTCGGTAGAGCTCTGCGTGGATTCTGGGGCGGAGGGCAATTTTATGTCTTCTGCCTTCGCCCAACGTCACGCAATACCCCTGGTTATGCTAGCTCAACCAGTAACGGTATGAGTGGTGAATGGATCGACACTGCCCTCACAGATAACACACCAGACCATCCCTTTTACTCTGTCCATGTCGCCATCTCATCAGGAGATTATATCTCTGCTCGTCATTCCTGAGGGAATTGATGAGGTCCTGTTGGGAATACCTTGGCTACGGTACCACTCTCCTCATATCGAGTGGCCCTCAGGCAGAATTCTGGGATGGGGCGAATCTTGTGGGGGTAGGTGTCAGAGGGAGTGCGTTCAGGTTGCTACTACAGAGGTACCCGCAGATCTATCCTCTCTCCCCAAGCAGTATTGGTCTTATGCAGACGTGTTCTCCAAAAAGGCGGCGGAGACCCTTCCGCCCCATCGCCCCTATGACTGTCCTATTGATCTCTTGCCTGGTGCTGAGCCTCCCCGGGGTCAAGTCTATCCGTTATCTCTCCCGGAGACGGAGGCAATGTCACAGTACATCCAGGAAAATCTGGCAAGAGGATTCATTAGGAAGTCAGTGTCACCTGCTGGGGCAGGGTTCTTCTTTGTGCAGAAGAAGAATGGGGAATTGCGTCCATGCATAGACTACAGGGGTCTTAACGCCATCACCGTTAAGAATAAGTATCCTTTGGCCTTGATATCTGAGCTCTTCGATAGGCTTCGTGGAGCAAGGGTATTTACTAAATTAGATCTGCGGGGTGCTTACAACCTGATTCGCATCTGTGAGGGGGACGAATGGAAGACGGCTTTTAACACCAGGGATGGGCACTGTGAATATCTGGTGATGCCCTTCGGGCTCTGTAATACCCCAGCCGTTTTCCAAGACTTTGTGAACGACATCTTCCGGGATATGCTTTCCACCTCGGTCGTAGTCTATCTGGATGATATTCTCATCTACTCTCCAGATATTGACTCCCACCGAAAAGATGTTTGCAAAGTCTTCGACCTCCTACGGGCAAACTCCCTCTATGCCAAGTTGGAGAAGTGTATGTTCGAGCAGGAGTCCTTACCTTTTCTAGGCTATATCATCTCTGCCCAGGGATTGGCTATGGATCCTGCCAAACTACAGGCTGTGATGGACTGGCAGGAATCCCATTCTCTTAACCCCTTCCCGACCCATGACGCCACGTAGGCGTCATGAAAGTCGGTGCCAATCCGACCCATGACGCCTATGTGGCGTCATGGAAAGATCGCGTCCCTGCAGATCGGGTGAAAGGGTTAACTCCCATTTCACCCGATCTGCAGGGACAGGGGGAGTGGTAGTTTAGCCCAGGGGGGGTGGCTTCACCCCCCACCCCCCCCCCCCCCCCCCCGTGGCTACGATCGCTCTGATTGGCAGTTTCACTTTCAACAGCCAATCAGAGCGATTTGTAATATTTCACCTATTATAACGGGTGAAATATTACAATCCAGCCATGGCCGATGCTGCAATATCATCGGCCATGGCTGGAAATACTAATGTGCCCCCACCCATCGCCCCCCCAGCCCCCCGATCTGCCCGGTACACTGCCCCGCTCCCCTCCGTCCTATGCTCCGCTCCTCCCCGTGCTCTTGTCCGCTCACCCCGTGCTCCAATCACCCCCCCGTGCTCTGATCACCCCCCCTGCACTCCGATCCACCCCCCGTGCTCCGTTCCACCCCCCGTGCTCCGTTCCACCCCCCCCCCGGTGCTCCGTTCCACCCCTCCCGCGTTCCGATCCACCCCCCCATGCTCCGATCCCCCCCCCCCCCCATCATACTTACCGATGCTGCCGGGGTCCGTCCGTCTTCTCCCTGGGCGCCGCCATCTTCCGAAATGGCGGGCGCATGCGCAGTGCGCCCGCCGAATCTGCCGGCCGGCAGATTCGTTTAAAGTGCATTTTGATCACTGAGATATAATCTATCTCAGTGATCAAAATAAAAAAAATAATAAATGACCCCCCCCTTTGTCACCCCCATAGGTAGGGACAATAAAAAAATAAAGAATTTTTTTTTCCCCACTAATGTTAGAATAGGGTTAGGGTTAGGGCTAGGGTTAGGGCTAGGGTTTCGGTATGTGCACACGTATTCTGGTCCTCTGCGGATTTTTCCGCTGCGGATTTCATAAATCCGCAGTGCTAAACCGCTGCGGATTTATGGCGGATTTACCGTGTTTTTTTTGCGCATTTCACTGCGGTTTTACAAGTGCGATTTTCTACTGCAGCAGTTGTAAAACCGCTGTGGAATCCGCACAAAGAAGTGACATGCTGCGGAATGTAAACCGCTGCGTTTCCGTGCAGTTTTTCTGCAGCACGTGTACAGCGATTTTTGTTTCCCATAGGTTTACATTGAACTGTAAACTCATGGGAAACTGCTGCAGATCCGCAGCGTTTTCCGCAGCGTGTGCACATACCTTTAGAATTAGGCTATGTGCACACGGTGCGGATTTGGCTGCGGATCCGCAGCGGATTGGCCGCTGCGGATTCGTAGCAGTTTTCCATCAGGTTTACAGTACCAAGTAAACCTATGGAAAACAAAATCCGCTGTGCCCATGGTGCGGAAAATACCGCGCGGAAACGCTGCGTTGTATTTTCCGCAGCATGTCAATTCTTTGTGCGGATTCCGCAGCGTTTTACACCTGTTCCTCAATAGGAATCCGCAGGTGAAATCCGCACAAAAAAACACTGGAAATCCGCGGTAAATCCGCAGGTAAAACGCAGTGCCTTTTACCCGCGGATTTTTCAAAAATGATGCTGAAAAATCTCACACGAATCCGCAACGTGGGCACATAGCCTTAGGGTTGGAATTAGGGTTGTGGTTAGGGGTGTGTTGTGGTTAGGGTTGTGATTAGGGTTATGGCTACAGTTGGGATTAGGGTTAGGGGTGTGTTGGGGTTAGGGTTGTGATTAGGGTTATGGCTACAGTTGGGATTAGGGTTAGGGGTGTGGGGGGGTTAGTGTTGGAGTTAGAATTGAGGGGTTTCCACTGTTTAGGCACATCAGGGGTCTCCAAACGCAACATGGCGCCACCATTGATTCCAGCCAATCTTGTATTCAAAAAGTCAAATGGTGCTCCCTCACGTCCGAGCCCCGACGTGTGCCCAAACGGTGGTTTACCCCCACATATGGGGTACCAGCATACTCAGGACAAACTGCGCAACAATTATTGGGGTCCAATTTCTCCTGTTACCCTTGTGAAAATAAAAAAATGCTTGCTAAAACATCATTTTTGAGGAAAGAAAAATGATTTTTTTATTTTCACGGCTCTGCGTTGTAAACGTCTGTGAAGCACTTGGGGGTTCAAAGTGCTCACCACATATCTAGATAAGTTCCTTGGGGGGTCTAGTTTCTAAAATGGGGTCACTTGTGGGGGGATTCTACTGTTTAGGCACACCAGGGGCTCTGCAAACGCAACGTGACGCCCGCAGACCATTCCATCAAAGTCTGCATTTCAAAAGTCACTACTACCCTTCTGAGCCCCGACGTGTGCCCAAACAGTGGTTTACCCCCACACATGGGGTATCAGCGTACTCAGGAGAAACTGGACAACAACTTTTGGGGTCCAATTTCTCCTGTAACCCTTGGGAAAATAAAAAATTCGGGCTAAATAATTATTTTTGAGGAAAGAAAACGTATTTATTATTTTCACGGCTCTGGATTATAAACTTCTGTGAAGCACTTGGGAGCTCAAAGTGCTCACCACACATCTAGATAAGTTCCTTGGGGGGTCTAGTTTCTAAAATGGGGTCACTTGTGGGGGGTTTCTACTGTTTAGGCACACCAGGGGCTCTGCAAACGCAACGTGACGCCCGCAGACCATTCCATCAAAGTCTGCATTTCAAAAGTCACTACTTCCCTTCTGAGCCCCGAAGTGTGCCCAAACAGTGGTTTACCCCCACACATGGGGTATCAGCGTACTCAGGAGAAACTGGACAACAACTTTTGGGGTGAAATTTCTCCTGTTACCCTTGGGAAAGTAAAAAATTGCAGGCTAAAAATCATTTTTGAGAAAATAATTTTTTTTTTTTATTTTCATGGCTCTGCGTTATAAACTTCTGTGTAGCACTTAGGGGTTCAAAGTCCTCACCACACATCTAGATAAGTTCCTTTCGGGGTCTAGTTTCCAAAATGGGGTCACTTGTGGGGGGTTTCTACTGTTTAGCCACATCAGGGGCTCTGCAAACGCAACGTGACGCCCACAGAGCATTCCATCAAAGTCTGCATTTAAAAACGTCACTACTTCACTTCCGAGCCCCGGCATGTGCCCAAACAGTGCTTTACCCCCACATATGGGGTATCAGCGTACTCAGGAGAAACTGGACAACAACTTTTGGGGTCAAATTTCTCCTGTTACCCTTGGGAAAATAAAAAATTGCAGGCTAAAAGATCATTTTTGAGAAAATAATTTTTATTTTTTATTTTCACGGCTCTGCGTTATAAACTTCTGTGAAGCACTTGGGGGTTTAAAGTGCTCAATATGCATCTAGATAAGTTCCTTGGGGGGTCTAGTTTCCAAAATGGGGTCACTTGTGGGGGATCTCCAATGTTTAGGCATACAGGGGCTCTCCAAACGTGACATGGTGTCCGCTAATGATTGGAGCTAATTTTCCATTTAAAAAGCCAAATGGCGTGCCTTCCCTTCCGAGCCCTGCCGTGCGCCCAAACAGTGGTTTACCCCCACATATGGGGTATCAGCGTACTCAGGACAAACTGGACAAGAACATTTGGGGTCCAATTTCTCCTATTACCCTTGGCAAAATAGGAAATTCCAGGCTAAAAAATCATTTTTGAGGAAAGAAAAATTATTTATTTTCATGGCTCTGCGATATAAACTTCTGAGAAGCACCTGGGGGTTTAAAGTGCTCAATATGCATCTAGATAAGTTCCTTGGGGGGTCTAGTTTCCAAAATGGGGTCACTTGTGGGGGAGCTCCAATGTTTAGGCACACAGGGGCTCTCCAAACGCGACATGGTGTCCGCTAACAATTGGAGCTAATTTTCCATTCAAAAAGTCAAATGGCGCGCCTTCCCTTCCGAGCCCTGCCGTGTGCCCAAACAGTGGTTTACCCCCACATATGAGGTATCGGCGTACTCGGGAGAAATTGCCCAACAAATTTTATGATCCATTTTATCCTATTGCCCATGTGAAAATGAAAAAATTGAGGCAAAAAAATTTTTTGGGTGAAAAAAAGTACTTTTTCATTTTTACAGATCAATTTGTGAAGCACTTGAGGGTTTAAAGTGCTCACTAGGCATCTAGATAAGTTCCTTGGGGGGTCTAGTTTCCAAAATGGGGTCACTTGTGGGGGAGCTCCAATGTTTAGGCACACAGGGGCTCTCCAAACGCGACATGGTGTCCGCTAACGATGGAGATAATTTTTCATTCAAAAAGTCAAATGGCGCTCCTTCCCTTCCGAGCCTTACCATGTGCCCAAACAGTGGTTTACCCCCACATGTGAGGTATTGGTGTACTCAGGAGAAATTGCCCAACAAATTTTAGGATCCATTTTATCCTGTTGCCCATGTGAAAATGAAAAAATTGAGGCAAAAAAATTTTTTGGGTGAAAAAAAGTACTTTTTCATTTTTACAGATCAATTTGTGAAGCACTTGAGGGTTTAAAGTGCTCACTAGGCATCTAGATAAGTTCCTTGGGGGGTCTAGTTTCCATAATGGGGTCACTTGTGGGGGAGCTCCAATTTTTAGGCAAACGTGACATGGTGTCCGCTAAAGAGTGCAGCCAATTTTTCATTCAAAAAGTCAAATGGCGCTCCTTCCCTTCCAAGCCCTGCCGTGCGCCCAAACAGTGGTTTACCCCAACATATGAGGTATCAGTGTACTCAGGACAAATTGGACAACAACTTTCGTGGTTCAGTTTCTCCTTTTACCATTGGGAAAATAAAAAAATTGTTGCTAAAAGATAATTTTTGTGACTAAAAAGTTAAATGTTAATTTTTTCCTTCCATGTTACTTCTGCTGCTGTGAAGTACCTGAAGGGTTAATAAACTTCTTGAATGTGGTTTCGAGTACCTTGAGGGGTGCATTTTTTAGAATGGTGTCACTTTTGGGTATTTTCAGCCATATAGACCCCTCAAACTGACTTCAAATGTGAGGTGGTCCCTAAAAAAAATGGTTTTGTAGATTTCGTTGTAAAAATGAGAAATCGCTGGTCAAATTTTAACCCTTATAACTTCCTAGCAAAAAAAAATTTTGTTTCCAAAATTGTGCTGATGTAAAGTATACATATGGGAAATGTTATTTATTAACTATTTTGTGTCACATAACTCTCTGGTTTAACAGAATAAAAATTCAAAATGTGAAAATTGTGAAATTTTCAAAATTTTCGCCAAATTTCCGTTTTTATCACAAATAAACGCAGAATTTATTGACCTAAATTTACCACTAACATGAAGCCCAATATGTCACGAAAAAACAATCTCAGAACCGCTAAGATCCGTTGAAGCGTTCCTGAGTTATTACCTCATAAAGGGACACTGGTCAGAATTGCAAAAAACGGCAAGGTCTTTAAGGTCAAAATAGGCTGGGTCATGAAGGGGTTAAAGTGGTGCAGCGCTTTATGGGGTTCATTAATTATAATCGCCAGTTCATTCCACACTTCTCAACTTTGGTAGCTCCCTTGGTTGCCCTCACCAAGAAGGGGGCAAATCCCAAATTGTGGTCTGAGGAGGTCTCCAAGGCCTTTAACTCCATAAAGTCACACTTCGCTAGCGCTCCCATCCTACATCGCCCCGATGTAGATAAGCCATTTATCATGGAGGTGGATGCCTCTTCTGTTGGTGCTGGAGCAGTCCTCTTCCAAAAGGATGCTCAAGGTCGGAAGCATTCTTGCTTCTTCTTTTCTAAGACCATCTCACCAGCAGAGAGGAATTATTCCATCAGGGACAGGGAGTTGCTAGCCATGAAGTTGGCTTTCTCGGAGTGGAGACATCTCTTGGAGGGAGCTCGTTTTCCCTTCCAAGTCTTCACAGACCATAAAAATTTGGTGTACCTGCAGACAGCCCAGCGGTTGAATTCTCGCCAGGCCAGATGGTCCTTATTCTTCTCCCGGTTTCATTTCACCCTCCATTTTCTTTCTGGGGAGAAGAACATTCGGGCCGACGCTCTCTCTCGCTCTGTTGTGTCATCTGTGGAGGAGGAAGAGGAGCCTCGGCTTATTGTCCCCACTGAGAGCTTGAGAACTGTGGCCCCGGTTTCCCTAGAGTCTGTGCCTCCGGGCAAGACTTTTGTACCATCCAGTTTGCGACCGGAGGTTCTCTCTTGGGCACACTCGTCCAGGGTGGGTGGACATTTTGGTTCCAAAAGGACATCTGAGTTACTGGCGAGGACATACTGGTGGCTGCATATGGCTCGTGATGTCGCAGAATATGTTCAGGCGTGTGTCTCTTGCGCCAAGAACAAGTCCCCTCGGCAACATCCAGCTGGTTTGCTTTACCCTCTGCCGGTGGCGGATAGGCCCTGGGAGATGGTCGGGATGGACTTTGTGGTGGGCTTACCCAAGTCTCGTAACTGCACCATTATCTGGGTGATCACCGACCATTTTTCCAAAATGGTGCACTTAGTGCCTCTTCCACGGCTACCTTCTGCACGGGCTTTGGCTGTCTTGTTCATCAAACATATCTTTCGCCTACATGGTATGCCAGACAAAATTGTTAGTGACCGGGGTCCCCAGTTTGTGTCTCGATTCTGGAGAGCTTTGTCGTCTACTCAGTATTGAGTTGAATCTCTCTTTGGCATATCATCCCAAGACGAATGGGTTGGTAGAGAGGGCCAACCAGACCTTGGTCATATATTTACGACATTTTGTTTCTGCCAGGCAGGATGACTGGGCATCCTTGCTACCGTGGGCAGAGTTTGCGCTTAACAACGCCGTAGCCGACTCCACCGGTCAGACTCCATTCCTACTAAATTACGGCCAGCATCCGCGTGTCCCTGTGCCCAATTAATATATGGAGGCCTCACATAGCACTTCATTACATTGGGCCCCATCTAGATTGCCATTCAATATATGGGGCCCACCTAGCCCTACATTTAATATATGAGGGCCCACATAACGCTATTTAATATATGGGGGCCCCCACATAGTTCTCCATTTAATATATGGGGTCTCCACATAGCTGTTTGCGGGAACGCAGCGACGTATATATACTGCGCATGTCAGCAAGGGGTTAATGAGTACCAGTTGGTTTTCCATATAATTAAAAGTGCTGCACTTGGCCTTCCCTTATCCGTGCCACCAGAGCACTCCCTTTTCCCATTGGTGTGCCACCGAAGCACTCCAAATGGCGCTCCTTCCCTTCCGAGCCCTCCCATGCGTCCAAACGGTGGTTCCCCCCACATATGGGGTATCAGCGCACTCAGGACAAATTGGACAAATTTTGGAGTCCAATTTCTCCTGGTACTCTCTGCATTATAAACTTCTGTGAAGCCATTGGTGGGTCAAAGCGCTCACCACACATCTAAATAAGTTCCTTAGGGGGTCTACTTTCCAAAATGGTGTCAATTGTGGGGGGGTTCTACTGTTTAGGCACATTAGGGGCTCTGCAACCGCAATGTGACACCTGCAGACCATTCCATCTAAGTCTGCCTTCCAAATGGCGCTCCTTCCGTTCCGAGCCCTCCATGCGCCCAAACAGTGGTTCCACCCCACATATGGGGTATCAGCGCACTCAGGACAAATTGGACAACAAATTTGGGGGTCCAATTTCTCCTGTTACCCTTGGGAAAATACAAAACTAGGGGCTAAAAAATAATTTTTGTGGGTAAAAAAAATATTTTTCTTTTATTTTTACGGCTCTGCATTATAAACTTCTGTGAAGCCCTTTGTTAGGGGTCGAGTTCCTGCATCTGCACAGGGGGAATCTCGGGCCATCTCCGCTGCGGTCTCCCATTCCTCTCCTGCCGCAGTGGAGCCTGCTCAGCGGAGACGTCGATCCCAGCGTCTCGCTCAGTCTGACTCTGTGCTAAGAGTTACTGCTGCATTTCCTGCTTCTGCCATTGAAGTCAGTGCTGGGCAGCGGCGAGCGGACGCTTCTGGGGCTAAGTCCTGCTTTTCACATTCTGAGCATGCCCAGAGTAAGATCTCTCGGTGAAGATCGAGGGTCACATGATCAGATACTGCAGCTAAGGTCCTTGTAGGTGCTAGGACTAAATCCTGCTTTGCACTCTGAGCATGCCCAGGGCACGATCTCTCAGTGGAGGTCTGGGGTCACATGCTCAGGTACTGCAGCTCTCCATTGGTCCTTCTTTCAAAGTTCCTAAACGTGCTGCAGCTATTTAAGGCTCACATGGCCACACGGCCATGCGCTAGTGTCAATTCATATATGTGCTTTGCGCCAGTGTGGTTATGTATGAGTGCGTTCAGGGACCCGGCTGAAATAAGCCCCTAGAATACCGGCACCTCTGGTGAGGAGATTGTATGTGTGTATTCAGGGACCCGGCTGAAATAAGCCCCTAGAATACCGGCTTCTCCGGTGAGGAGATTGCATGTTGCATAACCACTGACTGCTATCAGCTTGGCAGTAAGCTTGTGCTCCTGTGAGGCTAACAGGGCACAGTACTTCCCTTTTACAGCTACTCTGTGGAGTAACAGAGCTAGCCTATACCGCCTAACAGTGCCGCCATTCGCTAGCAGCAGGTTCCTCCTGCACGGTGGACCCTGGGCTGCGAACGCACCTTTCATAATAAACATCTCTATTATCTCGGTGGGTTCCGTGTTATGAAAGGTAATTCAGTACCACAATGGACATAGAGGTCAGCGCACATACAGTGACCTGGCAATAAACCAAAAAACAAGAACGAGCTCTGAGACGTGGGAACTCTGTTGACCGCAATCCCTAATCCTCTCAAACCACACTAAAGGCAGCCGTGGATTGCGCCTAACGCTCCCTATGCAACTCGGCACGGCCTGAGAAACAAGCTAGCCTGAAGATAGAAAATAAGCCTACCTTGCCTCAGAGAAATACCCCAAAGGAAAAGGCAGCCCCCACATATAATGACTGTGAGTTAAGATGAAAAGACAAACGTAGAGATGAAATAGATTTAGCAAAGTGAGGCCCAACTTTCTGAACAGAGCGAGGATAGGAAAGGTAACTTTGCGGTCAACACAAAACCCTACAAAAACCACGCAAAGGGGGCAAAAAGACCCTCCGTACCGAACTAACGGCACGGAGGTACACCCTCTGCGTCCCAGAGCTTCCAGCAAGCAGTAAAAAACAAATTGACAAGCTGGACAGAAAAAAACAGCAAACAAATAGCAAAGAGGAACTTAGCTATGCAGAGCAGCAGGCCACAGGAACGATCCAGGAGGAAACAGGTCCAATACTAGAACATTGACTGGAGGCTAGGATCAAAGCACTAGGTGGAGTTAAATAGAGCAGCACCTAACGACTTCACCACATCACCTGAGGAAGGAAACTCAGAAGCCGCAGTACCACTTTCCTCCACCAACGGAAGCTCACAGAGAGAACCAGCCGAAGTACCACTTGTGACCACAGGAGGGAGTTCTGCCACAGAATTCACAACAGTACCCCCCCTTGAGGAGGGGTCACCGAACCCTCACCAGAGCTCCCAGGACGACCAGGATGAGCCATATGAAAGGCACGAACAAGATAGAGAGCATGGACATCAGAGGCAAAGACCCAGGAATTATCTTCCTGAGCATAACCCTTCCACTTAACCAAATACTCGAGTTTCCGCCTTGAAACACGAGAATCCAAAATCTTCTCCACAATATACTCCAACTCCCCCTCCACCAAAACCGGGGCAGGAGGATCAACAGATGGAACCATAGGTGCCACGTATCTCCGCAACAATGACCTATGGAATACGTTATGTATGGAAAAAGAATCTGGAAGGGTCAGACGAAAAGACACAGGATTAAGAACCTCAGAAATCCTATACGGACCAATAAAACGAGGTTTAAACTTAGGAGAGGAAACCTTCATAGGAATATGACGAGAAGATAACCAAACCAAGTCCCCAACCCGAAGTCGGGGACCCACACAGCGTCTGCAATTAGCGAAACGTTGAGCCTTCTCCTGGGACAAAGTCAAATTGTCCACTACATGAGTCCAAATCTGCTGCAACCTGTCCACCACAGTATCTACACCAGGACAGTCCGAAGACTCAACCTGCCCTGAAGAGAAACGAGGATGGAACCCAGAGTTGCAGAAAAACGGTGAAACCAAGGTAGCCGAGCTGGCCCGATTATTAAGGGCGAACTCAGCCAAAGGCAAAAAGGACACCCAGTCATCCTGATCAGCAGAAACAAAGCATCTCAGATATGTTTCCAAGGTCTGATTGGTTCGTTCGGTCTGGCCATTAGTCTGAGGATGGAAAGCCGAGGAAAAAGACAAGTCAATGCCCATCCTACCACAAAAGGCTCGCCAAAACCTCGAAACAAACTGGGAACCTCTGTCAGAAACGATATTCTCTGGAATGCCATGTAAACGAACCACATGCTGGAAAAACAATGGCATCAAATCAGAGGAGGAAGGCAATTTAGACAAGGGTACCAAATGGACCATCTTAGAGAAGCGATCACAGACCACCCAAATGACTGACATCTTTTGAGAGACGGGAAGATCTGAAATAAAATCCATAGAGATATGTGTCCAAGGCCTCTTCGGGACCGGCAAGGGCAAAAGCAACCCACTGGCACGAGAACAGCAGGGTTAGCCCGAGCACAAATCCCACAGGACTGCACAAAAGTACGCACATCCCGCGACAGAGATGGCCACCAAAAGGATCTAGCCACTAACTCTCTGGTACCAAAGATTCCAGGATGACCAGCCAACACCGAACAATGAACCTCAGAGATAACTTTATTCGTCCACCTATCAGGGACAAACAGTTTCTCCGCTGGGCAACGATCAGGTTTATTAGCCTGAAATTTTTGCAGCACCCGCCGCAAATCAGGGAAGATGGCAGACACAATTACTCCCTCTTTGAGGATACCCGCCGGCTCAGATACACCCGGAGAGTCGGGCACAAAACTCTTAGACAGAGCATCCGCCTTCACATTTTTAGAGCCCGGAAGGTATGAAATCACAAAGTCAAAACGGGCAAAAAACAACGACCAACGAGCTTGTCTAGGATTCAACCGCTTGGCGGACTCGAGATATGTCAAGTTCTTATGATCAGTCAAGACCACCACGCGATGCTTAGCTCCTTCAAGCCAATGACGCCACTCCTCGAATACCCACTTCATGGCCAGCAACTCTCGATTGCCCACATCATAATTTCGCTCAGCAGGCGAAAACTTCCTGGAAAAGAAGGCACATGGTTTCATCACCGAGCAACCAGAACCTCTCTGCGACAAAACAGCCCCTGCTCCAATCTCAGAAGCGTCAACCTCGACCTGGAACGGAAGCGAAACATCTGGTTGACACAACACAGGGGCAGAAGAAAAATGACGCTTCAACTCTTGAAAAGCTTCCACCGCAGCAGAAGATCAATTGACCAAATCAGCACCTTTCTTGGTCAAATCGGTCAATGGTTTAGCAATACTAGAAAAATTGCAGATGAAGCGACGATAAAAATTAGCAAAGCCCAGGAACTTTTGCAGACTTTTCAGAGATGTCGGCTGAGACCAATTATGGATGGCTTGGACCTTAACAGGGTCCATCTCGATAGTAGAAGGGGAAAAGATGAACCCCAAAAATGAAACCTTCTGAACACCAAAGAGACACTTTGATCCCTTCACAAACAAAGAATTAGCACGCAGGACCTGAAACACCGTTCTGACCTGCTTCACATGAGACTCCCAATCATCCGAGAAGATCAAAATGTCATCTAAGTACACAATCAGGAATTTATCCAGGTACTCTCGGAAGATGTCATGCATAAAGGACTGAAACACTGATGGAGCATTGGCAAGTCCGAATGGCATTACTAGATACTCAAAACGGCCCTCGGGCGTATTAATGCAGTCTTCCACTCATCGCCTCGCTTAATACGCACAAGATTATATGCACCACGAAGATCTATCTTGGTGAACCAACTAGCCCCCTTAATCCGAGCAAACAAATCAGATAACAATGGCAAGGGGTACTGAAATTTAACCGTGATCTTATTTAGAAGGCGGTAATCTATACAAGGTCTCAGTGAACCATCCTTCTTGGCTACAAAAAAGAACCCTGCTCCTAATGGCGACGATGACGGGCGAATATGCCCCTTCTCCAAAGACTCCTTCACATAACTCCGCATAGCGGCGTGCTCAGGCACAGATAAATTAAACAGTCGACCTTTTGGGAATTTACTACCAGGAATCAAATCGATAGCACAATCACAATCCCTATGCGGAGGTAGGGTATCGGACTTGGGCTCATCAAATAAATCCCGGTAATCAGACAAGAACTCAGGAACCTCAGAAGGGGTGGATGACGAAATAGTCAGAAATGGGACATCACCATGTACCCCCTGACAACCCCAGCTGGACACAGACATGGATTTCCAATCTAATACTGGATTATGGACTTGTAGCCATGGCAACCCCAACACGACCACATCATGCAGATTATGCAACACCAGAAAGCGAATAACCTCCTGATGTGCAGGAGCCATGCACATGGTCAGCTGGGTCCAGTACTGAGGCTTATTCTTGGCCAAAGGCGTAGCATCAATTCCTCTCAATGGAATAGGACACTGCAAGGGCTCCAAGAAAAACCAACAACGCCTAGCATACTCCAAGTCCATCAAATTCAGAGCAGCGCCTGAGTCCACAAATGCCATGACAGAATACGATGACAAAGAGCAGATCAAGGTAACAGACAGAAGAAATTTTGACTGTATCGTACCAATGGTGGCAGACCTAGCGAACCGCTTAGTGCGCTTAGGACAATCAGAGATAGCATGAGTGGAATCACCACAGTAGAAACACAGCCCATTCAGACGTCTGTGTTCTTGCCGTTCAACTCTGGTCAAAGTCCTATCGCACTGCATAGGCTCAGGTTTAAGCTCAGGTAATACCGCCAAATGGTGCACAGATTTACACTCGCGCAAGCGTCGACCGATCTGAATGGCCAAAGACATAGACTCATTCAGACCAGCAGGCATAGGAAATCCCACCATGACATCCTTAAGGGCTTCAGAGAGACCTTTTCTGAAAATAGCTGCGAGCGCACCTTCATTCCACTGAGTGAGTACGGACCACTTTCTAAATTTCTGACAATATACCTCTATTTCATCCTGACCCTGACACAGAGCCAGCAAATTCTTCTCTGCCTGTTCCACAGAATTAGGCTCATCGTACAGCAATCCGAGCGCCAGGAAAAATGCATCGATATTACTTAATGCAGGATCTCCTGACGCAAGAGAAAATGCCCAGTCCTGAGGGTCGCCACGCAAAAAAAAAATAACAATCCTAACTTGTTGAGCTGGGTCACCAGAGGAGCGAGGTTTCAAAGCCAGAAATAGCTTACAATTATTTTTGAAACTCAGAAATTT
Organism: Ranitomeya imitator; assembly: GCF_032444005.1. NCBI lineage: Eukaryota > Metazoa > Chordata > Amphibia > Anura > Dendrobatidae > Ranitomeya > Ranitomeya imitator. Next base: position 667,912,698 of record NC_091283.1, read on the forward strand.
AGTTCTATCTCCAAAAAACAAATCAGGAATAGGAATTCTCGGTTCTAACATAGAATTCTGAACCACAAAGTCTTGAATACTTTGTACTCTTGCCGTGAGCTGATCCACACATGAAGACAGACCTTTAATGTCCATTGCTACACCTGTGTCCTGAACCACCCAAATGTCTAGGGCAAAGAAAAAAAAATGGTCTCAGAACTTCTTTTTTCCCTCTATTGGGAATCATTAGTACTTAGAGGCCTCCAGTACTGTTATGAAAGGTAATTCAGTACCACAATGGACATAGAGGTCAGCGCACATACAGTGACCTGGCAATAAACCAAAAAACAAGAACGAGCTCTGAGACGTGGGAACTCTGTTGACCGCAATCCCTAATCCTCTCAAACCACACTAAAGGCAGCCGTGGATTGCGCCTAACGCTCCCTATGCAACTCGGCACGGCCTGAGAAACTAGCTAGCCTGAAGATAGAAAATAAGCCTACCTTGCCTCAGAGAAATACCCCAAAGGAAAAGGCAGCCCCCACATATAATGACTGTGAGTTAAGATGAAAAGACAAACGTAGAGCTGAAATAGATTTAGCAAAGTGAGGCCCAACTTCCTGAACAGAGCGAGGATAGGAAAGGTAACTTTGCGGTCAACACAAAACCCTACAAAAACCACGCAAAGGGGGCAAAAAGACCCTCCGTACCGAACTAACGGCACGGAGGTACACCCTCTGCGTCCCAGAGCTTCCAGCAAGCAGTAAAAAACAAATTGACAAGCTGGACAGAAAAAAACAGCAAACAAATAGCAAAGAGGAACTTAGCTATGCAGAGCAGCAGGCCACAGGAACGATCCAGGAGGAAACAGGTCCAATACTAGAACATTGACTGGAGGCCAGGATCAAAGCACTAGGTGGAGTTAAATAGAGCAGCACCTAACGACTTCACCACATCACCTGAGGAAGGAAACTCAGAAGCCGCAGTACCACTTTCCTCCACCAACGGAAACTCACAGAGAGAACCAGCCGAAGTACCAATTGTGACCACAGGAGGGAGCTCTGCCACAGAATTCACAACAGTTCCGCTAGCCCTAACACCCTTGGTGGGTCAAAGCGCTCACTACACTTCTAGATAAGTTCCTTAGGGAATCTACTTTCCAAAATGGAGTCACTTGTGGGGGGTTTCAATGTTTAGGCACATCAGTGGCTCTCCAAACGCAACATGGCGTCCTATCTCAATTCCTGTCAATTTTGCATTGAAAAGTGAAACGGCGCTCCTTCCCTTCCAAGCTCTCCCATGCACCCAAACAGTGGTTTACCCCCACATATGGGGTATCAGCGTACTCAGGACAAATTGGACAACAACTTTTGGGGCCAATTTCTTCTCTTACCCTTGGGGAAAAAAAAATTGGGGGCGAAAATATCATTTTTGTGAAAAAATATTTTTTTATTTTTACAGGTTCTGCATTATAAACTTCTGTAGAGCACTTGGTGGGTCAAAGTGCTCACCACACCTCTAGATAAGTTCCTTAGGGGGTCTACTTTCCAAAATGGTGTCACTTGTGGGGGGTTTCAATGTTTAGGCACATCAGGGGCTCTCCAAACGCAACATGGTGTCCCATCTCGATTCCAGTCAATTTTGCATTGAAAAGTCAAATGGCGCTCCTTCGCTTCCGAGCTCTGTCATGCGCCCAAACAGTGGTTTACCCCCACATATGGGGTATCTGTGTACTCAGGACAAATTGTACAACAACTTTTGGGGTCCATTTTCTCCTGTTACCCTTGGTAAAATAAAACAAATTGGAGCTGAAGTAAATTGTTTATGAAAAAAAGTTAAATGTTCATTTTTATTTAAACATTCCAAAAATTTCTGTGAAGCACCAGAAGGGTTAATAAACTTCATGAATATGGTTTTGAGCACATTGAGGGGTGCAGTTTTTAGAATGGTGTCACACTTGGGTATTTTCTATCATATAGACCCCTCAAAATGACTTCAAATTAGATGTGGTCCCTAAAAAAAAATGGTGTTGTAAAAATGAGAATTTGCTGGTCAACTTTTAACCCTTATATCTCCCTAACAAAAAAAAAATTTGGTTCCAAAATTGTGCTGATGTAAAGTAGACATGTGGGAAACGTTACTTATTAAGTATTTTGTGTGACATATCTCTGTGATTTAATTGCATAAAAATTCAAAGTTGGAAAATTGCGAAATTTTCAAAATTTTTGTCAAATTTGTTTTTTTCACAAATAAACGCAGGTAACATCAAAGAAATGTTACCACTATCATGAAGTACAATATGTCACGAGAAAACAATGTCAGAATCACTGGGATCCGTTGAAGCGTTCCAGAGTTATAACCTCATAAAGGGACAGTGGTCAGAATTGTAAAAATTGGCCCGGTCATTAACGTGCAAACCACTCTTGGGGGTAAAGGGGTTAAAAGTGGAGCACTTAGCTTTACCTACCCGTGCCACTGGAACACTCCCTTTTCCCGCTGGTGTGCCACCGGAGCACATGCTTTTCCCGTTGGCGTGCCACCGGAGCACACCCTTTTCCCGTTGGCGTGCCACCGGAGCACACCCTTTTCCCGTTGGTGTGCCACCGGAGCACACCCTTGGCGTGTCACCGGTACACACCCTTTTTCCCGTTGGCATGCCACCGGAGCACACTCTTTTCTGTTGGCGTGCCAGCGGAGGACACCATTTCCCGTTGGCGTGCCAGCGGAGCACACCATTTCCCGTTGGCGTGCAACCGGAGCACACCATTTCCCGTTGGCCCGCCAGAAGGGCCCAATACTTGGCCTTTTTGCTTACCAGCGGAGGCGCCCATCTTGGGCATTTCAGCCTGACATCGGGGTGCATTCTTTGACTTTTTTAATTACCAGAGTGGAGCCCATCTTGGGCCTCACATAGTACTCCATTTAATACATATGGGCCCTACATAGCCCTCAATTTAATAAAATGGGTCCCACAGAGCCCTCCATTTAACATAATTGACCCCACATAGCCCTCCATTTAACCCCTTAAGCCCCGAGGGTGGTTTGCACATTAATGACCTGGCCAATTTTTACAATTCTGACCACTGTCCCTTTATGAGGTTATAACTCTGGACCGCTTCAACGGATCTTGGCGATTCTGACATTGTTTTCTCGTGATATATTGTACTTCATGATAGTTGTCAAATTTCTTCGATATAATGTGCGTTTATTTGTGAAAAAAACGGAAATTTGGCGAAAATTTTGCAATTTTCCAACTTTGAATTTTTATGCCCTTAAATCACAGATATATGTCACACAAAATAATTAATAAGTAACATTTCCCACATGTCTACTTTACATCAGCACAATTTTTGAACCAAAATTTATTTTTGTTAGGGACTCAGTTATAAGGGTTAAAAGTTGACCAGCAATTTTTCATTTTTACAACACCAATATAGAGACTACATGACATTTGAAGTCATTTTGAGGGGTCTATATGATAGAAAATAACCAAGTATGACACCATTCTAAAAACTGCACCCCTCAAGGTGCTCAAAACCACATTCAAGAAGTTTATTAACCCTTCAGGTATTTTACAGGAATTTTTGGAATGTTTAAATAAAAATGATACAGGAAAGAAATATATCTTGGTACCGTGTTAGCCAGTGGATAGAAAAATATTTAGAATTGAGAGTCCTCAGTGGTTGATACCTTTTAATGGCTAACTGAAAAGATGGTAACAAATTGCAAGCTTTCGAGACTACACAGGTCTCTTCATCAGGCAAAGACTAAAACAAATTCTGAAGAATCACATATTTATGCACAACATAGTATAGGAAAAAAAAAAAAAAAAAAAAAAAAACCATGGATAAGCCAGGTGACATGAAGCAGAATTACCATGGGTGATAAACAGTTACGTCCATAAATATTGGGCCAATTCTTAGATAAGGATTGTTTTATTGTCCTGTGATTAGGGTCTCTGTTTTAATGACCCTTCATGGTCTGAGGGGCAAGTTCCTTAGTTGATGTAAAAAGACATAAATCCATGTGACACATTCATTCCTGCATTAAGAGTGTCAAAGGTCGTCATCAGTTTATATTCCCAGACTCTCCTGTCTTTCTGCAGAAAGACAGGAGAGTCTGGGAATATAAACTGATGACGACCTTTGACACTCTTAATGCAGGAATGAATGTGTCACATGGATTTATGTCTTTTTACATCAACTAAGGAACTTGCCCCTCAGACCATGAAGGGTCATTAAAACAGAGACCCTAATCACAGGACAATAAAACAATCCTTATCTAAGAATTGGCCCAATATTTATGGACGTAACTGTTTATCACCCATGGTAATTCTGCTTCATGTCACCTGGCTTATCCATGGTTTTTTTTTTTTTTTTTTTTTTTTTTCCTATACTATGTTGTGCATAAATATGTGATTCTTCAGAATTTGTTTTAGTCTTTGCCTGATGAAGAGACCTGTGTAGTCTCGAAAGCTTGCAATTTGTTACCATCTTTTCAGTTAGCCATTAAAAGGTATCAACCACTGAGGACTCTCAATTCTAAATATTTTTAAATAAAAATGAACATTTAACTTTTTTTCATAAACAATTTACTTCAGCTCCAATTTGTTTTATTTTACCAAGGATAACAAGAGAAAATGGACCCCAAAAGTTGTTATACAATTTGTCCTGAGTACGCTGATACCCCATATGTGGGGGTAAACCACTGTTTGGGCGCATGGCAGAGCTCGGAAGGGAAGGAGCGCCATTTGACTTTTCAATGCAAAATTGACTGGAATTGAGATGGGATGCCATGTTGCGTTTGGAGAGCCCCTGATGTATCTAAACATTAAAACCCCCCACAAGTGACACCATTTTGGAAAGTAGACCCCCTAAGGAACTTATCTAGATGTGTTTTGAGAGCTTTGAACCCCAAGTGTTTCACTAGTTTATAATGCAGAGCCGTGAAAATAAAAATTCTTGACCGCTCCTGGCACATAGTGCCGGATGTCAGCTGTGATAGGCAGCTGACACCTGGCCGCGATCGGCCGCGCTCCCCCCGTGAGCGTGGCCGATCGCATGACGTACTATCCCGTCACTGGAAATTAAGTCCCAGGGTACCTTGATGGGATAATACGTCATATGGGATTAAGGGGTTAATATAATGGGCCCCGCATAGCTCTCCATTTGATAAAAGGGGTCCCATATAGTACTTTTATTATAAGGCACCCCAAATAGCCTTCCATTTAATATATGGGGCCCCCATATAGCCTTCCATTTAATATAAGGGGTCCCCACATAGCCCTCCATTTCATATATGGAGGCCCCACATAGCCCCTCAATTCAATAAATGGGGTCCCCACATAGCCATGCATTTAATATATAGGGGCCCACCATAGCCTCTCCATTTAATAAATGGTGCCCCGCATAGCCTCCCAATTTAATAAATGGGGTCCCCACATAGCCCCATTTAATATATGGGGGCTTCACATCGTCCTATTTCAATATAATGGGTCTTTCAATCAATATATGTGGGCCCCACATAGCCCTCCATTTCATATATGGGGGTCCCACATAGCCCTCCATTTAATATGGGGACCCCAAAAAGCCCTATTTCAATATAATGGGCCCCACAGAAAGCCCTCCATTTAATATACAGGGCCCTGACATAGCCCTCCATTTAATATATGGGGCCCCATTTAGACATCCATTTAATATACGAGAGCCACCACATAGCCCTCCATTTAATATATGGGGGCCTCCATATAGCCCTCCATTTAATATCTGCGGGCCTCCACATAGCCCTCAATTTAATACATGGGGGCCCCACATAGCCATTCATTTAACCCCTTCAAGTCGCGGCCCTTTTTCATTTTTGCGTTTTCGTTTTTCACTTCCCTCCTTCCCTGAGCCATAACTTTTTTATTTTTCCGTCAATATGGTCATGTGTGGGCTTATTTTTTGCGGGACAAGTTGTACTTTTGAACGACATCATTGGTTTTACCATGTTTTTTACTAGAAAACGGGAAAAAAATTCCAAGTGCGGTGAAATTGCAAAAAAAGTGCAATCCCACACTTGTTTTTTGTTTGGCTTTTTTGCTAGGTTGACTAAATGCTAAAATTAACCTGCCATTATGATTCTCTTGGTCATTACGAGTTCATAGACACCTAACATGACTAGGTTATTTTTTATCTAAGTGGTGAAAAAAATTCCAAACTTTGCTAAAAAAAAAAAAAAAAAAAAAAAAAAAAGTGCCATTTTCCGATACCCGTAGCGTCTCCATTTTTCGTGATCTGGGGTCGGGTGAGGGCTTATTTTTTGCGTGCCGAGCTGATGTTTTTAATGATACCATTTTTGCGCAGATACGTTCTTTTGATCGCCCGTTATTGCATTTTAATGCAATGTCGCGGCGACCAAAAAGCGTAATTCTGGCGTTTCGGATTTTTTTCTCGCTACGCCGTTTAGCGATCAGGTTAATGCTTTTTTTTAATTGATAGATCGGGCGATTCTGAACACGGCGATACCAAATACGTGTAGGTTTTTTTTTTTTTATTGTTTTATTTAGGATGGGGCGAAAGGGGGGTGATTTAAACTTTTATATTTTTTTCATATTTTTAAAAACATTTTTTTTTTACTTGTGCCATGCTTCAATAGCCTCCATGGGAGGCTAGAAGCTGGCATAGCCTGATCGGCTCTGCTACATAGCAGCGATCATCAGATCGCTGCTATGTAGCTGAAATGCAGGTGTGCTGTGAGCGCCGACCACAGGGGGGCGCTCACAGCAGACCTGCATCAGTAACCATAGAGGTCTCAAGGACCTCTATGGTTACTATCCTGATGCATCGCCGACCCCCGATCATGTGACGGGGGTCGGCGATGACGTCATATCCGGCCGCCCGGCCGGATGCGGTAGTTAAATGCCGCTGTCTGTTTGACAGCGGCATTTAACAGGTTAATAGCGGCGGGTGAATAGCGATTTCACCCGCCGCTATTGCGCGCACATGTCAGCTGTACAAAACAGCTGACATGTCGTGACTTTGATGTGGGCTCACCGCCGGAGCCCACATCAAAGGGGGATTCACGGCATGCGCAGTACTAGTACGGCGCATGTCGTGAAGGGGTTAATATATGGAACTCCACATAGCCTCCATTTAATATGAGGGCCCCACATCATCCTCCATTTAATATATGGATATCCCACATAGCCCTCCATTTACTATATGGGGACCACACACAGCACACCATTTAATATATGGGGGGCCCACATAGCCATCCATTTAATAAATGGAAGTCCCACATAGCCCTCCATTTAATATATGGGGGCCCCACATAGCCCTCAATTTAATATATGGGGCCCATATATCCCTCCATTTAATCTATGAGGGTCCTACAAAGCCCTCCAATTAATATATGGAGGCCTCACATAGCACTTCTCCGCTGCGGTCTCCCATTCTTCTCCTGCCGCAGCGGAGCCTGCTCAGCGGAGACGTCGATCCCAGCGTCTCGCTCAGTCTGACTCTGTGCTAAGAGTTACTGCTGCATTTCCTTCTTCTGCCATTGAAGTCAGTGCTGGGCAGCGGCGAGCGGATGCTTCTGGGGCTAAGTCCTGCTTTTCACATTCTGAGCATGCCCAGAGTAAGATCTCTCAGTGAAGATCGAGGGTCACATGATCAGATACTGCAGCTAAGGTCCTTGTAGGTGCTAGGACTAAATCCTGCGTTGCACTCTGAGCATGCCCAGGGCACGATCTCTCAGTGGAGGTCTGGGGTCACATGCTCAGGTACTGCAGCTCTCCATTAGTCCTTCTTTCAAAGGTCCTAAACGTGCTGCAGCTATTTAAGGCTCACATGGCCACACGGCCATGCGCTAGTGTCAATTCATATATGTGCTTTGCGCCAGTGTGGTTATGTAGTGCGTTCAGGGACCCGGCTGAAATAAGCCCCTAGAATACCGGTACCTCCGGTGAGGAGATTGTATGTGTGTATTCAGGGACCCGGCTGAAATAAGCCCCTAGAATACCGGCTTCTCCGGTGAGGAGATTGCATGTTGCATAACCACTGACTGCTATCAGCTTGGTAGTAAGCTTGTGCTCCTGTGAGGCTAACAGGGCACAGTACTTCCCTTTTACAGCTACTCTGTGGGGTAACAGAGCTAGCCTATACCGCCTAACAGTGCCGGCATCCGCTAGCAGCAGGTTCCTCCTGCACGGTGGACCCTGGGCTGCGAACGCACCTTTCATAATAAACATCTCTATTGTCTCGGTGCGTTCCGCTAGCCCTAACACCCTTGGTGGGTCAAAGCGCTCACCACACTTCTAGATAAGTTCCTTAGGGAATCTACTTTCCAAAATGGTGTCACTTGTGGGGGGTTTCAATGTTTAGGCACATCAGGGGCTCTCCAAACGCAACATGGTGTCCCATCTCGATTCCAGTCAATTTTGCATTGAAAAGTCAAATGGCGCTCCTTCGCTTCCGAGCTCTGTCATGCGCCCAAACAGTGGTTTACCCCCACATATGGGGTATCTGTGTACTCAGGACAAATTGTACAACAACTTTTGGGGTCCATTTTCTCCTGTTACCCTTGGTAAAATAAAACAAATTGGAGCTGAAATAAATTTTTTGTGAAAAAAAGTTAAATGTTCATTTTTATTTAAACATTCCAAAAATTCCTGTGAAGCACCAGAAGGGTTAATAAACTTCTTGAATATGGTTTTGAGCACCTTGAGGGGTGCAGTTTTTAGAATGGTGTCACACTTGGGTATTTTCTATCATATAGACCCCTCAAAATGACTTCAAATGAGATGTGGTCCCTAAAAAAAATGGTGTTGTAAAAATGAGAATTTGCTGGTCAACTTTTAACCCTTATAACTCCCTAACACAAAAAAATTTTGGTTCCAAAATTGTGCTGATGTAAAGTAGACATGTGGGAAACGTTACTTATTAAGTATTTTGTGTGACATATCTCTGTGATTTAATTGCATAAAAATTCAAAGTTGGAAAATTGTGAAATTTTCAAAATTTTCGTCAAATTTCTGTTTTTTTTCACAAATAAACGCAGGTAACATCAAAGAAATGTTACCACTATCGTGAAGTACAATATGTCACGAGAAAACAATGTCAGAATCACTGGGATCCGTTGAAGCGTACCAGAGTTATAACCTCATAAAGGGACAGTGGTCAGAATTGGCCCGGTCATTAACGTGCAAACCACCCTTGGGGCTAAAGGGGTTAAAAGTGCTGCACTTAGCTTTACCTACCCGTGCCACTGGAACACTCCCTTTTCCCGCTGGTGTGCCACCGGAGCACATGCTTTTCCCGTTGGCGTGCCACCGGAGCACACCCTTTTCCCGTTGGCGTGCCACCGGAGCACACCCTTGGCGTGTCACCGGTACACACCCTTTTTCCCGTTGGCATACCACCGGAGCACACTCTTTTCTGTTGGCGTGCCAGCGGAGGACACCATTTCCCATTGGCGTGCCAGCGGAGCACACCATTTCCCGTTGGCGTGCCACCGGAGCACACCATTTCCCGTTGGCGTGCCACCGGAGCACACCGTTTCCCGTTGGCGTGCCACCGGAGCACACCATTTCCCGTTGGCGTGCCACCGGAGCACACCATTTCCCGTTGGCCCGCCAGAAGGGCCCAATACTTGGCCTTATTGCTTACCAGCGGAGGCGCCCATCTTGGGCATTTCAGCCTGACATCGGGGTGCATTCTTTGACTTTTTTAATTACCAGAGTGGAGCCCATCTTGGGCCTCACATAGTACTCCATTTAATACATATGGGCCCTACATAGCCCTCAATTTAATAAAATGGGCCCCACAGAGCCCTCCATTTAACATAATTGACCCCACATAGCCCTCCATTTAACCCCTTAAGCCCCGAGGGTGGTTTGCACATTAATGACCTGGCCAATTTTTACAATTCTGACCACTGTCCCTTTATGAGGTTATAACTCTGGAACGCTTCAACGGAAATTTGGCGAAAATTTTGCAATTTTCCAACTTTGAATTTTTATGCCCTTAAATCAGAGATATGTCACACAAAATAATTAATAAGTAACAATTCCCACATGTCTACTTTACATCAGCACAATTTTTGAACCAAAATTTTTTTTTTGTTAGGGACTCAGTTATAAGGGTTAAAAGTTGACCAGCAATTTCTCATTTTTACAACACCAATATAGAGACTACATGACATTTGAAGTCATTTTGAGGGGTCTATATGATAGAAAATAACCAAGTATGACACCATTCTAAAAACTGCACCCCTCAAGGTGCTCAAAACCACATTCAAGAAGTTTATTAACCCTTCAGGTGTTTTACAGGAATTTTTGGAATGTTTAAATAAAAATGAACATTTAACTTTTTTTCATAAACAATTTACTTCAGCTCCAATTTGTTTTATTTTACCAAGGGTAACAAGAGAAAATGGACCCCAAAAGTTGTTATACAATTTGTCCTGAGTACGCTGATACCCCATATGTGGGGGTAAACCACTGTTTGGGCGCATGGCAGAGCTCGGAAGGGAAGGAGCGCCATTTGACTTTTCAATGCAAAATTGACTGGAATTGAGATGGGATGCCATGTTGCGTTTGGAGAGCCCTTGATGTATCTAAACATTAAAACCCCCCACAAGTGACACCATTTTGGAAAGTAGACCCCCTAAGGAACTTATCTAGATGTGTTTTGAGAGCTTTGAACCCCAAGTGTTTCACTAGTTTATAATGCAGAGCCGTGAAAATAAAAATTCTTGACCGCTCCTGGCACATAGTGCCGGATGTCAGCTGTGATAGGCAGCTGACACCTGGCCGCGATCGGCCGCGCTCCCCCCGTGAGCGTGGCCGATCGCATGACGTACTATCCCGTCACTGGAAATTAAGTCCCAGGGTACCTTGATGGGATAATACGTCATATGGGATTAAGGGGTTAATATAGTGGGCCCCGCATAGCTCTCCATTTGATAAAAGGGGTCCCATATAGTACTTTTATTATAAGGCACCCCACATAGCCTTCCATTTAATATATGGGGCCCCCATATAGCCTTCCATTTAATATAAGGGGTCCCCACATAGCCCTCCATTTCATATATGGAGGCCCCACATAGCCCCTCAATTCAATAAATGGGGTCCCCACATAGCCATGCATTTAATATATAGGGGCCCACCATAGCCTCTCCATTTAATAAATGGTGCCCCGCATAGCCTCCCAATTTAATAAATGGGGTCCCCACATAGCCCCATTTAATATATGGGGGCTTCACATCGTCCTATTTCAATATAATGGGTCTTTCAATCAATATATGTGGGCCCCACATAGCCCTCCATTTCATATATGGGGGTCCCACATAGCCCTCCATTTAATATGGGGACCCCAAAAAGCCCTATTTCAATATAATGGGCCCCACAGAAAGCCCTCCATTTAATATACAGGGCCCTGACATAGCCCTCCATTTAATATATGGGGCCCCATTTAGACATCCATTTAATATACGAGAGCCACCACATAGCCCTCCATTTAATATATGGGGGCCTCCATATAGCCCTCCATTTAATATCTGCGGGCCTCCACATAGCCCTCAATTTAATACATGGGGGCCCCACATAGCCATTCATTTAACCCCTTCAAGTCGCGGCCCTTTTTCATTTTTGCGTTTTCGTTTTTCACTTCCCTCCTTCCCTGAGCCATAACTTTTTTATTTTTCCGTCAATATGGTCATGTGTGGGCTTATTTTTTGCGGGACAAGTTGTACTTTTGAACGACATCATTGGTTTTACCATGTTTTTTACTAGAAAACGGGAAAAAAATTCCAAGTGCGGTGAAATTGCAAAAAAAGTGCAATCCCACACTTGTTTTTTGTTTGGCTTTTTTGCTAGGTTGACTAAATGCTAAAATTAACCTGCCATTATGATTCTCTTGGTCATTACGAGTTCATAGACACCTAACATGACTAGGTTATTTTTTATCTAAGTGGTGAAAAAAATTCCAAACTTTGCTAAAAAAAAAAAAAAAAAAAAAAAAGTGCCATTTTCCGATACCCGTAGCGTCTCCATTTTTCGTGATCTGGGGTCGGGTGAGGGCTTATTTTTTGCGTGCCGAGCTGATGTTTTTAATGATACCATTTTTGCGCAGATACGTTCTTTTGATCGCCCGTTATTGCATTTTAATGCAATGTCGCGGCGACCAAAAAGCGTAATTCTGGCGTTTCGGATTTTTTTCTCGCTACGCCGTTTAGCGATCAGGTTAATGCTTTTTTTTAATTGATAGATCGGGCGATTCTGAACACGGCGATACCAAATACGTGTAGGTTTTTTTTTTTTATTGTTTTATTTAGGATGGGGCGAAAGGGGGGTGATTTAAACTTTTATATTTTTTATATTTTTTTCATATTTTTAAAAACATTTTTTTTTTACTTGTGCCATGCTTCAATAGCCTCCATGGGAGGCTAGAAGCTGGCATAGCCTGATCGGCTCTGCTACATAGCAGCGATCATCAGATCGCTGCTATGTAGCTGAAATGCAGGTGTGCTGTGAGCGCCGACCACAGGGGGGCGCTCACAGCAGACCTGCATCAGTAACCATAGAGGTCTCAAGGACCTCTATGGTTACTATCCTGATGCATCGCCGACCCCCGATCATGTGACGGGGGTCGGCGATGACGTCATATCCGGCCGCCCGGCCGGATGCGGTAGTTAAATGCCGCTGTTTGACAGCGGCATTTAACAGGTTAATAGCGGCGGGTGAATAGCGATTTCACCCGCCGCTATTGCGCGCACATGTCAGCTGTACAAAACAGCTGACATGTCGTGACTTTGATGTGGGCTCACCGCCGGAGCCCATACTAGTACGGCGCATGTCGTGAAGGGGTTAATATATGGAACTCCACATAGCCTCCATTTAATATGAGGGCCCCACATCATCCTCCATTTAATATATGGATATCCCACATAGCCCTCCATTTAATATATGGATATCCCACATAGCCCTCCCTTTACTATATGGGGACCACACACAGCACACCATTTAATATATGGGGGGCCCACATAGCCATCCATTTAATAAATGGAAGTCCCACATAGCCCTCCATTTAATATATGGGGGCCCCACATAGCCCTCAATTTAATATATGGGGCCCATATATCCCTCCATTTAACTATGAGGGTCCTACAAAGCCCTCCAATTAATATATGGAGGCCTCACATAGCACTTCTCCGCTGCGGTCTCCCATTCTTCTCCTGCCGCAGCGGAGCCTGCTCAGCGGAGACGTCGATCCCAGCGTCTCGCTCAGTCTGACTCTGTGCTAAGAGTTACTGCTGCATTTCCTTCTTCTGCCATTGAAGTCAGTGCTGGGCAGCGGCGAGCGGATGCTTCTGGGGCTAAGTCCTGCTTTTCACATTCTGAGCATGCCCAGAGTAAGATCTCTCAGTGAAGATCGAGGGTCACATGATCAGATACTGCAGCTAAGGTCCTTGTAGGTGCTAGGACTAAATCCTGCGTTGCACTCTGAGCATGCCCAGGGCACGATCTCTCAGTGGAGGTCTGGGGTCACATGCTCAGGTACTGCAGCTCTCCATTAGTCCTTCTTTCAAAGGTCCTAAACGTGCTGCAGCTATTTAAGGCTCACATGGCCACACGGCCATGCGCTAGTGTCAATTCATATATGTGCTTTGCGCCAGTGTGGTTATGTAGTGCGTTCAGGGACCCGGCTGAAATAAGCCCCTAGAATACCGGCACCTCCGGTGAGGAGATTGTATGTGTGTATTCAGGGACCCGGCTGAAATAAGCCCCTAGAATACCGGCTTCTCCGGTGAGGAGATTGCATGTTGCATAACCACTGACTGCTATCAGCTTGGTAGTAAGCTTGTGCTCCTGTGAGGCTAACAGGGCACAGTACTTCCCTTTTACAGCTACTCTGTGGGGTAACAGAGCTAGCCTATACCGCCTAACAGTGCCGGCATCCGCTAGCAGCAGGTTCCTCCTGCACGGTGGACCCTGGGCTGCGAACGCACCTTTCATAATAAACATCTCTATTGTCTCGGTGCGTTCCGCTAGCCCTAACACCCTTGGTGGGTCAAAGCGCTCACCACACTTCTAGATAAGTTCCTTAGGGAATCTACTTTCCAAAATGGTGTCACTTGTGGGGGGTTTCAATGTTTAGGCACATCAGGGGCTCTCCAAACGCAACATGGTGTCCCATCTCGATTCCAGTCAATTTTGCATTGAAAAGTCAAATGGCGCTCCTTCGCTTCCGAGCTCTGTCATGCGCCCAAACAGTGGTTTACCCCCACATATGGGGTATCTGTGTACTCAGGACAAATTGTACAACAACTTTTGGGGTCCATTTTCTCCTGTTACCCTTGGTAAAATAAAACAAATTGGAGCTGAAATAAATTTTTTGTGAAAAAAAGTTAAATGTTCATTTTTATTTAAACATTCCAAAAATTCCTGTGAAGCACCAGAAGGGTTAATAAACTTCTTGAATATGGTTTTGAGCACCTTGAGGGGTGCAGTTTTTAGAATGGTGTCACACTTGGGTATTTTCTATCATATAGACCCCTCAAAATGACTTCAAATGAGATGTGGTCCCTAAAAAAAATGGTGTTGTAAAAATGAGAATTTGCTGGTCAACTTTTAACCCTTATAACTCACTAACACAAAAAAATTTTGGTTCCAAAATTGTGCTGATGTAAAGTAGACATGTGGGAAACGTTACTTATTAAGTATTTTGTGTGACATATCTCTGTGATTTAATTGCATAAAAATTCAAAGTTGGAAAATTGTGAAATTTTCAAAATTTTCGTCAAATTTCTGTTTTTTTTTCACAAATAAACGCAGGTAACATCAAAGAAATGTTACCACTATCGTGAAGTACAATATGTCACGAGAAAACAATGTCAGAATCACTGGGATCCGTTGAAGCGTACCAGAGTTATAACCTCATAAAGGGACAGTGGTCAGAATTGGCCCGGTCATTAACGTGCAAACCACCCTTGGGGCTAAAGGGGTTAAAAGTGCTGCACTTAGCTTTACCTACCCGTGCCACTGGAACACTCCCTTTTCCCGCTGGTGTGCCACCGGAGCACATGCTTTTCCCGTTGGCGTGCCACCGGAGCACACCCTTTTCCCGTTGGCGTGCCACCGGAGCACACCCTTGGCGTGTCACCGGTACACACCCTTTTTCCCGTTGGCATACCACCGGAGCACACTCTTTTCTGTTGGCGTGCCAGCGGAGGACACCATTTCCCATTGGCGTGCCAGCGGAGCACACCATTTCCCGTTGGCGTGCCACCGGAGCACACCATTTCCCGTTGGCGTGCCACCGGAGCACACCGTTTCCCGTTGGCGTGCCACCGGAGCACACCATTTCCCGTTGGCGTGCCACCGGAGCACACCATTTCCCGTTGGCCCGCCAGAAGGGCCCAATACTTGGCCTTATTGCTTACCAGCGGAGGCGCCCATCTTGGGCATTTCAGCCTGACATCGGGGTGCATTCTTTGACTTTTTTAATTACCAGAGTGGAGCCCATCTTGGGCCTCACATAGTACTCCATTTAATACATATGGGCCCTACATAGCCCTCAATTTAATAAAATGGGCCCCACAGAGCCCTCCATTTAACATAATTGACCCCACATAGCCCTCCATTTAACCCCTTAAGCCCCGAGGGTGGTTTGCACATTAATGACCTGGCCAATTTTTACAATTCTGACCACTGTCCCTTTATGAGGTTATAACTCTGGAACGCTTCAACGGAAATTTGGCGAAAATTTTGCAATTTTCCAACTTTGAATTTTTATGCCCTTAAATCAGAGATATGTCACACAAAATAATTAATAAGTAACAATTCCCACATGTCTACTTTACATCAGCACAATTTTTGAACCAAAATTTTTTTTTTGTTAGGGACTCAGTTATAAGGGTTAAAAGTTGACCAGCAATTTCTCATTTTTACAACACCAATATAGAGACTACATGACATTTGAAGTCATTTTGAGGGGTCTATATGATAGAAAATAACCAAGTATGACACCATTCTAAAAACTGCACCCCTCAAGGTGCTCAAAACCACATTCAAGAAGTTTATTAACCCTTCAGGTGTTTTACAGGAATTTTTGGAATGTTTAAATAAAAATGAACATTTAACTTTTTTTCATAAACAATTTACTTCAGCTCCAATTTGTTTTATTTTACCAAGGGTAACAAGAGAAAATGGACCCCAAAAGTTGTTATACAATTTGTCCTGAGTACGCTGATACCCCATATGTGGGGGTAAACCACTGTTTGGGCGCATGGCAGAGCTCGGAAGGGAAGGAGCGCCATTTGACTTTTCAATGCAAAATTGACTGGAATTGAGATGGGATGCCATGTTGCGTTTGGAGAGCCCTTGATGTATCTAAACATTAAAACCCCCCACAAGTGACACCATTTTGGAAAGTAGACCCCCTAAGGAACTTATCTAGATGTGTTTTGAGAGCTTTGAACCCCAAGTGTTTCACTAGTTTATAATGCAGAGCCGTGAAAATAAAAATTCTTGACCGCTCCTGGCACATAGTGCCGGATGTCAGCTGTGATAGGCAGCTGACACCTGGCCGCGATCGGCCGCGCTCCCCCCGTGAGCGTGGCCGATCGCATGACGTACTATCCCGTCACTGGAAATTAAGTCCCAGGATACCTTGATGGGATAATACGTCATATGGGATTAAGGGGTTAATATAATGGGCCCCGCATAGCTCTCCATTTGATAAAAGGGGTCCCATATAGTACTTTTATTATAAGGCACCCCACATAGCCTTCCATTTAATATATGGGGCCCCCATATAGCCTTCCATTTAATATAAGGGGTCCCCACATAGCCCTCCATTTCATATATGGAGGCCCCACATAGCCCCTCAATTCAATAAATGGGGTCCCCACATAGCCATGCATTTAATATATAGGGGCCCACCATAGCCTCTCCATTTAATAAATGGTGCCCCGCATAGCCTCCCAATTTAATAAATGGGGTCCCCACATAGCCCCATTTAATATATGGGGGCTTCACATCGTCCTATTTCAATATAATGGGTCTTTCAATCAATATATGTGGGCCCCACATAGCCCTCCATTTCATATATGGGGGTCCCACATAGCCCTCCATTTAATATGGGGACCCCAAAAAGCCCTATTTCAATATAATGGGCCCCACAGAAAGCCCTCCATTTAATATACAGGGCCCTGACATAGCCCTCCATTTAATATATGGGGCCCCATTTAGACATCCATTTAATATACGAGAGCCACCACATAGCCCTCCATTTAATATATGGGGGCCTCCATATAGCCCTCCATTTAATATCTGCGGGCCTCCACATAGCCCTCAATTTAATACATGGGGGCCCCACATAGCCATTCATTTAACCCCTTCAAGTCGCGGCCCTTTTTCATTTTTGCGTTTTCGTTTTTCACTTCCCTCCTTCCCTGAGCCATAACTTTTTTATTTTTCCGTCAATATGGTCATGTGTGGGCTTATTTTTTGCGGGACAAGTTGTACTTTTGAACGACATCATTGGTTTTACCATGTTTTTTACTAGAAAACGGGAAAAAAATTCCAAGTGCGGTGAAATTGCAAAAAAAGTGCAATCCCACACTTGTTTTTTGTTTGGCTTTTTTGCTAGGTTGACTAAATGCTAAAATTAACCTGCCATTATGATTCTCTTGGTCATTACGAGTTCATAGACACCTAACATGACTAGGTTATTTTTTATCTAAGTGGTGAAAAAAATTCCAAACTTTGCTAAAAAAAAAAAAAAAAAAAAAAAAAAAAAGTGCCATTTTCCGATACCCGTAGCGTCTCCATTTTTCGTGATCTGGGGTCGGGTGAGGGCTTATTTTTTGCGTGCCGAGCTGATGTTTTTAATGATACCATTTTTGCGCAGATACGTTCTTTTGATCGCCCGTTATTGCATTTTAATGCAATGTCGCGGCGACCAAAAAGCGTAATTCTGGCGTTTCGGATTTTTTTCTCGCTACGCCGTTTAGCGATCAGGTTAATGCTTTTTTTTAATTGATAGATCGGGCGATTCTGAACACGGCGATACCAAATACGTGTAGGTTTTTTTTTTTTATTGTTTTATTTAGGATGGGGCGAAAGGGGGGTGATTTAAACTTTTATATTTTTTTCATATTTTTAAAAACATTTTTTTTTTACTTGTGCCATGCTTCAATAGCCTCCATGGGAGGCTAGAAGCTGGCATAGCCTGATCGGCTCTGCTACATAGCAGCGATCATCAGATCGCTGCTATGTAGCTGAAATGCAGGTGTGCTGTGAGCGCCGACCACAGGGGGGCGCTCACAGCAGACCTGCATCAGTAACCATAGAGGTCTCAAGGACCTCTATGGTTACTATCCTGATGCATCGCCGACCCCCGATCATGTGACGGGGGTCGGCGATGACGTCATATCCGGCCGCCCGGCCGGATGCGGTAGTTAAATGCCGCTGTCTGTTTGACAGCGGCATTTAACAGGTTAATAGCGGCGGGTGAATAGCGATTTCACCCGCCGCTATTGCGCGCACATGTCAGCTGTACAAAACAGCTGACATGTCGTGACTTTGATGTGGGCTCACCGCCGGAGCCCACATCAAAGGGGGATTCACGGCATGCGCAGTACTAGTACGGCGCATGTCGTGAAGGGGTTAATATATGGAACTCCACATAGCCTCCATTTAATATGAGGGCCCCACATCATCCTCCATTTAATATATGGATATCCCACATAGCCCTCCATTTAATATATGGATATCCCACATAGCCCTCCATTTACTATATGGGGACCACACACAGCACACCATTTAATATATGGGGGGCCCACATAGCCATCCATTTAATAAATGGAAGTCCCACATAGCCCTCCATTTAATATATGGGGGCCCCACATAGCCCTCAATTTAATATATGGGGCCCATATATCCCTCCATTTAACTATGAGGGTCCTACAAAGCCCTCCAATTAATATATGGAGGCCTCACATAGCACTTCTCCGCTGCGGTCTCCCATTCTTCTCCTGCCGCAGCGGAGCCTGCTCAGCGGAGACGTCGATCCCAGCGTCTCGCTCAGTCTGACTCTGTGCTAAGAGTTACTGCTGCATTTCCTTCTTCTGCCATTGAAGTCAGTGCTGGGCAGCGGCGAGCGGATGCTTCTGGGGCTAAGTCCTGCTTTTCACATTCTGAGCATGCCCAGAGTAAGATCTCTCAGTGAAGATCGAGGGTCACATGATCAGATACTGCAGCTAAGGTCCTTGTAGGTGCTAGGACTAAATCCTGCGTTGCACTCTGAGCATGCCCAGGGCACGATCTCTCAGTGGAGGTCTGGGGTCACATGCTCAGGTACTGCAGCTCTCCATTAGTCCTTCTTTCAAAGGTCCTAAACGTGCTGCAGCTATTTAAGGCTCACATGGCCACACGGCCATGCGCTAGTGTCAATTCATATATGTGCTTTGCGCCAGTGTGGTTATGTAGTGCGTTCAGGGACCCGGCTGAAATAAGCCCCTAGAATACCGGCACCTCCGGTGAGGAGATTGTATGTGTGTATTCAGGGACCCGGCTGAAATAAGCCCCTAGAATACCGGCTTCTCCGGTGAGGAGATTGCATGTTGCATAACCACTGACTGCTATCAGCTTGGTAGTAAGCTTGTGCTCCTGTGAGGCTAACAGGGCACAGTACTTCCCTTTTACAGCTACTCTGTGGGGTAACAGAGCTAGCCTATACCGCCTAACAGTGCCGGCATCCGCTAGCAGCAGGTTCCTCCTGCACGGTGGACCCTGGGCTGCGAACGCACCTTTCATAATAAACATCTCTATTGTCTCGGTGCGTTCCGCTAGCCCTAACACCCTTGGTGGGTCAAAGCGCTCACCACACTTCTAGATAAGTTCCTTAGGGAATCTACTTTCCAAAATGGTGTCACTTGTGGGGGGTTTCAATGTTTAGGCACATCAGGGGCTCTCCAAACGCAACATGGTGTCCCATCTCGATTCCAGTCAATTTTGCATTGAAAAGTCAAATGGCGCTCCTTCGCTTCCGAGCTCTGTCATGCGCCCAAACAGTGGTTTACCCCCACATATGGGGTATCTGTGTACTCAGGACAAATTGTACAACAACTTTTGGGGTCCATTTTCTCCTGTTACCCTTGGTAAAATAAAACAAATTGGAGCTGAAATAAATTTTTTGTGAAAAAAAGTTAAATGTTCATTTTTATTTAAACATTCCAAAAATTCCTGTGAAGCACCAGAAGGGTTAATAAACTTCTTGAATATGGTTTTGAGCACCTTGAGGGGTGCAGTTTTTAGAATGGTGTCACACTTGGGTATTTTCTATCATATAGACCCCTCAAAATGACTTCAAATGAGATGTGGTCCCTAAAAAAAATGGTGTTGTAAAAATGAGAATTTGCTGGTCAACTTTTAACCCTTATAACTCCCTAACACAAAAAAATTTTGGTTCCAAAATTGTGCTGATGTAAAGTAGACATGTGGGAAACGTTACTTATTAAGTATTTTGTGTGACATATCTCTGTGATTTAATTGCATAAAAATTCAAAGTTGGAAAATTGTGAAATTTTCAAAATTTTCGTCAAATTTCTGTTTTTTTTTCACAAATAAACGCAGGTAACATCAAAGAAATGTTACCACTATCGTGAAGTACAATATGTCACGAGAAAACAATGTCAGAATCACTGGGATCCGTTGAAGCGTACCAGAGTTATAACCTCATAAAGGGACAGTGGTCAGAATTGGCCCGGTCATTAACGTGCAAACCACCCTTGGGGCTAAAGGGGTTAAAAGTGCTGCACTTAGCTTTACCTACCCGTGCCACTGGAACACTCCCTTTTCCCGCTGGTGTGCCACCGGAGCACATGCTTTTCCCGTTGGCGTGCCACCGGAGCACACCCTTTTCCCGTTGGCGTGCCACCGGAGCACACCCTTGGCGTGTCACCGGTACACACCCTTTTTCCCGTTGGCATACCACCGGAGCACACTCTTTTCTGTTGGCGTGCCAGCGGAGGACACCATTTCCCATTGGCGTGCCAGCGGAGCACACCATTTCCCGTTGGCGTGCCACCGGAGCACACCATTTCCCGTTGGCGTGCCACCGGAGCACACCGTTTCCCGTTGGCGTGCCACCGGAGCACACCATTTCCCGTTGGCGTGCCACCGGAGCACACCATTTCCCGTTGGCCCGCCAGAAGGGCCCAATACTTGGCCTTATTACTTACCAGCGGAGGCGCCCATCTTGGGCATTTCAGCCTGACATCGGGGTGCATTCTTTGACTTTTTTAATTACCAGAGTGGAGCCCATCTTGGGCCTCACATAGTACTCCATTTAATACATATGGGCCCTACATAGCCCTCAATTTAATAAAATGGGCCCCACAGAGCCCTCCATTTAACATAATTGACCCCACATAGCCCTCCATTTAACCCCTTAAGCCCCGAGGGTGGTTTGCACATTAATGACCTGGCCAATTTTTACAATTCTGACCACTGTCCCTTTATGAGGTTATAACTCTGGAACGCTTCAACGGAAATTTGGCGAAAATTTTGCAATTTTCCAACTTTGAATTTTTATGCCCTTAAATCAGAGATATGTCACACAAAATAATTAATAAGTAACAATTCCCACATGTCTACTTTACATCAGCACAATTTTTGAACCAAAATTTTTTTTTTGTTAGGGACTCAGTTATAAGGGTTAAAAGTTGACCAGCAATTTCTCATTTTTACAACACCAATATAGAGACTACATGACATTTGAAGTCATTTTGAGGGGTCTATATGATAGAAAATAACCAAGTATGACACCATTCTAAAAACTGCACCCCTCAAGGTGCTCAAAACCACATTCAAGAAGTTTATTAACCCTTCAGGTGTTTTACAGGAATTTTTGGAATGTTTAAATAAAAATGAACATTTAACTTTTTTTCATAAACAATTTACTTCAGCTCCAATTTGTTTTATTTTACCAAGGGTAACAAGAGAAAATGGACCCCAAAAGTTGTTATACAATTTGTCCTGAGTACGCTGATACCCCATATGTGGGGGTAAACCACTGTTTGGGCGCATGGCAGAGCTCGGAAGGGAAGGAGCGCCATTTGACTTTTCAATGCAAAATTGACTGAAATTGAGATGGGATGCCATGTTGCGTTTGGAGAGCCCTTGATGTATCTAAACATTAAAACCCCCCACAAGTGACACCATTTTGGAAAGTAGACCCCCTAAGGAACTTATCTAGATGTGTTTTGAGAGCTTTGAACCCCAAGTGTTTCACTAGTTTATAATGCAGAGCCGTGAAAATAAAAATTCTTGACCGCTCCTGGCACATAGTGCCGGATGTCAGCTGTGATAGGCAGCTGACACCTGGCCGCGATCGGCCGCGCTCCCCCCGTGAGCGTGGCCGATCGCATGACGTACTATCCCGTCACTGGAAATTAAGTCCCAGGGTACCTTGATGGGATAATACGTCATATGGGATTAAGGGGTTAATATAATGGGCCCCGCATAGCTCTCCATTTGATAAAAGGGGTCCCATATAGTACTTTTATTATAAGGCACCCCACATAGCCTTCCATTTAATATATGGGGCCCCCATATAGCCTTCCATTTAATATAAGGGGTCCCCACATAGCCCTCCATTTCATATATGGAGGCCCCACATAGCCCCTCAATTCAATAAATGGGGTCCCCACATAGCCATGCATTTAATATATAGGGGCCCACCATAGCCTCTCCATTTAATAAATGGTGCCCCGCATAGCCTCCCAATTTAATAAATGGGGTCCCCACATAGCCCCATTTAATATATGGGGGCTTCACATCGTCCTATTTCAATATAATGGGTCTTTCAATCAATATATGTGGGCCCCACATAGCCCTCCATTTCATATATGGGGGTCCCACATAGCCCTCCATTTAATATGGGGACCCCAAAAAGCCCTATTTCAATATAATGGGCCCCACAGAAAGCCCTCCATTTAATATACAGGGCCCTGACATAGCCCTCCATTTAATATATGGGGCCCCATTTAGACATCCATTTAATATACGAGAGCCACCACATAGCCCTCCATTTAATATATGGGGGCCTCCATATAGCCCTCCATTTAATATCTGCGGGCCTCCACATAGCCCTCAATTTAATACATGGGGGCCCCACATAGCCATTCATTTAACCCCTTCAAGTCGCGGCCCTTTTTCATTTTTGCGTTTTCGTTTTTCACTTCCCTCCTTCCCTGAGCCATAACTTTTTTATTTTTCCGTCAATATGGTCATGTGTGGGCTTATTTTTTGCGGGACAAGTTGTACTTTTGAACGACATCATTGGTTTTACCATGTTTTTTACTAGAAAACGGGAAAAAAATTCCAAGTGCGGTGAAATTGCAAAAAAAGTGCAATCCCACACTTGTTTTTTGTTTGGCTTTTTTGCTAGGTTGACTAAATGCTAAAATTAACCTGCCATTATGATTCTCTTGGTCATTACGAGTTCATAGACACCTAACATGACTAGGTTATTTTTTATCTAAGTGGTGAAAAAAATTCCAAACTTTGCTAAAAAAAAAAAAAAAAAAAAAAAAAAAAAAAAAAAGTGCCATTTTCCGATACCCGTAGCGTCTCCATTTTTCGTGATCTGGGGTCGGGTGAGGGCTTATTTTTTGCGTGCCGAGCTGATGTTTTTAATGATACCATTTTTGCGCAGATACGTTCTTTTGATCGCCCGTTATTGCATTTTAATGCAATGTCGCGGCGACCAAAAAGCGTAATTCTGGCGTTTCGGATTTTTTTCTCGCTACGCCGTTTAGCGATCAGGTTAATGCTTTTTTTTAATTGATAGATCGGGCGATTCTGAACACGGCGATACCAAATACGTGTAGGTTTTTTTTTTTTATTGTTTTATTTAGGATGGGGCGAAAGGGGGGTGATTTAAACTTTTATATTTTTTTCATATTTTTAAAAACATTTTTTTTTTACTTGTGCCATGCTTCAATAGCCTCCATGGGAGGCTAGAAGCTGGCATAGCCTGATCGGCTCTGCTACATAGCAGCGATCATCAGATCGCTGCTATGTAGCTGAAATGCAGGTGTGCTGTGAGCGCCGACCACAGGGGGGCGCTCACAGCAGACCTGCATCAGTAACCATAGAGGTCTCAAGGACCTCTATGGTTACTATCCTGATGCATCGCCGACCCCCGATCATGTGACGGGGGTCGGCGATGACGTCATATCCGGCCGCCCGGCCGGATGCGGTAGTTAAATGCCGCTGTCTGTTTGACAGCGGCATTTAACAGGTTAATAGCGGCGGGTGAATAGCGATTTCACCCGCCGCTATTGCGCGCACATGTCAGCTGTACAAAACAGCTGACATGTCGTGACTTTGATGTGGGCTCACCGCCGGAGCCCACATCAAAGGGGGATTCACGGCATGCGCAGTACTAGTACGGCGCATGTCGTGAAGGGGTTAATATATGGAACTCCACATAGCCTCCATTTAATATGAGGGCCCCACATCATCCTCCATTTAATATATGGATATCCCACATAGCCCTCCATTTAATATATGGATATCCCACATAGCCCTCCATTTACTATATGGGGACCACACACAGCACACCATTTAATATATGGGGGGCCCACATAGCCATCCATTTAATAAATGGAAGTCCCACATAGCCCTCCATTTAATATATGGGGGCCCCACATAGCCCTCAATTTAATATATGGGGCCCATATATCCCTCCATTTAACTATGAGGGTCCTACAAAGCCCTCCAATTAATATATGGAGGCCTCACATAGCACTTCTCCGCTGCGGTCTCCCATTCTTCTCCTGCCGCAGCGGAGCCTGCTCAGCGGAGACGTCGATCCCAGCGTCTCGCTCAGTCTGACTCTGTGCTAAGAGTTACTGCTGCATTTCCTTCTTCTGCCATTGAAGTCAGTGCTGGGCAGCGGCGAGCGGATGCTTCTGGGGCTAAGTCCTGCTTTTCACATTCTGAGCATGCCCAGAGTAAGATCTCTCAGTGAAGATCGAGGGTCACATGATCAGATACTGCAGCTAAGGTCCTTGTAGGTGCTAGGACTAAATCCTGCGTTGCACTCTGAGCATGCCCAGGGCACGATCTCTCAGTGGAGGTCTGGGGTCACATGCTCAGGTACTGCAGCTCTCCATTAGTCCTTCTTTCAAAGGTCCTAAACGTGCTGCAGCTATTTAAGGCTCACATGGCCACACGGCCATGCGCTAGTGTCAATTCATATATGTGCTTTGCGCCAGTGTGGTTATGTAGTGCGTTCAGGGACCCGGCTGAAATAAGCCCCTAGAATACCGGCACCTCCGGTGAGGAGATTGTATGTGTGTATTCAGGGACCCGGCTGAAATAAGCCCCTAGAATACCGGCTTCTCCGGTGAGGAGATTGCATGTTGCATAACCACTGACTGCTATCAGCTTGGTAGTAAGCTTGTGCTCCTGTGAGGCTAACAGGGCACAGTACTTCCCTTTTACAGCTACTCTGTGGGGTAACAGAGCTAGCCTATACCGCCTAACAGTGCCGGCATCCGCTAGCAGCAGGTTCCTCCTGCACGGTGGACCCTGGGCTGCGAATGCACCTTTCATAATAAACATCTCTATTGTCTCGGTGCGTTCCGCTAGCCCTAACACCCTTGGTGGGTCAAAGCGCTCACCACACTTCTAGATAAGTTCCTTAGGGAATCTACTTTCCAAAATGGTGTCACTTGTGGGGGGTTTCAATGTTTAGGCACATCAGGGGCTCTCCAAACGCAACATGGTGTCCCATCTCGATTCCAGTCAATTTTGCATTGAAAAGTCAAATGGCGCTCCTTCGCTTCCGAGCTCTGTCATGCGCCCAAACAGTGGTTTACCCCCACATATGGGGTATCTGTGTACTCAGGACAAATTGTACAACAACTTTTGGGGTCCATTTTCTCCTGTTACCCTTGGTAAAATAAAACAAATTGGAGCTGAAATAAATTTTTTGTGAAAAAAAGTTAAATGTTCATTTTTATTTAAACATTCCAAAAATTCCTGTGAAGCACCAGAAGGGTTAATAAACTTCTTGAATATGGTTTTGAGCACCTTGAGGGGTGCAGTTTTTAGAATGGTGTCACACTTGGGTATTTTCTATCATATAGACCCCTCAAAATGACTTCAAATGAGATGTGGTCCCTAAAAAAAATGGTGTTGTAAAAATGAGAATTTGCTGGTCAACTTTTAACCCTTATAACTCCCTAACACAAAAAAATTTTGGTTCCAAAATTGTGCTGATGTAAAGTAGACATGTGGGAAACGTTACTTATTAAGTATTTTGTGTGACATATCTCTGTGATTTAATTGCATAAAAATTCAAAGTTGGAAAATTGTGAAATTTTCAAAATTTTCGTCAAATTTCTGTTTTTTTTCACAAATAAACGCAGGTAACATCAAAGAAATGTTACCACTATCGTGAAGTACAATATGTCACGAGAAAACAATGTCAGAATCACTGGGATCCGTTGAAGCGTACCAGAGTTATAACCTCATAAAGGGACAGTGGTCAGAATTGGCCCGGTCATTAACGTGCAAACCACCCTTGGGGCTAAAGGGGTTAAAAGTGCTGCACTTAGCTTTACCTACCCGTGCCACTGGAACACTCCCTTTTCCCGCTGGTGTGCCACCGGAGCACATGCTTTTCCCGTTGGCGTGCCACCGGAGCACACCCTTTTCCCGTTGGCGTGCCACCGGAGCACACCCTTTTTCCCGTTGGCATACCACCGGAGCACACTCTTTTCTGTTGGCGTGCCAGCGGAGGACACCATTTCCCATTGGCGTGCCAGCGGAGCACACCATTTCCCGTTGGCGTGCCACCGGAGCACACCATTTCCCGTTGGCGTGCCACCGGAGCACACCGTTTCCCGTTGGCGTGCCACCGGAGCACACCATTTCCCGTTGGCGTGCCACCGGAGCACACCATTTCCCGTTGGCCCGCCAGAAGGGCCCAATACTTGGCCTTATTGCTTACCAGCGGAGGCGCCCATCTTGGGCATTTCAGCCTGACATCGGGGTGCATTCTTTGACTTTTTTAATTACCAGAGTGGAGCCCATCTTGGGCCTCACATAGTACTCCATTTAATACATATGGGCCCTACATAGCCCTCAATTTAATAAAATGGGCCCCACAGAGCCCTCCATTTAACATAATTGACCCCACATAGCCCTCCATTTAACCCCTTAAGCCCCGAGGGTGGTTTGCACATTAATGACCTGGCCAATTTTTACAATTCTGACCACTGTCCCTTTATGAGGTTATAACTCTGGAACGCTTCAACGGAAATTTGGCGAAAATTTTGCAATTTTCCAACTTTGAATTTTTATGCCCTTAAATCAGAGATATGTCACACAAAATAATTAATAAGTAACAATTCCCACATGTCTACTTTACATCAGCACAATTTTTGAACCAAAATTTTTTTTTTGTTAGGGACTCAGTTATAAGGGTTAAAAGTTGACCAGCAATTTCTCATTTTTACAACACCAATATAGAGACTACATGACATTTGAAGTCATTTTGAGGGGTCTATATGATAGAAAATAACCAAGTATGACACCATTCTAAAAACTGCACCCCTCAAGGTGCTCAAAACCACATTCAAGAAGTTTATTAACCCTTCAGGTGTTTTACAGGAATTTTTGGAATGTTTAAATAAAAATGAACATTTAACTTTTTTTCATAAACAATTTACTTCAGCTCCAATTTGTTTTATTTTACCAAGGGTAACAAGAGAAAATGGACCCCAAAAGTTGTTATACAATTTGTCCTGAGTACGCTGATACTCCATATGTGGGGGTAAACCACTGTTTGGGCGCATGGCAGAGCTCGGAAGGGAAGGAGCGCCATTTGACTTTTCAATGCAAAATTGACTGGAATTGAGATGGGATGCCATGTTGCGTTTGGAGAGCCCTTGATGTATCTAAACATTAAAACCCCCCACAAGTGACACCATTTTGGAAAGTAGACCCCCTAAGGAACTTATCTAGATGTGTTTTGAGAGCTTTGAACCCCAAGTGTTTCACTAGTTTATAATGCAGAGCCGTGAAAATAAAAATTCTTGACCGCTCCTGGCACATAGTGCCGGATGTCAGCTGTGATAGGCAGCTGACACCTGGCCGCGATCGGCCGCGCTCCCCCCGTGAGCGTGGCCGATCGCATGACGTACTATCCCGTCACTGGAAATTAAGTCCCAGGGTACCTTGATGGGATAATACGTCATATGGGATTAAGGGGTTAATATAATGGGCCCCGCATAGCTCTCCATTTGATAAAAGGGGTCCCATATAGTACTTTTATTATAAGGCACCCCACATAGCCTTCCATTTAATATATGGGGCCCCCATATAGCCTTCCATTTAATATAAGGGGTCCCCACATAGCCCTCCATTTCATATATGGAGGCCCCACATAGCCCCTCAATTCAATAAATGGGGTCCCCACATAGCCATGCATTTAATATATAGGGGCCCACCATAGCCTCTCCATTTAATAAATGGTGCCCCGCATAGCCTCCCAATTTAATAAATGGGGTCCCCACATAGCCCCATTTAATATATGGGGGCTTCACATCGTCCTATTTCAATATAATGGGTCTTTCAATCAATATATGTGGGCCCCACATAGCCCTCCATTTCATATATGGGGGTCCCACATAGCCCTCCATTTAATATGGGGACCCCAAAAAGCCCTATTTCAATATAATGGGCCCCACAGAAAGCCCTCCATTTAATATACAGGGCCCTGACATAGCCCTCCATTTAATATATGGGGCCCCATTTAGACATCCATTTAATATACGAGAGCCACCACATAGCCCTCCATTTAATATATGGGGGCCTCCATATAGCCCTCCATTTAATATCTGCGGGCCTCCACATAGCCCTCAATTTAATACATGGGGGCCCCACATAGCCATTCATTTAACCCCTTCAAGTCGCGGCCCTTTTTCATTTTTGCGTTTTCGTTTTTCACTTCCCTCCTTCCCTGAGCCATAACTTTTTTATTTTTCCGTCAATATGGTCATGTGTGGGCTTATTTTTTGCGGGACAAGTTGTACTTTTGAACGACATCATTGGTTTTACCATGTTTTTTACTAGAAAACGGGAAAAAAATTCCAAGTGCGGTGAAATTGCAAAAAAAGTGCAATCCCACACTTGTTTTTTGTTTGGCTTTTTTGCTAGGTTGACTAAATGCTAAAATTAACCTGCCATTATGATTCTCTTGGTCATTACGAGTTCATAGACACCTAACATGACTAGGTTATTTTTTATCTAAGTGGTGAAAAAAATTCCAAACTTTGCTAAAAAAAAAAAAAAAAAAAAAAAAAAGTGCCATTTTCCGATACCCGTAGCGTCTCCATTTTTCATGATCTGGGGTCGGGTGAGGGCTTATTTTTTGCGTGCCGAGCTGATGTTTTTAATGATACCATTTTTGCGCAGATACGTTCTTTTGATCGCCCGTTATTGCATTTTAATGCAATGTCGCGGCGACCAAAAAGCGTAATTCTGGCGTTTCGGATTTTTTTCTCGCTACGCCGTTTAGCGATCAGGTTAATGCTTTTTTTTAATTGATAGATCGGGCGATTCTGAACACGGCGATACCAAATACGTGTAGGTTTTTTTTTTTATTGTTTTATTTAGGATGGGGCGAAAGGGGGGTGATTTAAACTTTTATATTTTTTTCATATTTTTAAAAACATTTTTTTTTTACTTGTGCCATGCTTCAATAGCCTCCATGGGAGGCTAGAAGCTGGCATAGCCTGATCGGCTCTGCTACATAGCAGCGATCATCAGATCGCTGCTATGTAGCTGAAATGCAGGTGTGCTGTGAGCGCTGACCACAGGGGGGCGCTCACAGCAGACCTGCATCAGTAACCATAGAGGTCTCAAGGACCTCTATGGTTACTATCCTGATGCATCGCCGACCCCCGATCATGTGACGGGGGTCGGCGATGACGTCATATCCGGCCGCCCGGCCGGATGCGGTAGTTAAATGCCGCTGTCTGTTTGACAGCGGCATTTAACAGGTTAATAGCGGCGGGTGAATAGCGATTTCACCCGCCGCTATTGCGCGCACATGTCAGCTGTACAAAACAGCTGACATGTCGTGACTTTGATGTGGGCTCACCGCCGGAGCCCACATCAAAGGGGGATTCACGGCATGCGCAGTACTAGTACGGCGCATGTCGTGAAGGGGTTAATATATGGAACTCCACATAGCCTCCATTTAATATGAGGGCCCCACATCATCCTCCATTTAATATATGGATATCCCACATAGCCCTCCATTTAATATATGGATATCCCACATAGCCCTCCATTTACTATATGGGGACCACACACAGCACACCATTTAATATATGGGGGGCCCACATAGCCATCCATTTAATAAATGGAAGTCCCACATAGCCCTCCATTTAATATATGGGGGCCCCACATAGCCCTCAATTTAATATATGGGGCCCATATATCCCTCCATTTAACTATGAGGGTCCTACAAAGCCCTCCAATTAATATATGGAGGCCTCACATAGCACTTCTCCGCTGCGGTCTCCCATTCTTCTCCTGCCGCAGCGGAGCCTGCTCAGCGGAGACGTCGATCCCAGCGTCTCGCTCAGTCTGACTCTGTGCTAAGAGTTACTGCTGCATTTCCTTCTTCTGCCATTGAAGTCAGTGCTGGGCAGCGGCGAGCGGATGCTTCTGGGGCTAAGTCCTGCTTTTCACATTCTGAGCATGCCCAGAGTAAGATCTCTCAGTGAAGATCGAGGGTCACATGATCAGATACTGCAGCTAAGGTCCTTGTAGGTGCTAGGACTAAATCCTGCGTTGCACTCTGAGCATGCCCAGGGCACGATCTCTCAGTGGAGGTCTGGGGTCACATGCTCAGGTACTGCAGCTCTCCATTAGTCCTTCTTTCAAAGGTCCTAAACGTGCTGCAGCTATTTAAGGCTCACATGGCCACACGGCCATGCGCTAGTGTCAATTCATATATGTGCTTTGCGCCAGTGTGGTTATGTAGTGCGTTCAGGGACCCGGCTGAAATAAGCCCCTAGAATACCGGCACCTCCGGTGAGGAGATTGTATGTGTGTATTCAGGGACCCGGCTGAAATAAGCCCCTAGAATACCGGCTTCTCCGGTGAGGAGATTGCATGTTGCATAACCACTGACTGCTATCAGCTTGGTAGTAAGCTTGTGCTCCTGTGAGGCTAACAGGGCACAGTACTTCCCTTTTACAGCTACTCTGTGGGGTAACAGAGCTAGCCTATACCGCCTAACAGTGCCGGCATCCGCTAGCAGCAGGTTCCTCCTGCACGGTGGACCCTGGGCTGCGAACGCACCTTTCATAATAAACATCTCTATTGTCTCGGTGCGTTCCGCTAGCCCTAACACCCTTGGTGGGTCAAAGCGCTCACCACACTTCTAGATAAGTTCCTTAGGGAATCTACTTTCCAAAATGGTGTCACTTGTGGGGGGTTTCAATGTTTAGGCACATCAGGGGCTCTCCAAACGCAACATGGTGTCCCATCTCGATTCCAGTCAATTTTGCATTGAAAAGTCAAATGGCGCTCCTTCGCTTCCGAGCTCTGTCATGCGCCCAAACAGTGGTTTACCCCCACATATGGGATATCTGTGTACTCAGGACAAATTGTACAACAACTTTTGGGGTCCATTTTCTCCTGTTACCCTTGGTAAAATAAAACAAATTGGAGCTGAAATAAATTTTTTGTGAAAAAAAGTTAAATGTTCATTTTTATTTAAACATTCCAAAAATTCCTGTGAAGCACCAGAAGGGTTAATAAACTTCTTGAATATGGTTTTGAGCACCTTGAGGGGTGCAGTTTTTAGAATGGTGTCACACTTGGGTATTTTCTATCATATAGACCCCTCAAAATGACTTCAAATGAGATGTGGTCCCTAAAAAAAATGGTGTTGTAAAAATGAGAATTTGCTGGTCAACTTTTAACCCTTATAACTCCCTAACACAAAAAAATTTTGGTTCCAAAATTGTGCTGATGTAAAGTAGACATGTGGGAAACGTTACTTATTAAGTATTTTGTGTGACATATCTCTGTGATTTAATTGCATAAAAATTCAAAGTTGGAAAATTGTGAAATTTTCAAAATTTTCGTCAAATTTCTGTTTTTTTTCACAAATAAACGCAGGTAACATCAAAGAAATGTTACCACTATCGTGAAGTACAATATGTCACGAGAAAACAATGTCAGAATCACTGGGATCCGTTGAAGCGTACCAGAGTTATAACCTCATAAAGGGACAGTGGTCAGAATTGGCCCGGTCATTAACGTGCAAACCACCCTTGGGGCTAAAGGGGTTAAAAGTGCTGCACTTAGCTTTACCTACCCGTGCCACTGGAACACTCCCTTTTCCCGCTGGTGTGCCACCGGAGCACATGCTTTTCCCGTTGGCGTGCCACCGGAGCACACCCTTTTCCCGTTGGCGTGCCACCGGAGCACACCCTTGGCGTGTCACCGGTACACACCCTTTTTCCCGTTGGCATACCACCGGAGCACACTCTTTTCTGTTGGCGTGCCAGCGGAGGACACCATTTCCCATTGGCGTGCCAGCGGAGCACACCATTTCCCGTTGGCGTGCCACCGGAGCACACCATTTCCCGTTGGCGTGCCACCGGAGCACACCGTTTCCCGTTGGCGTGCCACCGGAGCACACCATTTCCCGTTGGCGTGCCACCGGAGCACACCATTTCCCGTTGGCCCGCCAGAAGGGCCCAATACTTGGCCTTATTGCTTACCAGCGGAGGCGCCCATCTTGGGCATTTCAGCCTGACATCGGGGTGCATTCTTTGACTTTTTTAATTACCAGAGTGGAGCCCATCTTGGGCCTCACATAGTACTCCATTTAATACATATGGGCCCTACATAGCCCTCAATTTAATAAAATGGGCCCCACAGAGCCCTCCATTTAACATAATTGACCCCACATAGCCCTCCATTTAACCCCTTAAGCCCCGAGGGTGGTTTGCACATTAATGACCTGGCCAATTTTTACAATTCTGACCACTGTCCCTTTATGAGGTTATAACTCTGGAACGCTTCAACGGAAATTTGGCGAAAATTTTGCAATTTTCCAACTTTGAATTTTTATGCCCTTAAATCAGAGATATGTCACACAAAATAATTAATAAGTAACAATTCCCACATGTCTACTTTACATCAGCACAATTTTTGAACCAAAATTTTTTTTTTGTTAGGGACTCAGTTATAAGGGTTAAAAGTTGACCAGCAATTTCTCATTTTTACAACACCAATATAGAGACTACATGACATTTGAAGTCATTTTGAGGGGTCTATATGATAGAAAATAACCAAGTATGACACCATTCTAAAAACTGCACCCCTCAAGGTGCTCAAAACCACATTCAAGAAGTTTATTAACCCTTCAGGTGTTTTACAGGAATTTTTGGAATGTTTAAATAAAAATGAACATTTAACTTTTTTTCATAAACAATTTACTTCAGCTCCAATTTGTTTTATTTTACCAAGGGTAACAAGAGAAAATGGACCCCAAAAGTTGTTATACAATTTGTCCTGAGTACGCTGATACCCCATATGTGGGGGTAAACCACTGTTTGGGCGCATGACAGAGCTCGGAAGGGAAGGAGCGCCATTTGACTTTTCAATGCAAAATTGACTGGAATTGAGATGGGATGCCATGTTGCGTTTGGAGAGCCCTTGATGTATCTAAACATTAAAACCCCCCACAAGTGACACCATTTTGGAAAGTAGACCCCCTAAGGAACTTATCTAGATGTGTTTTGAGAGCTTTGAACCCCAAGTGTTTCACTAGTTTATAATGCAGAGCCGTGAAAATAAAAATTCTTGACCGCTCCTGGCACATAGTGCCGGATGTCAGCTGTGATAGGCAGCTGACACCTGGCCGCGATCGGCCGCGCTCCCCCCGTGAGCGTGGCCGATCGCATGACGTACTATCCCGTCACTGGAAATTAAGTCCCAGGGTACCTTGATGGGATAATACGTCATATGGGATTAAGGGGTTAATATAATGGGCCCCGCATAGCTCTCCATTTGATAAAAGGGGTCCCATATAGTACTTTTATTATAAGGCACCCCACATAGCCTTCCATTTAATATATGGGGCCCCCATATAGCCTTCCATTTAATATAAGGGGTCCCCACATAGCCCTCCATTTCATATATGGAGGCCCCACATAGCCCCTCAATTCAATAAATGGGGTCCCCACATAGCCATGCATTTAATATATAGGGGCCCACCATAGCCTCTCCATTTAATAAATGGTGCCCCGCATAGCCTCCCAATTTAATAAATGGGGTCCCCACATAGCCCCATTTAATATATGGGGGCTTCACATCGTCCTATTTCAATATAATGGGTCTTTCAATCAATATATGTGGGCCCCACATAGCCCTCCATTTCATATATGGGGGTCCCACATAGCCCTCCATTTAATATGGGGACCCCA
Organism: Ranitomeya imitator; assembly: GCF_032444005.1. Lineage (NCBI taxonomy): Eukaryota > Metazoa > Chordata > Amphibia > Anura > Dendrobatidae > Ranitomeya > Ranitomeya imitator. The sequence continues at coordinate 667,947,201 of NC_091283.1, forward strand.
AAAAGCCCTATTTCAATATAATGGGCCCCACAGAAAGCCCTCCATTTAATATACAGGGCCCTGACATAGCCCTCCATTTAATATATGGGGCCCCATTTAGACATCCATTTAATATACGAGAGCCACCACATAGCCCTCCATTTAATATATGGGGGCCTCCATATAGCCCTCCATTTAATATCTGCGGGCCTCCACATAGCCCTCAATTTAATACATGGGGGCCCCACATAGCCATTCATTTAACCCCTTCAAGTCGCGGCCCTTTTTCATTTTTGCGTTTTCGTTTTTCACTTCCCTCCTTCCCTGAGCCATAACTTTTTTATTTTTCCGTCAATATGGTCATGTGTGGGCTTATTTTTTGCGGGACAAGTTGTACTTTTGAACGACATCATTGGTTTTACCATGTTTTTTACTAGAAAACGGGAAAAAAATTCCAAGTGCGGTGAAATTGCAAAAAAAGTGCAATCCCACACTTGTTTTTTGTTTGGCTTTTTTGCTAGGTTGACTAAATGCTAAAATTAACCTGCCATTATGATTCTCTTGGTCATTACGAGTTCATAGACACCTAACATGACTAGGTTATTTTTTATCTAAGTGGTGAAAAAAATTCCAAACTTTGCTAAAAAAAAAAAAAAAAAAAAAAAGTGCCATTTTCCGATACCCGTAGCGTCTCCATTTTTCATGATCTGGGGTCGGGTGAGGGCTTATTTTTTGCGTGCCGAGCTGATGTTTTTAATGATACCATTTTTGCGCAGATACGTTCTTTTGATCGCCCGTTATTGCATTTTAATGCAATGTCGCGGCGACCAAAAAGCGTAATTCTGGCGTTTCGGATTTTTTTCTCGCTACGCCGTTTAGCGATCAGGTTAATGCTTTTTTTTAATTGATAGATCGGGCGATTCTGAACATGGCGATACCAAATACGTGTAGGTTTTTTTTTTTTATTGTTTTATTTAGGATGGGGCGAAAGGGGGGTGATTTAAACTTTTATATTTTTTTCATATTTTTAAAAACATTTTTTTTTTACTTGTGCCATGCTTCAATAGCCTCCATGGGAGGCTAGAAGCTGGCATAGCCTGATCGGCTCTGCTACATAGCAGCGATCATCAGATCGCTGCTATGTAGCTGAAATGCAGGTGTGCTGTGAGCGCTGACCACAGGGGGGCGCTCACAGCAGACCTGCATCAGTAACCATAGAGGTCTCAAGGACCTCTATGGTTACTATCCTGATGCATCGCCGACCCCCGATCATGTGACGGGGGTCGGCGATGACGTCATATCCGGCCGCCCGGCCGGATGCGGTAGTTAAATGCCGCTGTCTGTTTGACAGCGGCATTTAACAGGTTAATAGCGGCGGGTGAATAGCGATTTCACCCGCCGCTATTGCGCGCACATGTCAGCTGTACAAAACAGCTGACATGTCGTGACTTTGATGTGGGCTCACCGCCGGAGCCCACATCAAAGGGGGATTCACGGCATGCGCAGTACTAGTACGGCGCATGTCGTGAAGGGGTTAATATATGGAACTCCACATAGCCTCCATTTAATATGAGGGCCCCACATCATCCTCCATTTAATATATGGATATCCCACATAGCCCTCCATTTAATATATGGATATCCCACATAGCCCTCCATTTACTATATGGGGACCACACACAGCACACCATTTAATATATGGGGGGCCCACATAGCCATCCATTTAATAAATGGAAGTCCCACATAGCCCTCCATTTAATATATGGGGGCCCCACATAGCCCTCAATTTAATATATGGGGCCCATATATCCCTCCATTTAACTATGAGGGTCCTACAAAGCCCTCCAATTAATATATGGAGGCCTCACATAGCACTTCTCCGCTGCGGTCTCCCATTCTTCTCCTGCCGCAGCGGAGCCTGCTCAGCGGAGACGTCGATCCCAGCGTCTCGCTCAGTCTGACTCTGTGCTAAGAGTTACTGCTGCATTTCCTTCTTCTGCCATTGAAGTCAGTGCTGGGCAGCGGCGAGCGGATGCTTCTGGGGCTAAGTCCTGCTTTTCACATTCTGAGCATGCCCAGAGTAAGATCTCTCAGTGAAGATCGAGGGTCACATGATCAGATACTGCAGCTAAGGTCCTTGTAGGTGCTAGGACTAAATCCTGCGTTGCACTCTGAGCATGCCCAGGGCACGATCTCTCAGTGGAGGTCTGGGGTCACATGCTCAGGTACTGCAGCTCTCCATTAGTCCTTCTTTCAAAGGTCCTAAACGTGCTGCAGCTATTTAAGGCTCACATGGCCACACGGCCATGCGCTAGTGTCAATTCATATATGTGCTTTGCGCCAGTGTGGTTATGTAGTGCGTTCAGGGACCCGGCTGAAATAAGCCCCTAGAATACCGGCACCTCCGGTGAGGAGATTGTATGTGTGTATTCAGGGACCCGGCTGAAATAAGCCCCTAGAATACCGGCTTCTCCGGTGAGGAGATTGCATGTTGCATAACCACTGACTGCTATCAGCTTGGTAGTAAGCTTGTGCTCCTGTGAGGCTAACAGGGCACAGTACTTCCCTTTTACAGCTACTCTGTGGGGTAACAGAGCTAGCCTATACCGCCTAACAGTGCCGGCATCCGCTAGCAGCAGGTTCCTCCTGCACGGTGGACCCTGGGCTGCGAACGCACCTTTCATAATAAACATCTCTATTGTCTCGGTGCGTTCCGCTAGCCCTAACACCCTTGGTGGGTCAAAGCGCTCACCACACTTCTAGATAAGTTCCTTAGGGAATCTACTTTCCAAAATGGTGTCACTTGTGGGGGGTTTCAATGTTTAGGCACATCAGGGGCTCTCCAAACGCAACATGGTGTCCCATCTCGATTCCAGTCAATTTTGCATTGAAAAGTCAAATGGCGCTCCTTCGCTTCCGAGCTCTGTCATGCGCCCAAACAGTGGTTTACCCCCACATATGGGATATCTGTGTACTCAGGACAAATTGTACAACAACTTTTGGGGTCCATTTTCTCCTGTTACCCTTGGTAAAATAAAACAAATTGGAGCTGAAATAAATTTTTTGTGAAAAAAAGTTAAATGTTCATTTTTATTTAAACATTCCAAAAATTCCTGTGAAGCACCAGAAGGGTTAATAAACTTCTTGAATATGGTTTTGAGCACCTTGAGGGGTGCAGTTTTTAGAATGGTGTCACACTTGGGTATTTTCTATCATATAGACCCCTCAAAATGACTTCAAATGTGATGTGGTCCCTAAAAAAAATGGTGTTGTAAAAATGAGAATTTGCTGGTCAACTTTTAACCCTTATAACTCCCTAACACAAAAAAATTTTGGTTCCAAAATTGTGCTGATGTAAAGTAGACATGTGGGAAACGTTACTTATTAAGTATTTTGTGTGACATATCTCTGTGATTTAATTGCATAAAAATTCAAAGTTGGAAAATTGTGAAATTTTCAAAATTTTCGTCAAATTTCTGTTTTTTTTCACAAATAAACGCAGGTAACATCAAAGAAATGTTACCACTATCGTGAAGTACAATATGTCACGAGAAAACAATGTCAGAATCACTGGGATCCGTTGAAGCGTACCAGAGTTATAACCTCATAAAGGGACAGTGGTCAGAATTGGCCCGGTCATTAACGTGCAAACCACCCTTGGGGCTAAAGGGGTTAAAAGTGCTGCACTTAGCTTTACCTACCCGTGCCACTGGAACACTCCCTTTTCCCGCTGGTGTGCCACCGGAGCACATGCTTTTCCCGTTGGCGTGCCACCGGAGCACACCCTTTTCCCGTTGGCGTGCCACCGGAGCACACCCTTGGCGTGTCACCGGTACACACCCTTTTTCCCGTTGGCATACCACCGGAGCACACTCTTTTCTGTTGGCGTGCCAGCGGAGGACACCATTTCCCATTGGCGTGCCAGCGGAGCACACCATTTCCCGTTGGCGTGCCACCGGAGCACACCATTTCCCGTTGGCGTGCCACCGGAGCACACCGTTTCCCGTTGGCGTGCCACCGGAGCACACCATTTCCCGTTGGCGTGCCACCGGAGCACACCATTTCCCGTTGGCCCGCCAGAAGGGCCCAATACTTGGCCTTATTGCTTACCAGCGGAGGCGCCCATCTTGGGCATTTCAGCCTGACATCGGGGTGCATTCTTTGACTTTTTTAATTACCAGAGTGGAGCCCATCTTGGGCCTCACATAGTACTCCATTTAATACATATGGGCCCTACATAGCCCTCAATTTAATAAAATGGGCCCCACAGAGCCCTCCATTTAACATAATTGACCCCACATAGCCCTCCATTTAACCCCTTAAGCCCCGAGGGTGGTTTGCACATTAATGACCTGGCCAATTTTTACAATTCTGACCACTGTCCCTTTATGAGGTTATAACTCTGGAACGCTTCAACGGAAATTTGGCGAAAATTTTGCAATTTTCCAACTTTGAATTTTTATGCCCTTAAATCAGAGATATGTCACACAAAATAATTAATAAGTAACAATTCCCACATGTCTACTTTACATCAGCACAATTTTTGAACCAAAATTTTTTTTTTGTTAGGGACTCAGTTATAAGGGTTAAAAGTTGACCAGCAATTTCTCATTTTTACAACACCAATATAGAGACTACATGACATTTGAAGTCATTTTGAGGGGTCTATATGATAGAAAATAACCAAGTATGACACCATTCTAAAAACTGCACCCCTCAAGGTGCTCAAAACCACATTCAAGAAGTTTATTAACCCTTCAGGTGTTTTACAGGAATTTTTGGAATGTTTAAATAAAAATGAACATTTAACTTTTTTTCATAAACAATTTACTTCAGCTCCAATTTGTTTTAATTTACCAAGGGTAACAAGAGAAAATGGACCCCAAAAGTTGTTATACAATTTGTCCTGAGTACGCTGATACCCCATATGTGGGGGTAAACCACTGTTTGGGCGCATGGCAGAGCTCGGAAGGGAAGGAGCGCCATTTGACTTTTCAATGCAAAATTGACTGGAATTGAGATGGGATGCCATGTTGCGTTTGGAGAGCCCCTGATGTATCTAAACATTAAAACCCCCCACAAGTGACACCATTTTGGAAAGTAGACCCCCTAAGGAACTTATCTAGATGTGTTTTGAGAGCTTTGAACCCCAAGTGTTTCACTAGTTTATAATGCAGAGCCGTGAAAATAAAAATTCTTGACCGCTCCTGGCACATAGTGCCGGATGTCAGCTGTGATAGGCAGCTGACACCTGGCCGCGATCGGCCGCGCTCCCCCCGTGAGCGTGGCCGATCGCATGACGTACTATCCCGTCACTGGAAATTAAGTCCCAGGGTACCTTGATGGGATAATACGTCATATGGGATTAAGGGGTTAATATAATGGGCCCCGCATAGCTCTCCATTTGATAAAAGGGGTCCCATATAGTACTTTTATTATAAGGCACCCCACATAGCCTTCCATTTAATATATGGGGCCCCCATATAGCCTTCCATTTAATATAAGGGGTCCCCACATAGCCCTCCATTTCATATATGGAGGCCCCACATAGCCCCTCAATTCAATAAATGGGGTCCCCACATAGCCATGCATTTAATATATAGGGGCCCACCATAGCCTCTCCATTTAATAAATGGTGCCCCGCATAGCCTCCCAATTTAATAAATGGGGTCCCCACATAGCCCCATTTAATATATGGGGGCTTCACATCGTCCTATTTCAATATAATGGGTCTTTCAATCAATATATGTGGGCCCCACATAGCCCTCCATTTCATATATGGGGGTCCCACATAGCCCTCCATTTAATATGGGGACCCCAAAAAGCCCTATTTCAATATAATGGGCCCCACAGAAAGCCCTCCATTTAATATACAGGGCCCTGACATAGCCCTCCATTTAATATATGGGGCCCCATTTAGACATCCATTTAATATACGAGAGCCACCACATAGCCCTCCATTTAATATATGGGGGCCTCCATATAGCCCTCCATTTAATATCTGCGGGCCTCCACATAGCCCTCAATTTAATACATGGGGGCCCCACATAGCCATTCATTTAACCCCTTCAAGTCGCGGCCCTTTTTCATTTTTGCGTTTTCGTTTTTCACTTCCCTCCTTCCCTGAGCCATAACTTTTTTATTTTTCCGTCAATATGGTCATGTGTGGGCTTATTTTTTGCGGGACAAGTTGTACTTTTGAACGACATCATTGGTTTTACCATGTTTTTTACTAGAAAACGGGAAAAAAATTCCAAGTGCGGTGAAATTGCAAAAAAAGTGCAATCCCACACTTGTTTTTTGTTTGGCTTTTTTGCTAGGTTGACTAAATGCTAAAATTAACCTGCCATTATGATTCTCTTGGTCATTACGAGTTCATAGACACCTAACATGACTAGGTTATTTTTTATCTAAGTGGTGAAAAAAATTCCAAACTTTGCTAAAAAAAAAAAAAAAAAAAAAAGTGCCATTTTCCGATACCCGTAGCGTCTCCATTTTTCGTGATCTGGGGTCGGGTGAGGGCTTATTTTTTGCGTGCCGAGCTGATGTTTTTAATGATACCATTTTTGCGCAGATACGTTCTTTTGATCGCCCGTTATTGCATTTTAATGCAATGTCGCGGCGACCAAAAAGCGTAATTCTGGCGTTTCGGATTTTTTTCTCGCTACGCCGTTTAGCGATCAGGTTAATGCTTTTTTTTAATTGATAGATCGGGCGATTCTGAACACGGCGATACCAAATACGTGTAGGTTTTTTTTTTTTATTGTTTTATTTAGGATGGGGCGAAAGGGGGGTGATTTAAACTTTTATATTTTTTATATTTTTTTCATATTTTTAAAAACATTTTTTTTTTACTTGTGCCATGCTTCAATAGCCTCCATGGGAGGCTAGAAGCTGGCATAGCCTGATCGGCTCTGCTACATAGCAGCGATCATCAGATCGCTGCTATGTAGCTGAAATGCAGGTGTGCTGTGAGCGCCGACCACAGGGGGGCGCTCACAGCAGACCTGCATCAGTAACCATAGAGGTCTCAAGGACCTCTATGGTTACTATCCTGATGCATCGCCGACCCCCGATCATGTGACGGGGGTCGGCGATGACGTCATATCCGGCCGCCCGGCCGGATGCGGTAGTTAAATGCCGCTGTCTGTTTGACAGCGGCATTTAACAGGTTAATAGCGGCGGGTGAATAGCGATTTCACCCGCCGCTATTGCGCGCACATGTCAGCTGTACAAAACAGCTGACATGTCGTGACTTTGATGTGGGCTCACCGCCGGAGCCCACATCAAAGGGGGATTCACGGCATGCGCAGTACTAGTACGGCGCATGTCGTGAAGGGGTTAATATATGGAACTCCACATAGCCTCCATTTAATATGAGGGCCCCACATCATCCTCCATTTAATATATGGATATCCCACATAGCCCTCCATTTAATATATGGATATCCCACATAGCCCTCCATTTACTATATGGGGACCACACACAGCACACCATTTAATATATGGGGGGCCCACATAGCCATCCATTTAATAAATGGAAGTCCCACATAGCCCTCCATTTAATATATGGGGGCCCCACATAGCCCTCAATTTAATATATGGGGCCCATATATCCCTCCATTTAATCTATGAGGGTCCTACAAAGCCCTCCAATTAATATATGGAGGCCTCACATAGCACTTCTCCGCTGCGGTCTCCCATTCTTCTCCTGCCGCAGCGGAGCCTGCTCAGCGGAGACGTCGATCCCAGCGTCTCGCTCAGTCTGACTCTGTGCTAAGAGTTACTGCTGCATTTCCTTCTTCTGCCATTGAAGTCAGTGCTGGGCAGCGGCGAGCGGATGCTTCTGGGGCTAAGTCCTGCTTTTCACATTCTGAGCATGCCCAGAGTAAGATCTCTCAGTGAAGATCGAGGGTCACATGATCAGATACTGCAGCTAAGGTCCTTGTAGGTGCTAGGACTAAATCCTGCGTTGCACTCTGAGCATGCCCAGGGCACGATCTCTCAGTGGAGGTCTGGGGTCACATGCTCAGGTACTGCAGCTCTCCATTAGTCCTTCTTTCAAAGGTCCTAAACGTGCTGCAGCTATTTAAGGCTCACATGGCCACACGGCCATGCGCTAGTGTCAATTCATATATGTGCTTTGCGCCAGTGTGGTTATGTAGTGCGTTCAGGGACCCGGCTGAAATAAGCCCCTAGAATACCGGCACCTCCGGTGAGGAGATTGTATGTGTGTATTCAGGGACCCGGCTGAAATAAGCCCCTAGAATACCGGCTTCTCCGGTGAGGAGATTGCATGTTGCATAACCACTGACTGCTATCAGCTTGGTAGTAAGCTTGTGCTCCTGTGAGGCTAACAGGGCACAGTACTTCCCTTTTACAGCTACTCTGTGGGGTAACAGAGCTAGCCTATACCGCCTAACAGTGCCGGCATCCGCTAGCAGCAGGTTCCTCCTGCACGGTGGACCCTGGGCTGCGAACGCACCTTTCATAATAAACATCTCTATTGTCTCGGTGCGTTCCGCTAGCCCTAACACCCTTGGTGGGTCAAAGCGCTCACCACACTTCTAGATAAGTTCCTTAGGGAATCTACTTTCCAAAATGGTGTCACTTGTGGGGGGTTTCAATGTTTAGGCACATCAGGGGCTCTCCAAACGCAACATGGTGTCCCATCTCGATTCCAGTCAATTTTGCATTGAAAAGTCAAATGGCGCTCCTTCGCTTCCGAGCTCTGTCATGCGCCCAAACAGTGGTTTACCCCCACATATGGGATATCTGTGTACTCAGGACAAATTGTACAACAACTTTTGGGGTCCATTTTCTCCTGTTACCCTTGGTAAAATAAAACAAATTGGAGCTGAAATAAATTTTTTGTGAAAAAAAGTTAAATGTTCATTTTTATTTAAACATTCCAAAAATTCCTGTGAAGCACCAGAAGGGTTAATAAACTTCTTGAATATGGTTTTGAGCACCTTGAGGGGTGCAGTTTTTAGAATGGTGTCACACTTGGGTATTTTCTATCATATAGACCCCTCAAAATGACTTCAAATGTGATGTGGTCCCTAAAAAAAATGGTGTTGTAAAAATGAGAATTTGCTGGTCAACTTTTAACCCTTATAACTCCCTAACACAAAAAAATTTTGGTTCCAAAATTGTGCTGATGTAAAGTAGACATGTGGGAAACGTTACTTATTAAGTATTTTGTGTGACATATCTCTGTGATTTAATTGCATAAAAATTCAAAGTTGGAAAATTGTGAAATTTTCAAAATTTTCGTCAAATTTCTGTTTTTTTTCACAAATAAACGCAGGTAACATCAAAGAAATGTTACCACTATCGTGAAGTACAATATGTCACGAGAAAACAATGTCAGAATCACTGGGATCCGTTGAAGCGTACCAGAGTTATAACCTCATAAAGGGACAGTGGTCAGAATTGGCCCGGTCATTAACGTGCAAACCACCCTTGGGGCTAAAGGGGTTAAAAGTGCTGCACTTAGCTTTACCTACCCGTGCCACTGGAACACTCCCTTTTCCCGCTGGTGTGCCACCGGAGCACATGCTTTTCCCGTTGGCGTGCCACCGGAGCACACCCTTTTCCCGTTGGCGTGCCACCGGAGCACACCCTTGGCGTGTCACCGGTACACACCCTTTTTCCCGTTGGCATACCACCGGAGCACACTCTTTTCTGTTGGCGTGCCAGCGGAGGACACCATTTCCCATTGGCGTGCCAGCGGAGCACACCATTTCCCGTTGGCGTGCCACCGGAGCACACCATTTCCCGTTGGCGTGCCACCGGAGCACACCGTTTCCCGTTGGCGTGCCACCGGAGCACACCATTTCCCGTTGGCGTGCCACCGGAGCACACCATTTCCCGTTGGCCCGCCAGAAGGGCCCAATACTTGGCCTTATTGCTTACCAGCGGAGGCGCCCATCTTGGGCATTTCAGCCTGACATCGGGGTGCATTCTTTGACTTTTTTAATTACCAGAGTGGAGCCCATCTTGGGCCTCACATAGTACTCCATTTAATACATATGGGCCCTACATAGCCCTCAATTTAATAAAATGGGCCCCACAGAGCCCTCCATTTAACATAATTGACCCCACATAGCCCTCCATTTAACCCCTTAAGCCCCGAGGGTGGTTTGCACATTAATGACCTGGCCAATTTTTACAATTCTGACCACTGTCCCTTTATGAGGTTATAACTCTGGAACGCTTCAACGGAAATTTGGCGAAAATTTTGCAATTTTCCAACTTTGAATTTTTATGCCCTTAAATCAGAGATATGTCACACAAAATAATTAATAAGTAACAATTCCCACATGTCTACTTTACATCAGCACAATTTTTGAACCAAAATTTTTTTTTTGTTAGGGACTCAGTTATAAGGGTTAAAAGTTGACCAGCAATTTCTCATTTTTACAACACCAATATAGAGACTACATGACATTTGAAGTCATTTTGAGGGGTCTATATGATAGAAAATAACCAAGTATGACACCATTCTAAAAACTGCACCCCTCAAGGTGCTCAAAACCACATTCAAGAAGTTTATTAACCCTTCAGGTGTTTTACAGGAATTTTTGGAATGTTTAAATAAAAATGAACATTTAACTTTTTTTCATAAACAATTTACTTCAGCTCCAATTTGTTTTATTTTACCAAGGGTAACAAGAGAAAATGGACCCCAAAAGTTGTTATACAATTTGTCCTGAGTACGCTGATACCCCATATGTGGGGGTAAACCACTGTTTGGGCGCATGGCAGAGCTCGGAAGGGAAGGAGCGCCATTTGACTTTTCAATGCAAAATTGACTGGAATTGAGATGGGATGCCATGTTGCGTTTGGAGAGCCCCTGATGTATCTAAACATTAAAACCCCCCACAAGTGACACCATTTTGGAAAGTAGACCCCCTAAGGAACTTATCTAGATGTGTTTTGAGAGCTTTGAACCCCAAGTGTTTCACTAGTTTATAATGCAGAGCCGTGAAAATAAAAATTCTTGACCGCTCCTGGCACATAGTGCCGGATGTCAGCTGTGATAGGCAGCTGACACCTGGCCGCGATCGGCCGCGCTCCCCCCGTGAGCGTGGCCGATCGCATGACGTACTATCCCGTCACTGGAAATTAAGTCCCAGGGTACCTTGATGGGATAATACGTCATATGGGATTAAGGGGTTAATATAATGGGCCCCGCATAGCTCTCCATTTGATAAAAGGGGTCCCATATAGTACTTTTATTATAAGGCACCCCACATAGCCTTCCATTTAATATATGGGGCCCCCATATAGCCTTCCATTTAATATAAGGGGTCCCCACATAGCCCTCCATTTCATATATGGAGGCCCCACATAGCCCCTCAATTCAATAAATGGGGTCCCCACATAGCCATGCATTTAATATATAGGGGCCCACCATAGCCTCTCCATTTAATAAATGGTGCCCCGCATAGCCTCCCAATTTAATAAATGGGGTCCCCACATAGCCCCATTTAATATATGGGGGCTTCACATCGTCCTATTTCAATATAATGGGTCTTTCAATCAATATATGTGGGCCCCACATAGCCCTCCATTTCATATATGGGGGTCCCACATAGCCCTCCATTTAATATGGGGACCCCAAAAAGCCCTATTTCAATATAATGGGCCCCACAGAAAGCCCTCCATTTAATATACAGGGCCCTGACATAGCCCTCCATTTAATATATGGGGCCCCATTTAGACATCCATTTAATATACGAGAGCCACCACATAGCCCTCCATTTAATATATGGGGGCCTCCATATAGCCCTCCATTTAATATCTGCGGGCCTCCACATAGCCCTCAATTTAATACATGGGGGCCCCACATAGCCATTCATTTAACCCCTTCAAGTCGCGGCCCTTTTTCATTTTTGCGTTTTCGTTTTTCACTTCCCTCCTTCCCTGAGCCATAACTTTTTTATTTTTCCGTCAATATGGTCATGTGTGGGCTTATTTTTTGCGGGACAAGTTGTACTTTTGAACGACATCATTGGTTTTACCATGTTTTTTACTAGAAAACGGGAAAAAAATTCCAAGTGCGGTGAAATTGCAAAAAAAGTGCAATCCCACACTTGTTTTTTGTTTGGCTTTTTTGCTAGGTTGACTAAATGCTAAAATTAACCTGCCATTATGATTCTCTTGGTCATTACGAGTTCATAGACACCTAACATGACTAGGTTATTTTTTATCTAAGTGGTGAAATAAATTCCAAACTTTGCTAAAAAAAAAAAAAAAAAGTGCCATTTTCCGATACCCGTAGCGTCTCCATTTTTCGTGATCTGGGGTCGGGTGAGGGCTTATTTTTTGCGTGCCGAGCTGATGTTTTTAATGATACCATTTTTGCGCAGATACGTTCTTTTGATCGCCCGTTATTGCATTTTAATGCAATGTCGCGGCGACCAAAAAGCGTAATTCTGGCGTTTCGGATTTTTTTCTCGCTACGCCGTTTAGCGATCAGGTTAATGCTTTTTTTTAATTGATAGATCGGGCGATTCTGAACACGGCGATACCAAATACGTGTAGGTTTTTTTTTTTTATTGTTTTATTTAGGATGGGGCGAAAGGGGGGTGATTTAAACTTTTATATTTTTTATATTTTTTTCATATTTTTAAAAACATTTTTTTTTTACTTGTGCCATGCTTCAATAGCCTCCATGGGAGGCTAGAAGCTGGCATAGCCTGATCGGCTCTGCTACATAGCAGCGATCATCAGATCGCTGCTATGTAGCTGAAATGCAGGTGTGCTGTGAGCGCCGACCACAGGGGGGCGCTCACAGCAGACCTGCATCAGTAACCATAGAGGTCTCAAGGACCTCTATGGTTACTATCCTGATGCATCGCCGACCCCCGATCATGTGACGGGGGTCGGCGATGACGTCATATCCGGCCGCCCGGCCGGATGCGGTAGTTAAATGCCGCTGTCTGTTTGACAGCGGCATTTAACAGGTTAATAGCGGCGGGTGAATAGCGATTTCACCCGCCGCTATTGCGCGCACATGTCAGCTGTACAAAACAGCTGACATGTCGTGACTTTGATGTGGGCTCACCGCCGGAGCCCACATCAAAGAGGGATTCACGGCATGCGCAGTACTAGTACGGCGCATGTCGTGAAGGGGTTAATATATGGAACTCCACATAGCCTCCATTTAATATGAGGGCCCCACATCATCCTCCATTTAATATATGGATATCCCACATAGCCCTCCATTTAATATATGGATATCCCACATAGCCCTCCATTTACTATATGGGGACCACACACAGCACACCATTTAATATATGGGGGGCCCACATAGCCATCCATTTAATAAATGGAAGTCCCACATAGCCCTCCATTTAATATATGGGGGCCCCACATAGCCCTCAATTTAATATATGGGGCCCATATATCCCTCCATTTAACTATGAGGGTCCTACAAAGCCCTCCAATTAATATATGGAGGCCTCACATAGCACTTCTCCGCTGCGGTCTCCCATTCTTCTCCTGCCGCAGCGGAGCCTGCTCAGCGGAGACGTCGATCCCAGCGTCTCGCTCAGTCTGACTCTGTGCTAAGAGTTACTGCTGCATTTCCTTCTTCTGCCATTGAAGTCAGTGCTGGGCAGCGGCGAGCGGATGCTTCTGGGGCTAAGTCCTGCTTTTCACATTCTGAGCATGCCCAGAGTAAGATCTCTCAGTGAAGATCGAGGGTCACATGATCAGATACTGCAGCTAAGGTCCTTGTAGGTGCTAGGACTAAATCCTGCGTTGCACTCTGAGCATGCCCAGGGCACGATCTCTCAGTGGAGGTCTGGGGTCACATGCTCAGGTACTGCAGCTCTCCATTAGTCCTTCTTTCAAAGGTCCTAAACGTGCTGCAGCTATTTAAGGCTCACATGGCCACACGGCCATGCGCTAGTGTCAATTCATATATGTGCTTTGCGCCAGTGTGGTTATGTAGTGCGTTCAGGGACCCGGCTAAAATAAGCCCCTAGAATACCGGCACCTCCGGTGAGGAGATTGTATGTGTGTATTCAGGGACCCGGCTGAAATAAGCCCCTAGAATACCGGCTTCTCCGGTGAGGAGATTGCATGTTGCATAACCACTGACTGCTATCAGCTTGGTAGTAAGCTTGTGCTCCTGTGAGGCTAACAGGGCACAGTACTTCCCTTTTACAGCTACTCTGTGGGGTAACAGAGCTAGCCTATACCGCCTAACAGTGCCGGCATCCGCTAGCAGCAGGTTCCTCCTGCACGGTGGACCCTGGGCTGCGAACGCACCTTTCATAATAAACATCTCTATTGTCTCGGTGCGTTCCGCTAGCCCTAACACCCTTGGTGGGTCAAAGCGCTCACCACACTTCTAGATAAGTTCCTTAGGGAATCTACTTTCCAAAATGGTGTCACTTGTGGGGGGTTTCAATGTTTAGGCACATCAGGGGCTCTCCAAACGCAACATGGTGTCCCATCTCGATTCCAGTCAATTTTGCATTGAAAAGTCAAATGGCGCTCCTTCGCTTCCGAGCTCTGTCATGCGCCCAAACAGTGGTTTACCCCCACATATGGGATATCTGTGTACTCAGGACAAATTGTACAACAACTTTTGGGGTCCATTTTCTCCTGTTACCCTTGGTAAAATAAAACAAATTGGAGCTGAAATAAATTTTTTGTGAAAAAAAGTTAAATGTTCATTTTTATTTAAACATTCCAAAAATTCCTGTGAAGCACCAGAAGGGTTAATAAACTTCTTGAATATGGTTTTGAGCACCTTGAGGGGTGCAGTTTTTAGAATGGTGTCACACTTGGGTATTTTCTATCATATAGACCCCTCAAAATGACTTCAAATGTGATGTGGTCCCTAAAAAAAATGGTGTTGTAAAAATGAGAATTTGCTGGTCAACTTTTAACCCTTATAACTCCCTAACACAAAAAAATTTTGGTTCCAAAATTGTGCTGATGTAAAGTAGACATGTGGGAAACGTTACTTATTAAGTATTTTGTGTGACATATCTCTGTGATTTAATTGCATAAAAATTCAAAGTTGGAAAATTGTGAAATTTTCAAAATTTTCGTCAAATTTCTGTTTTTTTTCACAAATAAACGCAGGTAACATCAAAGAAATGTTACCACTATCGTGAAGTACAATATGTCACGAGAAAACAATGTCAGAATCACTGGGATCCGTTGAAGCGTACCAGAGTTATAACCTCATAAAGGGACAGTGGTCAGAATTGGCCCGGTCATTAACGTGCAAACCACCCTTGGGGCTAAAGGGGTTAAAAGTGCTGCACTTAGCTTTACCTACCCGTGCCACTGGAACACTCCCTTTTCCCGCTGGTGTGCCACCGGAGCACATGCTTTTCCCGTTGGCGTGCCACCGGAGCACACCCTTTTCCCGTTGGCGTGCCACCGGAGCACACCCTTGGCGTGTCACCGGTACACACCCTTTTTCCCGTTGGCATACCACCGGAGCACACTCTTTTCTGTTGGCGTGCCAGCGGAGGACACCATTTCCCATTGGCGTGCCAGCGGAGCACACCATTTCCCGTTGGCGTGCCACCGGAGCACACCATTTCCCGTTGGCGTGCCACCGGAGCACACCGTTTCCCGTTGGCGTGCCACCGGAGCACACCATTTCCCGTTGGCGTGCCACCGGAGCACACCATTTCCCGTTGGCCCGCCAGAAGGGCCCAATACTTGGCCTTATTGCTTACCAGCGGAGGCGCCCATCTTGGGCATTTCAGCCTGACATCGGGGTGCATTCTTTGACTTTTTTAATTACCAGAGTGGAGCCCATCTTGGGCCTCACATAGTACTCCATTTAATACATATGGGCCCTACATAGCCCTCAATTTAATAAAATGGGCCCCACAGAGCCCTCCATTTAACATAATTGACCCCACATAGCCCTCCATTTAACCCCTTAAGCCCCGAGGGTGGTTTGCACATTAATGACCTGGCCAATTTTTACAATTCTGACCACTGTCCCTTTATGAGGTTATAACTCTGGAACGCTTCAACGGAAATTTGGCGAAAATTTTGCAATTTTCCAACTTTGAATTTTTATGCCCTTAAATCAGAGATATGTCACACAAAATAATTAATAAGTAACAATTCCCACATGTCTACTTTACATCAGCACAATTTTTGAACCAAAATTTTTTTTTTGTTAGGGACTCAGTTATAAGGGTTAAAAGTTGACCAGCAATTTCTCATTTTTACAACACCAATATAGAGACTACATGACATTTGAAGTCATTTTGAGGGGTCTATATGATAGAAAATAACCAAGTATGACACCATTCTAAAAACTGCACCCCTCAAGGTGCTCAAAACCACATTCAAGAAGTTTATTAACCCTTCAGGTGTTTTACAGGAATTTTTGGAATGTTTAAATAAAAATGAACATTTAACTTTTTTTCATAAACAATTTACTTCAGCTCCAATTTGTTTTAATTTACCAAGGGTAACAAGAGAAAATGGACCCCAAAAGTTGTTATACAATTTGTCCTGAGTACGCTGATACCCCATATGTGGGGGTAAACCACTGTTTGGGCGCATGGCAGAGCTCGGAAGGGAAGGAGCGCCATTTGACTTTTCAATGCAAAATTGACTGGAATTGAGATGGGATGCCATGTTGCGTTTGGAGAGCCCCTGATGTATCTAAACATTAAAACCCCCCACAAGTGACACCATTTTGGAAAGTAGACCCCCTAAGGAACTTATCTAGATGTGTTTTGAGAGCTTTGAACCCCAAGTGTTTCACTAGTTTATAATGCAGAGCCGTGAAAATAAAAATTCTTGACCGCTCCTGGCACATAGTGCCGGATGTCAGCTGTGATAGGCAGCTGACACCTGGCCGCGATCGGCCGCGCTCCCCCCGTGAGCGTGGCCGATCGCATGACGTACTATCCCGTCACTGGAAATTAAGTCCCAGGGTACCTTGATGGGATAATACGTCATATGGGATTAAGGGGTTAATATAATGGGCCCCGCATAGCTCTCCATTTGATAAAAGGGGTCCCATATAGTACTTTTATTATAAGGCACCCCACATAGCCTTCCATTTAATATATGGGGCCCCCATATAGCCTTCCATTTAATATAAGGGGTCCCCACATAGCCCTCCATTTCATATATGGAGGCCCCACATAGCCCCTCAATTCAATAAATGGGGTCCCCACATAGCCATGCATTTAATATATAGGGGCCCACCATAGCCTCTCCATTTAATAAATGGTGCCCCGCATAGCCTCCCAATTTAATAAATGGGGTCCCCACATAGCCCCATTTAATATATGGGGGCTTCACATCGTCCTATTTCAATATAATGGGTCTTTCAATCAATATATGTGTGCCCCACATAGCCCTCCATTTCATATATGGGGGTCCCACATAGCCCTCCATTTAATATGGGGACCCCAAAAAGCCCTATTTCAATATAATGGGCCCCACAGAAAGCCCTCCATTTAATATACAGGGCCCTGACATAGCCCTCCATTTAATATATGGGGCCCCATTTAGACATCCATTTAATATACGAGAGCCACCACATAGCCCTCCATTTAATATATGGGGGCCTCCATATAGCCCTCCATTTAATATCTGCGGGCCTCCACATAGCCCTCAATTTAATACATGGGGGCCCCACATAGCCATTCATTTAACCCCTTCAAGTCGCGGCCCTTTTTCATTTTTGCGTTTTCGTTTTTCACTTCCCTCCTTCCCTGAGCCATAACTTTTTTATTTTTCCGTCAATATGGTCATGTGTGGGCTTATTTTTTGCGGGACAAGTTGTACTTTTGAACGACATCATTGGTTTTACCATGTTTTTTACTAGAAAACGGGAAAAAAATTCCAAGTGCGGTGAAATTGCAAAAAAAGTGCAATCCCACACTTGTTTTTTGTTTGGCTTTTTTGCTAGGTTGACTAAATGCTAAAATTAACCTGCCATTATGATTCTCTTGGTCATTACGAGTTCATAGACACCTAACATGACTAGGTTATTTTTTATCTAAGTGGTGAAAAAAATTCCAAACTTTGCTAAAAAAAAAAAAAAAAAAAAGTGCCATTTTCCGATACCCGTAGCGTCTCCATTTTTCGTGATCTGGGGTCGGGTGAGGGCTTATTTTTTGCGTGCCGAGCTGATGTTTTTAATGATACCATTTTTGCGCAGATACGTTCTTTTGATCGCCCGTTATTGCATTTTAATGCAATGTCGCGGCGACCAAAAAGCGTAATTCTGGCGTTTCGGATTTTTTTCTCGCTACGCCGTTTAGCGATCAGGTTAATGCTTTTTTTTAATTGATAGATCGGGCGATTCTGAACACGGCGATACCAAATACGTGTAGGTTTTTTTTTTTTATTGTTTTATTTAGGATGGGGCGAAAGGGGGGTGATTTAAACTTTTATATTTTTTATATTTTTTTCATATTTTTAAAAACATTTTTTTTTTACTTGTGCCATGCTTCAATAGCCTCCATGGGAGGCTAGAAGCTGGCATAGCCTGATCGGCTCTGCTACATAGCAGCGATCATCAGATCGCTGCTATGTAGCTGAAATGCAGGTGTGCTGTGAGCGCCGACCACAGGGGGGCGCTCACAGCAGACCTGCATCAGTAACCATAGAGGTCTCAAGGACCTCTATGGTTACTATCCTGATGCATCGCCGACCCCCGATCATGTGACGGGAGTCGGCGATGACGTCATATCCGGCCGCCCGGCCGGATGCGGTAGTTAAATGCCGCTGTCTGTTTGACAGCGGCATTTAACAGGTTAATAGCGGCGGGTGAATAGCGATTTCACCCGCCGCTATTGCGCGCACATGTCAGCTGTACAAAACAGCTGACATGTCGTGACTTTGATGTGGGCTCACCGCCGGAGCCCACATCAAAGGGGGATTCACGGCATGCGCAGTACTAGTACGGCGCATGTCGTGAAGGGGTTAATATATGGAACTCCACATAGCCTCCATTTAATATGAGGGCCCCACATCATCCTCCATTTAATATATGGATATCCCACATAGCCCTCCATTTAATATATGGATATCCCACATAGCCCTCCATTTACTATATGGGGACCACACACAGCACACCATTTAATATATGGGGGGCCCACATAGCCATCCATTTAATAAATGGAAGTCCCACATAGCCCTCCATTTAATATATGGGGGCCCCACATAGCCCTCAATTTAATATATGGGGCCCATATATCCCTCCATTTAATCTATGAGGGTCCTACAAAGCCCTCCAATTAATATATGGAGGCCTCACATAGCACTTCTCCGCTGCGGTCTCCCATTCTTCTCCTGCCGCAGCGGAGCCTGCTCAGCGGAGACGTCGATCCCAGCGTCTCGCTCAGTCTGACTCTGTGCTAAGAGTTACTGCTGCATTTCCTTCTTCTGCCATTGAAGTCAGTGCTGGGCAGCGGCGAGCGGATGCTTCTGGGGCTAAGTCCTGCTTTTCACATTCTGAGCATGCCCAGAGTAAGATCTCTCAGTGAAGATCGAGGGTCACATGATCAGATACTGCAGCTAAGGTCCTTGTAGGTGCTAGGACTAAATCCTGCGTTGCACTCTGAGCATGCCCAGGGCACGATCTCTCAGTGGAGGTCTGGGGTCACATGCTCAGGTACTGCAGCTCTCCATTAGTCCTTCTTTCAAAGGTCCTAAACGTGCTGCAGCTATTTAAGGCTCACATGGCCACACGGCCATGCGCTAGTGTCAATTCATATATGTGCTTTGCGCCAGTGTGGTTATGTAGTGCGTTCAGGGACCCGGCTGAAATAAGCCCCTAGAATACCGGCACCTCCGGTGAGGAGATTGTATGTGTGTATTCAGGGACCCGGCTGAAATAAGCCCCTAGAATACCGGCTTCTCCGGTGAGGAGATTGCATGTTGCATAACCACTGACTGCTATCAGCTTGGTAGTAAGCTTGTGCTCCTGTGAGGCTAACAGGGCACAGTACTTCCCTTTTACAGCTACTCTGTGGGGTAACAGAGCTAGCCTATACCGCCTAACAGTGCCGGCATCCGCTAGCAGCAGGTTCCTCCTGCACGGTGGACCCTGGGCTGCGAACGCACCTTTCATAATAAACATCTCTATTGTCTCGGTGCGTTCCGCTAGCCCTAACACCCTTGGTGGGTCAAAGCGCTCACCACACTTCTAGATAAGTTCCTTAGGGAATCTGCTTTCCAAAATGGTGTCACTTGTGGGGGGTTTCAATGTTTAGGCACATCAGGGGCTCTCCAAACGCAACATGGTGTCCCATCTCGATTCCAGTCAATTTTGCATTGAAAAGTCAAATGGCGCTCCTTCGCTTCCGAGCTCTGTCATGCGCCCAAACAGTGGTTTACCCCCACATATGGGATATCTGTGTACTCAGGACAAATTGTACAACAACTTTTGGGGTCCATTTTCTCCTGTTACCCTTGGTAAAATAAAACAAATTGGAGCTGAAATAAATTTTTTGTGAAAAAAAGTTAAATGTTCATTTTTATTTAAACATTCCAAAAATTCCTGTGAAGCACCAGAAGGGTTAATAAACTTCTTGAATATGGTTTTGAGCACCTTGAGGGGTGCAGTTTTTAGAATGGTGTCACACTTGGGTATTTTCTATCATATAGACCCCTCAAAATGACTTCAAATGTGATGTGGTCCCTAAAAAAAATGGTGTTGTAAAAATGAGAATTTGCTGGTCAACTTTTAACCCTTATAACTCCCTAACACAAAAAAATTTTGGTTCCAAAATTGTGCTGATGTAAAGTAGACATGTGGGAAACGTTACTTATTAAGTATTTTGTGTGACATATCTCTGTGATTTAATTGCATAAAAATTCAAAGTTGGAAAATTGTGAAATTTTCAAAATTTTCGTCAAATTTCTGTTTTTTTTCACAAATAAACGCAGGTAACATCAAAGAAATGTTACCACTATCGTGAAGTACAATATGTCACGAGAAAACAATGTCAGAATCACTGGGATCCGTTGAAGCGTACCAGAGTTATAACCTCATAAAGGGACAGTGGTCAGAATTGGCCCGGTCATTAACGTGCAAACCACCCTTGGGGCTAAAGGGGTTAAAAGTGCTGCACTTAGCTTTACCTACCCGTGCCACTGGAACACTCCCTTTTCCCGCTGGTGTGCCACCGGAGCACATGCTTTTCCCGTTGGCGTGCCACCGGAGCACACCCTTTTCCCGTTGGCGTGCCACCGGAGCACACCCTTGGCGTGTCACCGGTACACACCCTTTTTCCCGTTGGCATACCACCGGAGCACACTCTTTTCTGTTGGCGTGCCAGCGGAGGACACCATTTCCCATTGGCGTGCCAGCGGAGCACACCATTTCCCGTTGGCGTGCCACCGGAGCACACCATTTCCCGTTGGCGTGCCACCGGAGCACACCGTTTCCCGTTGGCGTGCCACCGGAGCACACCATTTCCCGTTGGCGTGCCACCGGAGCACACCATTTCCCGTTGGCCCGCCAGAAGGGCCCAATACTTGGCCTTATTGCTTACCAGCGGAGGCGCCCATCTTGGGCATTTCAGCCTGACATCGGGGTGCATTCTTTGACTTTTTTAATTACCAGAGTGGAGCCCATCTTGGGCCTCACATAGTACTCCATTTAATACATATGGGCCCTACATAGCCCTCAATTTAATAAAATGGGCCCCACAGAGCCCTCCATTTAACATAATTGACCCCACATAGCCCTCCATTTAACCCCTTAAGCCCCGAGGGTGGTTTGCACATTAATGACCTGGCCAATTTTTACAATTCTGACCACTGTCCCTTTATGAGGTTATAACTCTGGAACGCTTCAACGGAAATTTGGCGAAAATTTTGCAATTTTCCAACTTTGAATTTTTATGCCCTTAAATCAGAGATATGTCACACAAAATAATTAATAAGTAACAATTCCCACATGTCTACTTTACATCAGCACAATTTTTGAACCAAAATTTTTTTTTTGTTAGGGACTCAGTTATAAGGGTTAAAAGTTGACCAGCAATTTCTCATTTTTACAACACCAATATAGAGACTACATGACATTTGAAGTCATTTTGAGGGGTCTATATGATAGAAAATAACCAAGTATGACACCATTCTAAAAACTGCACCCCTCAAGGTGCTCAAAACCACATTCAAGAAGTTTATTAACCCTTCAGGTGTTTTACAGGAATTTTTGGAATGTTTAAATAAAAATGAACATTTAACTTTTTTTCATAAACAATTTACTTCAGCTCCAATTTGTTTTAATTTACCAAGGGTAACAAGAGAAAATGGACCCCAAAAGTTGTTATACAATTTGTCCTGAGTACGCTGATACCCCATATGTGGGGGTAAACCACTGTTTGGGCGCATGGCAGAGCTCGGAAGGGAAGGAGCGCCATTTGACTTTTCAATGCAAAATTGACTGGAATTGAGATGGGATGCCATGTTGCGTTTGGAGAGCCCCTGATGTATCTAAACATTAAAACCCCCCACGAGTGACACCATTTTGGAAAGTAGACCCCCTAAGGAACTTATCTAGATGTGTTTTGAGAGCTTTGAACCCCAAGTGTTTCACTAGTTTATAATGCAGAGCCGTGAAAATAAAAATTCTTGACCGCTCCTGGCACATAGTGCCGGATGTCAGCTGTGATAGGCAGCTGACACCTGGCCGCGATCGGCCGCGCTCCCCCCGTGAGCGTGGCCGATCGCATGACGTACTATCCCGTCACTGGAAATTAAGTCCCAGGGTACCTTGATGGGATAATACGTCATATGGGATTAAGGGGTTAATATAATGGGCCCCGCATAGCTCTCCATTTGATAAAAGGGGTCCCATATAGTACTTTTATTATAAGGCACCCCACATAGCCTTCCATTTAATATATGGGGCCCCCATATAGCCTTCCATTTAATATAAGGGGTCCCCACATAGCCCTCCATTTCATATATGGAGGCCCCACATAGCCCCTCAATTCAATAAATGGGGTCCCCACATAGCCATGCATTTAATATATAGGGGCCCACCATAGCCTCTCCATTTAATAAATGGTGCCCCGCATAGCCTCCCAATTTAATAAATGGGGTCCCCACATAGCCCCATTTAATATATGGGGGCTTCACATCGTCCTATTTCAATATAATGGGTCTTTCAATCAATATATGTGGGCCCCACATAGCCCTCCATTTCATATATGGGGGTCCCACATAGCCCTCCATTTAATATGGGGACCCCAAAAAGCCCTATTTCAATATAATGGGCCCCACAGAAAGCCCTCCATTTAATATACAGGGCCCTGACATAGCCCTCCATTTAATATATGGGGCCCCATTTAGACATCCATTTAATATACGAGAGCCACCACATAGCCCTCCATTTAATATATGGGGGCCTCCATATAGCCCTCCATTTAATATCTGCGGGCCTCCACATAGCCCTCAATTTAATACATGGGGGCCCCACATAGCCATTCATTTAACCCCTTCAAGTCGCGGCCCTTTTTCATTTTTGCGTTTTCGTTTTTCACTTCCCTCCTTCCCTGAGCCATAACTTTTTTATTTTTCCGTCAATATGGTCATGTGTGGGCTTATTTTTTGCGGGACAAGTTGTACTTTTGAACGACATCATTGGTTTTACCATGTTTTTTACTAGAAAACGGGAAAAAAATTCCAAGTGCGGTGAAATTGCAAAAAAAGTGCAATCCCACACTTGTTTTTTGTTTGGCTTTTTTGCTAGGTTGACTAAATGCTAAAATTAACCTGCCATTATGATTCTCTTGGTCATTACGAGTTCATAGACACCTAACATGACTAGGTTATTTTTTATCTAAGTGGTGAAATAAATTCCAAACTTTGCTAAAAAAAAAAAAAAAAAAAGTGCCATTTTCCGATACCCGTAGCGTCTCCATTTTTCGTGATCTGGGGTCGGGTGAGGGCTTATTTTTTGCGTGCCGAGCTGATGTTTTTAATGATACCATTTTTGCGCAGATACGTTCTTTTGATCGCCCGTTATTGCATTTTAATGCAATGTCGCGGCGACCAAAAAGCGTAATTCTGGCGTTTCGGATTTTTTTCTCGCTACGCCGTTTAGCGATCAGGTTAATGCTTTTTTTTAATTGATAGATCGGGCGATTCTGAACACGGCGATACCAAATACGTGTAGGTTTTTTTTTTTTATTGTTTTATTTAGGATGGGGCGAAAGGGGGGTGATTTAAACTTTTATATTTTTTATATTTTTTTCATATTTTTAAAAACATTTTTTTTTTACTTGTGCCATGCTTCAATAGCCTCCATGGGAGGCTAGAAGCTGGCATAGCCTGATCGGCTCTGCTACATAGCAGCGATCATCAGATCGCTGCTATGTAGCTGAAATGCAGGTGTGCTGTGAGCGCCGACCACAGGGGGGCGCTCACAGCAGACCTGCATCAGTAACCATAGAGGTCTCAAGGACCTCTATGGTTACTATCCTGATGCATCGCCGACCCCCGATCATGTGACGGGGGTCGGCGATGACGTCATATCCGGCCGCCCGGCCGGATGCGGTAGTTAAATGCCGCTGTCTGTTTGACAGCGGCATTTAACAGGTTAATAGCGGCGGGTGAATAGCGATTTCACCCGCCGCTATTGCGCGCACATGTCAGCTGTACAAAACAGCTGACATGTCGTGACTTTGATGTGGGCTCACCGCCGGAGCCCACATCAAAGGGGGATTCACGGCATGCGCAGTACTAGTACGGCGCATGTCGTGAAGGGGTTAATATATGGAACTCCACATAGCCTCCATTTAATATGAGGGCCCCACATCATCCTCCATTTAATATATGGATATCCCACATAGCCCTCCATTTAATATATGGATATCCCACATAGCCCTCCATTTACTATATGGGGACCACACACAGCACACCATTTAATATATGGGGGGCCCACATAGCCATCCATTTAATAAATGGAAGTCCCACATAGCCCTCCATTTAATATATGGGGGCCCCACATAGCCCTCAATTTAATATATGGGGCCCATATATCCCTCCATTTAATCTATGAGGGTCCTACAAAGCCCTCCAATTAATATATGGAGGCCTCACATAGCACTTCTCCGCTGCGGTCTCCCATTCTTCTCCTGCCGCAGCGGAGCCTGCTCAGCGGAGACGTCGATCCCAGCGTCTCGCTCAGTCTGACTCTGTGCTAAGAGTTACTGCTGCATTTCCTTCTTCTGCCATTGAAGTCAGTGCTGGGCAGCGGCGAGCGGATGCTTCTGGGGCTAAGTCCTGCTTTTCACATTCTGAGCATGCCCAGAGTAAGATCTCTCAGTGAAGATCGAGGGTCACATGATCAGATACTGCAGCTAAGGTCCTTGTAGGTGCTAGGACTAAATCCTGCGTTGCACTCTGAGCATGCCCAGGGCACGATCTCTCAGTGGAGGTCTGGGGTCACATGCTCAGGTACTGCAGCTCTCCATTAGTCCTTCTTTCAAAGGTCCTAAACGTGCTGCAGCTATTTAAGGCTCACGTGGCCACACGGCCATGCGCTAGTGTCAATTCATATATGTGCTTTGCGCCAGTGTGGTTATGTAGTGCGTTCAGGGACCCGGCTGAAATAAGCCCCTAGAATACCGGCACCTCCGGTGAGGAGATTGTATGTGTGTATTCAGGGACCCGGCTGAAATAAGCCCCTAGAATACCGGCTTCTCCGGTGAGGAGATTGCATGTTGCATAACCACTGACTGCTATCAGCTTGGTAGTAAGCTTGTGCTCCTGTGAGGCTAACAGGGCACAGTACTTCCCTTTTACAGCTACTCTGTGGGGTAACAGAGCTAGCCTATACCGCCTAACAGTGCCGGCATCCGCTAGCAGCAGGTTCCTCCTGCACGGTGGACCCTGGGCTGCAAACGCACCTTTCATAATAAACATCTCTATTGTCTCGGTGCGTTCCGCTAGCCCTAACACCCTTGGTGGGTCAAAGCGCTCACCACACTTCTAGATAAGTTCCTTAGGGAATCTACTTTCCAAAATGGTGTCACTTGTGGGGGGTTTCAATGTTTAGGCACATCAGGGGCTCTCCAAACGCAACATGGTGTCCCATCTCGATTCCAGTCAATTTTGCATTGAAAAGTCAAATGGCGCTCCTTCGCTTCCGAGCTCTGTCATGCGCCCAAACAGTGGTTTACCCCCACATATGGGGTATCTGTGTACTCAGGACAAATTGTACAACAACTTTTGGGGTCCATTTTCTCCTGTTACCCTTGGTAAAATAAAACAAATTGGAGCTGAAATAAATTTTTTGTGAAAAAAAGTTAAATGTTCATTTTTATTTAAACATTCCAAAAATTCCTGTGAAGCACCAGAAGGGTTAATAAACTTCTTGAATATGGTTTTGAGCACCTTGAGGGGTGCAGTTTTTAGAATGGTGTCACACTTGGGTATTTTCTATCATATAGACCCCTCAAAATGACTTCAAATGAGATGTGGTCCCTAAAAAAAATGGTGTTGTAAAAATGAGAATTTGCTGGTCAACTTTTAACCCTTATAACTCCCTAACAAAAAAAAATTTTGGTTCCAAAATTGTGCTGATGTAAGGTAGACATGTGGGAAACGTTACTTATTAAGTATTTTGTGTGACATATCTCTGTGATTTAATTGCATAAAAATTCAAAGTTGGAAAATTGAGAAATTTTCAAAATTTTCATCAAATTTGTTTTTTTCACAAATAAACGCAGGTAACATCAAAGAAATGTTACCACTATCATGAAGTACAATATGTCACGAGAAAACAATGTCAGAATCACTGGGATCCGTTGAAGCGTACCAGAGTTATAACCTCATAAAGGGACAGTGGTCAGAATTGGCCCGGTCATTAACGTGCAAACCACCCTTGGGGCTAAAGGGGTTAAAAGTGCTGCACTTAGCTTTACCTACCCGTGCCACTGGAACACTCCCTTTTCCCGCTGGTGTGCCACCGGAGCACATGCTTTTCCCGTTGGCGTGCCACCGGAGCACACCCTTTTCCTGTTGGCGTGCCACCGGAGCACACCCTTGGCGTGTCACCGGTACACACCCTTTTTCCCGTTGGCATACCACCGGAGCACACTCTTTTCTGTTGGCGTGCCAGCGGAGGACACCATTTCCCATTGGCGTGCCAGCGGAGCACACCATTTCCCGTTGGCGTGCCACCGGAGCACACCATTTCCCGTTGGCGTGCCACCGGAGCACACCGTTTCCCGTTGGCGTGCCACCGGAGCACACCATTTCCCGTTGGCGTGCCACCGGAGCACACCATTTCCCGTTGGCCCGCCAGAAGGGCCCAATACTTGGCCTTATTGCTTACCAGCGGAGGCGCCCATCTTGGGCATTTCAGCCTGACATCGGGGTGCATTCTTTGACTTTTTTAATTACCAGAGTGGAGCCCATCTTGGGCCTCACATAGTACTCCATTTAATACATATGGGCCCTACATAGCCCTCAATTTAATAAAATGGGCCCCACAGAGCCCTCCATTTAACATAATTGACCCCACATAGCCCTCCATTTAACCCCTTAAGCCCCGAGGGTGGTTTGCACATTAATGACCTGGCCAATTTTTACAATTCTGACCACTGTCCCTTTATGAGGTTATAACTCTGGAACGCTTCAACGGAAATTTGGCGAAAATTTTGCAATTTTCCAACTTTGAATTTTTATGCCCTTAAATCAGAGATATGTCACACAAAATAATTAATAAGTAACAATTCCCACATGTCTACTTTACATCAGCACAATTTTTGAACCAAAATTTTTTTTTTGTTAGGGACTCAGTTATAAGGGTTAAAAGTTGACCAGCAATTTCTCATTTTTACAACACCAATATAGAGACTACATGACATTTGAAGTCATTTTGAGGGGTCTATATGATAGAAAATAACCAAGTATGACACCATTCTAAAAACTGCACCCCTCAAGGTGCTCAAAACCACATTCAAGAAGTTTATTAACCCTTCAGGTGTTTTACAGGAATTTTTGGAATGTTTAAATAAAAATGAACATTTAACTTTTTTTCATAAACAATTTACTTCAGCTCCAATTTGTTTTATTTTACCAAGGGTAACAAGAGAAAATGGACCCCAAAAGTTGTTATACAATTTGTCCTGAGTACGCTGATACCCCATATGTGGGGGTAAACCACTGTTTGGGCGCATGGCAGAGCTCGGAAGGGAAGGAGCGCCATTTGACTTTTCAATGCAAAATTGACTGGAATTGAGATGGGATGCCATGTTGCGTTTGGAGAGCCCCTGATGTATCTAAACATTAAAACCCCCCACAAGTGACACCATTTTGGAAAGTAGACCCCCTAAGGAACTTATCTAGATGTGTTTTGAGAGCTTTGAACCCCAAGTGTTTCACTAGTTTATAATGCAGAGCCGTGAAAATAAAAATTCTTGACCGCTCCTGGCACATAGTGCCGGATGTCAGCTGTGATAGGCAGCTGACACCTGGCCGCGATCGGCCGCGCTCCCCCCGTGAGCGTGGCCGATCGCATGACGTACTATCCCGTCACTGGAAATTAAGTCCCAGGGTACCTTGATGGGATAATACGTCATATGGGATTAAGGGGTTAATATAATGGGCCCCGCATAGCTCTCCATTTGATAAAAGGGGTCCCATATAGTACTTTTATTATAAGGCACCCCACATAGCCTTCCATTTAATATATGGGGCCCCCATATAGCCTTCCATTTAATATAAGGGGTCCCCACATAGCCCTCCATTTCATATATGGAGGCCCCACATAGCCCCTCAATTCAATAAATGGGGTCCCCACATAGCCATGCATTTAATATATAGGGGCCCACCATAGCCTCTCCATTTAATAAATGGTGCCCCGCATAGCCTCCCAATTTAATAAATGGGGTCCCCACATAGCCCCATTTAATATATGGGGGCTTCACATCGTCCTATTTCAATATAATGGGTCTTTCAATCAATATATGTGGGCCCCACATAGCCCTCCATTTCATATATGGGGGTCCCACATAGCCCTCCATTTAATATGGGGACCCCAAAAAGCCCTATTTCAATATAATGGGCCCCACAGAAAGCCCTCCATTTAATATACAGGGCCCTGACATAGCCCTCCATTTAATATATGGGGCCCCATTTAGACATCCATTTAATATACGAGAGCCACCACATAGCCCTCCATTTAATATATGGGGGCCTCCATATAGCCCTCCATTTAATATCTGCGGGCCTCCACATAGCCCTCAATTTAATACATGGGGGCCCCACATAGCCATTCATTTAACCCCTTCAAGTCGCGGCCCTTTTTCATTTTTGCGTTTTCGTTTTTCACTTCCCTCCTTCCCTGAGCCATAACTTTTTTATTTTTCCGTCAATATGGTCATGTGTGGGCTTATTTTTTGCGGGACAAGTTGTACTTTTGAACGACATCATTGGTTTTACCATGTTTTTTACTAGAAAACGGGAAAAAAATTCCAAGTGCGGTGAAATTGCAAAAAAAGTGCAATCCCACACTTGTTTTTTGTTTGGCTTTTTTGCTAGGTTGACTAAATGCTAAAATTAACCTGCCATTATGATTCTCTTGGTCATTACGAGTTCATAGACACCTAACATGACTAGGTTATTTTTTATCTAAGTGGTGAAATAAATTCCAAACTTTGCTAAAAAAAAAAAAAGTGCCATTTTCCGATACCCGTAGCGTCTCCATTTTTCGTGATCTGGGGTCGGGTGAGGGCTTATTTTTTGCGTGCCGAGCTGATGTTTTTAATGATACCATTTTTGCGCAGATACGTTCTTTTGATCGCCCGTTATTGCATTTTAATGCAATGTCGCGGCGACCAAAAAGCGTAATTCTGGCGTTTCGGATTTTTTTCTCGCTACGCCGTTTAGCGATCAGGTTAATGCTTTTTTTTAATTGATAGATCGGGCGATTCTGAACACGGCGATACCAAATACGTGTAGGTTTTTTTTTTTTATTGTTTTATTTAGGATGGGGCGAAAGGGGGGTGATTTAAACTTTTATATTTTTTATATTTTTTTCATATTTTTAAAAACATTTTTTTTTTACTTGTGCCATGCTTCAATAGCCTCCATGGGAGGCTAGAAGCTGGCATAGCCTGATCGGCTCTGCTACATAGCAGCGATCATCAGATCGCTGCTATGTAGCTGAAATGCAGGTGTGCTGTGAGCGCCGACCACAGGGGGGCGCTCACAGCAGACCTGCATCAGTAACCATAGAGGTCTCAAGGACCTCTATGGTTACTATCCTGATGCATCGCCGACCCCCGATCATGTGACGGGGGTCGGCGATGACGTCATATCCGGCCGCCCGGCCGGATGCGGTAGTTAAATGCCGCTGTCTGTTTGACAGCGGCATTTAACAGGTTAATAGCGGCGGGTGAATAGCGATTTCACCCGCCGCTATTGCGCGCACATGTCAGCTGTACAAAACAGCTGACATGTCGTGACTTTGATGTGGGCTCACCGCCGGAGCCCACATCAAAGGGGGATTCACGGCATGCGCAGTACTAGTACGGCGCATGTCGTGAAGGGGTTAATATATGGAACTCCACATAGCCTCCATTTAATATGAGGGCCCCACATCATCCTCCATTTAATATATGGATATCCCACATAGCCCTCCATTTAATATATGGATATCCCACATAGCCCTCCATTTACTATATGGGGACCACACACAGCACACCATTTAATATATGGGGGGCCCACATAGCCATCCATTTAATAAATGGAAGTCCCACATAGCCCTCCATTTAATATATGGGGGCCCCACATAGCCCTCAATTTAATATATGGGGCCCATATATCCCTCCATTTAATCTATGAGGGTCCTACAAAGCCCTCCAATTAATATATGGAGGCCTCACATAGCACTTCTCCGCTGCGGTCTCCCATTCTTCTCCTGCCGCAGCGGAGCCTGCTCAGCGGAGACGTCGATCCCAGCGTCTCGCTCAGTCTGACTCTGTGCTAAGAGTTACTGCTGCATTTCCTTCTTCTGCCATTGAAGTCAGTGCTGGGCAGCGGCGAGCGGATGCTTCTGGGGCTAAGTCCTGCTTTTCACATTCTGAGCATGCCCAGAGTAAGATCTCTCAGTGAAGATCGAGGGTCACATGATCAGATACTGCAGCTAAGGTCCTTGTAGGTGCTAGGACTAAATCCTGCGTTGCACTCTGAGCATGCCCAGGGCACGATCTCTCAGTGGAGGTCTGGGGTCACATGCTCAGGTACTGCAGCTCTCCATTAGTCCTTCTTTCAAAGGTCCTAAACGTGCTGCAGCTATTTAAGGCTCACATGGCCACACGGCCATGCGCTAGTGTCAATTCATATATGTGCTTTGCGCCAGTGTGGTTATGTAGTGCGTTCAGGGACCCGGCTGAAATAAGCCCCTAGAATACCGGCACCTCCGGTGAGGAGATTGTATGTGTGTATTCAGGGACCCGGCTGAAATAAGCCCCTAGAATACCGGCTTCTCCGGTGAGGAGATTGCATGTTGCATAACCACTGACTGCTATCAGCTTGGTAGTAAGCTTGTGCTCCTGTGAGGCTAACAGGGCACAGTACTTCCCTTTTACAGCTACTCTGTGGGGTAACAGAGCTAGCCTATACCGCCTAACAGTGCCGGCATCCGCTAGCAGCAGGTTCCTCCTGCACGGTGGACCCTGGGCTGCGAACGCACCTTTCATAATAAACATCTCTATTGTCTCGGTGCGTTCCGCTAGCCCTAACACCCTTGGTGGGTCAAAGCGCTCACCACACTTCTAGATAAGTTCCTTAGGGAATCTACTTTCCAAAATGGTGTCACTTGTGGGGGGTTTCAATGTTTAGGCACATCAGGGGCTCTCCAAACGCAACATGGTGTCCCATCTCGATTCCAGTCAATTTTGCATTGAAAAGTCAAATGGCGCTCCTTCGCTTCCGAGCTCTGTCATGCGCCCAAACAGTGGTTTACCCCCACATATGGGGTATCTGTGTACTCAGGACAAATTGTACAACAACTTTTGGGGTCCATTTTCTCCTGTTACCCTTGGTAAAATAAAACAAATTGGAGCTGAAATAAATTTTTTGTGAAAAAAAGTTAAATGTTCATTTTTATTTAAACATTCCAAAAATTCCTGTGAAGCACCAGAAGGGTTAATAAACTTCTTGAATATGGTTTTGAGCACCTTGAGGGGTGCAGTTTTTAGAATGGTGTCACACTTGGGTATTTTCTATCATATAGACCCCTCAAAATGACTTCAAATGAGATGTGGTCCCTAAAAAAAATGGTGTTGTAAAAATGAGAATTTGCTGGTCAACTTTTAACCCTTATAACTCCCTAACAAAAAAAAATTTTGGTTCCAAAATTGTGCTGATGTAAGGTAGACATGTGGGAAACGTTACTTATTAAGTATTTTGTGTGACATATCTCTGTGATTTAATTGCATAAAAATTCAAAGTTGGAAAATTGAGAAATTTTCAAAATTTTCATCAAATTTGTTTTTTTCACAAATAAACGCAGGTAACATCAAAGAAATGTTACCACTATCATGAAGTACAATATGTCACGAGAAAACAATGTCAGAATCACTGGGATCCGTTGAAGCGTACCAGAGTTATAACCTCATAAAGGGACAGTGGTCAGAATTGGCCCGGTCATTAACGTGCAAACCACCCTTGGGGCTAAAGGGGTTAAAAGTGCTGCACTTAGCTTTACCTACCCGTGCCACTGGAACACTCCCTTTTCCCGCTGGTGTGCCACCGGAGCACATGCTTTTCCCGTTGGCGTGCCACCGGAGCACACCCTTTTCCCGTTGGCGTGCCACCGGAGCACACCCTTGGCGTGTCACCGGTACACACCCTTTTTCCCGTTGGCATACCACCGGAGCACACTCTTTTCTGTTGGCGTGCCAGCGGAGGACACCATTTCCCATTGGCGTGCCAGCGGAGCACACCATTTCCCGTTGGCGTGCCACCGGAGCACACCATTTCCCGTTGGCGTGCCACCGGAGCACACCGTTTCCCGTTGGCGTGCCACCGGAGCACACCATTTCCCGTTGGCGTGCCACCGGAGCACACCATTTCCCGTTGGCCCGCCAGAAGGGCCCAATACTTGGCCTTATTGCTTACCAGCGGAGGCGCCCATCTTGGGCATTTCAGCCTGACATCGGGGTGCATTCTTTGACTTTTTTAATTACCAGAGTGGAGCCCATCTTGGGCCTCACATAGTACTCCATTTAATACATATGGGCCCTACATAGCCCTCAATTTAATAAAATGGGCCCCACAGAGCCCTCCATTTAACATAATTGACCCCAAATAGCCCTCCATTTAACCCCTTAAGCTCCGAGGGTGGTTTGCACATTAATGACCTGGCCAATTTTTACAATTCTGACCACTGTCCCTTTATGAGGTTATAACTCTGGAACGCTTCAACGGATCTTGGCGATTCTGACACTGTTTTCTCGTGATATATTGTACTTCATGATAGTTGTCAAATTTCTTCGATATAATGTGCGTTTATTTGTGAAAAACGGATATTTGGCGAAAATTTTGCAATTTTCCAACTTTGAATTTTTATGCCCTTAAATCACAGAGATATGTCACACAAAATAATTAATAAGTAACATTTCCCACATGTCTACTTTACATCAGCACAATTTTTGAACCAAAATTTTTTTTTTGTTAGGGACTCAGTTATAAGGGTTAAAAGTTGACCAGCAATTTTTCATTTTTACAACACCAATATAGAGACTACATGACATTTGAAGTCATTTTGAGGGGTCTATATGATAGAAAATAACCAGGTATGACACCATTCTAAAAACTGCACCCCTCAAGGTGCTCAAAACCACATTCAAGAAGTTTATTAACCCTTCAGGTGTTTTACAGGAATTTTTGGAATGTTTAAATAAAAATGAACATTTATCTTTTTTTCATAAACAATTTACTTCAGCTCAAATTTGTTTTATTTTACCAAGGGTAACAAGAGAACATGGACCCCAAAAGTTGTTATACAATTTGTCCTGAGTACGCTGATACCCCATATGTGGGGGTAAACCACTGTTTGGGCGCATGGCAGAGCTCGGAAGGGAAGGAGCGCCATTTGACTTTTCAATGCAAAATTGACTGGAATTGAGATGGGATGCCATGTTGCGTTTGGAGAGCCCCTGATGTATCTAAACATTAAAACCCCCCACAAGTGACACCATTTTGGAAAGTAGACCCCCTAAGGAACTTATCTAGATGTGTTTTGAGAGCTTTGAACCCCAAGTGTTTCACTAGTTTATAATGCAGAGCCGTGAAAATAAAAATTCTTGACCGCTCCTGGCAAATAGTGCCGGATGTCAGCTGTGATAGGCAGCTGACACCTGGCCGCGATCGGCCGCGCTCCCCCCGTGAGCGTGGCCGATCGCATGACGTACTATCCCGTCACTGGGAATTAAGTCCCAGGGTACCTTGATGGGATAATACGTCATATGGGATTAAGGGGTTAATATAATGGGCCCCGCATAGCTCTCCATTTGATAAAAGGGGTCCCATATAGTACTTTTATTATAAGGCACCCCACATAGCCTTCCATTTAATATATGGGGCCCCCATATAGCCTTCCATTTAATATAAGGGGTCCCCACATAGCCCTCCATTTCATATATGGAGGCCCCACATAGCCCCTCAATTCAATAAATGGGGTCCCCACATAGCCATGCATTTAATATATAGGGGCCCACCAAAGCCTCTCCATTTAATAAATGGTGCCCCGCATAGCCTCCCAATTTAATAAATGGGGTCCCCACATAGCCCCATTTAATATATGGGGGCTTCACATCGTCCTATTTCAATATAATGGGTCTTTCAATCAATATATGTGGGCCCCACATAGCCCTCCATTTCATATATGGGGGTCCCACATAGCCCTCCATTTAATATGGGGACCCCAAAAAGCCCTATTTCAATATAATGGGCCCCACAGAAAGCCCTCCATTTAATATACAGGGCCCTGACATAGCCCTCCATTTAATATACGAGCCACCACATAGCCCTCCATTTAATATATGGGGGCCTCCATATAGCCCTCCATTTAATATCTGCGGGCCTCCACATAGCCCTCAATTTAATACATGGGGGCCCCACATAGCCATTCTTTTAACCCCTTCAAGTCGCGGCCCTTTTTCATTTTTGCGTTTTCGTTTTTCACTTCCCTCCTTCCCTGAGCCATAACTTTTTTATTTTTCCGTCAATATGGTCATATGTGGGCTTATTTTTTGCGGGACAAGTTGTACTTTTGAACGACACCATTGGTTTTACCAAGTCTTTTACTAGAAAACGGGGAAAAAATTCCAAGTGCGGTGAAATTGCAAAAAAAAGTGCAATCCCACACTTGTTTTTTGTTTGGCTTTTTTGCTAGGTTCACTAAATGCTAAAACTAACCTGCCATTATGATTCTCTAGGTCATTACGAGTTCATAGACACCTAACATGACTAGGTTATTTTTTATCTAAGTGGTGAAAAAAAATTCCAAACTTTGCTAAAAAAAAAAAAAAAGTGCCATTTTCCGATACCCGTAGCGTCTCCATTTTACGTGATCTGGGGTCGGGTGAGGGCTTATTTTTTGCGTGCCGAGCTGATGTTTTTAATGATACCATTTTTGCGCAGATACGTTCTTTTGATCGCCCGTTATTGCATTTTAATGCAATGTCGCGGCGACCAAAAAAAGTAATTCTGGCGTTTCGGATTTTTTTCTCGCTACGCCGTTTAGCGATCAGATTAATGCTTTTTCTTAATTGATAGATCGGGCGATTCTGAACACGGCAATACCAAATACGTGTAGGTTTGTTTTGTTTTTTTATTGTTTTATTTAGGATGGGGCGAAAGGGGGGTGATTTAAACTTTTATATTTTTTATATTTTTAAAAACTTTTTTTTTTACTTGTGCCATGCTTCAATAGCCTCCATGGGAGGCTAGAAGCTGGCATAGCCTGATCGGCTCTGCTACATAGCGATCATCAGATCGCTGCTATGTAGCTGAAATGCAGGTGTGCTGTGAGCGCCGACCACAGGGGGGCGCTCACAGCAGACCTGCATCAGTAACCATAGAGGTCTTAAGGACCTCTATGGTTACTATCCTGATGCATCGCCGACCCCCGATCATGTGACGGGGGTCGGCGATGACGTCATATCCGATTTCACCCCCCGCTATTGCGCGCACATGTCAGCTGTACAAAACAGCTGACATGTCGTGACTTTGATGTGGGCTCACCGCCGGAGCCCACATCAAAGGGGGATTCACGGCATGCGCAGTACTAGTACGGCGCATGTCGTGAAGGGGTTAATATATGGAACTCCACATAGCCTCCATTTAATATGAGGGCCCCACATCATCCTCCATTTAATATATGGATATCCCACATAGCCCTCCATTTAATATATGGATATCCCACATAGCCCTCCATTTACTATATGGGGACCACACACAGCACACCATTTAATATATGGGGGGCCCACATAGCCATCCATTTAATAAATGGAAGTCCCACATAGCCCCATATTTAATATATGGGGGCCCCACATAGCCCTCAATTTAATATATGGGGCCCATATATCCCTCCATTTAATCTATGAGGGTCCTACAAAGCCCTCCAATTAATATATGGAGGCCTCACATAGCACTTCTCCGCTGCGGTCTCCCATTCTTCTCCTGCCGCAGCGGAGCCTGCTCAGCGGAGACGTCGATCCCAGCGTCTCGCTCAGTCTGACTCTGTGCTAAGAGTTACTGCTGCATTTCCTTCTTCTGCCATTGAAGTCAGTGCTGGGCAGCGGCGAGCGGATGCTTCTGGGGCTAAGTCCTGCTTTTCACATTCTGAGCATGCCCAGAGTAAGATCTCTCAGTGAAGATCGAGGGTCACATGATCAGATACTGCAGCTAAGGTCCTTGTAGGTGCTAGGACTAAATCCTGCTTTGCACTCTGAGCATGCCCAGGGCACGATCTCTCAGTGGAGGTCTGGGGTCACATGCTCAGGTACTGCAGCTCTCCATTGGTCCTTCTTTCAAAGGTCCTAAACGTGCTGCAGCTATTTAAGGCTCAGATGGCCACACGGCCATGCGCTAGTGTCAATTCATATATGTGCTTTGCGCCAGTGTGGTTATGTAGTGCGTTCAGGGACCCGGCTGAAATAAGCCCCTAGAATACCGGCACCTCCGGTGAGGAGATTGCATGTTGCATAACCACTGACTGCTATCAGCTTGGTAGTAAGCTTGTGCGCCTGTGAGGCTAACAGGGCACAGTACTTCCCTTTTACAGCTACTCTGTGGGGTAACAGAGCTAGCCTATACCGCCTAACAGTGCCGGCATCCGCTAGCAGCAGGTTCCTCCTGCACGGTGGACCCTGGGCTGCGAACGCACCTTTCATAATAAACATCTCTATTTTCTCGGTGCGTTCCGCTAGCCCTAACACCCTTGGTGGATCAAAGCGCTCACCACACTTCTAGATAAGTTCCTTAGGGAATCTACTTTCCAAAATGGTGTCACTTGTGGGGGGTTTCAATGTTCAGGCATATCAGGGGCTCTCCAAACGCAACATGGCGTCCCATCTCAATTCCTGTCAATTTTGCATTGAAAAGTCAAACGGCGCTCCTTCGCTTCCGAGCTCTCCCATGCGCCCAAACAGTGGTTTACCCCCACATATTGGGTATCTGTGTACTCAGGACAAATTGTACAACAACTTTTGGGGTCCATTTTCTCCTCTTACCCTTGGTAAAATAAAACAAATTGGAGCTGAAA
The DNA here is from genome assembly GCF_032444005.1 of Ranitomeya imitator. Lineage (NCBI taxonomy): Eukaryota > Metazoa > Chordata > Amphibia > Anura > Dendrobatidae > Ranitomeya > Ranitomeya imitator. Next base: position 667,984,949 of record NC_091283.1, read on the forward strand.
TAAATTTTTTGTGAAAAAAAGTTAAATGTTCATTTTTATTTAACCCCTTTACCCCCAAGGGTGGTTTGCACGTCAATGACCAGGCCAATTTTTACAATTCTGACCACTGTCCCTTTATGAGGTTATAACTCCGAAACGCTTCAACGGATCCTGGTGATTCTGACATTGTTTTCTCGTGACATATTGTACTTCATGATAGTGGTAAAATTTCTTTGTGAAAAAAACGGAAATTTGGCGAAAATTTTTAAAGTTTCGCAATTTTCAAACTTTTAATTTTTATGCAATTAAATCACAGAGATATGTCACACAAAATACTTAATAAGTAACATTTCCCACATGTCTCCTTTACATCAGCATAATTTTGGAACCAATTTTTTTTTTTGTTAGGGAGTTATAAGGGTTAAAAGTTGACCAGCAATTTCTCATTTTTACAACACCATTTTTTTTTAGGGACCACGTCTCATTTGAAGTCATTTTGAGGGGTCTATATGATAGAAAATGCCCAAGTGTGACACCATTCTAAAAACTGCACCCCTCAAGGTGCTCAAAACCACATTCAAGAAGTTTATTAACCCTTCAGGTGTTTAATAGGAATTTTTGGAATGTTTAAATAAAAATGAACATTTAACTTTTTTACACAAAAAATTTACTTCAGCTCCAATTTGTTTTATTTTACCAAGGGTAACAGGAGAAAATAGACCCCAAAAGTTGTTGTCCAATTTGTCCTGAGTACGCTGATACCTCATATGTGGCAGTAAACCACTGTTTGGGCGCATGGGAGAGCTCGGAAGGGAAGGAGCGCCGTTTGACTTTTCAATGCAAAATTGACAGGAATTGAGATGGGACGCCATGTTGCGTTTGGAGAGCCACTGATGTGCCTAAACATTGAAACCCCCCACAAGTGACACCATTTTGGAAAGTAGACCCCCTAAGGAACTTATCTGGATGTGTGGTGAGCACTTTGACCCACCAAGTGCTTCACAGAAGTTTATAATGCAGAACCGTAAAAATAAAAAATCATATTTTTTCACAAAAATTATATTTTTGCCCCCAATTTTTTATTTTTCCAAGGGTAAGAGAAGAAATTGGACCTCAAAAGTTGTTGTCCAATTTGTCCTGAGTACGCGGATACCCCATATGTGGCAGTAAACCACTGTTTGGGCGCATGGGAGAGCTCGGAAGGGAAGGAGCGCCGTTTGACTTTTCAATGCAAAATTGACAGAAATTGAGATGGGACGCCATGTTGCGTTTGGAGAGCCACTGATGTGCCTAAACATTGAAACCCCCCACAAGTGACACCATTTTGGAAAGTAGACCCCCTAAGGAACTTATCTAGAGGTGTGGTGAGCACTTTGACCCACCAAGTGCTTCACAGAAGTTTATAATGCAGAACCGTAAAAATAAAAAATCATATTTTTTCACAAAAATTATATTTTTGCCCCCAATTTTTTATTTTTCCAAGGGTAAGAGAAGAAATTGGACCTCAAAAGTTGTTGTCCAATTTGTCCTGAGTACGCTGATACCCCATATGTGAGGGTAAACCCCTGTTTGGGCACACAGGAGAGCTCGGAAGGGAAGGAGCACTGTTTTACTTTTTCAACGCAGAATTGGCTGGAATTGAGATCGGACGCCATGTCGTGTTTGGAGAGCCCCTGATGTGCCGAAACAGTGGAAACCCCCCAATTATAACTGAAACCCTAATCTAAACACACCCCTAATTCCTAATTCCAACGGTAACCCTAACCACACCTCTAACCCTGACACACCCCTAACCCTAATCCCAACCCTATTCCCAACTGTAAATGTAATCTAAACCCTAACCCTAACTTTAGCCCCAACCTTAACTGTAGCCCCAACCCTAACCCTAGCCCTAACCCTAGCCCTAATGGGAAAATGGAAATAAATACATTTTTTTTTATTTTTCCCTAACTAAGGGGGTGATGAAGGGGGGTTTGATTTACTTTTATAGCGAGTTTTTTAGCGGATTTTTATGATTGGCAGCCGTCACACACTGAAAGACCCTTTTTATTGCAAAAAATATTTTTTGCAATACCACATTTTGAGAGCTATAATTTTTCCATATTTTGGTCCACAGAGTCATGTGAGGTCTTGTTTTTTGCGGGACGAGTTGACGTTTTTATTGAAAACATTTTCGGGCACGTGACATTTTTTGATCGCTTTTTATTCCGATTTTTGTGAGGAAGAATGACCAAAAACCAGCTATTCATGAATTTCTATTGGGGGAGGCGTTTATACCGTTCCGCGTTTGGTAAAATTGATAAATCAGTTTTATTCTTCGGGTCAGTACGATTACAGCGATACCTCATTTATATCATTTTTTTATGGTTTGGCGCTTTTATACGATAAAAACTATTTTACAGAAAAAATAATTATTTTTTGCATCGCATTATTCTCAGGACTATAACTTTTTTTATTTTTTTGCTGATGATGCTGTATGGCGGCTCTTTTTTTGCGGGACAATATGACGCTTTCAGCGGTACCATGGTTATTTATATCTGTCCTTTTGATCGCGTGATATTCCACTTTTTGTTCGGCGGTATGATAATAAAGCGTTGTTTTTTGCCTCGTTTTTTTTCTTTTTTTCCTTACGGTGTTTACTGAAGGGGTTAACTAGTGGGCCAGTTTTATAGGTCGGGTCGTTACGGACGCGGCGATACTAAATATGTGTACTTTTATTGGGTTTTTTTCTTATTTAGATGAAGAAATGTATTTATGGGAATAATATTTTTTTTTTTTTTCATTATTTTGGAATATTTTTTTTAAATTTTTTTTACACATTTGGAAAATTTTTTTTTTACTTTTTTACTTTGTCCCAGGGGGGGGACATCACAGATCAGTGATCTGACAGTTTGCACAGCACTCTGTCAGATCACTGATCTGACATGCAGCGCTGCAGCCTTCACAGTGCCTGCTCTGAGCAGGCTCTGTGAAGCCACCTCCCTCCCTGCAGGACCCGGATCCGCGGCCATCTTGGATCCGGGGCTGGAGGGAGCAGGGAGGGAGGTGAGACCCTCGCAGCAACGCGATCACATCGCGTTGCTCCGGGGGTCTCAGGGAAGCCCGCAGGGAGCCCCCTCCCTGCGCGGTGCTTCCCTGCACCGCCGGCACATCGCGATCATCTTTGATCGCGGTGTGCCAGGGGTTAATGTGCCGGGGGTGGTCCGTGACCGCTCCTGGCACATAGTGCCGGATGTCAGCTGCGACAAGCAGCTGACACCCGGCCGCGATCGGCCGCGCTCCCCCCGTGAGCGCGGCTGATCGGCTATGACGTACTATCCCGTCCAGGGTCAGATAAGCCCAGGGCACCTCGACGGGATAGTACGTCTAAGGTCACAGAGGGGTTAAACATTCCAAAAATTTCTGTGAAGCACCAGAAGGGTTAATAAACTTCATGAATATGGTTTTGAGCACATTGAGGGGTGCAGTTTTTAGAATGGTGTCACACTTGGGTATTTTCTATCATATAGACCCCTCAAAATGACTTCAAATTAGATGTGGTCCCTAAAAAAAAATGGTGTTGTAAAAATGAGCATTTGCTGGTCAACTTTTAACCCTTATAACTCCCTAACAAAAAAAAATTTTGGTTCCAAAATTGTGCTGATGTAAAGTAGACATGTGGGAAACGTTACTTATTAAGTATTTTGTATGACATATCTCTGTGATTTAATTGCATAAAAATTAAAAGTTGGAAAATTGAGAAATTTTCAAAATTTTCGTCAAATTTGTTTTTTTCACAAATAAACGCAGGTAACATCAAAGAAATGTTACCACTATCATGAAGTCACGAGAAAACAATGTCAGAATCACTGGGATCCGTTGAAGCGTTCCAGAGTTATAACCTCATAAAGGGACAGTGGTCAGAACTGTAAAAATTGGCCCGGTCATTAACGTGCAAACCACCCTTGGGGGTAAAGGGGTTAAAAGTGCTGCACTTAGCTTTACTTACCCGTGCCACTGGAACACTCCCTTTTCCCGCTGGTGTGCCACCGGAGCACATGCTTTTCCCGTTGGCGTGCCACCAGAGCACACGCTTTTCCCGTTGGCGTGCCACCGGAGCACACCCTTTTCCCGTTGGCGTGCCACCGGAGCACACCCTTTTCCCGTTGGCGTGCCACCGGAGCACACCCTTTTCCCGTTGGCGTGCCACCGCAGCACACCCTTTTCCCGTTGGCGTGCCACCGGAACACACCCTTTTTCCCGTTGGCATGCCACCGGAGCACATTCTTTTCTGTTGGCGTGCCAGGGGAGGACACCATTTCCCGTTGGCGTGCCAGCGGAGCACACCATTTCCCGTTGGCGTGCCACCGGAGCACACCATTTCCCGTTGGCGTGCCACCGGAGCACACCATTTCCCGGTGGCGTGCCACCGGAGCACACCATTTCCCGTTGGCGTGCCACCGGAGCACACCATTTCCCGTTGGCCCGCCAGAAGGGCCCAATACTTGGCCTTTTTGCTTACCAGCGGAGGCGCCCATCTTGGGCATTTCATCCTGACATCGGGGTGCATTCTTTGACTTTTTTAATTACCAGAGTGGAGCCCATCTTGGGCCTCACATAGTACTCCATTTAATACATATGGGCCCTACATGGCCCTGAATTTAATAAAATGGGCCCCACAGAGCCCTCCATTTAACATAATTGACCCCACATAGCCCTCCATTTAACCCCTTAAGCTCCGAGGGTGGTTTGCACATTAATGACCTGGCCAATTTTTACAATTCTGACCACTGTCCCTTTATGAGGTTATAACTCTGGAACGCTTCAACGGATCTTGGCGATTCTGACATTGTTTTCTCGTGATATATTGTACTTCATGATAGTTGTCAAATTTCTTCGATATAATGTGCGTTTATTTGTGAAAAAAACGGATATTTGGCGAAAATTTTGCAATTTTCCAACTTTGAATTTTTATGCCCTTAACCCCTTAGTGACAGAGCCAATTTGGTACTTAATGACCAGGCCAATTTTTGCAATTCTGACCACTGTCACTTTATGAGGTTATAACTCTGGAACGCTTCAACGGATCCCGCTGATTCTGATTGTTTTTTCGTGACATATTGTACTTCATGTTAGTGGTAACATTTCTTCGATATTACTTGCGATTATTTATGAAAAAAACGGAAATATGGCGAAAATTTTTAAAATTTTGCAATTTTCAAACTTTGTATTTTTATGCCCTTAAATCAGAGAGATATGTCATGAAAAATAGTTAATAAATAACATTTCCCACATGTCTACTTTACATCAGCACAATTTTGGAAACAAATTTTTTTTTGTTAGGGAGTTATAAGGGTTAAAAGTTGACCAGCAATTTCTCATTTTTACAACACCATTTTTTTTAGGGACCACATCACATTTGAAGTCATTTTGAGGGGTCTATATGATAGAAAATAATGAAGTGTGACACCATTCTAAAAACTACACCCCTCAAGGTTCTCAAAACCACATTGAAGAAGTTTATTACCCCTTTACGTGCTTCACAGGAACTGAAACAATGTGGAAGGAAAAAATGAACATTTAACTTTTTTTGCAAACATCTTAATTCAGAACCATTTTTTTTATTTTCACAAGTGTAAAAACAGAAATGTAACCATAAATTTTGTTATGCAATTTCTCCTGAATACGCCAATACCCCATATGTGGGGGTAAACCACTGTTAGGGCGCACCGCAGAACTTAGAAGTGAAGGAGCGCCGTTTGACTTTGTCAATGCAGAATTGGCTGGAATTGAGATCGGACACCATGTCACATTTAGAGAGCCCCTGATGTACCTAAACAGTGGAAACTCCCCACAAGTGACACCATTTTGGAAACTAGACCCCTTAAGGAACTTATCTAGATGTGTGGTGAGCACTTTGAACCCCCAAGTGCTTCACAGAGGTTTATAACGTAGAGCCGTGAAAATAAAAAATCGCTTTTGTTTACACAAAAATGATCTTTTTGCCCACAAATTCTTATTTTCACAAGGGTAACAGGAGAAATTAGACCACAAAAGTTGTTGTGCAATTTCTCCTGAGTACGCTGATACCCAATATGTGGGGGTAAACAACTGTTAGGGCGCACCGCAGAGCTTGGAAGAGAAGGAGTGCCGTTTTACTTTTTCAATGTAGAATTGGCTGGAATTGAGATTGGACGCCATGTCGCGTTTGGAGAGCCCCTGATGTGCCTAAACAGTGGAAACCCCCCACAAGTGACACCATTTTGGAAACTAGACCCCTTAAGGAACTTATCTAGATGTGTGGTGAGCACTTTGAACCCCCAAGTGCTTCACAGAGGTTTATAACGTAGAGCCGTGAAAATAAAAAATCGCTTTTGTTTACACAAAAATGATCTTTTTGCCCACAAATTCTTATTTTCACAAGGGTAACAGGAGAAATTAGACCACAAAAGTTGTTGTGCAATTTCTCCTGAGTACGCTGATACCCAATATGTGGGGGTAAACAACTGTTAGGGCGCACCGCAGAGCTTGGAAGAGAAGGAGTGCCGTTTTACTTTTTCAATGTAGAATTGGCTGGAATTGAGATTGGACGCCATGTCGCGTTTGGAGAGCCCCTGATGTGCCTAAACAGTGGAAACCCCCCACAAGTGACCCCATTTTGGAAACTAGACCCCCCATGGAACTTATCTAGATGTGTGGTGAGAACCTTGAATGCCCAAGTGCTTCACAGAAGTTTATAATGCAGAGCCGTGAAAATAAAAAATATTTTTTTTTTCCACAAAAAAGATTTTTTAGCCACCGAATTTTTATTTTCACAAGGGTAACAAGAGAAACTGGACCCCAAAAGTTGTTGTCCAATTTGTCCTGAGTATGCTGGTACCCCATATGTGGGGGTAAACCACTGTTTGGGCGCACGGCAGAGCTCGGAAGGAAGGAGCGCCGTTTTGGAATGCAGACTTTGATAGAATGGTCTGCGGGTATTATGTTGCGTTTGCAGAGCCCCTGATGTACCTAACCAGTAGAAACCCTCCACAAGTGACCCCATTTTGGAAACTAGACCCCCCAAGGAACTTATCTAGATGTGTGGTGAGAACTTTGAATGCCCAAGTGCTTCACAGAAGTTTAGAATACAGAGTCGTGAAAATAAAAAATATTTTTTTTTCCACAAAAAAGATATTGTAGCCCCCAAGTTTTTATTTTCACAAGGGTAACAGGAGAAATTGGACTGCAATAGTTGTTGTCCAATTTATCCCGAGTACGCTGATGCGCCATATGTGGCGGTAAACCACTGTTTGGGCGCACGTCAGAGCTCGGAAGGGAAGGATCGCCTTTTTGAAATGCAGACTTTGATAGAATGGTCTGTGGGCATTATGTTGCGATTGCAGAGCCCCTGATGTACCTAAACTGTAGTAACCCCCCACAAGTGACCCCATTTTGGAAACTAGACCCCCCAAGGAACTTATCTAGATGTGTGGTGAGAACTTTGAATGCCCAAGTGCTTCACAGAAGTTTAGAATGCAGAGTCGTGAAAATAAAAAATATTTTTTTTTTCACAAAAAAGATTTTGTAGCCCCCAAGTTTTTATTTTCACAAGGGTAACAAGAGAAATTGGACCCCAGAAGTTGTTGTCCAATTTATCCCGAGTACGCTGATGCCCCATATGTGGGGGTAACCCACTGTTTGGGCGCACGGCAGAGCTCAGAAGGGAGGGAGCACCATTTGACTTTTTGAGCGCAAAATTGGCTGTCGTGTTTGGAGACCCCCTGATGTACCTAAACAGTGGAAACCCCCCAATTCTAGCTCCAACCCTAACCCCAACACACCCCTAACCCTAATCCCAACCTCATCCATAATCCTAATCACTAACCCTAACCATAATCACAACCCTTACCCCAAAACAACCCTAATGTCAACCCTAACCATAACCCTAATCAAAACCCTAAATCCAACACACCCCTAATCCTAATCTCAACCCTAACCTCAAACCTAACCCTAATCCCAATACACCCCTAATCACAACCCTAACCTTAACCCTAATCCCAAACCTAACCCTAATCCCAAGCGTAACCCTAATGCCAACCCTAACCCTAATACCAACCCTAATCCAAACCCTAACCCTAATCCCAGCTCTAACCCTAACTTTAGCCCCAACCCTAGCCCTAACTTTAGCCCCAACCCTAACCCTAGGGCTACTTTCACACTTGCGTCGTTTGGCATTCCGTCGCAATCCGTCGTTTTGGACAAGAAACGGATCCTGCAAATGTGCCCGCAGGATGCGTTTTTTGCCCATAGACTTGTATTGCCGACGGATCGTGACGGATGGCCACACGTCGCGTCCGTCGTGCACTGGATCAGTTGTTTTGGCGGAGCGTCGGCACAAAAAAACGTTCAATGAAACGTTTTTTTGTACGTCGCATCCGCCATTTCTGACCGCGCATGCGTGGCCGTAACTCCGCCCCCTCCTCCCCAGGACATAGATTGGGCAGCGGATGTGTTGAAAAACTACAGCTGCTGCCCATGTTGTGCACAATTTTCACAACGTGCGTCGGTATGTCGGGCCGACGCATTGCGACGGCCCCGTACCGACGTAAGTGTGAAAGAAGCCTAACCCCAAGTTTAGCCCCAACCCTAACCCTAAATTTAGCCCCAACCCTAACCCTAAATTTAGCCCCAACCCTAGCCCTACCCCTAACCTAACCCTACCCCTAACCTAACCCTACCGCTAACCCTACCCCTAACCTAACCCTACCCCTAACCTAACCCTACCCCTAACCTAACCCTACCCCTAACCATACCCCTAACCCTACCCCTAACCTAACCCTAACCTAACCCTACCCCTAACCTAACCCTACCCCTAACCTAACCCTACCCCTAACCCTACACCTACCCCTAACCCTACCCCTAACCTAACCCTAACCTAACCCTACCCCTAACCCTACCCCTAACCCTACCCCTAATTTTAGCCCCAACTGCTGTTCTCCTGCCGGCCGGCAGATGGAGACAGATGGCGGGCGCACTGGGCATGCGTCCGCCATGTTCTGCTGCCGGCGGCCAGGAGGAGCAGCAAGAGGATCCAGGGACCTAGGTGAGTATGCTAGGGTCCCCGAATCCCCCTATTTCTCTGTCCTCTGATGTGCGATCACATCAGAGGACAGAGAATTACACTTTACCTTTTTTTTTTTTTTTTGCGGTCGCCGGTAAACAGTTAATTACCGGCGATCGCAAATCAGGGGTCGGTAATACCGACCCCGATCGTGCTCTTTGGGGTCTCGGCTACCCCCGGCAGCCGAGACCCCAAAGATTCTCCCGGTGCCGGCCGGCGGGCGCACTGCGCATGCGCCCGCCATTTTGAAGATGGCGGCGCCCACCGGGAGACACGAGGAGCATCGGGGGAGCTAGGTGAGTATTGGGGGGCCTCCTGGGACCCCTTTTCTCTGTCCTCCGATGTGCGATCACATCGGAGGACAGAGAAATAAAAAAGAGATCGCTTTTTTTTTTTTTTTTTGCGATCGCCGGTAAACGGTTAATTACCGGCGATCGCAAATGCGGGGTGGGTTAAAAAAAAACCCGAATCATGTTCTCTGGGGTCTCGGCTACCCTCGGCAGCCGAGACCCCGGAGAAAATCGGCCTCTGGAGGCGCTATGGACTTTTTCCACAGCGCCGTTAATTAACGGCGCTGTGGTTTAAGTACCCTTAGCGGCCGCCGTTAAAAGGCGTATCGGCGGTCGCTAAGGGGTTAAATAAAAATGAACATTTAACTTTTTTTCATAAACAATTTACTTCAGCTCAAATTTGTTTTATTTTACCAAGGGTAACAAGAGAACATGGACCCCAAAAGTTGTTATACAATTTGTCCTGAGTACGCTGATACCCCATATGTGGGGGTAAACCACTGTTTGGGCGCATGGCAGAGCTCGGAAGGGAAGGAGCGCCATTTGACTTTTCAATGCAAAATTGACTGGAATTGAGATGGGATGCCATGTTGCGTTTGGAGAGCCCCTGATGTATCTAAACATTAAAACCCCCCACAAGTGACACCATTTTGGAAAGTAGACCCCCTAAGGAACTTATCTAGATGTGTTTTGAGAGCTTTGAACCCCAAGTGTTTCACTAGTTTATAATGCAGAGCCGTGAAAATAAAAATTCTTGACCGCTCCTGGCACATAGTGCCGGATGTCAGCTGTGATAGGCAGCTGACACCTGGCCGCGATCGGCCGCGCTCCCCCCGTGAGTGTGGCCGATCGCATGACGTACTATCCCGTCACTGGGAATTAAGTCCCAGGGTACCTTGATGGGATAATACGTCATATGGGATTAAGGGGTTAATATAATGGGCCCCGCATAGCTCTCCATTTGATAAAAGGGGTCCCATATAGTACTTTTATTATAAGGCACCCCACATAGCCTTCCATTTAATATATGGGGCCCCCATATAGCCTTCCATTTAATATAAGGGGTCCCCACATAGCCCTCCATTTCATATATGGAGGCCCCACATAGCCCCTCAATTCAATAAATGGGGTCCGCACATAGCCATGCATTTAATATATAGGGGCCCACCAAAGCCTCTCCATTTAATAAATGGTGCCCCGCATAGCCTCCCAATTTAATAAATGGGGTCCCCACATAGCCCCATTTAATATATGGGGGCTTCACATCGTCCTATTTCAATATAATGGGTCTTTCAATCAATATATGTGAGCCCCACATAGCCCTCCATTTCATATATGGGGGTCCCACATAGCCCTCCATTTAATATGGGGACCCCAAAAAGCCCTATTTCAATATAATGGGCCCCACAGAAAGCCCTCCATTTAATATACAGGGCCCTGACATAGCCCTCCATTTAATATATGGGGCCCCATTTAGACATCCATTTAATATACGAGCCACCACATAGCCCTCCATTTAATATATGGGGGCCTCCATATAACCCTCCATTTAATATCTGCGGGCCTCCACATAGCCCTCAATTTAATACATGGGGGCCCCACATAGCCATTCATTTAACCCCTTCAAGTCGCGGCCCTTTTTCATTTTTGCGTTTTCGTTTTTCACTTCCCTCCTTCCCTGAGCCATAACTTTTTTATTTTTCCGTCAATATGGTCATATGTGGGCTTATTTTTTTGCGGGACAAGTTGTACTTTTGAACGACACCATTGGTTTTACCATGTCTTTTACTAGAAAACGGGGAAAAAATTCCAAGTGCGGTGAAATTGCAAAAAAAGTGCAATCCCACACTTGTTTTTTGTTTGGCTTTTTTGCTAGGTTCACTAAATGCTAAAACTAACCTGCCATTATGATTCTCTAGGTCATTACGAGTTCATAGACACCTAACATGACTAGGTTATTTTTTATCTAAGTGGTGAAAAAAAATTCCAAACTTTGCTAAAAAAAAAAAAAAAAAAAAAAAGTGCCATTTTCCGATACCCGTAGCGTCTCCATTTTACGTGATCTGGGGTCGGGTGAGGGCTTATTTTTTGCGTGCCGAGCTGATGTTTTTAATGATACCATTTTTGCGCAGATACGTTCTTTTGATCGCCCGTTATTGCATTTTAATGCAATGTCGCGGCGACCAAAAAACGTAATTCTGGCGTTTCGGATTTTTTTCCTCGCTACGCCGTTTAGCGATCAGGTTAATGCTTTTTTTTAATTGATAGATCGGGCGATTCTGAACACGGCAATACCAAATACGTGTAGGTTTGTTTTGTTTTTTTATTGTTTTATTTAGGATGGGGCGAAAGGGGGGTGATTTAAACTTTTATATTTTTTATATTTTTTTCATATTTTTAAAAACTTTTTTTTTTTACTTGTGCCATGCTTCAATAGCCTCCATGGGAGGCTAGAAGCTGGCATAGCCTGATCGGCTCTGCTACATAGCGATCATCAGATCGCTGCTATGTAGCTGAAATGCAGGTGTGCTGTGAGCGCCGACCACAGGGGGGCGCTCACAGCAGACCTGCATCAGTAGCCATAGAGGTCTTAAGGACCTCTATGGTTACTATCCTGATGCATCGCCGACCCCCGATCATGTGACGGGGGTCGGCGATGACGTCATATCCGATTTCACCCCCCGCTATTGCGCGCACATGTCAGCTGTACAAAACAGCTGACATGTCGTGACTTTGATGTGGGCTCACCGCCGGAGCCCACATCAAAGGGGGATTCACGGCATGCGCAGTACTAGTACGGCGCATGTCGTGAAGGGGTTAATATATGGAACTCCACATAGCCTCCATTTAATATGAGGGCCCCACATCATCCTCCATTTAATATATGGATATCCCACATAGCCCTCCATTTAATATATGGATATCCCACATAGCCCTCCATTTACTATATGGGGACCACACACAGCACACCATTTAATATATGGGGGGCCCACATAGCCATCCATTTAATAAATGGAAGTCCCACATAGCCCCATATTTAATATATGGGGGCCCCACATAGCCCTCAATTTAATATATGGGGCCCATATATCCCTCCATTTAATCTATGAGGGTCCTACAAAGCCCTCCAATTAATATATGGAGGCCTCACATAGCACTTCTCCGCTGCGGTCTCCCATTCTTCTCCTGCCTCAGCGGAGACGTCGATCCCAGCGTCTCGCTCAGTCTGACTCTGTGCTAAGAGTTACTGCTGCATTTCCTTCTTCTGCCATTGAAGTCAGTGCTGGGCAGCGGCGAGCGGATGCTTCTGGGGCTAAGTCCTGCTTTTCACATTCTGAGCATGCCCAGAGTAAGATCTCTCAGTGAAGATCGAGGGTCACATGATCAGATACTGCAGCTAAGGTCCTTGTAGGTGCTAGGACTAAATCCTGCTTTGCACTCTGAGCATGCCCAGGGCACGATCTCTCAGTGGAGGTCTGGGGTCACATGCTCAGGTACTGCAGCTCTCCATTGGTCCTTCTTTCAAAGGTCCTAAACGTGCTGCAGCTATTTAAGGCTCACATGGCCACACGGCCATGCGCTAGTGTCAATTCATATATGTGCTTTGCGCCAGTGTGGTTATGTAGTGCGTTCAGGGACCCGGCTGAAATAAGCCCCTAGAATACCGGCACCTCCGGTGAGGAGATTGCATGTTGCATAACCACTGACTGCTATCAGCTTGGTAGTAAGCTTGTGCTCCTGTGAGGCTAACAGGGCACAGTACTTCCCTTTTACAGCTACTCTGTGGGGTAACAGAGCTAGCCTATACCGCCTAACAGTGCCGGCATCCGCTAGCAGCAGGTTCCTCCTGCACGGTGGACCCTGGGCTGCGAACGCACCTTTCATAATAAACATCTCTATTTTCTCGGTGCGTTCCGCTAGCCCTAACACCCTTGGTGGATCAAAGCGCTCACCACACTTCTAGATAAGTTCCTTAGGGAATCTACTTTCCAAAATGGTGTCACTTGTGGGGGGTTTCAATGTTCAGGCACATCAGGGGCTCTCCAAACGCAACATGGCGTCCCATCTCAATTCCTGTCATCTTTGCATTGAAAAGTCAAACGGCGCTCCTTCGCTTCCGAGCTCTCCCATGCGCCCAAACAGTGGTTTACCCCCACATATTGGGTATCTGTGTACTCAGGACAAATTGTACAACAACTTTTGGGGTCCATTTTCTCCTGTTACCCTTGGTAAAATAAAACAAATTGGAGCTGAAATAAATTTTTTGTGAAAAAAAGTTAAATGTTCATTTTTATTTAACCCCTTTACCCCCAAGGGTGGTTTGCACGTCAATGACCAGGCCAATTTTTACAATTCTGACCACTGTCCCTTTATGAGGTTATAACTCCGAAACGCTTCAACGGATCCTGGTGATTCTGACATTGTTTTCTCGTGACATATTGTACTTCATGATAGTGGTAAAATTTATTTGATAGTACCTGCGTTTATTTGTGAAAAAAACGGAAATTTGGCGAAAATTTTGAATATTTCGCAATTTTCAAACTTTTAATTTTTATGCAATTAAATCACAGAGATATGTCACACAAAATACTTAATAAGTAACATTTCCCACATGTCTCCTTTACATCAGCATAATTTTGGAACCAATTTTTTTTTTTTGTTAGGGAGTTATAAGGGTTAAAAGTTGACCAGCAATTTCTCATTTTTACAACACCATTTTTTTTTAGGGACCACGTCTCATTTGAAGTCATTTTGAGGGGTCTATATGATAGAAAATGCCCAAGTGTGACACCATTCTAAAAACTGCACCCCTCAAGGTGCTCAAAACCACATTCAAGAAGTTTATTAACCCTTCGGGTGTTTAATAGGAATTTTTGGAATGTTTAAATAAAAATGAACATTTAACTTTTTTACACAAAAAATTTACTTCAGCTCCAATTTGTTTTATTTTACCAAGGGTAACAGGAGAAAATGGACCCCAAAAGTTGTTGTACAATTTGTCCTGAGTACGCTGATACCCCATATGTGGCAGTAAACCACTGTTTGGGCGCATGGGAGAGCTCGGAAGGGAAGGAGCGCCGTTTGACTTTTCAATGCAAAATTGACAGGAATTGAGATGGGACGCCATGTTGCGTTTGGAGAGCCACTGATGTGCCTAAACATTGAAACCCCCCCACAAGTGACACCATTTTGGAAAGTAGACCCCCTAAGGAACTTATCTAGAGGTGTGGTGAGCACTTTGACCCACCAAGTGCTTCACAGAAGTTTATAATGCAGAACCGTAAAAATAAAAAATCATATTTTTTCACAAAAATTATATTTTTGCCCCCAATTTTTTATTTTTCCAAGGGTAAGAGAAGAAATTGGACCTCAAAAGTTGTTGTCCAATTTGTCCCGAGTACGCTGATACCCCATATGTGGAAGTAAACCACTGTTTGGGCGCATGGGAGAGCTCGGAAGGGAAGGAGCGCCGTTTGACTTTTCAATGCAAAATTGACAGAAATTGAGATGGGACGCCATGTTGCGTTTGGAGAGCCACTGATGTGCCTAAACATTGAAACCCCCCACAAGTGACACCATTTTGGAAAGTAGACCCCCTAAGGAACTTATCTAGAGGTGTGGTGAGCACTTTGAACCACCAAGTGCTTCACAGAAGTTTATAATGCAGAACCGTAAAAATAAAAAATCATATTTTTTCACAAAAATTATATTTTTGCCCCCAATTTTTTATTTTTCCAAGGGTAAGAGAAGAAATTGGACCTCAAAAGTTGTTGTCCAATTTGTCCTGAGTACGCTGATACCCCATATGTGGCAGTAAACCACTGTTTGGGCGCATGGGAGAGCTCGGAAGGGAAGGAGCGCCGTTTGACTTTTCAATGCAAAATTGACAGGAATTGAGATGGGACGCCATGTTGCGTTTGGAGAGCCACTGATGTGCCTAAACATTGAAACCCCCCACAAGTGACACCATTTTGGAAAGTAGACCCCCTAAGGAACTCATCTTGATGTGTTGTAACATAGTAACATAGTTAGTAAGGCCGAAAAAAGACATTTGTCCATCCAGTTCAGCCTATATTCCATCATAATAAATCCCCAGATCTACGTCCTTCTACAGAACCTAATAATTGTATGATACAATGTGAGAGCTTTGAACCCCCAAGTATTTCACTACAGTTTATAACGCAGAGCCGTGCAAATAAAAAATATTTTTTAATAATTGTATGATACAATGTGAGAGCTTTGAACCCCCAAGTATTTCACTACAGTTTATAACGCAGAGCCGTGCAAATAAAAAATATTTTTTTTCCACAAAAATTATATTTTAGCCCCCAGTTTTGTATTTTTACAAGGTTAGCAGGAGAAATTGGACCCTAAATGTTGTTGTCCAATTTGTCCTGAGTACGCTGATACCCGATATGTGGGGGGGAACCACCGTTTGGGCGCATGGGAGGGCTCGGAAGGGAAGGAGCATCATTTGGAATGCAGACTTAGATGGATTGGTCTGCAGGCGTCACATTGCGTTTGCAGAGCCCCTAATGTACCTAAACAGTAGAAACCCCCCACAAGTGACCCCATATTGGAAACTAGACCCCTCAATGAACTTATCTAGATGTGTTGTGAGAACTTTGAACCCCCAAGTGTTTCACTACAGTTTATAACGCAGAGCCGTGAAAATAAAAAATCTTTTTGTTTTCCCACAAAAATTATTTTTTAGCCCCCAGTTTTGTATTTTCCCAAGGGTAACAGGAGAAATTGGTCCACAAAAGTTGTTGTCCAATTTGTCCTGAGTACGCTGATACCCCATATGTGAGGGTAAACCCCTGTTTGGGCACACAGGAGAGCTCGGAAGGGAAGGAGCACTGTTTTACTTTTTCAACGCAGAATTGGCTGGAATTGAGATCGGACGCCATGTCGTGTTTGGAGAGCCCCTGATGTGCCGAAACAGTGGAAACCCCCCAATTATAACTGAAACCCTAATCTAAACACACCCCTAACCCTAATTCCAACGGTAACCCTAACCACACCTCTAACCCTGACACACCCCTAACCCTAACCCTATTCCCAACTGTAAATGTAATCTAAACCCTAACCCTAACTTTAGCCCCAACCCTAACTGTAGCCCCAACCCTAACCCTAGCCCTAACCCTAGCCCTAACCCTAGCCCTAAGCATAACCCTAGCCCTAACCCTAGCCCTAACCCTAGCCCTAACCCTAACCCTAGCCCTAGCCCTAACCCTAGCCCTAACCCTAGCCCTAACCCTAGCCCTAATGGGAAAATGGAAATAAATACATTTTTTTATTTTTCCCTAACTAAGGGGGTGATGAAGGGGGGTTTGATTTACTTTTATAGCGAGTTTTTTAGCGGATTTTTATGATTGGCAGCCGTCACACACTGAAAGACCCTTTTTATTGCAAAAAATATTTTTTGCAATACCACATTTTGAGAGCTATAATTTTTCCATATTTTGGTCCACAGAGTCATGTGAGGTCTTGTTTTTTGCGGGACGAGTTGACGTTTTTATTGAAAACATTTTCGGGCACGTGACATTTTTTGATCGCTTTTTATTCCGATTTTTGTGAGGAAGAATGACCAAAAACCAGCTATTCATGAATTTCTATTGGGGGAGGCGTTTATACCGTTCCGCGTTTGGTAAAATTGATAAATCAGTTTTATTCTTCGGGTCAGTACGATTACAGCGATACCTCATTTATATCATTTTTTTTATGGTTTGGCGCTTTTATACAATAAAAACTATTTTACAGAAAAAATAATTATTTTTGCATCGCTTTATTCTCAGGACTATAACTTTTTTATTTTTTTGCTGATGATGCTGTATGGCGGCTCGTTTTTTGCGGGACAATATGACGCTTTCAGCGGTACCATGGTTATTTATATCTGTCCTTTTGATCGCGTGTTATTCCACTTTTTGTTCGGCGGTATGATAATAAAGCGTAGTTTTTTGCCTCCTTTTTTTTTTTTTTTTTTTTCTTACGGTGTTTACTGAAGGGGTTAACTAGTGGGACAGTTTTATAGGTCGGGTCGTTACGGACGCGGCGATACTAAATATGTGTACTTTTATTGGGTTTTTTTTATTTAGATGAAGAAATGTATTTATGGGAATATTTTTTTTTTTTTTCATTATTTTGGAATATTTTTTTTTATTTTTTTTTACACATTTGGAAAAATTTTTTTTTACTTTTTTACTTTGTCCCAGGGGGGGACATCACAGATCAGTGATCTGACAGTTTGCACAGCACTCTGTCAGATCACTGATCTGACATGCAGCGCTGCAGCCTTCACAGTGCCTGCTCTGAGCAGGCTCTGTGAAGCCACCTCCCTCCCTGCAGGACCCGGATCCGCGGCCATCTTGGATCCGGGGCTGGAGGGAGCAGGGAGGGAGGTGAGACCCTCGCAGCAACGCGATCACATCGCGTTGCTCCGGGGGTCTCAGGGAAGCCCGCAGGGAGCCCCCTCCCTGCGCGGTGCTTCCCTGCACCGCCGGCACATCGCGATCATCTTTGATCGCGGTGTGCCAGGGGTTAATGTGCCGGGGGTGATCCGTGACCGCTCCTGGCACATAGTGCCGGATGTCAGCTGCGATAAGCAGCTGACACCCGGCCGCGATTGGCAGCGCTCCCCCCGTGAGCGCGGCTGATCGGCTATGACGTACTATCCCGTCCAGGGTCAGATAAGCCCAGGGCACCTCGACGGGATAGTACGTCTAAGGTCACAGAGGGGTTAAACATTCCAAAAATTTCTGTGAAGCACCAGAAGGGTTAATAAACTTCATGAATATGGTTTTGAGCACATTGAGGGGTGCAGTTTTTAGAATGGTGTCACACTTGGGTATTTTCTATCATATAGACCCCTCAAAATGACTTCAAATTAGATGTGGTCCCTAAAAAAAAATGGTGTTGTAAAAATGAGAATTTGCTGGTCAACTTTTAACCCTTATAACTCCCTAACAAAAAAAAATTTTGGTTCCAAAATTATGCTGATGTAAAGTAGACATGTGGGAAACGTTACTTATTAAGTATTTTGTATGACATATCTCTGTGATTTAATTGCATAAAAATTCAAAGTTGGAAAATTGAGAAATTTTCAAAATTTTCATCAAATTTGTTTTTTTCACAAATAAACGCATGTAACATCAAAGAAATGTTACCACTATCATGAAGTACAATATGTCACGAGAAAACAATGTCAGAATCACTGGGATCCGTTGAAGCGTTCCAGAGTTATAACCTCATAAAGGGACAGTGGTCAGAACTGTAAAAATTGGCCCGGTCATTAACGTGCAAACCACCCTTGGGGGTAAAGGGGTTAAAAGTGCTGCACTTAGCTTTACTTACCCGTGCCACTGGAACACTCCCTTTTCCCGCTGGTGTGCCACCGGAGCACATGCTTTTCCCGTTGGCGTGCCACCGGAGCACACGCTTTTCCCGTTGGCGTGCCACCGGAGCACACCCTTTTCCCGTTGGCGTGCCACCGGAGCACACCCTTTTCCCGTTGGCGTGCCACCGGAGCACACCCTTTTCCCGTTGGCGTGCCACCGGAACACAACCTTTTTCCCGTTGGCATGCCACCGGAGCACACTCTTTTCTGTTGGCGTGCCAGCGGAGGACACCATTTCCCGTTGGCGTGCCAGCGGAGCACACCATTTCCCGTTGGCGTGCCACCGGAGCACACCATTTCCCGTTGGCGTGCCACCGGAGCACACCATTTCCCGTTGGCGTGCCACCGGAGCACACCATTTCCCGTTGGCCCGCCAGAAGGGCCCAATACTTGGCCTTTTTGCTTACCAGCGGAGGCGCCCATCTTGGGCATTTCATCCTGACATCGGGGTGCATTCTTTGACTTTTTTAATTACCAGAGTGGAGCCCATCTTGGGCCTCACATAGTACTCCATTTAATACATATGGGCCCTACATGGCCCTGAATTTAATAAAATGGGCCCCACAGAGCCCTCCATTTAACATAATTGACCCCACATAGCCCTCCATTTAACCCCTTAAGCTCCAAGGGTGGTTTGCACATTAATGACCTGGCCAATTTTTACAATTCTGACCACTGTCCCTTTATGAGGTTATAACTCTGGAACGCTTCAACGGATCTTGGCGATTCTGACATTGTTTTCTCGTGATATATTGTACTTCATGATAGTTGTCAAATTTCTTCGATATAATGTGCGTTTATTTGTGGAAAAAACGGATATTTGGCGAAAATTTTGCAATTTTCCAACTTTGAATTTTTATGCCCTTAACCCCTTAGTGACAGAGCCAATTTGGTACTTAATGACCAGGCCAATTTTTGCAATTCTGACCACTGTCACTTTATGAGGTTATAACTCTGGAACGCTTCAACGGATCCCGCTGATTCTGATTGTTTTTTCGTGACATATTGTACTTCATGTTAGTGGTAACATTTCTTCGATATTACTTGCGATTATTTATGAATAAAACGGAAATATGGCGAAAATTTTTAAAATTTTGCAATTTTCAAACTTTGTATTTTTATGCCCTTAAATCAGAGAGATATGTCATGAAAAATAGTTAATAAATAACATTTCCCACATGTCTACTTTACATCAGCACAATTTTGGAAACAAAATTTTTTTTTGTTAGGGAGTTATAAGGGTTAAAAGTTGACCAGCAATTTCTCATTTTTACAACACCATTTTTTTTAGGGACCACATCACATTTGAAGTCATTTTGAGGGGTCTATATGATAGAAAATAATGAAGTGTGACACCATTCTAAAAACTACACCCCTCAAGGTTCTCAAGTTTATTACCCCTTTACGTGCTTCACAGGAACTGAAACAATGTGGAAGGAAAAAATGAACATTTAACTTTTTTTGCAAACATCTTAATTCAGAACCATTTTTTTTATTTTCACAAGTGTAAAAACAGAAATGTAACCATAAATTTTGTTATGCAATTTCTCCTGAATACGCCAATACCCCATATGTGGGGGTAAACCACTGTTAGGGCGCACCGCAGAACTTAGGAGTGAAGGAGCGCCGTTTGACTTTGTCAATGCAGAATTGGCTGAAATTGAGATCGGACACCATGTCACATTTAGAGAGCCCCTGATGTACCTAAACAGTGGAAACTCCCCACAAGTGACACCATTTTGGAAACTAGACCCCTTAAGGAACTTATCTAGATGTGTGGTGAGCACTTTGAACCCCCAAGTGCTTCACAGAAGTTTATAACGTAGAGCCGTGAAAATAAAAAATCGCTTTTGTTTACACAAAAATGATCTTTTCGCCCACAAATTCTTATTTTCACAAGGGTAACAGGAGAAATTAGACCACAAAAGTTGTTGAGCAATTTCTCCTGAGTACGCTGATACCCAATATGTGGGGGTAAACAACTGTTAGGGCGCACCGCAGAGCGTGGAAGAGAAGGAGTGCCGTTTTACTTTTTCAATGTAGAATTGGCTGGAATTGAGATTGGATGCCATGTTGCGTTTGGAGAGCCCCTGATGTGCCTAAACAGTGGAAACCCCCCACAAGTGACCCCATTTTGGAAACTAGACCCCTTAAGGAACTTATCTAGATGTGTGGCGAGCACTTTGAACCCCCATGTGCTTCACAGAAGTTTATAACGTAGAGCCGTGAAAAAAAAAAATTGCATTTTTTCTACAAAAATGATCTTTTTGCCCACAAATTTTTATTTTCACAAGGGTAACAGGAAAAATTAGACCACTAAAGTTGTTGTGCAATTTCTCCTGAGTACGTCGATACCCAATATGTGGGGGTAAACCACTGTTTGGGCGCACCGCAGAGCTTGGAAGAGAAAGAGTGCCGTTTTACTTTTTCAATGTAGAATTGGCTGGAATTGAGATCGGAAGCCATGTCGCGTTTGGAGACCCCCTGATGTACCTAAACAGTGGAAACCCCCCAATTCTAGCTCCAACCCTAACCCCAACACACCCCTAACCCTAATCCCAACCTCATCCATAATCCTAATCACTAACCCTAACCATAATCACAACCCTTACCCCAAAACAACCCTAATGTCAACCCTAACCATAACCCTAATCAAAACCCTAAATCCAACACACCCCTAATCCTAATCTCAACCCTAACCTCAAACCTAACCCTAATCCCAATACACCCCTAATCACAACCCTAACCTTAACCCTAATCCCAAACCTAACCCTAATCCCAAGCGTAACCCTAATGCCAACCCTAACCCTAATACCAACCCTAATCCAAACCCTAACCCTAATCCCAGCTCTAACCCTAACTTTAGCCCCAACCCTAGCCCTAACTTTAGCCCCAACCCTAACCCTAGCCCTAGGGCTACTTTCACACTTGCGTCGTTTGGCATTCCGTCGCAATCCGTCGTTTTGGACAAGAAACGGATCCTGCAAATGTGCCCGCAGGATGCGTTTTTTGCCCATAGACTTGTATTGCCGACGGATCGTGACGGATGGCCACACGTCGCGTCCGTCGTGCACTGGATCAGTTGTGTTTTGGCGGAGCGTCGGCACAAAAAAAGTTCAATGAAACGTTTTTTTGTACGTCGCATCCGCCATTTCTGACCGCGCATGCGTGGCCGTAACTCCGCCCCCTCCTTCCCAGGACATAGATTGGGCAGCGGATGTGTTGAAAAACTACAGCTGCTGCCCACGTTGTGCACAATTTTCACAACGTGCATCGGTATGTCGGGCCGACGCATTGCGACGGCCCCGTACCGACGTAAGTGTGAAAGAAGCCTAACCCTAAGTTTAGCCCCAACCCTAACCCTAAATTTAGCCCCAACCCTAACCCTAAATTTAGCCCCAACCCTAACCCTAAATTTAGCCCCAACCCTAGCCCTAACCCTACCCCTAACCTAACCCTACCCCTAACCCTACCCCTAACCTAACCCTACCCCTAACCTAACCCTACCCCTAACCCTACCCTTAACCTAACCCTAACCCTACCCCTAACCTAACCCTACCCCTAACCCTACCCCTAAGCTAACCCTACCCCTAACCCTACCCCTAACCCTACCCCTAACCTAACCCTACCCCTAACCTAACCCTACCCCTAACCTAACCCTACCCCTAACCCTACCCCTAATTTTAGCCCCAACTGCTGTTCTCCTGCCGGCCGGCAGATGGAGACAGGTGGCGGGCGCACTGGGCATGCGTCCGCCATGTTCTGCTGCCGGCGGCCAGGAGGAGCAGCAAGAGGATCCAGGGACCTAGGTGAGTATGCTAGGGTCCCCGAATCCCCCTATTTCTCTGTCCTCTGATGTGCGATCACATCAGAGGACAGAGAATTACACTTTACCTTTTTTTTTTTTTTTTTGCGATCGCCGGTAAACGGTTAATTACCGGCGATCGCAAATGCGGGGTGGGTTAAAAACCCCCCGAATCATGTTCTCTGGGGTCTCGGCTACCCTCGGCAGCCGAGACCCCGGAGAAAATCGGCCTCTGGGGGGCGCTATGGACTTTTTCCACAGCGCCGTTAATTAACGGCGCTGTGGTTTAAGTACCCTTAGCGGCCGCCGTTAAAAGGCGTATCGGCGGTCGCTAAGGGGTTAAATCACAGAGATATGTCACACAAAATAATTAATAAGTAACATTTCCCACATGTCTACTTTACATCAGCACAATTTTTGAACCAAAATTTTTTTTTTGTTAGGGACTCAGTTATAAGGGTTAAAAGTTGACCAGCAATTTCTCATTTTTACAACACCAATATAGAGACTACATGACATTTGAAGTCATTTTGAGGGGTCTATATGATAGAAAATAACCAAGTATGACACCATTCTAAAAACTGCACCCCTCAAGGTGCTCAAAACCACATTCAAGAAGTTTATTAACCCTTCAGGTGTTTTACAGGAATTTTTGGAATGTTTAAATAAAAATGAACATTTAACTTTTTTTCATAAACAATTTACTTCAGCTCAAATTTGTTTTATTTTACCAAGGGTAACAAGAGAACATGGACCCCAAAAGTTGTTATACAATTTGTCCTGAGTACGCTGATACCCCATATGTGGGGGTAAACCACTGTTTGGGCGCATGGCAGAGCTCGGAAGGGAAGGAGCGCCATTTGACTTTTCAATGCAAAATTGACTGGAATTGAGATGGGATGCCATGTTGCGTTTGGAGAGCCCCTGATGTATCTAAACATTAAAAACCCCCACAAGTGACACCATTTTGGAAAGTAGACCCCCTAAGGAACTTATCTAGATGTGTTTTGAGAGCTTTGAACCCCAAGTGTTTCACTAGTTTATAATGCAGAGCCGTGAAAATAAAAATTCTTGACCGCTCCTGGCACATAGTGCCGGATGTCAGCTGTGATAGGCAGCTGACACCTGGCCGCGATCGGCCGCGCTCCCCCCGTGAGCGTGGCCGATCGCATGACGTACTATCCCGTCACTGGGAATTAAGTCCCAGGGTACCTTGATGGGATAATACGTCATATGGGATTAAGGGGTTAATATAATGGGCCCCGCATAGCTCTCCATTTGATAAAAGGGGTCCCATATAGTACTTTTATTATAAGGCACCCCACATAGCCTTCCATTTAATATATGGGCCCCCATATAGCCTTCCATTTAATATAAGGGGTCCCCACATAGCCCTCCATTTCATATATGGAGGCCCCACATAGCCCCTCAATTCAATAAATGGGGTCCCCACAAAGCCATGCATTTAATATATAGGGGCCCACCAAAGCCTCTCCATTTAATAAATGGTGCCCCGCATAGCCTCCCAATTTAATAAATGGGGTCCCCACATAGCCCCATTTAATATACAGGGCCCTGACATAGCCCTCCATTTAATATATGGGGCCCCATTTAGACATCCATTTAATATACGAGCCACCACATAGCCCTCAATTTAATACATGGGGGCCCCACATAGCCATTCATTTAACCCCTTCAAGTCGCGGCCCTTTTTCATTTTTGCGTTTTCGTTTTTCACTTCCCTCCTACCCTGAGCCATAACTTTTTTATTTTTCCGTCAATATGGTCATGTGTGGGCTTATTTTTTGCGGGACAACTTGTACTTTTGAACGACACCATTGGTTTTACCATGTCTTTTACTAGAAAACGGGAAAAAAAATTCCAAGTGCGGTGAAATTGCAAAAAAAGTGCAATCCCACACTTGTTTTTTGTTTGGCTTTTTTGCTAGGTTCACTAAATGCTAAAACTAACCTGCCATTATGATTCTCTAGGTCATTACGAGTTCATAGACACCTAACACGAGTAGGTTATTTTTAATCTAAGTGGTGAAAAAAAATTCCAAACTTTGCTAAAAAAAAAAAAAAAAAAAAAAGTGCCATTTTCCAATACCCGTAGCGTCTCCATTTTACGTGATCTGGGGTCGGGTGAGGGCTTATTTTTTGCGAGCCGAGCTGATGTTTTTAATGATACCATTTTTGCGCAGATACGTTCTTTTGATCGCCCGTTATTGCATTTTAATGCAATGTCGCGGCGACCAAAAAACGTAATTCTGGCGTTTCGGATTTTTTTTCTCGCTACGCCGTTTAGCGATCAGGTTAATGCTTTTTTTTAATTGATAGATCGGGCGATTCTGAACACGGCAATACCAAATACGTGTAGGTTTTTTTTTTATTGTTTTATTTAGGATGGGGCGAAAGGGGGGTGATTTAAACTTTTATATTTTTTATATTTTTTTCATATTTTTAAAAACATTTTTTTTTTTTTACTTGTGCCATGCTTCAATAGCCTCCATGGGAGGCTAGAAGCTGGCATAGCCTGATTGGCTCTGCTACATAGCGATCATCAGATCGCTGCTATGTAGCTGAAATGCAGGTGTGCTGTGAGCGCCGACCACAGGGGGGCGCTCACAGCAGACCTGCATCAGTAACCATAGAGGTCTTAAGGACCTCTATGGTTACTATCCTGATGCATCGCCGACCCCCGATCATGTGACGGGGGTCGGCGATGACGTCATATCCGGCCGCATGCGGTAGTTAAATGCCGCTGTCTGTTTGACAGCGGCATTTAACAGGTTAATAGCGGCGGGTGAATAGCGATTTCACCCGCCGCTATTGCGCGCATATGTCAGCTGTACAAAACAGCTGACATGTCGTGACTTTGATGTGGGCTCACCGCCGGAGCCCACATCAAAGGGGGATTCACGGCATGCGCAGTACTAGTACGGCGCATGTCGTGAAGGGGTTAATATATGGAACTCCACATAGCCTCCATTTAATATGAGGGCCCCACATCATCCTCCATTTAATATATGGATATCCCACATAGCCCTCCATTTAATATATGGATATCCCACATAGCCCTCCATTTACTATATGGGGACCACACACAGCACACCATTTAATATATGGGGGGCCCACATAGCCATCCATTTAATAAATGGAAGTCCCACATAGCCCCATATTCAATATATGGGGGCCCCACATAGCCCTCAATTTAATATATGGGGCCCATATATCCCTCCATTTAATCTATGAGGGTCCTACAAAGCCCTCCAATTAATATATGGAGGCCTCACATAGCACTTCTCCGCTGCGGTCTCCCATTCTTCTCCTGCCGCAGCGGAGCCTGCTCAGCGGAGACGTCGATCCCAGCGTCTCGCTCAGTCTGACTCTGTGCTAAGAGTTACTGCTGCATTTCCTTCTTCTGCCATTGAAGTCAGTGCTGGGCAGCGGCGAGCGGATGCTTCTGGGGCTAAGTCCTGCTTTTCACATTCTGAGCATGCCCAGAGTAAGATCTCTCAGTGAAGATCGAGGGTCACATGATCAGATACTGCAACTAAGGTCCTTGTAGGTGCTAGGACTAAATCCTGATTTGCACTCTGAGCATGCCCAGGGCACGATCTCTCAGTGGAGGTCTGGGGTCACATGCTCAGGTACTGCAGCTCTCCATTGGTCCTTCTTTCAAAGGTCCTAAACATGCTGCAGCTATTTAAGGCTCACATGGCCACACGGCCATGCGCTAGTGTCAATTCATATATGTGCTTTGCGCCAGTGTGGTTATGTAGTGCGTTCAGGGACCCGGCTGAAATAAGCCCCTAGAATACCGGCACCTCCGGTGAGGAGATTGCATGTTGCATAACCACTGACTGCTATCAGCTTGGTAGTAAGCTTGTGCTCCTGTGAGGCTAACAGGGCACAGTACTTCCCTTTTACAGCTACTCTGTGGGGTAACAGAGCTAGCCTATACCGCCTAACAGTGCCGGCATCCGCTAGCAGCAGGTTCCTCCTGCACGGTGGACCCTGGGCTGCGAACGCACCTTTCATAATAAACATCTCTATTTTCTCGGTGCGTTCCGCTAGCCCTAACACCCTTGGTGGGTCAAAGCGCTCACCACACTTCTAGATAAGTTCCTTAGGGAATCTACTTTCCAAAATGGTGTCACTTGTGGGGGGTTTCAATGTTTAGGCACATTAGGGGCTCTCCAAACGCAACATGGCGTCCCTTCTCAATTCCTGTCAATTTTGCATTGAAAAGTCAAACGGCGCTCCTTCGCTTCCGAGCTCTCCCATGCGCCCAAACAGTGGTTTACCCCCACATATTGGGTATCTGTGTACTCAGGACAAATTGTACAACAACTTTTGGGGTCCATTTTCTCCTGTTACCCTTGGTAAAATAAAACAAATTGGAGCTGAAATAAATTTTTTGTGAAAAAAAGTTAAATGTTCATTTTTATTTAAACATTCCAAAAATTTCTGTGAAGCACCAGAAGGGTTAATAAACTTCATGAATATGGTTTTGAGCACATTGAGGGGTGCAGTTTTTAGAATGGTGTCACACTTGGGTATTTTCTATCATATAGACCCCTCAAAATGACTTCAAATTAGATGTGGTCCCTAAAAAAAAATGGTGTTGTAAAAATGAGAATTTGCTGGTCAACTTTTAACCCTTATAACTCCCTAACAAAAAAAAATTTTGGTTCCAAAATTGTGCTGATGTAAAGTAGACATGTGGGAAACGTTACTTATTAAGTATTTTGTGTGACATATCTCTGTGATTTAATTGCATAAAAATTCAAAGTTGGAAAATTGAGAAATTTTCAAAATTTTCGTCAAATTTCTGTTTTTTTTACAAATAAACGCAGGTAACATCAAAGAAATGTTACCACTATCATGAAGTACAATATGTCACGAGAAAACAATGTCAGAATCACTGGGATCCGTTGAAGCGTTCCAGAGTTATAACCTCATAAAGGGACAGTGGTCAGAACTGTAAAAATTGGCCCGGTCATTAACGTGCAAACCACCCTTGGGGGTAAAGGGGTTAAAAGTGCTGCACTTAGCTTTACCTACCCATGCCACTGTAACACTCCCTTTTCCCGCTGGTGTGCCATCGGAGCACATGCTTTTCCCGTTGGCGTGCCACCGGAGCACACGCTTTTCCCGTTGGCGTGCCACCGGAGCACACCCTTTTCCCGTTGGCGTGCCACCGGAGCACACCCTTTTCCCGTTGGCGTGCCACCGCAGCACACCCTTTTCCCGTTGGCGTGCCACCGGAACACACCCTTTTTCCCGTTGGCATGCCACCAGAGCACACTCTTTTCTGTTGGTGTGCCAGCGGAGGAGACCATTTCCCGTTGGCGTGCCAGCGGAGCACACCATTTCCCGTTGGCGTGCCACCGGAGCACACCATTTCCCGTTGGCGTGCCACCGGAGCACAACATTTCCCGTTGGCCCGCCAGAAGGGCCCAATACTTGGCCTTTTTGCTTACCAGCGGAGGCGCCCATCTTGGGCATTTCATCCTGACTTCGGGGTGCATTCTTTGACTTTTTTAATTACCAGAGTGGAGCCCATCTTGGGCCTCACATAGTACTCCATTTAATACATATGGGCCCTACATGGCCCTCAATTTAATAAAATGGGCCCCACAGAGCCCTCCATTTAACATAATTGACCCCACATAGCCCTCCATTTAACCCCTTAAGCCCCGAGGGTGGTTTGCACATTAATGACCTGGCCAATTTTTACAATTCTGACCACTGTCCCTTTATGAGGTTATAACTCTGGAACGCTTCAACGGATCTTGGCGATTCTGACATTGTTTTCTCGTGATATATTGTACTTCATGATAGTTGTCAAATTTCTTCGATATAATGTGCGTTTATTTGTGAAAAAAACGGATATCTGGCGAAAATTTTGCAATTTTCCAACTTTGAATTTTTATGCCCTTAAATCACAGAGATATGTCACACAAAATAATTAATAAGTAACATTTCCCACATGTCTACTTTACATCAGCACAATGTTTGAACCAAAATTTTTTTTTTTTGTTAGGGACTCAGTTATAAGGGTTAAAAGTTGACCAGCAATTTCTCATTTTTACAACACCAATATAGAGACTACATGACATTTGAAGTCATTTTGAGGGGTCTATATGATAGAAAATAACCAGGTATGACACCATTCTAAAAACTGCACCCCTCAAGGTGCTCAAAACCACATTCAAGAAGTTTATTAACCCTTCAGGTGTTTTACAGGAATTTTTGGAATGTTTAAATAAAAATGAACATTTAACTTTTTTTCATAAACAATTTACTTCAGCTCAAATTTGTTTCATTTTACCAAGGGTAACAAGAGAAAATGGACCCCAAAAGTTGTTATACAATTTGTCCTGAGTACGCTGATACCCCATATGTGGGGGTAAACCAC
Source organism: Ranitomeya imitator (assembly GCF_032444005.1). Lineage (NCBI taxonomy): Eukaryota > Metazoa > Chordata > Amphibia > Anura > Dendrobatidae > Ranitomeya > Ranitomeya imitator. The sequence goes on from NC_091283.1 coordinate 668,013,928, forward strand.
TGTTTGGGCGCATGGCAGAGCTCGGAAGGGAAGGAGCGCCATTTGACTTTTCAATGCAAAATTGACTGGAATTGAGATGGGATGCCATGTTGCGTTTGGAGAGCCCCTGATGTATCTAAACATTAAAACCCCCCACAAGTGACACCATTTTGGAAAGTAGACCCCCTAAGGAACTTATCTAGATGTGTTTTGAGAGCTTTGAACCCCAAGTGTTTCACTAGTTTATAATGCAGAGCCGTGAAAATAAAAATTCTTGACCGCTCCTGGCACATAGTGCTGTGATAGGCAGCTGACACCTGGCCGCGATCGGCCGCGCTCCCCCCGTGAGTGTGGCCGATCGCATGACGTACTATCCCGTCACTGGGAATTAAGTCCCAGGGTACCTTGATGGGATAATACGTCATATGGGATTAAGGGGTTAATATAATGGGCCCCGCATAGCTCTCCATTTGATAAAAGGGGTCCCATATAGTACTTTTATTATAAGGCACCCCACATAGCCTTCCATTTAATATATGGGGCCCCCATATAGCCTTCCATTTAATATAAGGGGTCCCCACATAGCCCTCCATTTCATATATGGAGGCCCCACATAGCCCCTCAATTCAATAAATGGGGTCCCCACATAGCCATGCATTTAATATATAGGGGCCCACCATAGCCTCTCCATTTAATAAATGGGGTCCCCACATAGCCCAATTTAATATATGGGGGCTTCACATCGTCCTATTTCAATATAATGGGTCTTTCAATCAATATATGTGGGCCCCACATAGCCCTCCATTTCATATATGGGGGTCCCACATAGCCCTCCATTTAATATGGCGACCCCAAAAAGCCCTATTTCAATATAATGGGCCCCACAGAAAGCCCTCCATTTAATATACAGGGCCCTGACATAGCCCTCCATTTAATATATGGGGCCCCATTTAGACATCCATTTAATATACGAGAGCCACCACATAGCCCTCCATTTAATATATGGGGGCCTCCATATAGCCCTCCATTTAATATCTGCGGGCCTCCACATAGCCCTCAATTTAATACATGGGGGCCCCACATAGCCATCCATTTAATATATGGAACTCCACATAGCCTCCATTTAATATGAGGGCCCCATATCATCCTCCATTTAATATATGGATATCCCACATAGCCCTCCATTTAATATATGGATATCCCACATAGCCCTCCATTTACTATATGGGGACCACACACAGCACACCATTTAATATATGGGGGGCCCACATAGCCATCCATTTAATAAATGGAAGTCCCACATAGCCCTCCATTTAATATATGGGGGCCCCACATAGCCCTCAATTTAATATATGGGGCCCATATATCCCTCCATTTAATCTATGAGGGTCCTACAAAGCCCTCCAATTAATATATGGAGGCCTCACATAGCACTTCATTACATTGGGCCCCATCTAGATCGCCATTCAATATATGGGGCCCACCTAGCCCTACATTTAATATATGGGGGCCCACATAGCGCTATTTAATATATGGGGGCCCCACATAGCTGTTTGCGGGAAAGCAGCGATGTATATATACTGCGCATGTCAGCAAGGGGTTAATATGAGTACCAGTTGGTTTTCCATATAATTAAAAGTGCTGCACTTGGCCTTCCCTTATCCGTGCCACCAGAGCATTCCCTTTTCCCATTGGTGTGCCACCGAAGCACTCCAAATGGCGCTCCTTCCCTTCCGAGCCCTCCCATGCGTCCAAACGGTGGTTCCCCCCCACATATGGGGTATCAGCGCACTCAGGACAAATTGGACAAATTTTGGAGTCCAATTTCTCCTGGTACTCTCTGCATTATAAACTTCTGTGAAGCCCTTGGTGGGTCAAAGCGCTCACCACACATCTAAATAAGTTCCTTAGGGGGTCTACTTTCCAAAATGGTGAAAATTGTGGGGGGTTTCTACTGTTTAGGTACATTAGGGGCTCTGCAACCGCAATGTGACACCTGCAGACCATTCCATCTAAGTCTGCCTTCCAAATGGCGCTCCTTCCCTTCCGAGCCCTCCCATGCGCCCAAACAGTGGTGTTCCCCCACATATGGGGTATCAGCGCACTCAGGACAAATTGGACAACAAATTTGGGGGTCCAATTTCTCCTGTTACCCTCGGGAAAATACAAAACTAGGGGCTAAAAAATAATTTTTGTGGGTAAAAAAATATTTTTCTTTTATGTTTACGGTTCTGCATTATAAACTTCTGTGAAGCCCTTTGTTAGGGGTCGAGTTCCTGCCTCTGCACAGGGGGAATCTCGGGCCATCTCCGCTGCGGTCTCCCTTTCTTCTCCTGCCGCAGCGGAGCCTGCTCAGCGGAGACGTCGATCCCAGCGTCTCGCTCAGTCTGACTCTGTGCTAAGAGTTACTGCTGCATTTCCTGCTTCTGCCATTGAAGTCAGTGCTGGGCAGCGGCGAGCGGACGCTTCTGGGGCTAAGTCCTGCTTTTCACATTCTGAGCATGCCCAGAGTAAGATCTCTCAGTGGAGGTCTGGGGTCACATGCTCAGGTACTGCAGCTCTCCATTGGTCCTTCTTTCAAAGGTCCTAAACATGCTGCAGCTATTTAAGGCTCACATGGCTGCACGGCCATGCGCTCGTGTCAATTCATATATGTGCTTTGCGCCAGTGTGGTTATGTATGAGTGCGTTCAGGGACCCGGCTGAAAAAAGCCCCTAGAATACCGGCACCTCCGGTGAGGAGATTGTATGTGTGTATTCAGGGACCCGGCTGAAATAAGCCCCTAGAATACCGGCTTCTCCGGTGAGGAGATTGCATGTTGCATAACCACTGACTGCTATCAGCTTGGCAGTAAGCTTGTGCTCCTGTGAGGCTAACAGGGCACAGTGCTTCCCTTTTACGGCTACTCTGTGGAGTAACAGAGCTAGCCTAAACCGCCTAACAGTGCCGCCATTCGCTAGCAGCAGGTTCCTCCTGCACGGTGGACCCCGGGCTGCGAACGCACCTTTCATAATAAACATCTCTATTTTCTCGGTGCGTTCTGCTAGCCCTAACACCCTTGGTGGGTCAAAGCGCTCACCACACTTCTAGATAAGTTCCTTAGGGGGTCTACTTTCCAAAATGGTGTCACTTGTGGGGGGTTTCAATGTTTAGGCACATCAGTGGCTCTCCAAACGCAACATGGCGTCCCATCTCAATTCCTGTCAATTTTGCATTGAAAAGTCAAACGGCGCTCCTTCCCTTCCGAGCTCTCCCATGCGCCCAAACAGTGGTTTACCCCCAGATTTGGGGCATCAGCGTACTCAGGACAAATTGGACAACTTTTGGGGTCCAATTTCTTCTCTTACCCTTGGGAAAATAAAAAATTGGGGGCGAAAATATCATTTTTGTGAAAAAATATTTTTTTATTTTTACGGTTCTGCATTATAAACTTCTGTAAAACACTGGGTGGGTCAAAGTGCTCACCACACCTCTAGATAAGTTCCTTAGGGGGTCTACTTTCCAAAATGGTGTCACTTGTGGGGGGTTTCAATGTTTAGGCACATCAGGGGCTCTCCAAACGCAACATGGTGTCCCATCTCGATTCCAGTCAATTTTGCATTGAAAAGTCAAATGGCGCTCCTTCGCTTCCGAGCTCTGTCATGCGCCCAAACAGTGGTTTACCCCCACATATCGGGTATCGGTGTACTCAGGACAAATTGTACAACAACTTTTGGGGTCCATTTTCTCCTGTTACCCTTGGTAAAATAAAACAAATTGGAGCTGAAATAATTTTTTTGTGAAAAAAAGTTAAATGTTCATTTTTATTTAAACATTCCAAAAATTCCTGTGAAGCACCAGAAGGGTTAATAAACTTCTTGAATATGGTTTTGAGCACCTTGAGGGGTGCAGTTTTTAGAATGGTGTCACACTTGGGTATTTTCTATCATATAGACCCCTCAAAATGTCTTCAAATGAGATGTTGTCCCTAAAAAAAAATGGTGTTGTAAAAATGAGAATTTGCTGGTCAATTTTTAGCCCTTATAACTCCCTAACAAAAAAAAATTTTGGTTCCAAAATTGTGCTGATGTAAAGTAGACATGTGGGAAACGTTACTTATTAAGTATTTTGTGTGACATATCTCTGTGATTTAATTGCATAAAAATTCAAAGTTGGAAAATTGAGAAATTTTCAAAATTGTCGTCAAATTTCTGTTTTTTTCACAAATAAACGCAGGTAACATCAAAGAAATGTTACCACTATCATGAAGTACAATATGTCACGAGAAAACAATGTCAGAATCACTGGGATCCGTTGAAGCGTTCCAGAGTTATAACCTCATAAAGGGACAGTGGTCAGAATTGCAAAAATTGGCTCGGTCATTAACGTGCAAACCACCCTTGGGGGTAAAGGGGATAAAAGTGCTGCACTTAGCTTTACCTACCCGTGCCACTGGAGAACTCCCTTTTCCCGCTGGTGTGCCACCGGAGCACACCCTTTTCCCGTTGGCGTGCCACCGGAGCACACCCTTGGCGTGTCACCGGAACACACCCTTTTTCCCGTTGGCGTGCCAGCGGAGGACACCATTTCCCGTTGGCGTGCCAGCGGAGCACACCATTTCCCGTTGGCGTGCCACCGGAGCACACCATTTCCCGTTGGCGTGCCACCGGAGCACACCATTTCCCGTTGGCGTGCCACCGGAGCACACCATTTCCCGTTGGCCCGCCAGAAGGGCCCAATACTTGGCCTTTTTGCTTACCAGTGGAGGCGCCCATCTTGGGCATTTCAGCCTGACATCGGGGTGCATTCTTTGACTTTATTAATTACCAGAGTGGAGCCCATCTTGGGCCTCACATAGTACTCCATTTAATACATATGGGCCCTACATAGCCCTCAATTTAATAAAATGGGCCCCACAGAGCCCTCCATTTAACATAATTGACCCCACATAGCCCTCCATTTAACCCCTTAATCCCCGAGGGTGGTTTGCACGTTAATGATCTGGCCAATTTTTACAATTCTGACCACTGTCCCTTTATGAGATTATAACTCTGGAACGCTTTAATGGATCTTGGGGATTCTGATAATGTTTTCTCGTGATATATTGTACTTCATGATAGTTGTCAAATTTCTTCGATATAATGTGCGTTTAATTGTGAAAAAAACGGAAATTTGGCGAAAATTTTGCAATTTTCCAACTTTGAATTTTTATGCCCTTAAATCACAGAGATATGTCACACAAAATAAATAATAAGTAACATTTCCCACATGTCTACTTTACATCAGCACAATTTTTGAACCAGAATTTTTTTTTTGTTAGGGACTCAGTTATAAGGGTTAAAAGTTAACCAGCAATTTCTCATTTTTACAACACCAATATAGAGACTACATGACATTTGAAGTCATTTTGAGGGGTCTATATGATATAAAATAACCAAGTATGACACCATTCTAAAAACTGCACCCCTCAAGGTGCTCAAAACCACATTCAAGAAGTTTATTAACTCTTCAGGTGTTTTACAGGAATTTTTGGAATGTTTAAATAAAAATGAACATTTAACTTTTTTCATAAACAATTTACTTCAGCTCCAATTTGTTTTATTTTACCAAGGGTAACAAGAGAAAATGGACCCCAAAAGTTGTTATACAATTTGTCCTGAGTATGCTGTTACCCCATATGTGGGGGTAAACCACTGTTTGGGCGCATGGCAGAGCTCGGAAGGGAAGGAGCGCCATTTGACTTTTCAATGCAAAATTGACTGGAATTGAGATGGGATGCCATGTTGCGTTTGGAGAGCCCCTGATGTACCAAAACATTAAAAACCCCCACAAGTGACACCATTTTGGAAAGTAGACCCCCTAAGGAACTTATCTAGATGTGTTTTGAGAGCTTTGAACCCCAAGTGTTTCACTAGTTTATAATGCAGAGCCGTGAAAATAAAAATTCTTGACCGCTCCTGGCACATAGTGCCGGATGTCAGCTGTGATAGGCAGCTGACACCTGGCCGCGATCGGCCGCGCTCCCCCCGTGAGCGTGGCCGATCACATGACGTACTATCCCGTCACTGGGAATTAAGTCCCAGGGTACCTTGATGGGATAATACGTCATATGGGATTAAGGGGTTAATATAATGGGCACCGCATAGCTCTCCATTTGATAAAAGGGGTCCCATATAGTACTTTTATTATAAGTAATAATGGACCTGGTGGTTAAGAGCACACGGAATGACCTGATAGTTACTGATAATAAGGACGAGCTCTGGGACGTGGGAACTCTGCTGACCGCAATCCCTAATCCTATCAAACACACTAGAAATAGCCGTGGATTGCGCCTAACGCTCCCTATGCAACTCGGCACAGCCTAAGAAACTAGCTAGCCCTGAAGATAGAAAAATAAAGCCTACCTTGCCTCAGAGAAATTCCCCAAAGGAAAAGGCAGCCCCCCACATGACTGTAAGATGAAAATACAAACACAGAGATGAAATAGATTTAGCAAAGTGAGGCCCGACTTACTGAACAGACCGAGGATAGGAAAGGTTACTTTGCGATCAGCACAAAAACCTACAAAAAGACCACGCAGAGGGCGCAAAAAGACCCTCCGCACCGACTCACGGTGCGGAGGCGCTCCCTCTGCGTCCCAGAGCTTCCAGCAAGCAAGACAACAATAAAAATTGCAAGCTGGACAGAAAAATAGCAAACAAAGAAATACAAGCTGAAACTTAGCTTCTGCAGGGAAGACCGGTCACAAGAACGATCCAGGAGTGAACTAAACGAATCCTGGAACATTGACAGGTGGCATGGAGCAAAGATCTAAGTGGAGTTAAATAGAGCAGCAGCTAACAAATTAACCTCGTCACCTGTGGATGAAACTCAGAAACACCCACCAGAGGAAGTCCATGGACAGAACCAGCCGAAGTACCATTCATGACCACCGGAGGGAGCCCGACAACAGAATTCACAACATTCCCCCCAGTCAGTGCTGGGCAGCGGCGAGCGGACGCTTCTGGGGCTAAGTCCTGCTTTTCACATTCTGAGCATGCCCAGAGTAAGATCTTTCAGTGAAGATCGAGGGTCACATGATCAGATACTGCAGCTAAGGTCCTTGTAGGTGCTAGGACTAAATCCTGCTTTGCACTCTGAGCATGCCCAGGGCACGATCTCTCAGTGGAGGTCTGGGGTCACATGCTCAGGTACTGCAGCTCTCCATTGGTCCTTCATTCAAAGGTCCTAAACGTGCTGCAGCTATTTAAGGCTCACATGGCCACATGGCCATGCGCTAGTGTCAATTCATATATGTGCTTTGCGCCAGTGTGGTTATGTATGAGTGCGTTCAGGGACCCGGCTGAAATAAGCCCCTAGAATACCGGCTTCTCCGGTGAGGAGATTGCATGTTGCATAACCACTGACTGCTATCAGCTTGGCAGTAAGCTTGTGCTCCTGTGAGGCTAACAGGGCACAGTGCTTCCCTTTTACAGCTACTCTGTGGAGTAACAGAGCTAGCTTATACCGCCTAACAGTGCCGCCATTCGCTAGCAGCAGGTTCCTCCTGCACGGTGGACCCTGGGCTGCGAACGCACCTTTCATAATAAACATCTCTATTTTCTCGGTGCGTTTCGCTAGCCCTAAAACCCTTGGTGGGTCAAAGCGCTCACCACACTTCTAGATAAGTTCCTTAGGGGGTCTACTTTCCAAAATGGTGTCACTTGTGGGGGGTTTCAATGTTTAGGCACATCAGTGGCTCTCCAAACGCAACATGGCGTCCCATCTCAATTCCTGTCAATTTTGCATTGAAAAGTCAAATGGCGCTCCTTCGCTTCCGAGCTCTGTTATGCGCCCAAACAGTGGTTTACCCCCACATATGGTGTATCGGTGTACTCAGGACAAATTGTACAACAACTTCTGTGGTCCATTTTCTCCTGTTACCCTTGGTAAAATAAAACAAATTGGAGCTGAAATACATTTTTTGTGAAAAAAAAGTAAATGTTTATTTTTATTTAACCCCTTCATGACCCAGCCTATTTTGACCTTAAAGACCTTGCCATTTTTTGCAATTCTGACCAGTGTCCCTTTATGAGGTAATAACTCGGGAACGCTTCAACGGATCCTAGCGATTCTGAGATTGTTTTCTCGTGACATATTGGGCTTCATGTTAGTGGTAAACTTAGGTCAATAAATTCTGTGTTTATTTGTGATAAAAATGGAAATTTGGCGAAAATTTTGAAAATTTTGCAATTTTCACATTTTGAATTTTTATTCTGTTAAACCAGAGAGTTATGTGACACAAAATAGTTAATAAATAACATTTCCCACACGTCTACTTTACATCAGCACAATTTTGGAAACAAAATTTTTTTTTGCTAGGAAGTTATAAGGGTTAAAATTTGACCAGCGATTTCTCATTTTTACAACGAAATTTACAAAACCATTTTTGTAGGGACCACCTCACATTTGAAGTCAGTTTGAGAGGTCTATATGGCTGAAAATACCCAAAAGTGACACCATTCTAAAAACTGCACCCCTCAAGGTGCACAAAACCACATTCCAGAAGTTTATTAACCCTTCAGGTGCTTCACAGCAGCAGAAGCAACATGGAAGGAAAAAATGAACATTTAACTTTTTGGTCACAAAAATGATCTTTCAGCAACAATTTTTTTATTTTCCCAATGGTAAAAGGAGAAACTGAACCACGAAAGTTGTTGTCCAATTTGTCCTGAGTACGCTGATACCTCATATGTGGGGGTAAACCACTGTTTGGGCACATGGTAAGGCTCGGGAGGGAAGGAGCGCCATTTGACTTTTTGAATGAAAAATTATCTCCATCATTAGCGGACACCATGTCGCGTTTGGAGAGACCCTGTGTGCCTAAACATTGGAGCTCCCCCACAAGTGACCCCATTTTGGAAACTGAACCCCCCCAAGGAACTTATCTAGATGCCTAGTGAGCACTTTAAACCCTCGGGTGCTTCACAAATTGATAAAAATGAAAAAGTACTTTTTTTTCACAAAAAATTTCTTTTCGCCTCAATTTTTTCATTTTCACATGGGCAATAGGATTAAATAGATCCTAAAATTTGTTGGGCAATTTCTCCCGAGAACGCCGATACCTCATATGTGGGGGTAAACCACTGTTTGGGCACACGGCAGGGCTCGGAAGGGAAGGCGCGCCTTTTGACTTTTTGAAGGGAAAATTAGCTCCAATTGTTAGCGGACACCATGTCGCGTTTGGAGAGCTCCTGTGTGCCTATGCATTGGAGCTCCCCCACAAGTGACCCCATTTTGGAAACTAGACCCCCCAAGGAACTTATCTAGATGCATACTGAGCACTTTAAACCCCCAAGTGCTTCACAGAAGTTTATAACGCAGAGCCATGAAAATAAAAAATAATTTTTCTTTCCTCAAAAATGATTTTTTTAGCCTGGAATTTCCTATTTTGCCAACGGTAATAGGAGAAATTGGACCACAAATTTTGTTGTCCAGTTTGTCCTGAGTATGCTGATACCCCATATGTGGGGGTAAACCACTGTTTGGGCGCACGGCAGGGCTCAGAAGGGAAGGCACGCCATTTGGCTTTTTAAATGGAAAATTAGTTCCAATCATTAGCGGACACCATGTCGCGTTTGGAGAGCCCCTGTGTGCCTAAACATTGGAGATCTCCCACAAATGACCCCATTTTGGAAACTAGACCCCCAAAGGAACTAATCTAGATGTGTGGTGAGCACTTTAAACCCTCAAGTGCTTCACAGAAGTTTATAACGCAGAGCCATGAAACTAAAAAAAAAAAAATTTCTTTTCTCAAAAATGATTTTTTAGCCCAGAATTTTTTAATTTTCCCAAGGGTAACAAGAGAAATTTGACCCCAATATTTGTTGTCCAGTTTCTCCTGAGTACGCTGATACCCCATGTGTGGGGGTAAACCACTGTTTGGGCACACGTCGGGGCTCAGAAGGGAAGTAGTGACGTTTTGAAATGCAGACTTTGATGGAATGGTCTGCGGACATCACGCTGCGTTTGCAGAGCCCCTGGTGTGCCTAAACAGTAGAAACCCCCCACAAGTGACCCCATTTTGTAAACTAGACCCCCCAATGAACTTATCTAGATATGTGGTGAGCACTTTGAACCCCCAAGTGCTTCACAGACGTTTACAACGCAGAGCCGTGAAAATAAAAAATCATTTTTCTTTCCTCAAAAATGATGTTTTAGCAAGCAATTTTTTATTTTCTCAAGGGTAACAGGAGAAATTGGACCCCAGTAATTGTTGCGCAGTTTGTCCTGAGTATGCTGGTACCCCATATGTGGAGGTAAACTACTGTTTGGGCACACGTCGGGGCTCGGAAGTGAGGGAGCACCATTTGACTTTCTGAATACAAGATTGGCTGGAATCAATGGTGGCGCCATGTTGCGTTTGGAGACCCCCTGATGTGCCTAAACAGTGGAAACCCGTCAATTCTAACTCCAACACTAACCCCAACACACCCCTGACCCTTATCCCAACTGTAGCCATAACCCTAATCACAACCCTAACCCCAACACACCTCTAACCACAACCCTAACCCCAACACACCCCTAACCCTAACCACAACCCTAATTCCAACCCAACCTTAACCCTAAGGCTATGTGCCCACGTTGCGGATTCGTGTGAGATTTTTCAGCACCATTTTTGAAAAATCCGCGGGTAAAAGGCACTGCGTTTTACCTGCGGATTTACCGCGGATTGCAAGTGTTTATTGTGCGGATTTCACCTGCGGATTCCTATTGAGGAACAGGTGTAAAACGCTGCGGAATCCGCACAAAAAATTGACATGCTGCGGAAAATACAACGCTGCGTTTCCACGCGGTATTTTCCGCACCATGGGCACAGCGGATTTGGTTTTCCATATGTTTACATGGTACTGTAAACCTGATGGAACACTGGTGCGGATCCGCAGTGGCAATTCCGATGCGGATCCACAGCCAAATCCGCACCGTGTGCACATAGCCTAATTCTAAAGGTATGTGCACACGCTGTGGAAAACGCTGCGGATCCGCAGCAGTTTCCCATGAGTTTACAGTTCAATGTAAACCTTTGGGAAACAAAAATCGCTGTGCACATGCTGCAGAAAAACTGCACGGAAATGCAGGGGTTTACATTCCGCAGCATGTCACTTCTTTCTGCGGATTCCGCAGCGGTTTTACAACTGCTCCAATAGAAAATCGCAGTTGTAAAACCGCAGTGAAATGCGCAGAAACACCGCGGTAAATCCGCGATAAATCCACAGCGGTTTAGCACTGCGGATTTATGAAATCCGCTGCGGAAAAATCCGCAGAGGACCAGAATACGTGTGCACATTCCTAACCCTACCCCTAACCCTAGTTCTAACTCCAACCTTAGTGGGGGGGGGAATTCTTTATTTTATTATTGTCCCTACCTATGGGGGTGACAAAGGGGGGGGTCATTTACTGATTTTTTTTTTATTTTGATCACTGAGGTTTTATTGCAGTGATCAAAATTCACTCTGGAACGAATCTGCCGGCCGGCAGATTCGGCGGGCGCACTGCGCATGCGCCCGCCATTTTGGAAGATGGCGGCGCCCAGGAAAGAAGACGGACTGACCTCGGGAGGCTAGGTAAGTATAAGGGGGGTGAGATCAGGGCACTGGGGGGGCGTCGGAGCACGGGGGGGTTGATCGGAGCATGGGGGTGGGGGATCGTAACACGGGGGGTGGATCGGAGAACGGGGGGATGGATCGGAGCACAGGGGGATCGCAGTGTGGGGGGGGGATTGGAGCACGGGGGTGGGATTGGAGCACGGGGGAGCGGACAGGAGGACGGAGCACAGGACGGAGGGGAGCGGACCACCGATCGGAGGGCTGGGGGGGGCGATCGGTGGGGTGGGGGCACATTAGTGTTTCCAGCCATGGCTGATGATATTGCAGCATCGGCCATGGCTGGATTGTAATATTTCACCAGTTTTTTAGGTGAAATATTACAAATCGCTCTGATTGGCAGTTTCACTTTCAACAGCCAATCAAAGCGATCGTAGCCACGGGGGGGTGAAGCCACCCCCCCCGGGCTAAAGTACAACTCCTCCTGTCCCTGCAGGCCGGGTGAAATTACAGTTAACCCTTTCATCCGGCCTGCAGTAACGCGATTCTGCCATGACGCATACGCTGCGTCACGGGTCGGAATGGCACCGACTTTCATGACGCAGCGTATGCGTCAAAGGTCGGGAAGGGGTTAAACATTCCAAAAATTCCTGTGAAGCACCAGAAGGGTTAATAAACTTCTTGAATATGGTTTTGAGCACCTTGAGGGGTGCAGTTTTTAGAATGGTGTCACACTTGGGTATTTTCTATCATATAGACCCCTCAAAATGACTTCAAATGAGATGTGGTCCCTAAAAAAAAATGGTGTTGTAAAAATGAGAATTTGCTGGTCAACTTTTAACCCTTATAACTCCCTAACAAAAAAAATATTTTGGTTCCAAAATTGTGCTGATGTAAAGTAGACATGTGGGAAACATTACTTATTAAGTATTTTGTGTGACATATCTCTGTGATTTAATTGCATAAAAATTCAAAGTTGGAAAATTGCGAAATTTTCAAAATTTTCGTCAAATTTCTGTTTTTTTCACAAATAAACGCAGGTAACATCAAAGAAATGTTACCACTATCATGAAGTACAATATGTCACGAGAAAACAATGTCAGAATCACTGGGATCCGTTGAAGCGTTCCAGAGTTATAACCTCATAAAGGGACAGTGGTCAGAATTGTAAAAATTGGCCCGGTCATTAACAAGCAAACCACCCTTGGGGGTAAAGGGGTTAAAAGTGCTGCACTTAGCTTTACCTACCCGTGCCACTGGAGCACTCCTTTTTCCCGCTGGTGTGCCACCGGAGCACATGCTTTTCCCGTTGGCGTGCCACCGGAGCACACCCTTTTTCCGTTGGCGTGCCACCGGAGCACACCCTTTTCCCGTTGGCGTGCCACCGGAGCACACCCTTTTCCCGTTGGCGTGCCACCGGAGCACACCCTTGGCGTGTCCCTGGAACACACCCCTTTTCCCGTTGGCATGCCACCGGAGCACACTCTTTTCTGTTGGCGTGCCAGCGGAGCACACCATTTCCCGTTGGCCCGCCAGAAGGGCCCAATACTTGGCCTTTTTGCTTACCAGCGGAGGCGCGCATCTTGGGCATTTCAGCCTGACATCGGGGTGCATTCTTTGACTTTTTTAACCCCTTCATGACCCAGCCTATTTTGACCTTAAAGACCTTGCCGTTTTTTGCAATTCTGACCAGTGTCCCTTTATGAGGTAATAACTCAGGAACGCTTCAACGGATCCTAGCGGTTCTGAGATTGTTTTTTCGTGACATATTGGGCTTCATGTTAGTGGTAAATTTAGGTCAATAAATTATGTGTTTATTTGTGATAAAAACGGAAATTTGGCGAAAATTTTGAAAATTTTGCAATTTTCACATTTTGAATTTTTATTCTGTTAAACCAGAGAGATATGTGACACAATATAGTTAATAAATAACATTTCCCACATGTCTACTTTACATCAGCACAATTTTGGAAACAAAATTTTTTTTTTCTACAAAATTATAAGGGTTAAAATTTGACCAGCAATTTCTCATTTTTACAACAAAATTTAGAAAACCATTTTTTTACCCTTCGCCACGACAGCACCCCACATGAGAGAGAGGGATCCGCCCATAGGAAAAGGAAACCTACTGAATAAAAGGAGGCGGTCCCTTCTCCTCAGTTTAGGTTTCTTGTTCCTACAGGGAACCGGCTTACCTACAGATGAAGAGGATCCCTGGGCCATGCACCCGCCTGCGCCGGTGTCCGTGGGAACGGCAGGGACTGCGGTTCCAGAAGCAGCGGCGGGGGAGCCCCTGCTTGCAGCCTCCCCCCTCGTCTGGCCAAACATCCGCGGTCCGGGTCCGGTCACCGTAGGTCCGGCCGGCACCGTGAGGACGCGCGCGCTGCAGCGGCCGGTTTAATACCTCCGACCGCTGCATGGTGAGTGAGAGTGGCGCGTCTAACCCGGAAGTCGCTGGAGCACTTCCGGGTTGGTCCGGGGAGGCAGGAGAATGGGCGGCAGTTTTAAAAATGCAGCGCTAGCGTCGGGCCAGTGTGTGTAAGATGGCTTCACCGGCCGACGAAGCGCACCTGCCTGCAGTGCAACAGCGTTCTCCCAGCAAGGAGAGAAGCGCTAGGAGCAGCACAAAGAGTGGTGGCCGACCTCCAGAGAAGGGTTCTACCACCAAACGAAATCCGCCTCCAGAACCGGTACCTGTCAGCTTCACTGGGTGAGTTTTGAAAGAGTCTCTTCCTATATGCTGATATATGTTCCTCCTGTATCCTTCCTCTAGACTAAGAAAAGGACACACAAATCCAAGCACAAAAAGAATGTGCTTTATGTACGCAGCCCCTCCCGGATGATTACGTTAAAAAATTGTGTTCAGAGTGTATCATGCAAACTCTACGGCAGGAAAATATAATGACTCCATCAGATGTCAGAGCCATAATCCGGGAAGAAATGCAGGGTTTGGCGCAGACAAGTAGCGCCAGCACCCGTCAGCTCAGCAGGTCCCGATCTCCAGTTAGTTCGGAGCCAGAGGATGTACGTATATCCTCAGGCGAAGCAGGATCTCAGCCGAGCTCATCCGAAACTGAAGGGGGACTTTGTCTTCCCAACAGTAGTGTGGACAACTTAATAAAATCTGTCAGGAGCACGATCGGGTGCCCAGATGAAAAAGAAAAGAAATCGGCTCAGGATATAATGTTCGCGGGGCTAGGACAGAGGAAACGTAGGTCCTTCCCCGTCATACAAACCATTAAGGAAATCATTAGAAAGGAGTGGGATAAGCAAAACAGAGGTTTTCTACCATCGTCCTCTAAAAGACGCTATCCCTTCAGCGACGAGGAGCTGAATACCTGGTCAAAAGTGCCGAAGGTGGATGCCGCTGTAGCCTCCACAACCAAGCAGTCGGTCCTACCAGTAGAGGATTCAGGGGTCCTGACAGACCCGCTGGATCGTAAGGCAGAAGACTTACTAAAAACGTCGTGGGAAGCCAATACGGGGGCGTTCAGGCCCGCCATATCTAGTACCTGCACTGCAAGGTCACTACTAGGGTGGATGGAGCAATTGGAGGAACAGATTAGAGGTAGAACTTCGAGAGAATCTATCCTGCCGAAATTCCCTCTAATCAAAGAAGCAGTAGCATTCCTGGCTGATGCCTCGGTGGATTCGCTACGTCTTGCAGCCAGGTCAGCCGGCCTAGTTAACACAGCCCGGCGTGCACTCTGGCTAAAGAACTGGAAAGGGGACGCACAGGCCAAAGCAAAACTTTGTGCGATTCCCTGCCAGGGTGAGTTCCTTTTTGGAAAAACGCTGGATAAACTCCTGAATAAAGCGGGAGAAAGGAAGAAAGGCTTCCCTAACCAGTATCTTCCATCCTACAGGAGAGCCTTCAGAAGACGCCCCTTTACTAGGAACAAGCCGTTTGAACAAAGGGAGCGATGGGAGTCGAAGGACCCGAAGCAAAAAGTTGCCTTTTTTAGCGGGTCCCATAATCCAAAGCGCAAATACCGCTAACCAAGGAGTGGGCGGCAGATTAAAATTCTTCCTTCCCCAATGGGAACAAATAACATCCAGCCAGTGGATTCTAGACATTGTGCAATACGGCCTAAAATTGGAATTTGATCGAATCCCTTGGGATTCCTTTATAGTAACATCACCAAAAGGTCAAGACCAACAAAGGGCTCTGGAATCAGAGATCCTATCTCTTCTATCTAAAATGGTCCCGATAGAAGTTCCCCAGGATCAAGACGGGAAGGGGTTCTATTCCCCTTTATTCTTGATCAATAAGCCAGATGGTTCATTTAGAACCATCATAAATCTTAAAAGATTAAATTCCTTCCTGCGTAATCATATCTTCAATATTGAATCCATTAGTTCTACCATAAAACTTTTATTTCCTAGGTGTGTCATGGCCGGAATAGACTTAAAAGATGCCTATTATCATCTTCCCATACATGCCGAACATCAGCAGTACCTAAGGGTAGCAGTCACCCTGGAGGGACAGGTTCGTCACTTTCAGTATGTAGCAATGCCATTTGCGCTTTCTATGGCTCCCCGCGTCTTCACTAAGGTGATACTAGAAGTGATGGCTCATCTACGCCAACGAGATACCTTGATAATACCCTACCTAGATGACTTTCTAGTAGTAGGAAACTCTATACTTCAGTGTAAAACTCGTTTATCTAATACGATCTCGTCCCTACAGGAGTTAGGTTGGATCGTCAACTTCGAAAAATCCCGGCTGAATCCAGAAACTGTTCAGACATTTCTAGGAATCCAGCTAGACTCCGTAAGTCAGAAATGCTTCCTTCCTCAGTCAAAAAGACTGACTATACAATCAAGGGTATCAGACGCAATACGCAACCCCTACATGACACTAAGAAAAGCCATGTCCTTACTGGGGTCATTATCATCATGTATCCCTGCTGTACCTTGGGCACAATTTCATACTCGTCAATTACAGTATGAAGTATTGTCGGCTCAGGGAAAAGACAGATATCTAGAAAGTAGAATAACTCTTTCCAAAGATGTCTTAGAATCACTATCCTGGTGGCTAGACATGGACCACCTCGCGGGGGGTGTGCCATGGATAATAGACCCGTCTAAAATAATTACCACCGACGCCAGCCCTATTGGGTGGGGAGCACATATGGAAGACAATCTGGCCCAAAATACTTGGGACCAGGCAGAATTGACGTGTTCCTCCAACTGGAAGGAGTTAAAAGCAGTAGAATATGCCTTAAATCATTTTCTTCCGCAGATTCATGGAGCAAATGTAAGAATTTACTCGGACAATTCCACCGCAGTGGCATATTTGAACCGTCAGGGTGGTACAAGGTCAGGAAGTCTAATGACCATAGCTGCAGACATCTTTCAGCTGGCAGAGACTCATCTAACATCCCTAACAGCCCTGCACATCAGAGGTGTAGAGGACATCAGGGCAGACTACCTCAGCCGAAACGAGTTACGTCAAGGGGAATGGACCTTAAACAAATCCATATTAAGAAGGATAACAGAATCATGGGGGATACCACAAATCGACCTATTTGCCACAAAAGACAACCGGCAAGTAGAAAGGTTCGCTTCCCTGAACACCATGGTTCACCCAGATATGTTGGACTCTCTCCACCATCCTTGGAGGTTCAGACTGGCATACGCCTTTCCTCCAATGTCTCTAATTCCTCTAGTGATCAGAAAGATCAGGAGAGAACAAGCAAGAGTGATCCTCATTGCACCATTCTGGCCGAAAAGACCATGGTTCTCTTGTCTCCAGACCATGTGCCTATGCGATCCATGGATTCTCCCACCAGACAAGGAGCTGCTGTTCCAAGGCCCCTTTTTCCACCCGCAAGTTGAGAGGCAACTATTAAGTTCAAGAGGGTTCTCAGCAGAACTAGTAAACACCCTCTTATTGAGCAGAAAAAAATCTACCACCCTAATATATAGTAGGGTATGGAATAAATTTTTAGTCTTTTACACGGTACCGTTCACTAAGCAAGTTCCAGTCACACCTATCCTAGAGTTCTTGCAAAAAGGCCGAGAGTTAGGGTTATCTGTAAATACCTTAAGAGTTCAGGTCTCGGCATTAGGAGCCCTATATGGATACAATATAGCAGCTAATAGGTGGATCTCCAGATTCATAAAATCTTGTGAATGTAGTAAACCGGTCCATATTCCCCGTCTACCTCCGTGGGATTTAAATCTAGTATTAGAGGCCTTAACCAGCTCCCCATTTGAGCCACTAGATTCAATACCTTTAAAAGTCCTGACATATAAAGTAGCCCTCTTGGTAGCCCTAACCTCAGCTAGACGGGTTAGCGACATCCAGGCCCTATCAGTAGACCCACCCTTCTTACTGATATTTCATGATCGGACAGTCCTGAAACCAGACCCCTCATACCTCCCTAAGGTAGCGTCCACCTACCACAGGTCACAAGAAATATTTCTCCCTTCCTTTTTTGATTCACCTGTAACTCCAGAACAACATAAGTTCCACACCTTAGATGTCAGAAGAGCCATTCTGACTTTTATAGAAAGGTGTCAGACATGGAGGGAGTAGGGCTCTGTTTATCTCCTTTCAGGGCCACAAGAAAGGACATGGGGTCACGAGAGCTACCATATCTCGGTGGATCAGAGATGCTATCTGCTTGGCCTATACGTCAAAAGGCGAGATTCCTCCAGTGGGTATAAAAGCGCACTCAACACGAGCCATGGCTTCCTCCTGGGCGGAACAAGCAGATGTACGGATCCATTTAATATGTAAGGCTGCAACTTGGTCTACACCTTCTACCTTTTACAACCATTATAGACTTGATCTATCTACATCTTCTGATCTGACCTTTGGTAGAGCTGTTCTTAATACAGTAATCCCACCCAAATAATGACTCTCTGAAAATCTCTCATGTGGGGTGCTGTCGTGGCGAAGGGAAAAAAGCCGGATTACGTACCGGTAATGCTCTTTTAATGAGTCCACGACAGCACCCATGTATTACCCTCCTTAAATTCTGCACAGCTCTTTCCTTTAAGTTCACAAGTAATGGTTGTATAGAGTTAAGAATGTTATGTTACTGAATAAGAATGAATACTAACACTTTTGCGGTTCCCTTTTTATACTCTGTAAACTAAACTGAGGAGGAGAGGGGACCGCCTCCTTTTATTCTGTAGGTTTCCTGTTCCTATGGGCGGATCCCTCTCTCTCATGTGGGGTGCTGTCGTGGACTCATTAAAAGAGCATTACCGGTACGTAATCCGGCTTTTTAGGGACCACCTCACATTTGAAGTCATTTTGAGGGGTCTATATGGCAGAAAATACCCAAAAGTGACACCATTCTAAAAACTGCACCCCTCAAGGTGCGCAAAGCCATATTCAAGAAGTTGATTAACCCTTCAGATGTTTCACAGCAGCAGAAGCAACATGGAAGGAAAAAATTAACATTTTACTTTTTAGTCACAAAAATGATCTTTCAGCAATAGTTTTTTTAATTTCCCAAGGGTAAAAAGATGAAATGGACCTCAAAGTTGTTGTCCCATTTGTCCTGAGTACGCTGATGCCCCACGTGAGGGGGAACCACTTTTTGGGCGCACGGCAGGGCTCAGGAACTAAGGAACTTATCTAGATGTGTCGTGAGCACTTTTATCCCCCAAGTGCTTCACGAAAGTTTATAATGCCCGGGCGTGAAAATAAAAAATCCTATTTTTTCCACAAACATGATCGTTTAGTCCCCAATTTTTTATTTTCTCAAGGATAAAAGGAGAAATTGGACATCAAAAGTTCTTGTCCAATTTGTCCTGAGTACGCTGATACCCCATATGTGGGGGGGAACCATTGTTTGGGCGCATGGCAGGGCTCAGAAGGAAAGGAGCGCCGTTTGACATTTTCAATCTAAAATTGGCTGGAATTGAGATTGGACGCCATGTCACGTTTGGCGAGCCCCTGATGTGCCTAAACAGTGGAAAACCCCCACAAGTGACCCCATTTTGGAAACTAGACTCCATAAGGAACTTATCTAGATGTGTCGTGAGCACTTTAATCCTCCAAGTACTTCACGAAAGTTTATAACGCCCGGGCGTGAAAAAAAAACCCTATTTTTTCCCACAAAAAATGATCATTTAGTCCCCAATTTTTAATTTTCCCAAGTGTAACAGGAGAAATTGGACCCCAAAAGTTGTCCAATTTGTCCTGAGTACGCTGATACCCCACATGTGGGAGAAAACTACTGTTTGGGTACACTTCAGGGCTCGGAAGGGAAGTAGTGACGTTTTGAAAAGCAGACTTTGATGGAATGGTACGCGGACATCATGTTCCGTTTGCAGAGCCCCTGATGTGCCTGAACAGTAGAAATCCCCCACAAGTGACCCCATTTTGGAAACTAGACCTAATTGGGAACTTATCTAGGTGTGTGGTGAGAATTTTGAACCCCCAAGTGTTTCACTTAAATTTATAACGCCCGGGCGTGAAAATAAAATATCCTATTTTTTCCTACAAAAATGATCATTTAGTCCCCAATTTTTAATTTTCCCAAGTGTAACAGGAGAAATTGGACCCCAATAGTTGTCCAATTTGTCCTGAGTACGCTGATACCCCACATGTGGGAAAAAATACTGTTTGAGCACACGTCGGGGCTCGGAAGGGATGTGGTGACGTTTTGGAAAGCAGACTTTGATGGAATGGTCTGTAGGCGTCATGTTCCGTTTGCAGAGCCCCTGATGTGCCCAAACAGTAAAAAAAAAAAAAAAACACAAGTGACATTTTGTAAACTAGACCCCCAATGAACTTACATAGATGTGCCCCCTTTTTGGAACTAATCTACTGTTTCCTGTAAAGTAAATTAGTAGTGCATGGAGGTGTGGTACAATCTGAAGCAATC
Source organism: Ranitomeya imitator (assembly GCF_032444005.1). NCBI lineage: Eukaryota > Metazoa > Chordata > Amphibia > Anura > Dendrobatidae > Ranitomeya > Ranitomeya imitator. Next base: position 668,034,320 of record NC_091283.1, read on the forward strand.
CTTCATACACAGGCCAGGTTTTTCGGGGCAGGTGTCGCATTGATAAATGGTGTCCTTGCGTATTCCCCTTTTGTAACATACTCGGCACCTTTTTTGCGACTTACCTTTTTTTCCAGTTTGCGGGACCTCCCCCGGGAAATGCTGACCTGGTACGATACGAGCACCTTCAGTTCCGGAAGTAATGGGGCCCGCTCCTTCCCTCGTGCCAAATAACAGGGCCTTAACCACTACCTCCTGGAACTGAAGGTACGACGTATCGCTGTGGCGTGCACATCGTGACAGCAGGAAAGCGTTGAGCATTGCCATTTGTACGATGTGCACGGACAGCTTTTTGTACCACACCTTGGCCTTCCTCAAAGGACTGTACGGTTGAAGGAGTTGATCGGAGAGATCAACGCCCCCCATGTTTTTGTTGTACCGCAGTACACAGTCCGGTTTGCAGACCTGTGTAGAGGTACCCCGTTAAGTGCTGAGGGCACTGCCATCACCGTGTATGGTGGTCAAGAGAAGGACATCCCTCTTGTCCTTGTACTTGACCAACCAGCAGGTGGTCGCTCTGCTCTCACCTTTTCTGAGCATCTGACCAAGTAGCGTCTTTGGGAGGCCTCTGATTTTTGCAGACAGTACCGCAGGCTGCGGTACCTCGCGCAGAGAGGGATTTGTAGAGTGGGATGCTGGAATAAAAGTTATCAGTGTAGAGGTGATAACCTTTATCCAGCAGTGGGTGCACAAAATCCCACACTATTTTCCCACTCACTCCCAGGACAGGGGGACACTCAGGCGGTTCAATCCTGCTGTCCTTCCCCTCGTAGACTCTAAAGCTGTAGGTGTACCCTGAGGTACTCTCACACAGCTTGTAGAGTTTGATTCCGTACCTGGCCCTCTTGCTGGGCAGGTATTGACGGAATCTGAGCCGCCCCTTAAAATGAACCAAGGACTCATCCACGCAGATGTCCCTTTTGGGCACGTACACTCCACCAAACTTTTTGTTGAAGTGTTCGATGACAGACCGAACTTTGAACAGACGGTCAAAGTTGGGGTCATCTCGTGCGGGACACTGTGCATTATCGGAATAATGCAGGAACTTATGGATGGCCTCAAAACGCGTTCGGACCATGACCATTCGGGACACTGGAGTGTTGAATAAAATATCAACACTCCAATATTGCCAAACTTCTGGCTTCTTCAGGAGCCCCATATGAAGCATCAGGCCCCAAAACTGCATCATTTCAACTGCGTCTACAGGAGACCAGTTAGAATATGTTGAACCGGTGTTTTGCTCCAAAAATTGACGAGCATACAAATTAGTTTGCTCCACCATGAGGTTAACAAAATCCTCAGAGAAAAAGACTTTGAAAAAGTCTATTTCTGTGAGGCCGGTGGTGTCAAACCCGATTCCTGATTCTGCCACAAAATCAGGAATCAGTGGCTCGTAATTTTCGTGGGGCGAGGTCCATACGGGGTCCAAAGAGGGGCGCGCTGGTTCATCTTCAGGAGTGGGCCCTGCCTCATCTTCATGAATGATGGGCACTTCTTCTGTCCTGCGGCGTCTGCGTGGCGGTTCCGCAGGGCCAGAGGAGGAAGATGAGGAGGGGGAAGAGGATGAGGATGAGGATGAGGAAGAATCAGAAAAATAAAGAAAAGTGGTATCCTCTCCCTCACTATCAGTGTCGGAGGCAAGGAAAGCATATGCCTCCTCCGCTGAATAGCGCTGTTGGGACGAACGGGACGAGCGGGACATTTTTTTTGTGAGTATGGTGCTTTTGTGTACTTTATTGGTAACTATGTGTACGTGTGGGGGGGAAAGTGTTTGGTGCAAACTATTCTGAAAAGAAAAAGCTAAAAGGAAAAAAAAGCAAAGGGGAGAAAAAAATACCTGTGAAAGGAAAAGTCTAAAACAGCAGGCCCTAGCTCTGATAAGTGAACCGCGTCACTTATCAAATTTCGGCGCCTGCTGGGTGTACGAACGGGGATGTGGAAAAAACGCCAGGCACGAGAGCTCTGATAAGTGACACGGTTCACTTATCAGAGTTCGGCGGCTGCTGGGTGTGCGAACGGGGATGTGAAAAGGGAAGGCACAGATTAGACGTGGCGGCTGGAGGAGCACAAGGGGATGGGGGAAAAAAAAAAAGGCACGGATTAGACGCAGCGGCTGGAGGAGCGCACGGAGATGGGGGGAAAAAAAGGGAAGGCACAGATTACACTCGGCGGCTGGGGGAGTGCAAGGGGATGGGGGGGAAGAAAAGGCACGGATTAGACGCAGCGGCTGGAGGAGCGCACGGAGATGGGGAAAAAAAGAAAAGGGAAGGCACAGATTACACGCGGCGGCTGGGGGAGCGCAAGGGGATGGGGGAGAAAAAAGAAAAGAAAAGGCACGGATTAGACGCAGCGGCTGGACGCTACCGGTGTGCATTTTTCGGCCTTTTCCCTGCCCCTCCTGAGCATTTTAGCTTGGTAACGGGGTGCACTTTCTACCTAGCTCCGGAGCACCCATTTTGGGCTTTTTATTCTGCCACCGGAGTGTGCCGTCTAGCCTCTTGCCTACCACCGATGCACCCATCTTGGGCATTTTAGTCTGCTACCGGTGTGCATTTTTCGGCCTTTTCCCTGCCCATCCTGAGCATTTTAGCTTGGTAATGGGGTGCACTTTCTACCTACCACCCATCTTGGGCTTTTTATTCTGCCACCAGGGTGCATTTTCTGACCTTTGTATTTACCAGCGTGGCCCACATCTTGGGCTTCGTAGCCTGCCACTGGGGTGCATTCATTGACCTTATTGCCTACCACCAGGGCATCCATCTTGGGCTTTTTACCCTGTCACCAGGGTACACGCTCTGGCCCTTTTGCATTTTTTGGCCTTTTTGCTGCCCATCCTGAGCATTTTAGCTTGGTAACAGGGTGCACTTTCTGCCTACCACCGGTGCACCCATCTTGGGCTTTAGATTCTGCCACCGGGGTGTGCTGTCTGGCCTCTTGCCTACCACCGGTGAAACCATCTTGGGCATTTTAGCTTGCTAAAGGGGTGCATTTTTTGGCCTTTTCGCTGCCCCTCCTGAGCATTTTAGTTTGGTAACGGGGTGCAATTTCTACCTACCACCGTGGCACCCATCTAGGTCTTTTTATTCCGCCACCAGGTTGCATTCTCTAACCTTTTTATTTACCAGCGTGGCCCACATCTTGGGCTTTGAAGCCTGCCACTGGGGTGCATTCATTGGCCTTATTACCTACCACCAGGGCATCCATCTTGGGCTTTTTACCCTGTCACCGGGGTACACGCTCTGGCCCTTTTGCTTGCCACTGGGGTGCATTTTTTGGCCTTTTTGCTGCCCCTCCTGAACATTTTAGCTTGGTAACGGGGTGCACTTTCTACCTACCACCGGGGCACCCATCTTGGGCTTTTTATTCTGCCACCGGGGTGTGCCGTCTGGCCTCTCGCCTACCACCGGTGAACCCATCTTGGGCATTTTAACTTGCTACCAGGGAGCATTTTTCGGCCTTTTCGCTGCTTCTCCTGAGCATTTTAGCTTGGTAACGGGGTGCACTTTCTACCCACCACCGGGACACCCATCTTGGGCTTTTTATTCTGCCACCGGGGTGCATTCTTTGACTTCTTTATTTACCAGCGGGGCACCAATCTTGGGCTTTTTATCCTGCCACTGGGATGCACTCATTGGCCTTATTGCCTACTACCGGTGGAGCCCATCTTGGGCATTTTATTCTGTCACTGGGGTGCATTCTTTGACCTTTTTATTTACCAGCGTGGCGCCCATCTTGGGATTTTTAGTTTGCCACTGGGGTGCACTCATTGGCCTACCACCAGTGCGCCCATCTTGTTCCTTTTAGATTGCAACCGGGGTGCACTATACGTTCTTTTGCCTACTACCGGGACACCCATCGTAGGCACTTTATTCTGCCACCGGGGTGTGATGTCTAGTCTCTTGCCTACCACCGATGCACCCATCTTGGGCATTTTTGCTTGCTACTGGGGTGCATTTTTCGGAGGGGTAGGCCTTTTTGCTGCCCCTCCTGAGCATTTTAGCTTGGTAACGGGGTGCACTTTTTGCCTACCACCAGGGCACCCATCTTGGGCTTTTTTTTCCCTGCCACGGGGTACATGCTCTGGCCCTTTTGCTTACCACCGGGGACACCCATCTTGGGCTTTTTAGCTTGCCACCAGGGTGCATTCTTTGACCTTTTCATTCACCAGCGGGGCACCCATCTTGGGCTTTTTAGTCTGCCACTGGGGTGAAGTTATTGGCCTTATTGCCTACCACCGGGGGAGCTCATCTTGGGCATTTTATTCTGCCACAGGGATGCATTCTCTGGCCTTTTTATTTACCAGCGTGGCGTCCATCTTGGGCTTTTTAACCTGCCACTGGGGTGCACTCACTGGCCCACCACCGATGCGCCCATCTTGGGCTCTTTAGCTTGAATCCAGGGTGAACTCTATGTCCTTTTGCCTACTACCGGGAAACCCATCTTAGGCATTTTATTCTGCCAGCGGGGTGTGCCGTCTGGCCTTCCACCGGTGCACCCATCTTGGGCTTTTTAGCTTGCTACGGGGGTACATTTTTTGGTCTTTTTGCTTACCACCGGGCTGCCCTTCCTGGGCGTTTTAGCTTGGTACCTGGGTGAAATTTTTGCCTTCCAGCAGGGCAGTCATCTTGGGCTTTTTATTCTGCCACCGGGGTACATTCTCTGACCGTTTTATTTACCAATGGGGTGCCCATCTTTGGCTTTTTAGCCTGCCACTGGGGTGCACTCATTGCCCTTATTGCTTACCACCAGGGAGCCCATCTTGGGCTATTTATTCTGCCACAGGGGTGAAATCTTTGAGTTTTCTTATTTACCAGTGGTGTTCCCATCTTGTAATCACGGGCTTGTACCTCTGTTCTTTATACCTAATAAAGGGAGACATAAGTTTTGCGCTGATTTATTCCTACTTGTTTTTTGTTACAAGAAATATCATTACATGTCTATACGGGAAATTTCATCAACTGCTTGCATATAATGATTGAACAGAAATTGATTCTCTTTATAATGCACATATATTTATATATACGCATGTCTTTTGTCTATCAGGAAAGCATAACAAGGGTATTTTCTTATAGGTAGGTTCATATAGCAAAGCTTCTAATTGCCTTTATTTTACTGAAAAAGGGATTAAATCCAAAAAGTCCTTATTGCCTTAAAAAAAACTACCCAAACTCTTCTGTGTCATAATCAGTATACTAAAAAAGCTATTGTGGCACGAAGTCTAAAAATTATTGCAAGTTTTTAAGCAGTTATCTGCTCTTTGGAAGTAACAAGGCCAAAGTGCAATTTTTTTATATACAGTTGTAATCAAAATTATTCATTTATTCCTTGCAAATTAGGATTATTAACAAAAATGTCCAAACTTTCTGCTGTAAACTGATGAAGCAAGACAAATTTATCGACCAAAAAGACAAAAAACGGCACTGTCTGAACAAATTTACGTTGCTCAATACAACTAACATAACAAACGGATTCCTGAAATATAAAAGAAAATGCCACTAACGACTAGTACAGTCTGAGAATTATTTCCCCTCCCCTTTTGACAGGAGACTATAGCACTTAAGATTCCTTATGAATAATAGCCAGCAGTATATTCTGTAGCTGTCAAAGAGATTGGTCCAAAAAGTTAAAGGGAACCTGTTACCAGGTTTGGCCAATATAAGATACTATACATTCTATAATGCTGCAGATAAGCCCCCCAATCCGACCTGAAAGATAAGAAAAATAAGTTATATTATACTCAAACAGGGGGCAGTCTGGTCCGATAGGTATCGTAGGTCCGGGTTCCGGACCTGCGACACCCATTGGATTGGACAGTTACCCCTCCCCCCCTCCACCCCACCCCTAAGGTGAGTATAATACAACTTGTTTTTCTTATCTTTCAGGTCGGATCGGGGGCTTATCTACAGCATTATAGAATGCTGTATATCAGCATTCGCTTTAAGAATCATTGTCTTGCACAAACAAGAAAACAAATATAAAAATATACAAAAGGCATTGAATGTTCCTGGAGATAAAGTTGGAAGTTCACAAGTTCAAAGATAAAGTACCACTCCAGCATTTATTTTTTTTTTAATTACTTCACCACCTCCGATATCAACAATTTATGTTCTGTGTGTGCAGTACTTACCGGTCACAGTTTTTTAGCATTTCTACATGCTAGCCACCTTAGGGAGAGACCCAAGTTGGGCTAAATGTAGCGGGACGAAAGAGACCGAAAAGCCCTCTACTTAAAGAAAATACATAGTGGATGCTTTCCTGAAACGGAAAGTACTTGCAAGCAGCATAATACAAAGAATAGCAGGTTTACCCAGAATCCTTTGCAGTAGGCGGAGCTATGCAAATCATCTCTTTCCACCCCTGTCTAATCCACAGCGCTTGGAATCGCCAAGCGTGCAATGCTGCGGATTAGTTTCTAAATTTACACAGCCAACCAATTCCTACCTGTGGACACGTGTTTCGGGCTTTAGGCCCTCATCAGCATTTCTTAGCATTTCTATCCACTTTTCTCTTGGACCACATAATTGCAGTTATGAATAGCTGAATCACTTCAGCGTTTTCTATGTGACCAGAAGTCACTTTCTCGATATACGTGGATAAATAAGACGTGATCACAGCTGGAAGGGTGCACAGGTAGGTTCCCACACCGTGTGACATGAATGTAAAAGAACCTGGCACTCAATTTAAATGTATGTAACTTGATAATTTACTGTGTAGTACCAATAAAACGTTTCGGTCTAATCGACCTTCTTCAGTTACTACAAATATGGAAAAAGAGTTTAAACAAATGCCATCATATGCAAACAAGAAAAGAACAAAAGGAAAAAAAGGGGTGGGGTAAAAAAACATGAGGATATAATCTAACAAAAGTATGGACAACATTTAGAGGAAAGGTCTTATCAGTGTAATAGAAATTCTTATCATTGGCGTAGGTGCCACAGAATATTCCCATATCCGAATATAAAGTCCATCTTAGTAAAGGAGAAAGAAAATGAGACCTGGCATACCGTACTGATAGGGTTTATGGATGGATCATGGTGATAATTCAGAATCAATCTGGTTAGAGTTGCTGTAATGAAAAGTGTATGGGGTGCCCTTATAGGGTGATGGTGAAGTCAATAAAGTGCCACTATTGAATAAAGGTTACCTTAGAGCAGTGGTCCCCAACCTTTCTGACCTTGAGAGCCACATTCAGCTTAGAGAGAGGGTCGCGGGCCACATTCAGCACTGAGAGAGGGTCGCAAGCCACATCCAGCTCCCACCCCCTTCAAAGTAGTGTCAACCAAAGCCCCCATTACAGGCATAATGATAACCAAAGCTTTTCCACATAAATCACTCCAGAGAAGTACACTGAGATCCAGGGGTTCCCACAATACCCCCATTCAGTATACTCCCAACACACTGTCACATCCAGCTTTGAGCACCTCCTCTAGCATGTAGTACAAACCTCCAGCGTACCATACCTAAAACATCTCTAAACCCCTAAGGCTAGGTTCCCATTGCGTTAATGGGACCGCGCTAACGGACAACATTGCACGGCGAAATTAATACCGTGCAACGCGTCCGTTAGCGTGCCCATTCACAGCAATGGGGACGCTCATCACTAGCGCGTGCCATTTTCGGCACGCGCTAGCGATGTGTCGGTGTTTTGTGGCGCACCGTCCGAGGTCCGTTCCCCGCTCTTGCAGATCTCCGATCTGCGAGAGCGGGGACCTTTAACGCGACCCCTTTACAAAACATTGCGTTTTCTTTCTTTTTTGTGTTTGGTCCACAGCTCCTAGCCCATTTTACTAGTCTGAGCGCCGTATTAACCTCTAAGGTAACCTTTATTCAATAGTGGCACTTTATTGACTTCACCATCACCCTATAACGGCACCCCATACACTTTTCATTACAGCAACTCTAACCAGATTGATTCTGAATTATCACCATGATCCATCCATAAACCCTATCAGTACGGTATGCCAGGTCTCATTTTCTTTCTCCTTTACTAAGATGGACTTTATATTCGGATATGGGAATATTCTGTGGCACCTACGCCAATGATGAGAATTTCTATTACACTGATAGGACCTTTCCTCTAAATGTTGTACATACTTTTGTTATATTATATCCTCATGTTTTTTACCCCACCCCTTTTTTTTCCTTTTGTTCTTTTCTTGTTTGCATATAATGGCATTTGTTTATTTATACTCTTTTTCCATATTTGTAGTAACTGAAGACGGTCGATTAGACCGAAACGTTTTATTGGTACTACACAATAAAATATCAAGTTACATACATTTAAGTTGAGTGCCAGGTTCTTTTACATTCACTTTCTCAATTTAAGCCTGGGAGACTCAGAAAGAGCCTTTCATAAACTTACATTAAGAGAGCAAATAACAGTAAAAATATGCTCAAAACCACATACAGAAGCTATAGACTTATTGAGATCCTTTTCTGTGAAGCGATGAAACAAAACTGGAACTTTTCAGTTCTATGGATTGAAGAATGGCGGTGGCTCTATAATGCCTACAGTGTATTATGCAGGTAGTTCAGTGATGCCTGTAGTGAAGCATGGCGGTCGCTGTGGTACTTTGTGGCTACCTTTCTTTGCTCTGATACTGGAAAATTGCTGTGTGTGGAGGGGCAAAATGGATTCACTCAAGTATCAGGAAATGTTACAAGAAAGCTAAAGCTTGGGGGTCACTGGACCTTTTAACTGGACAATATTCCCAAGCATACTGTACCTCAAAGTTCACCAGCTCTTAGTTTATGAACGAGTCCTGTAAGATTCTGGAGTGGAAATTACAGTCTCATCATTTGAACATTATAGAAAACCTTAGAAGAGGTTTGAAGGAGGTAGCAACATGGAAATCCAAAAATGTTAATGAACCGGAGACCACTGTCACTGGCAGAACCTGGTGTCTGCAAATGCAACACATTTACAACAAATCTCAACAGTCAAAGGTGATCTACAAAGTATTTGAGACGCTTGTCATGAAAGTATGAATTATTCTAAAGCCGCATCAGTCATTAAAAGTGTTATTTTTCTATGAATTTGGAGAAACCATTTGGTAATTAGTTGTGTTGAGTGATATAAGTTGTTCTTGTCTAATGAATTTCTTGCGAACAGCTTAAATTTTTTTGCTAATGTACCAAATCTATTTTTTCTTGCATAATATCTATTTAAGAATAAGAATACAATAATCGCATACATCACAACAATTTTAAGAAGAAACTTCCTCCAGCTTATATAGCTTTAAAGGGAATTGTAAGAAAAAAAGAATATAAAATGTCTGCAAAAACCATTCACTCACTTGTTAGTGCTATCCTGCTCGGTTTAACACCAGTATTTGCATAAACATTATAGAGGATTGGGTCTGGCATCAGGATAAAACATTCAAAGTCCACAAAAACAGTAGGGGACTTTTATGCATAATGCATAAATTTAATTTTTTATCCCGATGCCACACTCAACCGCCTATATTTGGATGGTTAAATGCCATAAAGGTAGTATAATGTTCATCTGTAACATGTGTCTTAATATATAAGTAAAAAAAAACACGTTTAATCTGTACTCACCTTCTATGTAAATCTCTGGCTTTCAGTCATGTGGGTGGTGCTGGATATTGGTTCAGTCATAAAACTCTTCCCAGTAGTCTTGTCCACTGTAGTTTGATGGTTGGGCTGAGCTGCCCTGACATCATGTAGCTCCCTGAAGAAATCCCACAACTTTGCGTTGACAGCCAGCTTGAAGACTGAATCAACATACATAACAGAAAAAGACCAAATTGAGAGATTTTTTATCAAAATTCTCTACCATGCTCACAACCCCAGTGGAGGAGCCTCTCAGGGAGAAACACAATTATAAATCGGACACTCCAGAAAGCCGAAATAACAAAGAAAGATTGGAGTTCATGTCCATAAATAGTAACAAGTTTTTATTAATTTACAGCAATTATAACCTAAGTACAATAACATATCACATTAAAATTTACACTAAATATAAGAAACATCAGAAATAACGAGGAGTGGTGGTAGCAAAAAGATGGAAACACACTGCGTGGAAAAACCTAATGCTCATAAAGTTTTCCTAAAGTGCATAGTGCAACTAATAACTGGGCCTAAGATCGAAGCACTGTAATGCTTCCATAATGGGTCAAATTACGTGCTATACAAGGTACACCGGGCCCTGCGCAAAGGCTCCGGAGACCGACAGTCCGAGTACGCCGCTACAATAGTGCGCCCATAATCCTTACCCAGATGACGGCAGTTAGGATGCTCCACGCAGTGGCCCCTACGCGCGTTTCGCGTCAGCTTCTTCAGGGGGCGATGCTGCTACGTGTCTTAAGTGTGTATTTAAAGGACTGCTCTAATTATTAAGATCACAAGCACATGATTCGGCGCATGTCGCCGCTCATCCGGCCGGGAATTACATCCCGGGCGGCCTCCAAAATGGCGCCGCGGTCAGTTCCGCCGGAAACGGCATCACTGAACCGCACGCGTCATCGTACGGCGCCGCCCACGATGTCCCATAATCCAGACGTCAGCAGACATGCGCACCATGGGCTGTAAGCGTCTAGACTACAAGTAATGTCCCACAACGGAGAAGGTGGCGGTGTCATTATAACTCAACCACGACAAAACGACAGCTACTTCACAAGGGAAGGGGAGATAAATCCACTGAATAAACTAACATTCTATTAAGTGCCAGATAGTGAGATATATAATGTGCCATACGGTTTGAGTGGCTTCCACACTAGAATAGATAAATATATGTGAGACACATAATTAATACTAATACTTGATTGGGGACAAACATAAAGGGGGAGACAGGAAAGGGGGAGGGGGGGAAAAGGGGAGGTGTAACAGACTGAAAAAATACAAACATAGTTCACTCAAAGCTATAGTAAATAGCGAGTCAACACAACTACTCTAACATATATTCGTGCTGTGTTATAATTACGACTTCCTGATTATTACCATGTATCTAAAAAGTCAAAATGTGTAAAAACAGCCAAAAGTGATCACATCCATAAATATGCATATATAAATACACATAGTACGAAAAAACAAAAATAAGATGCAAGTATAAAAAACAGGGATATATCTGTCTATTTCCATTTTTCCATAGCTGCCGCGAGTTAATAGACATCAACGGAACAAACTTTCACGCAATCAAGAACGTTGAGTCACAGAGGATACACTTCACCGGGACAATATCATCTTGCCAGAACAGAAGAACCAATTCCGTGGTAAGTATAATTAAAGCCACACTATAATGAATAAAGAAAAAATTAGAAAAACAAACAACAACACACAACAACACCACAAACAATGACAAATTAAAAACCGGAGACATGTTCTACAAGAAGGAACTAAAGCTCAATTGCTCATTGAGGCCCGCCGGAGCAAGTGTGTTTAACACTGTGAATGTAATACAAGAAGAAATAAATAAATGCTTGACGGGTGAAGCTAAAACGAAATTTAAGGATGAAATGGATTCGTCTTGAAAAAAATGGGAGACAGAAGTAGTACAAAATAAAACGAAAAAATACCAGCGAGATGTAGCTGATCGACAACAAGGTCAGGTATACAAATGGTACAATAGACGTACATTTAACAAGACAGTCCCCAGAGGTTGATCCATTTCTTTTTCTTCTGTATCCTCGGCTGAGGAGAGAACATCAAGAGGTGATAGCAGCAGACCATTCTGGACTAAAAAAGATCAGGAGAGAAATGAGTGGAGAAATGGATGATTAAGAAATAAACGTAAAATGGATACCTCTCCTGTGAAGGATAAAAAAATGAAATCTAATTTATTAGAGGTAATTAATTTATCCACTCATGTTCTCTCAGAATCACAAAAGGAGGTGCTGGGTTTAGGTTTGTCTTTTTCCCCTTGCAATAATTTTGACTTTTTTGTAGCACTGAAGGATCTGCATCTGTTTGCCCGGAAGATCATCCTCAAAAGACTTCATTTACGCTCCTCAGGATATGCTGGTATTAACGATCCCATTGAATTGGAAACTCTAAAGGTACCGTCACACTAGACGATATCGCTAGCGATCCGTGACGTTGCAGCGTCCTCGCTAGCGATATTGTCCAGTGTGACAGGCAGCAGCGATCAGGCCCCTGCTGTGCTGTCGCTGGTCGGGGAAGAAAGTCCAGAACTTTGTTTCGTCGCTGGACTCCCCGCAGACATCGCTGAATCGGCGTGTGTGACACCGATTCAGCGATGTCTTCGCTGGTAACCAGGGTAAACATCGGGTAACTAAGCGCAGGGCCGCGCTTAGTAACCCGATGTTTACCCTGGTTACCATCGTTAAGGTAAAAAAAAACAACAGCTACATACTTACCTACCGCTGTCTGTCCTCGGCGCTCTGCTTCTCTGCTCTGGCTGTGAGCACAGCGGCCGGAAAGCAGAGCGGTGACGTCACCGCTCTGCTTTCCGGCTGCCCGGCGCTCACAGCCAGAGCAGAGAAGCAGAGCGCCGAGGACAGACAGCAGTAGGTAAGTATGTAGCGGTTGTTTTTTTTACTTTTAGGATGGTAACCAGGGTAAACATCGGGTTACTAAGCGCGGCCCTGCGCTTAGTTACCCGATGTTTACCCTGGTTACCGGGGACCTCGGGATCGTTGGTCGCTGGAGAGCTGTCTGTGTGACAGCTCTCCAGCGACCAAACAGCGACGCTGCAGCGATCCGGATCGTTGTCGGTATCGCTGCAGCGTCGCTTAGTGTGACGGTACCTTAAGGGATCTTGAAGAGCTGGAACAAGAATCCCTTGCTATGGGGGTAAGTGCCTCTCCACCTCATATTTCTGCGAGATGTACCACTTTTCCCCCCTTGTCTCTCTGCCCACAGGTGGAAATTTTTACTAAATTGGTGGCGGAGGATCTTAGTAAAATTAGCAACTACAAGAAAAGAGATAATCTCACACCTAAGCAGAGGGATGCGTTACAAGAAATTAAGATGTGGGATGACGTGGTTGTTGAACAAGCAGACAAGGGGGGAAATGTGGTCATCTGGCCAGTGGAGAGGTACGAAAAGGAAGCCTTCAGACAACTGAGGAACAGAGACACATATACCCCTCTAACACAAAATCCTTTGTCTACCTTTCAAAAACAGCTTCAAACGATTTTGGAAATAGCGTTTGAAAGAGGGATCATCAGTAAAAAAAAAAAAAACTTTTTACTGACACAATGCCCAGTGATACCCACCTTTTATCTACTCCCCAAGGTCCACAAGGACCTGCTCTCTCCGCCAGGACGTCCGATTGTCTCTGGCATAGGAGGGCTAGGTGATACAACATGTAAGTTTATTGAATACTATCTAAAACCACAGGTGGAAACGCTGCCCTCTTATGTCAGAGACACGACGGACGTCCTGCGTCGGGTAGATGGCCTTATCATGGAGGAAAATGTGCTTCTGGTTACGGCTGATGTCGAACAATTATATACAAGTATTCGACATGTGGATGGTTTGAGAGCTTCAAGATTTTTCTTGGAGGCGAGTAACCTGGACCCTGATTTACGTGAGCTGGTGTTGGAGCTGTTGGAGTTCATCCTCACGCATAATTTTTTCATTTTTAAAGATCGTTTTTTTCTCCAGTGGCAGGGCACTACCATGGGGGCGGCCTGTGCGCCGTCTTATGCTAATTTATTTTTAGGCTTCTGGGAACGTGAGATTTTTCAGGGCGGCGCACAGTCCGCCCCCTCTGTCCACCAAATTCTTGGTTGGTACAGATATATTGATGATATCTTGTTCATATTGGATGGCCCTGCCCTGGAGTTACAGAATTTTATGGTGGGATTGAACAATGGCGGCTCCAACATCAAGCTCACGTATACGTACAATCATAATGAAATTTCATTTTTGGACATCACATTAAGAGTCCAAGATAATGGCGAAATTTACACTGATATGTATCGAAAAGAGACCTCTGTAAATGCGCTCCTTCATTCTTCCTCCTCCCATCCACCCTCCACGATAAGAGTCATCCCCATAGGACAGTTCCTTCGGGCTCGAAGGATCTGTACCTCTGATTCTTTGTTTGAGAGGCAGGCTGTGGACCTTGGGGTACGTTTCCATCAACGTGGGTACAGTAAACGGACCATCAAGAAGGGATATGTGAGAGCAAAACAATCATGTAGAAATGATCTGTTGGGTGACAGCAGTAAGGTTAAACACAAAACTGGGGATAACCAACCCAGATTCATATCTACCTTCAACCATAAGTGGAATGAGATGAGATCTATTTTGAATAAACACTGGTCCGTCCTTAAAACTGACCCCCTGCTTAGGAATTGCCTATCTGAACGACCTTTCATGACATCACGCCGTAGTAACAACATCAAAGACATACTTGTACACAGTCACTACGTGGCAAGGACATATGACCCATTCAAAGCAGGAAAACCAAAAAATGGGTTCTTTCCATGTGGTGACTGTTTGGCTTGCAGGAATATGGTAAGATCTTCCACCTTTAACTCATCTGATGGCAAGCGTGAATTCAAGATAATGGACCATATCACATGTAGTACGACTTTTGTCGTCTATTTTGCTATCTGTACATGCAAGCTTATTTACATTGGTCTAACATCTAGGGAGCTGCGAATCCGTGTACGTGAACACGTACGAGATATCAAAGCAGCGAGTGAGGTGGAAGATGTGGAAAATTTAAAACCTATCCCTAAACATTTCCGGAAATGCCATAACTGTAACCCCAAAGATCTAAAAGTATGGGGAATCGAGAAGATTCATATGGGGATAAGAGGTGGTGATGCCAAACGTAAATTGGCTCAAAGGGAATGCCGCTGGATCACAGTGTTAAACACACTTGCTCCGGCGGGCCTCAATGAGCAATTGAGCTTTAGTTCCTTCTTGTAGAACATGTCTCCGGTTTTTTAATTTGTCATTGTTTGTGGTGTTGTTGTGTGTTGTTGTTTGTTTTTCTAATTTTTTCTTTATTCATTATAGTGTGGCTCTAATTATACTTACCACGGAATTGGTTCTTCTGTTCTGGCAAGATGATATTGTCCCGGTGAAGTGTATCCTCTGTGACTCAATGTTCTTGATTGCGTGAAAGTTTGTTCCGTTGATGTCTATTAACTCGCGGCAACTATGGAAAAATGGAAATAGACAGATATATCCCTGTTTTTTATACTTGCATCTTATTTTTGTTTTTTCGTACTATGTGTATTTATATATGCATATTTATGGATGTGATCACTTTTGGCTGTTTTTACACATTTTGACTTTTTAGATACATGGTAATAATCAGGAAGTCGTAATTATAACACAGCACGAATATATGTTAGAGTAGTTGTGTTGACTCGCTATTTACTATAGCTTTGAGTGAACTATGTTTGTATTTTTTCAGTCTGTTACACCTCCCCTTTCCCCCCCCCCTCCCCCTTTCCTGTCTCCCCCTTTATGTTTGTCCCCAATCAAGTATTAGTATTAATTATGTGTCTCACATATATTTAGCTATTCTAGTGTGGAAGCCACTCAAACCGTATGGCACATTATATATCTCACTATCTGGCACTTAATAGAATGTTAGTTTATTCAGTGGATTTATCTCCCCTTCCCTTGTGAAGTAGCTGTCGTTTTGTCTTGGTTGAGTTATAATGACACCGCCACCTTCTCCGTTGTGGGACATTACTTGTAGTCTAGACGCTTACAGCCCATGGTGCGCATGTCTGCTGACGTCTGGATTATGGGACATCGTGGGCGGCGCCGTACGATGACGCGTGCGGTTCAGTGATGCCGTTTCCGGCGGAACTGACCGCGGCGCCATTTTGGAGGCCGCCCGGGATGTAATTCCCGGCCGGATGAGCGGCGACATGCGCCGAATCATGTGCTTGTGATCTTAATAATTAGAGCAGTCCTTTAAATACACACTTAAGACACGTAGCAGCATCGCCCCCTGAAGAAGCTGACGCGAAACGCGCGTAGGGGCCACTGCGTGGAGCATCCTAACTGCCGTCATCTGGGTAAGGATTATGGGCGCACTATTGTAGCGGCGTACTCGGACTGTCGGTCTCCGGAGCCTTTGCACAGGGCCCGGTGTACCTTGTATAGCACGTGATTTGACCCATTATGGAAGCATTACAGTGCTTCGATCTTAGGCCCAGTTATTAGTTGCACTATGCACTTTAGGAAAACTTTATGAGCATTAGGTTTTTCCACGCAGTGTGTTTCCATCTTTTTGCTACCACCACTCCTCGTTATTTCTGATGTTTCTTATATTTAGTGTAAATTTTAATGTGATATGTTATTGTACTTAGGTTATAATTGCTGTAAATTAATAAAAACTTGTTACTATTTATGGAGATGAACTCCAATCTTTCTTTGTTGAATCAACATACAGCGTCACCCACATGATTGGAAGCCCAAGCCCAATAAGACATGTCAGAAAGACCTGCATTTTCAGTGACAGTTTTATTCATGAACTACTTCTGGACCGCCCATAGACAATAAAACTCTGCAGTTGCGTTTTAAAATGTGCTAGAGCATCTGTATGACATCATGCCGCTATGAGATGGGAAATCAGCTGTCAAATACGGATTCTGCAGAGAGAAGCAGAGATGGTCATGTAATCACAGGGAGCAGGGAGGGAGCATGAGTTGCTAGGTTCTAGGAGATGAAGTGAGCTCTAAACTGCACCCTGAAGGCTGAGTTTCCACTGTAACTTTGGCTAATATACCAGCCCTGATTACAGAGGAAATCAGATTTTATAAAAAATTTAAAAAAAAGTATTACAATGTAGAAATGCCACCAAGAGGTCTGTTATTACAGTATGTGGGGCACAGTATGTGGGGCACAATATGGGAAATAAATAAATACATAACTAAAATCAGAAAATAAAATAAAAGCAGCTACCAATTCAAATCACTCTTACTCGGCACTTGGAAAACAAAAAATGTCTGATATCCAAAAATGATTGTTACAGAAAGAGAAAAGGTAATTAACCCCTTTACCCCCAAGGGTGGTTTGCACGTTAATGACCAGGCCAATTTTTACAATTCTGACCACTGTCCCTTTATGAGGTTATAACTCCGAAACGCTTCAACGGATCCTGGTGATTCTGACATTGTTTTCTCGTGACATATTGTACTTCATGATAGTGGTAAAATTTCTTTGATAGTACCTGCGTTTATTTGTGAAAAAAATGGAAATTTGGCGAAAATTTTGAAAATTTCGCAATTTTCAAACTTAGAATTTTTATGCAATTAAATCACAGAGATATGTCACACAAAATACTTAATAAGTAACATTTCCCACATGTCTCCTTTACATCAGCATAATTTTGGAACCAATTTTTTTTTTTGTTAGGGAGTTATAAGGGTTAAAAGTTGACCAGCAATTTCTCATTTTTACAACACCATTATTTTTTAGGGACCACGTCTCATTTGAAGTCATTTTGAGGGGTCTATATGATAGAAAATGCCCAAGTGTGACACCATTCTAAAAACTGCACCCCTCAAGGTGCTCAAAACCACATTCAAGAAGTTTATTAACCCTTCAGGTGTTTAATAGGAATTTTTGGAATGTTTAAATAAAAATGAACATTTAACTTTTTTACACAAAAAATTTACTTCAGCTCCAATTTGTTTTATTTTACCAAGGGTAACAGGAGAAATTGGACCCAAAAAGTTGTTGTCCAATTTGTCCTGAGTACGCTGATACCCCAAAAGTGGCAGTAAACCACTGTTTGGGCGCATGGGAGAGCTCGGAAGGGAAGGAGCGCTATTTGACTTTTCAATGCAAAATTGACAGGAATTGAGATGGGACGCCATGTTGCGTTTGGAGAGCCACTGATGTGCCTAAACATTGAAACCCCCCACAAGTGACACCATTTTGGAAAGTAGACCCCCTAAGGAACTTATCTGGATGTGTGGTGAGCACTTTGACCCACCAAGTGCTTCACAGAAGTTTATAATGCAGAACCGTAAAAATAAAAAATCATATTTTTTCACAAAAATTATATTTTTGCCCCCAATTTTTTATTTTTCCAAGGGTAAGAGAAGAAATTGGACCTCAAAAGTTGTTGTCAAATTTGTCCTGAGTACGCTGATACCCCATATGTGGCAGTAAACCACTGTTTGGGCGCATGGGAGAGCTCGGAAGGGAAGGAGCGCAGTTTGACTTTTCAATGCAAAATTGACAGAAATTGAGATGGGACGCCATGTTG
This sequence comes from Ranitomeya imitator, assembly GCF_032444005.1. NCBI lineage: Eukaryota > Metazoa > Chordata > Amphibia > Anura > Dendrobatidae > Ranitomeya > Ranitomeya imitator. The sequence continues at coordinate 668,052,537 of NC_091283.1, forward strand.
CGTTTGGAGAGCCACTGATGTGCCTAAACATTGAAACCCCCCACAAGTGACACCATTTTGGAAAGTAGACCCCCTAAGGAACTTATCTAGAGGTGTGGTGAGCACTTTGACCCACCAAGTGCTTCACAGAAGTTTATAATGCAGAACCGTAAAAATAAAAAATCATATTTTTTCACAAAAATTATATTTTTGCCCCCAATTTTTTATTTTTCCAAGGGTAAGAGAAGAAATTGGACCTCAAAAGTTGTTGTCCAATTTGTCCCGAGTACGCTGATACCCCATATGTGGCAGTAAACCACTGTTTGGGCGCATGGGAGAGCTAGGAAGGGAAGGAGCGCCGTTTAACTTTTCAATGCAAAATTGACAGGAATTGAGATGGGACGCCATGTTGCGTTTGGAGAGCCACTGATGTGCCTAAACATTGAAACCCCCCACAAGTGACACCATTTTGGAAAGTAGACCCCCTAAGGAACTTATCTGGATGTGTGGTGAGCACTTTGACCCACCAAGGGCTTCACAGAAGTTTATAATGCAGAGCCATAAAAATAAAACAAAATTTTTTTCCCACAAAAATTATTTTTTAGCCCCCAGTTTTGTATTTTCCCTAGGGTAACAGGAGAAATTGGACCCCAAAAGTTGTTGTCCAATTTGTCCTGAGTACGCTGATACCCCATATGTGGGGGGGAACCACCATTTGGGCGCATGGGAGGGTTCGGAAGGGAAGGAGCGCCATTTGGAATGCAGACTTAGATGGAATGGTCTGCAGGCGTCACATTGCGTTTGCAGAGCCCCTAATGTACCTAAACAGTAGAAACCCCCCACAAGTGACACCATTTTGGAAAGTAGACCCCCTAAGGAACTCATCTTGATGTGTTGTGAGAGCTTTGAACCCCCAAGTATTTCACTACAGTTTATAACGCAGAGCCATGCAAATAAAAAATATTTTTTTTTCCACAAAAATTATATTTTAGCCCCCAGTTTTGTATTTTTCCAAGGTTAGCAGGAGAAATTGGACCCTAAATGTTGTTGTCCAATTTGTCCTGAGTACGCTGATACCCGATATGTGGGGGGGAACCACCGTTTGGGCGCATGGGAGGGCTCGGAAGGGAAGGAGCATCATTTGGAATGCAGACTTAGATGGATTGGTCTGCAGGCGTCACATTGCGTTTGCAGAGCCCCTAATGTACCTAAACAGTAGAAACCCCCCACAAGTGACCCCATATTGGAAACTAGACCCCTCAATGAACTTATCTAGATGTGTTGTGAGAACTTTGAACCCCCAAGTGTTTCACTACAGTTTATAACGCAGAGCCGTGAAAATAAAAAATCTTTTTGTTTTCCCACAAAAATTATTTTTAGCCCCCAGTTTTGTATTTTCCCAAGGGTAACAGGAGAAATTGGTCCACAAAAGTTGTTGTCCAATTTGTCCTGAGTACGCTGATACCCCATATGTTGGGGTAAACCCCTGTTTGGGCACACAGGAGAGCTCGGAAGGGAAGGAGCACTGTTTTACTTTTTCAACGCAGAATTGGCTGGAATTGAGATCGGACGCCATGTCGTGTTTGGAGAGCCCCTGATGTGCCGAAACAGTGGAAACCCCCCAATTATAACTGAAACCCTAATCTAAACACACCCCTAACCCTAATTCCAACGGTAACCCTAACCACACCTCTAACCCTGACACACCACTAACCCTAATCCCAACCCTATTCCCAACTGTAAATGTAATCTAAACCCTAACCCTAACTTTAGCCCCAACCCTAACTGTAGCCCTAACCCTAACCCTAGCCCTAACCCTAGCCCTAACCCTAGCCCTAACCCTAACCCTAGCCCTAGCCCTAACCCTAGCCCTAACCCTAGCCCTAACCCTAGCCCTAACCCTAGCCCTAACCCTAACCCTAATCCTAGCCCTAACCCTAGCCCTAATGGGAAAATGGAAATAAATACATTTTTTTTTATTTTTCCCTAACTAAGGGGGTGATGAAGGGGGGTTTGATTTACTTTTATAGCGGGTTTTTTAGCGGATTTTTATGATTGGCAGCCGTCACACACTGAAAGACCCTTTTTATTGCAAAAAATATTTTTTGCAATACCACATTTTGAGAGCTATAATTTTTCCATATTTTGGTCCACAGAGTCATGTGAGGTCTTGTTTTTTGCGGGACGAGTTGACGTTTTTATTGAAAACATTTTCGGGCACGTGACATTTTTTTATCGCTTTTTATTCCGATTTTTGTGAGGAAGAATGACCAAAAGCCAGCTATTCATGAATTTCTATTGGGGGAGGCGTTTATACCGTTCCGCGTTTGGTAAAATTGATAAATCAGTTTTATTCTTCGGGTCAGTACGATTACAGCGATACCTCATTTATATCATTTTTTTATGGTTTGGTGCTTTTATACGATAAAAACTATTTTACAGAAAAAATAATTATTTTTGCATCGCTTTATTCTCAGGACTATAACTTTTTTATTTTTTTGCTGATGATGCTGTATGGCGGCTCTTTTTTTGCGGGACAATATGACGCTTTCAGCGGTACCATGGTTATTTATATCTGTCCTTTTGATCGCGTGTTATTCCACTTTTTGTTCGGCGGTATGATAATAAAGCGTTGTTTTTTGCCTCGTTTTTTTTTTTTTTTTCTTACGGTGTTTACTGAAGGGGTTAAGTAGTGGGACAGTTTTATAGGTCGGGTCGTTACGGACGCGGCGATACTAAATATGTGTACTTTTATTGGTTTTTTTTTTTTTATTTAGATGAAGAAATGTATTTATGGGAATAATATTTTTATTTTTTTTTCATTATTTTGGAATATTTTTTTTTATTTTTTTTACACATTTGGAAAAAATTTTTTTTACTTTTTTACTTTGTCCCAGGGGGGGACATCACAGATCAGTGATCTGACAGTTTGCACAGCACTCTGTCAGATCACTGATCTGACATGCAGCGCTGCAGCCTTCACAGTGCCTGCTCTAAGCAGGCTCTGTGAAGCCACCTCCCTCCCTGCAGGACCCGGATCCGCGGCCATCTTGGATCCGGGGCTCGAGCAGGGAGGGAGGTGAGGAGACCCTCGCAGCAACGCGATCACATCGCGTTGCTGCGGGGGGCTCAGGGAAGCCCGCAGGGAGCCCCCTCCCTGCGCGGTGCTTCCCTGCACCGCCGGCACATCGCGATCATCTTTGATCGCGGTGTGCCAGGGGTTAATGTGCCGGGGGCGGTCCGTGACCGCTCCTGGCACATAGTGCCGGATGTCAGCTGCGATAAGCAGCTGACACCCGGCCGCGATCGGCGGCGCTCCCCCCGTGAGCGCTGCCGATCGCTATGACGTACTATCCCGTCCAGGGTCAGATAAGCCCAGGGCACCTCGACGGGATAGTACGTCTAAGGTCACAGAGGGGTTAAACCTACCATTATTTCGGTTTCCAGAATTCCCCTGACAACACACCAGCAGGTAGTCCTTCCTTGACCTATAACAGAACAGGATCACAGAGAGGTTAAAAGGTCCCTTCTACCTTCACCCGCCAGTGTTTTTCAAAGTACTACCAAAGGATGGATGCAAATGGTCTATGCGAGCCAGTAGAAACTTTTATGCAAGGTAAACACTTTAACGGCCACCAGCTAGAGCCATGGTGACTTAATGAATGAACGATCTGCAAGAAGATCAATCTTGTGCAAGCCTAAAGATTAACACAAGGGAAGGAAAATAAAAGTGCTGTCCTGAGGGACTCCTGGACACCAGATTACTGGTTAGTCTTAAGGTACCGTCACATTTAGCGACGCTGCAGCGATCTAGACAACGATGCCGATCGCTGCAGCGTCGCTGTGTGGTCGCAGGAGAGCTGTCACACAGACAGATCTCCAGCGACCAACGATGCCGAAGTCCCCTGGTAACCAGGGTAAACATCGGGTAACTAAGCGCAGGGCCGCGCTTAGTAACCCGATGTTTACCCTGGTTACCAGTGTAAATGTAAAAGAAAAACAAACACTACATACTTACATTCCGGGGTCTGTCGCATCCCCGGGCGTTCTGCTTCCCTGCTCTGTAAGCGCCGGCCATAAAGCAGAGCGTCACCGCTGTGCTCCGCTTTACGGCCGGCCGGCACTGACAGTCAGTACCAGTGAAGACATCGCTGAATCGGCGTCACACACGCCGATTCAGCGATGTCTGCGGGAGATCCAGCGACAAAATAAAGTTCTGGCCTTTCTGCTCCAACCAGCGATGTCACAGCAGGATCCAGATTGTAGCGTGTCAAACACGATATTGCTATCCAGGACGCTGCAACGTCACGGATCGCTAGCGATATCGTTGTTAAATTGTTCAGTGTGAAGGTACCTTTAGGGTATGTGCTCACGCTGAGGATTTAGCTGCGGATCCGCAGCGGATTGACCACTGCGGGTTCACAGCAGTTTTCCATGAGTTTACAATACCATGTAAACCTATGGAAAACAAAATCTGCAGTGCACATGTTGCGGAGAAAACCGCGTGGAAACGCGGCGTTGTTTATTACGCAGCATGTCAATTCTTTGTGCGTATTCCGCAGAGGTTTACACTTGCTCCTCAATAGGAATCTGCAGGTGGAAACCGCACAAAAACCGAGTTAAAAAAAGCGGTAAATCCGCAGTGCGGATTTCCTGCGGATTTACCAAAATCAGTGCGGAAAAATCCGCACACCTTGCCGCAACGTGTGCACATACCCTAATTCCTTTTTTCAACTTCGTCCCTTCGGACAACACACCAAGAGCTGTACAAGAGAAATAACACCAGGGTGGGTGCACAAGCTCTAAAAACTGAAGTCCTGTGTAAGAACCAAGTTAGATATGGAAGCGATCTGTAAGATCAAAAGAAATTATAGACAACGATAGAAATCCACAAAGAAATCACTGTAGTGACTGTAGTATATGTCTATAATGAAAAATCTACTATATAATTGTCTAAGGGTCACTTCCGTCTGTCAGTCTGTCTTTCTGTCAGAGATATTGATTGGTCGCGGCCTCTGTCTGTCATGGAAATCCAAGTCGCTGATTGGTCGCAGCAAAACAGCCATGACCAATCAGCGATCGGCACAGTCCGGTGGAAAAATAACCGCTCCTTCCTCCCCGCAGTCAGTGCCCGCTCCATACTGCCCTCCAGTCACCCCTCACACAGGGTTAAAGGGAAGGTGCCACCAGTTTTCTTGTATTTTGTTTTTTTGTGAAATTAAGCTTAAAATAGTAATTAAAATGTATTAATGCAATGTTTGCACTGTTTGCAAACATTTCTATATGAAAAATATTATATACTAGCTGTAGAGCTTGTCATTTCGACCTCACATCTGTCATTTTCCGATCACTCCACTATTTTCCCTCACTCCTCTCATTTTGCACTCACACCTTTTCATTTTCACCTCACACCTCTCATTTTCACCTCAGTATATGCAGTACATGTTTGTCATCTCCCTTATATATAGTATACACCTGTATGTCATCTCCTGAATATAGTATGTGCCTGTATGTCATCTCCCCTGTATATAGTACATACCTGTATGTCATCTCCTATATATAGTATATACCTGTATGTCATCTCCCCTGTATATAGTACAGGTCCTTCTCAAAAAATTAGCATATAGTGTTAAATTTCATTATTTACCATAATGTAATGATTACAATTAAACTTTCATATATTATAGATTCATTATCCACCAACTGAAATTTGTCAGGTCTTTTATTGTTTTAATACTGATGATTTTGGCATACAACTCCTGATAACCCAAAAAACCTGTCTCAATAAATTAGCATATTTCACCCATCCAATCAAATAAAAGTGTTTTTTAATAACAAACAAAAAAACCATCAAATAATAATGTTCAGTTATGCACTCAATACTTGGTCGGGAATCCTTTGGCAGAAATGACTGCTTCAATGCGGCGTGGCATGGAGGCAATCAGCCTGTGACACTGCTGAGATGTTATGGAGGCCCAGGATGCTTCAATAGCGGCCTTAAGCTCATCCAGAGTGTTGGGTCTTGCGTCTCTCAACTTTCTCTTCACAATATCCCACAGATTCTCTATAGGGTTCAGGTCAGGAGAGTTGGCAGGCCAATTGAGCACAATAATACCATGGTCAGTAAACCATTTACCAGTGGTTTTGGCACTGTGAGCAGGTGCCAGGTCGTGCTGAAAAATGAAATCTTCATCTCCATAAAGCATTTCAGCCGATGGAAGCATGAAGTGCTCCAAAATCTCCTGATAGCTAGCTGCATTGACCCTGCCCTTGATGAAACACAGTGGACCAACACCAGCAGCTGACATGGCACCCCACACCATCACTGACTGTGGGTACTTGACACTGGACTTCAGGCATTTTGGCATTTCCTTCTCCCCAGTCTTCCTCCAGACTCTGGCACCTTGATTTCCGAATGACATGCAAAATTTGCTTTCATCAGAAAAAAGTACTTGGGACCACTTAGCAACAGTCCAGTGCTGCTTCTCTGTAGCCCAGGTCAGGCGCCTCTGCCGCTGTTTATGGTTCAAAAGTGGCTTTACCTGGGGAATGCGGCACCTGTAGCCCATTTCCTGCACACGCCTGTGCACGGTGGCTCTGGATGTTTCCACACCAGACTCAGTCCACTGCTTCCTCAGGTTCCCCAAGGTCTGGAATCGGTCCTTCTCCACAATCTTCCTCAGGGTCCGGTCTCCTCTTCTCGTTGTACAGCGTTTTCTGCCACATTGTTTCCTTCCAACAGACTTACCATTGAGGTGCCTTGATACAGCACTCTGGGAACAGCCTATTTGTTGAGAAATTTCTTTCTGGGTCTTACCCTCTTGCTTGAGGGTGTCAATGATGGCCTTCTTGACATCTGTCAGGTCGCTAGTCTTACCCATGATGGGGGTTTTGAGTAATGAACCAGGCAGGGAGTTTATAAAAGCCTCAGGTATCTTTTGCATGTGTTTAGAGTTAATTAGTTGATTCAGAAGATTAGGGTAATAGGTCGTTTAGAGAACCTTTTCTTGATATGCTAATTTATTGAGACAGGTTTTTTGGGTTATCAGGAGTTGTATGCCAAAATCATCAGTATTAAAACAATAAAAGACCTGACAAATTTCAGTTGGTGGATAATGAATCTATAATATATGAAAGTTTAATTGTAATCATTACATTATGGTAAATAATGAAATTTAACACTATATGCTAATTTTTTGAGAAGGACCTGTATATACCTGTATGTAGTATATACCTGTATGTCATCTCCTATATATAGTATATACCTGTATGTCATCTCCTCCTGTATATAGTATATACCTGTGTGTCATCTCCCTGTATATAGTATATATCTGTGTGTCATCTCCTCCTATATATAGCATATACCTGTAGGTCATCTGTTCCTGTATATAGTATATACCTGTGTCATCTCCTCCTGTTTATAGTATATACCTGTGTGTCATCTCTCCTGTATATAGTATATACCTGTGTGTTATTTCCCCTGTACATAGTATATATCTGTATGTCATCTCCTCCTGTATTAGACCTCGTTCACACGTTATTTGCTCAGTATTTTTACCTCAGTATTTGTAAGCTAAATTGGCAGCCTGATAAATCCCCAGCCAACAGGAAGCCCTCCCCCTGGCAGTATATATTAGCTCACACATACACATAATAGACAGGTCATGTGACTGACAGCTGCCGTATTTCCTATATGGTACATTTGTTGCTCTTGTAGTTTGTCTGCTTATTAATCAAATTTTTATTTTTGAAGGATAATACCAGACTTGTGTGTGTTTTAGGGCGAGTTTCGTTTGTCAAGTTGTGTGTGTTGAGTTGCGTGTGGCGTCATGCATGTAGCGACTTTTGTGAGATGAGTTTTGTGTGGCAACATGCGTGTAGCAACTTTTTGTGTCGAGTTGCATGTGACAGGTTAGTGTAGCAAGTTGTGTGCAGCAAGTTTTGCGCATGGTGAGTTTTGCGCGTGGCGAGTTTTATGTGTGGTGCCTTTTGAGTATGTGCAAGTTTTGTGTGAGGCAACTTTTGCATGTGTTGCAACTTTTGTGCATGTGGCAATTTTTCCGCGTGTGCAAGTTTTGCATGTGGCGAGTTTTCCATGAGGTGAGTTTTGCACTTGTGGCGAGTTTTGCGTGAGCCTAGTTTTTGCATGTGGCGACTTTTGCGCGTGGCGAGTTTTGAGCGGCGACTTTTGGGTTTCAACTTTTATGTGTGAGAGGTTGGTGTATGTCTGATGAAATGTGTGCTGAGGGTGGTATATGTGTTCAAGCACGTGGTAGTGTGTGGCGCATTTTGTGTGTGTGTTCATATCCCCGTGTGTGTGAGTATCCCATGTTGGGGCCCCACCTTAGCAACTGTACAGTATATACTCTTTGGCGCCATCGCTCTCATTCTTTAAGTCCCCCTTGTTCACATCTGGCAGCTGTCAATTTGCCTCCAACCCTTTTCCTTTCACTTTTTCCCGATTATGTAGATGGGGGCAAAATTGTTTGGTGAATTGGAAAGCGCGGGGTTAAAATTTCACCTCACAACATAGCCTATGACGCTCTCAGGGTCCAGACGTGTGACTGTGCAAAATTTTGTGGCTGTAGCTGCGACGCCTCCAACACTTTTCCTTTCACTTTTTTCCCCATTATGTAGATAGGGGCAAAATTGTTTGGAGAATTGGAAAGCGCCGGGTTAAAATTTCACCTCACAACATAGCCTATGACGCTCTCAGTGTCCAGACGTGTGACTGTGCAAAATTTTGTGGCTGTAGCTGCGACGGTGCAGATGCCAATCCCGGACATACACACACACACACACATTCAGCTTTATATATTAGATTTTTCTACAAATATACATATCTACCACTAGGGGGAGCATTTTCCGTTTTAGATCTCAAGCAGCTATCGTAAGATTTAGCAGCTCTGCCCCAGTGATATTAGACCACCCAAAAGGGGAGGGAAATGGTGATGTCAGCAGTTACTGCCCCAATTTTGCTTCTAACAGTAAGAATGAAGAGCAGCATCACAAGGCAGCACCATTTTGTGTGTGACTGCCCTGTGACCTGCTATCACCTGCAGTTACTGCATCAGAGGGGCAGCTTGTTTACAGAGGAGAAGAACACCATGGGCTCAGCAGCATTTTTTGTGAATAACATTCTTTCCATCCCCCTTCCCCCACCTTAATCCCTGTCCTGTCAGCTGCCCTCCTCTCTCTCTCCAGGTGTCACCTCCCTCTCTGCAGGCTGTGAGTGCAGCTTACTGGAGATCACAGGGACTGTGTGTGAGGGGGAGGCAGAGACACAACAGGAGAAGCACACAGGGCAGCATGTGAGGAGCAGAGGATGTGTGCCTGCTTGGAGTACAGAGGAGCAGTGAGGGCTTCTTCTGTCCTGCGATAGAGAGCACAGGGCTATAATAAAATGGCAGCTAGTCACACCTACAGCAGTGAGTTGTGCAGCCCACAGAGGCGTGCCCAGCTCACTGCTAATGCTGCTGCAATGTTACAAATAGGGTCCGTGCTGGTCTATTATCTCCTATGTCCATGGGGTGCCGTAATCTGACACTGATAGGGCCCTGCTACTGCTGCAAAACCAAGATGTCAGCCCCCAGTGCATTCTTTAAACTCATATAACACATGATATCTGTTTCACATGCATTTCAAACTTGCTTGTAGCAGCATGTTATGCTACATTACAGTGATTTATTAATGACCTACAAACACGGTACCTTCCCTTTAATGGCAGCGTTAATGGACCGCGGTGTAACGCACTTCATTAATGCAGCTATTAACCCTGGGTGACAAAATTTTTACTATTGATGCTGCGTATGTAGCATCAATAGTAAAAAGATCTAATGTTACAAATAATAATAATTAAAAAAAAAAAACGTTATTCTCACCCTCTGACGTCGTGTCCTCTCCTCAGCAGTGCAAGTGGCAGGTTCCGGCGCCAAGGATGCTATGCGAGAAGGACCTGCCGTGACGTCACGGTCATGTGACCGCTACGTCATCACAGGTCCTGCGCTCATACCAACGCTGGGACCGGAAGCTGCCGCGTGCACCGCACACAAGCGCCAGAACTACAAGGGGCTCTTCGGAGGGCGAGTATATGTTTATTTTTTATTTTAAGTCTTTTTTAACCTGTTACATACGTGGCTGGGCAATATACTACATGACTGGGCAATATACTACGTGACTGGCCAATATACTACAAGTCTGTGCTGTATACTACGTGGCTCTGTATTGTATACTACATCGCTGTGTAATATACTACGTGGCTGGGCAATATATACTACGTGGCTGGGCAATATATACTACGTGGCTGGGCAATATACTACGTGACTGGGCAATATACTACGTGGCTGGGCCATATACTACGTGGCTGGGCCATATACTACGTGGCTGGGCAGTATACTACGTGACTGGGCAATATACTATGTGACTGCAATATACTACGTAGCTGGGCAATATACTACGTGGCTGGGCAATATACTACGTGACTGGGCAATATACTACGTGGCTGGGCCATATACTACGTGGCTGGGCCATATACTACGTGACTGGGCAATATACTACGTGACTGGGCAATATACTACATGGCTGGGCAATATACTACATGGCTGGGCAATATACTACGTGGTTGGGCAATATACTTCCTGGCTGGGCAATATACTACGCGACTGGGCAATATACTACATGGCTGGGCAATATACTACGTGGTTGGGCAATATACTTCCTGGCTGGGCAATATACTACGCGACTGGGCAATATACTACAAGTCTGTGCTGTATACTACGTGGCTCTGTATTGTATACTACATCGCTGTGTAATATACTACGTGGCTGGGCAATATATACTACGTGGCTGGGCAATATATACTACGTGGCTGGGCAATATACTACGTGACTGGGCAATATACTACGTGGCTGGGCCATATACTACGTGGCTGGGCCATATACTACGTGGCTGGGCAGTATACTACGTGACTGGGCAATATACTATGTGACTGCAATATACTACGTAGCTGGGCAATATACTACGTGGCTGGGCAATATACTACGTGACTGGGCAATATACTACATGGCTGGGCAATATACTACATGGCTGGGCAATATACTACGTGGTTGGGCAATATACTTCCTGGCTGGGCAATATCCTACGCGACTGGGCAATATACTACATGGCTGGGCAATATACTACGTGGTTGGGCAATATACTTCCTGGCTGGGCAATATACTACGCGACTGGGCAATATACTACAAGTCTGTGCTGTATACTACGTGGCTCTGTATTGTATACTACATCGCTGTGTAATATACTACGTGGCTGGGCAATATATACTACGTGGCTGGGCAATATATACTACGTGGCTGGGCAATATACTACGTGACTGGGCAATATACTACGTGGCTGGGCCATATACTACGTGGCTGGGCCATATACTACGTGGCTGGGCAGTATACTACGTGACTGGGCAATATACTATGTGACTGCAATATACTACGTAGCTGGGCAATATACTACGTGGCTGGGCAATATACTACGTGACTGGGCAATATACTACGTGGCTGGGCCATATACTACGTGGCTGGGCCATATACTACGTGACTGGGCAATATACTACGTGACTGGGCAATATACTACATGGCTGGGCAATATACTACATGGCTGGGCAATATACTACGTGGTTGGGCAATATACTTCCTGGCTGGGCAATATACTACGCGACTGGGCAATATACTACATGGCTGGGCAATATACTACGTGGTTGGGCAATATACTTCCTGGCTGGGCAATATACTACGCGACTGGGCAATATACTACATGGCTGGGCAATATACTACATAGCTGGGCAATATACTACGTGGTTGGGCAATATACTTCCTGGCTGGGCAATATACTTCCTGGCTGGGCAATATACTTCCTGGCTGGGCAATATACTTCCTGGCTGGGCAATATACTTCCTGGCTGGGCAATATACTACGTGGACATGCATATTCTAGAATACCCGATGCGTGAGAATCGGGCCACCATCTAGTATTCAGTATAAATGTGGTTAACAAATTCTACAGCAGAGACGGGAGCGTGAGGGACACCCCACTGTTGTACCCCCAACACTAATAATGAACTGCAGTGATGGTTAGATAAGATTATTCCTCTAAACACCGCAGCCATAGAATAGACCTTAAATACCTTATTGCACAGACAAAAACTAAAGGTGAAACATAGTAACATAGTAACATAGTTAGTAAGGCCGAAAAAAGACATTTGTCCATCCAGTTCAGCCTATATTCCATCATAATAAATACCCAGATCTACGTCCTTCTACAGAACCTAATAATTGTATGATACAATATTGTTCTGCTCCAGGAAGACATCCAGGCCTCTCTTGAACCCCTCGACTGAGTTCGCCATCACCACCTCCTCAGGCAAGCAATTCCAGATTCTCACTGCCCTAACAGTAAAGAATCCTCTTCTATGTTGGTGGAAAAACCTTCTCTCCTCCAGACGCAAAGAATGCCCCCTTGTGCCCGTCACCTTCCTTGGCATAAACAGATCCTCAGCGAGATATTTGTATTGTCCCCTTATATACTTATACATGGTTATTAGATCGCCCCTCAGTCGTCTTTTTTCTAGACTAAATAATCCTAATTTCGCTAATCTATCTGGGTATTGTAGTTCTCCCATCCCCTTTATTAATTTTGTTGCCCTCCTTTGTACTCTCTCTAGTTCCATTATATCCTTCCTGAGCACCGGTGCCCAAAACTGGACACAGTACTCCATGTGCGGTCTAACTAAGGATTTGTACAGAGGCAGTATAATGCTCTCATCATGTGTATCCAGACCTCTTTTAATGCACCCCATGATCCTGTTTGCCTTGGCAGCTGCTGCCTGGCACTGTCTGCTCCAGGTAAGTTTATCATTAACTAGGATCCCCAAGTCCTTCTCCCTGTCAGATTTACCCAGTGGTTTCCCGTTCAGTGTGTAATGGTGATATTGATTCCCTCTTCCCATGTGTATAACCTTACATTTATCATTGTTAAACCTCATCTGCCACCTTTCAGCCCAAGTTTCCAACTTATCCAGATCCATCTGTAGCAGAATACTATCTTCTCTTGTATTAACTGCTTTACATAGTTTTGTATCATCTGCAAATATCGATATTTTACTGTGTAAACCTTCTACCAGATCATTAATGAATATGTTGAAGAGAAAGCCACAGCCACAAACACCATTAGGGTTGCTGCAGACCAATAACCTTGCATATGCTTAGTAACACGGGACTGTTCTTTCACCGATCCTCCTGGACTCGGATATACCTTGGTTACAGACCAGCTTACTATGCCCCAACGAGTCCTGCAGGACAGAGGCCTTCGAATGTCAAAAAGATCAAACCAATCTCTAAATATTCAAATAAATGGGCAGAGCATTGGGATGCTTATACCTTACAAACCTAAAAGCCCACAGATGTCTTTTCTGAATCCTTAAATCTCTAGGCCTCAAACAAGGGTCTGGACGCTATGGAAACTAAAGAAATATACAGTCTGGCAGGTAACATCCCCTGCCCTTACCAATGCCAGGAACATCATCAGACCACTTGATAGAGATGAGGGCACAGCATGTGATCTTTTAAATGATATTTGTACATTTCCCATGTCTACTTAACATTAGCACAATTTTTTAGACATAATTTTCTTGTGTTATGAAGTTATAAGGGTTAAAACTTGACCAGCAATTTTTCATTTTTCCAATAAAATTTACAACAACCCTTTTTTTAGGGACCACATCACATTTGTAGATTGTGAGCCTTCGCGGGCAGGGTCCTCATTCCTCCTGTACCAGTTATGACTTGTATTGTTTAAGATTATTGTACTTGTTTTCATTATGTATACCCCTCCTCACATGTAAAGCGCCATGGAACAAATGGCGCTATAACAATAAATAATAATAATAATAATTGGAAGTGACTTTATGTGGCTTATATAACAGGAAATACCAAAAAGTGACATTGGAGCGCCCCCAGACTCAGGGCCGCGGGTTACTCGGTACCGGTCCTCTGCTGTCTCAGTTCTGGGGATGTCACGGTGGCTGGACCCGGTCCGTGACCCTGCTAAGGGGCGTCCAATGATAGGTGATGTGAGTCTGTCAAGGTTTCGTGACGCCACCTGTGGTGTTCGGTCAGGGCGACCGACGCTGCTTGGGGTCCACTGGGGTGATGTGATGGCAGCTAGATGGTGTAACTTCCCACAGGTGAAGTATGTCCCCAGGGCTTCCCAGTAAGGTGGAGGGTGATGGTGTGAGGTGCAGACAATAACGAGGACACAGGGTTGCAGTCTCTTTACCTCTTCACTGAAGACTTCAGGATCCTCAATCCAGAGCACAGTTAACAGGGCTGTCTGAGACCAGCCGGTCCAATGGCACATCCAGAGTTCCCTTTACAGAGTTCCCTTTACAGGTGGAAATCGTTGCCTACCAATAGCGCCTGTGTGTTGTAGTGCTACCCTGCTGAGCATTCGGAATAGTCCTCACAACTTCTGTTCTCGTTCTTTCTAGTTCTTTCTAATTCGTTCCAGATGTTTCTAGTTTCTCGTCCCCCAGGTATGTTATGGCTAGGACACACCCGTTTGACGGGAGCTCTTCCAGGACCCTAGAGATGCCCCTCTCCACGCGTTGCCCCCTATGTCTGCGTAGGTGATGTAAGGTAGACAGCCAACCTATAATTAACTGTCCTGCGGAGTTTGAAGTAAGGCATAGAGTCAGTTACTTCCTCAGTGTTCCGGCCACCGGCTATGCGCCTCAGTAGGATGTTGCCGTTCTCGGGACACGACTCCTACTGGCTCTCCTTTGTGCTTGATCTCATTTCTCACTGTTCCACAATATCCTTTGCTTTGTGTCTCTTTCTTAGGATACCGCCGCAAGGTAGTGCAGGCGCGGTTCCGTAACGTTCTGTTCTGTTCGCTAGGTACCTGCCAGGTTCCCACGCCTGACAGGGACCCCCCTGAATCTTCTCCCTGCAGCACCCCCTGCCACGTGATGCTGCCTGAATCCAACCCAGTCAGCTTCTGATCTCACTTCCTATCCAACCCCTAGTTTTACCAGTGTGAGGAGTGGCCCAATAAATAAAGCCTTTTTCTCCCCCTAGTGGCCGGAGGGTGAAGTGTAATGTGTGCTGGTGATATCTGGTCAGTAGAACTCCTTTAGTGCCATCAGACGTACCATCACTCCCACGCCACGAGCGATGTTACTGCAACGACCAGATCTCTGGGGCGCTGCAACATCATTCTAAAAAACACAGCCCTCAAGGTGTTTATTAACCCTTCAGGTGCTTCACAGGAATTAATGGAATTTAGCCCCAAATTTATTTATTTATTTTCGCAAGGGTAACAGGAAAAAATGGACCCCAAAATTTGTTGTGCAATTTCTCATGAGTACGTCGATACTCCATATGTTGGGCAAAAACTAGTATTTTGGAGCACGGCAGAGCTCAGAAGGGAAGGAGCCCCATTTGACTTATTGAATGTAAATTTTGTTGGAATAATTAACGGACACCATGTCGCGTTCACAAGTGATATGATTTTGGAAACGAGACCCCTCAAGGAACTTTTCTAGATGTCTGTTGAGCACCCTGGACCCCCAGGTGCTTCACAAGTTTATAATGTTAAGCGATGAAAATAAAAAATAATCAAATTTTTTCCCACAAAAATATGATTTTAGGCATAATTTTTTTTATTTTTACAAGACTAACAGGGAAAAATGGACTCCAATATTTGTTGTGCAATTTCTCCTAAGTACCCATAAACCCCACATGTGGTCAAAAAGTACTTTTGAGGCACAGTGGAAAGCTCAGAAGGGAAGAAACGCCATATTGGAGGTCAGGTTTTGAGGGTGCCATGTCACACTGACAGATAACGTGAGGTGCTAAAACAGCAGAACACCCCACAAGCGACCCCATTTTCCAAACTACACCTCAATGAATTCATCTACGGGTGTAGTGATCATATTGACACCACAGATTTGTCACTAAATTTTATACCATTGGGCAGTGAAGAAAATAACTACATTTTTAGATCCAAAATTTTGTTTTAGCCCCAGATTTTACACTTTCACACTGAGAAATGGGTAAAAAAATGTCACCAAAATTTGTCCCACAATATTTGCTGTGGAAATACCCCATATGTGGCTGTATACTGCTTAATAGTGTTGAGCGATACCGTCCGATATTTGAAAGTATCGGTATCGGATGGTATCGGCCGATATCTGAAAAATATCGGATATCGCCGATACCGATATCCGATCCCAATACAAGTCAATGGGACACAAATATCGGAATGTATCCGTAATGGTTCCCAGGGTCTGAAGGAGAGGAAACTCTCCTTCAGGCCCTGGGATCCATATTCATGTGTAAAATAAAGAATAAAAATAAAAAATATTGATATACTTACCCCCGGACGCGCCCTGGTTGTAACCGCTGCAACCACCATGATTCCCTTCCTAAGAATGAGCACGTGAAGGACCTTCGATGACGTCGCGGCTTGTGATTGGTCGCGTGACCGCTGACGCGACCAATCACAAGCCGCGACCTCATCGAAGGTCCTTCACGCGCTCATTCTTAGTAACAGAAGCATGGCAGTTGCAGCGATTACAACCAGGGCGCGTCCGAGGGTAAGTATATCAATATTTTTTATTTTTATTCTTTATTTTACACATCAATCTTCATCCCGATACCGATTCCCGATATCGCAAAAATATCGGAACTCTGTATCGGAATTCCGATACCGCAAATACTGGCCGATACCCGATACTTGCGGTATCGGAATGCTCAACACTACTGCTTAGCCATACGGCAAGACTCCAGAGGGACGGAGCGCTATTTTCCCCTGGAGAGCAGATTTTGATAGAATAGTTTGCGAACTCGTAATATCAGAGCCCCTAAGTGCTAGAAGAGCAGAACCCCCCTTAAATGACCCCATTTTGGAAATTATACCCCTTTAGGAATTTATCTACAGGTGTAGCAATGATTTTGACTAGGTGGGTGTTTTCCAGAAACAAGCAGCATTGGATGTTGCTGAGTGGAAATTGCAAACTGCCATTGTTGTGCCCAGTACCTTGCAATCACTAGTACTGGTATGTTGGAGTCACCAGTACGTTGTAGTGCCCAGCTCAAGCTTCTGGAGACATACACCTGTAAATTAGGCGGACTGTCATTGCTACAGAAATGCCAAACATGTGGGCACTAAATGTGGTTTAGGCACTCTGGGGCTCGGAAGGGAGGGGGGCATTTGGATTTGGGAGTGTAGAATTTGCAGAATTCCTTTTGGGGGGCAAGTTACTATAGCAGATTTCGTGAACCTTTGTACAACCAGTAACGTGAAAGCCCACTATATTTCCGTTAACATACAGTGGGTACGGAAATTAGAGATCCCTTTAAATTTTTACTCTGTTTCATTGTGCAGCCATTTAGTAAATTCAAAAAAGTTCCAAACTGAGCAAACGTGGGAGAAGAGCCTTGGTGAGAGAAGTAAAAAAGAACCCCAAGATCACTGTGGCTGAGCTCCAGAGATGCAGTAGGGAGATGGGAGAAAGTTCCACAAAGTCAACAATCACTGTGGCCCTCCACCAGTCAGGCCTTTATGGCAGAGTGGCCTGACAGAAGCCTCTCCTCAGTGCAAGACATATGAAAGCCCACATAGAGTTTGCTAAAAAAAAAAAAAAAACACATGAAGGACTCCCAGACTATGAGAAATAAGATTCTCTGGTCTGATAAGAGGAGAACTTTTTAGTGATAATTCTAAGCGGTATGTGTGGAGAAAATCAGGCACTGCTCATCACCTGCCCAATACAATCCCAACAGTGAAACATGGTGGTGGCAACATCATGCTATGGAGGTGTTTTTCAGCTGCAGGGACAGAACAACTGGTTGTCATTGAAGGAAACATGAATGCGGCCAAGTACAGAGATATCCTGGATGAAAACCTCTTCCAGAGTGTTCTGGACCTCAGACTTGGGCGAAGGTTCACCTTCCAACAAGACAGTGACCCTAAGGACACAGCTAAAATAGCAAAGGAGTGGCTTCAGAACAACTATGTGACCATTCTTGACTGGCCCAGCCAGAGCCCTGACCTAAACCAAGTTGAGCATCTCTGGAGAGACCTGCAAATGGCTGTCAACCAACGTTCACCATCCAACCTGATGTAACTGGAGAGGATCTGCAAGGAAAAATGGCAGAGGAGCCCCAAATCCAGGTGCGGAAAACTTGTTGCATCATTCCCAAGAAGACTCATGGCTGTACTAGCTCAAAAGGGTGCTTCTACTCAATACTGAGCAACGTGTCTGAATACTTATGATGACCTTGTGATATTTCAGTTTTTCTTTAATAAATTTGCAAAAATCACTACATTTCTGTTTTTTTCAGACAAGATGGGCTGCAGTGTCTACATTAATGAGAAAAAACTTCAGAATTTACCAAATGGCTGCAATGAAACAAAGTGTGAAAAATTGAAAGGGGTTTGTGTTAGGGCTAGCGGAACGCACCAAATAATAAAGGAATTGAAACGAGGTGCGTTCGCAGCCCGGGGTCCACCGTGCAGAGATGGTACCTGCTGCTATGTAATGGCGAATGAACACTTAGCTCACACGTTTGTTAGACTTCTTCCCGTGTGAAATGGTAGCGAGCTCTGTTGCTTCACTGAGTCGCACAATACATTGAACTGGCTCTGACCTTAGGTGGCTTTTGAGCCCGCGCCTGTGGACGCCCCGAGTCAGATGCTCAGTTCAAGCGGGAATTCCCACCCTATACTGATGGTTGTCAGGAGAGCGCACAGATGGTGAACGGTGCCGTAGAGACGGGCACTGCAACGTGTGCTTAGTGAGCAGAAAGCACTGTCGGGCGCTAGATAGCATGCATCCACCATTCGCGAGAAGTCAACAACACTAGGAAGGGGGATGATTAATGAGCGACAGTCACACATCTACACACACACGTTTTTAAGTATACACTAGCGCATGGCCAAGCGGCCATGCAAAACTTTTATAGCAGCAGTGCTACGGGACCTTCCAGATGGTCCAATAGGAGCCGCAACAGGACCTAAACATGTGACTCCCGACCTCCAATGGGAGGTCGTCCCGTGGGCATGCTCAGTATGGGAAAAGCAGGACTTAGTCCCAGAAAGACCTGCTCGCTGCTGGCTACAAAGGCAGAGCCTGGAAGGGCAGAAGTAACCAGTCGCACAGTATCAGCTTGAGCCAGACGCTGAGACCGATGTCTCTGCTGAGCAGGCTCCACTGCGGCTGGAGAAGAATGGGAGACCACGGCGGAGATGGTTCGAGATTCCCCCTGTACAGAGGTGGGAACTCGACACCTAACAGTAAGCTTTCCATACCCACTGTATGATGGAGCTGTGGGGGAACTTGCTTTTTTTGTGGATTTGAGTTGAAACTTTTTTTGGGGGGGAACATTATACATAATATTTGGGATCACATTTAGCCTGTGCGCTACGCTGAGTACTTACATTGAATTTTCCATCTAAATCCCAGAGTCACACGATTCAGATTAATCCCAAGGGATCCATTTACTATAATGCAGCAGCAGTTACTCTGGACTCCGTCTGGCCTCTGTTCAGTGGTGTCCTTCTTTTCACAAAACTTTGGTTGAGCGTGCACGCCTAAAAAGACGGGACACCTCCGGATCGTAGAAGGCATCCAAAGTGACTCCATCTTCCTTATTATACGGAATCTTCCATCAGGGATTCTGTCTGAATCAAGTATTTCAGAGATTCACACCGAAGTGTAAGCACTCAGTGTAGAGTAAGTAAGCACTCAGCGTAGCGTAAATGTCAACCGAGCCTTATTGCAATCTTTGGGAGGCAGAATGAACAAATCAACAGCAGGTGAAGAATTGCTCCTATTTATTTTTTACGTTTCTTGTGCAGCGTAAGTCATTAGAAGACTTTAATTTTCAGGTTGGTGTGGATTACATCGATACCAGACAACTGACAAAGTCATGTGAGGGCTTGTTTTTGGTGGGACGAGTTGATGTTTTTATTGGCACCATTTTCAGGTACACGACATATTTTCATCGCTTTCTATTCTGATTTTTGGGGAGGCAGAAAAAAAACAGCAATACAGGAATTGTTTGTTTTTGTGTGGGGGGGGGGGTTTATGACGTTCGGCATGTGGTTAAATTGATAAGGCAGTTTTATTCTTCGGGTCAGTATGAGTACAGTGATACCATATTTATTTATATATTTTATTTTATGTTTTGGTACTGTTCCGCAATAAAAACTATTTTATAGAGAAAAAAAATTTTCCATCAGTTTATTCTGAGAGTTATAACTTTTTTATTTTTCGCTATCAGAGCTGCATGGCACCTTGTTTTTTTGAGGGACAAGGCATTTTCAGAGATATTATTTTTATTTACATTGGTCTTTTTGATCACGTTTTATTCTACTTTTCGTTCGAGGTATGATTATACAGCGTAGTTTTTCACCTCGCTATTAATTTATTTTTTTTATGGTATTCACTGAAAGGGTTAACCAGTGGAACAGTTTTATAGGGCAGGACGTTTCTGTCCCGGCATTACCAAATATATGTACATTTTTCTTTTTACATACGTAAATGCATTTATTGGATTCATATTTTTTCTTCTTTTGTTCTTTATTTTGTTGTTTTTAAAAAAAAATATTTTTAACAACTTTATTTTTTACCTTTTTACATTATCCCAGGATGGGACATCAACTTTCTACTGATAAATTATCTAATACTCTGCAATGCTTCTGCATTGCAGAGCATTAGAGCAGCATCTGACATGCAGGGAGGAGGCGTGTCAGCTAGTGCTCTGAGCATGAGATGACATGCCACCATCCCTGGGGGACTCCGCGGCCATCCTTCGGCTCGGGTCACCATGAAGAACATCAGCATAACGTGGATCGCATTGCGTTGTGCCGATGGAAGCACAGAGGGAGCTCACTCACTATGCGATGCCCTGCGATATCACTGTCACTATTGACAGCGGCATCAGAGGGGTTATTCAACTCTTGCAATCGGTACTAGCATCAATCGTGGGCGTTGATGCTGGGTGTCAGCTCTCATATAGAGCGGACACCCGCATTTGATTGTGGCGGAGATCAGCATGAGCCCAAGCGATCATGGTACCGTATATAAGGTAAATTGTGGGAATGCAGCTCCCACGGCGCCTTATATACACGGCGCATGTTGGGAACGGGATAAAGGAATCTGTCACACTGTGGGAAGTATATAACCTATTAATATGGGCATAGAGGTAATAGACATGTTAAACAAGTCCAATCTGTATGCCTCATATTTGCGGTCATGTTGTTGAGAAATCGTATTTTATTTCTGTATGCTAATGATTCCTTGACTCTGGGGCGTGCGGTACATGGAAGAAATCTCTGCCTCCTGTCTTCATCATACCACCTCCTCTCATCAGCATCACAGTATCCCACGGAATCCCGCGCCTTCGCCCTGCAATAGCATAATTATACAGTATCTATTCCACCTTTCTATGGGCATTGGCTTCAGCTTTCTTTTGCGCAGGCGCGTTGCAGTGATCTCTGACGTGCAAGGCGATAAGGTGCTCTCCCCACCATGTATACATGAGTGACAGGGGCACCAGAAACTGTATGGTTCCCAACTATGGAGGGAGGAAGGAAGTGGGAAGAGCACCTTATTGCCCCACACACTGGCGCCTGCCCAAAAGAATGCTGAAGCCAATGCACTACTGTTTGCATTCAAATAGGCAAAAACAAACATCAAGACCCCAATTTGTCAACCAATTTTCATTACTTTTCTGATGTAAAAGAAACTACTAAAAATGTTGTTTTTTACACCATCCCCAAGGGAAGAAACCTTACACACAAGGGGGCAAAGGCCAAGTGCGACTGATTCTTTTTTTTATTTTTTTACTGCTGTGCTTCCCCCACAGAAAAATGAAAACATTACAAAATTGCAATTTTTTTTTTTTTTACAAAATCTGTTTTCTTTTATAAGGCTATGTGCACACGTAGGAAGGGGGCTGCGGGTTTTCCCGCGGGTTTTCCCGCAGCGGATTTGATAAATCTGCAGGGCAAACCCGCTGCAGTTATCCCTGCAGATTTATCGCAGGACCGCGACGTCACCGCAGGTCCTGCTCGCATAGCAACCTGAGACCGGACAGCCGCGTACAGCGCTGGGAGGTGAGTATATCATTATTTTTTATTTTAATTCTTTTTTTTTTTTTTTTTTTACACAAATATGGTTCCCAGGGCCTGGAGGAGAGTCTCCTCTCCACCACCCCGGGTACCACCCGCACATTATCCGCATTACTTCCCGCATGGTGGGCACAGCCCCATGCGGGAAGTAAGCGGATCAATGCATTCCTATGGGTGCAGAATCGCTGCGATTCTGCACAAAGAAGTGACATACTGCGGGTTGTTTTTCCCGCAGCATGTGCACAGCGGTTTGCGGTTTCCATAGGGTTTACAAATTACTGTAAACGCAATGGAAACTGCAGGGGACCCGCAGCGGCAAAATCGCCGCGGTTCCGCGGTAAAAACAGCAAAGTGTGAACATGGCTTAACACTGAAATAAATTTAAAAAAAAATCTTTAGGGTATGTGTCCACGATCAGGAAGAGCAGTGTTTTGGAAGCAGCTCAACTGCACTACATCCAAAACGCTGCAATCTACATTAGAAGCACAATGGATGGGATTTGTAGAAATCCCATGCCCACTGTGCTTCTATTTAGCGAGGCGTATACTCACCCACTTTACAGATTTACAAGCATGCACAGTTTCCCCCATAGCCAGTCATTTAATGCGGTAACTCCACACAGTTCACTAAGAACACGCAGATTTAACTGCGCCCAAAACGCTGCTATTTTATGATCATGGGCACATAGATTGAAATCACCATAATAGGACTACCCTGGAGTATCATGTTGCCCAGTCCTGAAGACGTTAAAAATGTATTGAAAAATAAAAATTGCAAAAAAAAAATGCTTTCTTACTTCATTTTGCCAAACATTAGCATTAACAAAACAAATTACAGGAATTACTTACAGAGGATTTTCCATTGTTAACACAGCATCCATCAGTATAGACATCTGCTGATCTTCCTTTAGAAAAAAAAAAACCCGCTGTCATGTCACAACATGTAAGATTTCAGAGTCAATTTTACATAATAATTAGGTATTGCAAAGTATGTGCTCACATTTATTTCTGTAAGTCTCAGATCACATGACCATATTTTTGACCTGAGCGCTTTCTGTGAAAAAAAAAACCACAGCACTCAGGACAATGTTATTTAACCCCTTTACCCCCAAGGGTGGTTTGCACGTTAATTACCGGGCCAATTTTTACAATTCTAATCACTGTCCCTTTATGAGGTTATAACTATGGAACGCTTCAACGGATCCTGATGATTCTGACATTGTTTTCTCGTGACATATTGTACTTCATGAAAGTGGTAAAATTTCTATGATATTACCTGCGTTTATTTGTGGGGGAAAAACGGAAATTTGGCAAAAATTTCACAAGTTTCCAACTTTGATTTTTATGCAATTAAATCACAGAGATATGTCACATAAAATACTTAATAAGTAACATTTCCCACATGTCTACTTTACATCAGCACAATTTTTGAACCAATTTTTTTTTTTTTGTTAGGGAGTTATAAGGGTTAAAAGTTGACCAGCAATTTCTCCTTTTTCCAACACTTTTTTTTTTTTTTTTTTTTAGGGACCACATCTCATTTGAAGTCATTTTGAGGAGTCTATATAATAGAAAATAACCAAGTGTGACACCATTCTTAAAACTGCACCCCTCAAGGTGCTCAAAACCACATTCAAGAAGTTTATTAACCCTTCAGGTGTTTCACAGCAATTTTTGGAATGTTTAAATAAAAATGAACATTTAACTTTTTTTCACAAAAAATTTACTTCAGCTCCAATTTGTTTTATTTTATCAAGGGTAACAGGAGAAAAGGGACACCAAAAGTTGTTATACAATTTGTCCTGAATACGCTGATACCCCATAAGTGGAGGTAAACCACTGTTTGGGCGCATGACAGAGCTTGGAAGCGAAGGAGCGCCATTTGACTTTTCAATGCAAAATTGACTGGAATTGAGATGGGACGCCATGTTGCGTTTGGAGAGCCATGTTGTGAATTCCGCTCGTGGGCTCCCTCCGGTGGTTGTAAGTGCCACTTTTGTGAGTTCTGCTCTTGGGCTCCCTCCGGTGGTTTTAAGTGGAATGGCTGCTCCTTGGATTTAGCAGTCAGCAGCTGCTTCCACTAATTGTCTTTCTGCTCAGGCTATTTAGCCTGGCTCTTCACTTCAGCTTGTGCAACTTGTCAATGGTTCCTGGTTGGATTCACATCTCTGCTTGGATTTCCCTGATATCCTGACCAGTTCAGCAAAGATAAGTCCTTGCTTTGCTCTTTTCTGTCCACTTGTTGTGGACTTACCGTATATACTCGAGTATAAGCCGAGATTTTCAGCCCAAATTTTTGGGCTGAAAGTGCCCCCCTCGGCTTATACTCGAGTCACGGTAGTGGCAGGGTCGGCGGGTGAGGGGCTGAGGGCGCTGGGGTATACTTACCTAGTCCCAGCGATCCTCGCGCTGTCCCTGCCGTCCCACGGGCTTCCGCGCTGCAGCTTCCTCCTCTCTTCAGCGGTCACGTGGGACCGCTCATTAGAGATATGAATAAGCGGCTCCACCTCCCATAGGGGCGGAGCCGCGTATTCATTTCTCTGTCAGCGGTGCCGGTGACCGCTGACAGAGAAAGAAGCTGCAGCGCGGAAGACAGGAGGGGACAGCGCGAGGATCGCCAGGACTAGGTGAGTATGTTATATTCACCTGTCCTCGTTCCAGCCGCCGATCCATCTTCCCGGCGTCTATCTGCGCTCTGACTGTTCAGGTCAGAGGGCGCGATGACGCACTAGTGTGCGCGGCGCCCTCTGCCTGATCAGTCAGTGCAGACAGACGCCGGGACCAGACGCTGGGAGCTGCAAGTAGCGAGGTGAGTATGGCTTTTTTTTTTATTGCAGCAGCAGCGGCCATCGCACAGATTAATGTGGAGCATCTATGGGCCACTATGAACACTGCAGAGCACTGTATTGGGGCATCTATGGGGCCACTATGAACACTGCAGAGCACTGTATTGGGGCATCTATGGGGCCACTATGAACACTGCAGAGCACTGTATTGGGGCATCTATGGGGCCACTATGAACACTGCAGAGCACTGTATTGGGGCATCTATGGGGCCACTATGAACACTGCAGAGCACTGTATTGGGGCATCTATGGGGCCACTATGAACACTGCAGAGCACTGTATTGGGGCATCTATGGGGCCACTATGAACACTGCAGAGCACTGTATTGGGGCATCTATGGGGCCACTATGAACACTGCAGAGCACTGTATTGGGGCATCTATGGGGTCACTATGAACACTGCAGAGCACTGTATTGGGGCATCTATGGGGCCAATATAAACACTGCAGAGCACTGTATTGGGGCATCTATGGGGCCAGTATAAACACTGCAGAGCACTGTATTGGGGCATCTATGGGGCCAATATAAACAGTGCAGAGCACTGTATTGGGGCATCTATGGGGCCAATATAAACAGTGCAGAGCACTGTATTGGGGCATCTATGGGGCCACTATAAACACTGCAGAGCACTGTATTGGGGCATCTATGGGGCCAGTATAAACACTGCAGAGCACTGTATTGGGGCATCTATGGGGCCAGTATAAACACTGCAGAGCACTGTATTGGGGCATCTATGGGGCCAGTATAAACACTGCATTTCCACCCTAGGCTTATACTCGAGTCAATAAGTTTTCCCAGTTTTTTGTGGCAAAATTAGGGGGGTCGGCTTATACTCGGGTCGGCTTATACTCGAGTATATACGGTAATTGTTCTGTGCATTCTATGTTTTGTCAAGCTTGTCAGTATGGATTTATTCTGTTAGCTGGAAGCTCTGGGAAGCAGATTTAACCTCCACACCTTTAGTCAGGTGTGGAGATTTTTGTAAACTCTGTGTGGATTTTTTGTAGTTTTTATACTGACCGCACAGTATCCTGTCCTGTCCTATCTATCTAGCTAGTATGGCCTCCTATGCTAAAATCTGATTTCATTTCTGCGTATGTTATTTCCCTCTCCTCTCACCGTCAATATTTATGGGGGGGCTATCTTTCCTTTGGGGATTTTCTCTGAGGCAGGATAGGTTTCCTGTTTCTGTCTTTAGGGGAAGTTAGATCTTAGGCTGTGCCGAGAGGTCTAAGGAGTGTCAGGTACCCCCCACGGCTATTTCTAGTTGCGCTGCTAGGTTCAGGGATTGCGGTCAGTACAGATACCACCTCCTTCAGAGCTCGTTCCATGTTGCTCCTAAACCACCAGTTCATAACAGTACAAGTGGCCACAAATGAATTAAATGCATCTCAAAAGAAGGAAAAAGAAATTCTGAGCCTTTTTTTTTTTTTTTTTTTTGCGCTCTGTTTTGTCTTTTTTTTTTCCCTCTTGACTTCTGGGTGGCTCAGGATTTTGGCGCTGGCATGGATGTTCAGGGTTTGTTTGCTCGTGTGGATCAACTTGCTGCAAGAGTACAGAGTATCCAGGACTATGTTGTCCAGACTCCGGCTTTGGAGCCTAGAATTCCTACTCCTGATTTGTTTTTTGGGGACAGATCCAAGTTTTTGAACTTTAAAAATAACTGCAAATTGTTTTTTGCTTTGAAACTCCGTTCTTCTGGTGATCCCATTCAGCAAGTTAAAATCATCATATCCTTGCTGCGTGGTGACCCTCAGGACTGGGCATTTTCCCTTGAATCAGGGGATATGGCATTGCTGAATGTAGACGCATTTTTTCAAGCGCTCGGATTATTGTATGACGAACCTAATTCTGTGGATCATGCAGAGAGAACCCTGTTGGCCCTGTGTCAAGGTCAGGAAGCGGCAGAATTATACTGTCAGAAATTTAGAAAATGGTCTGTGCTCACTAAATGGAATGAGGATGCTCTGGCTGCAATTTTCAGAAAAGGTCTTTCTGAAGCCCTTAAAGATGTTATGGTGGGCTTCCCTACGCCTACTGGTTTGAGCGAATCTATGACTCTAGCCATTCAGATTGATCGGCGTCTGCGCGAGCGCAAAGCTGTGCACCATATGGCAGTGTCCTCTGAGCAGAGTCCTGAGCCTATGCAATGTGATAGGATTTTGACTAGAACAGAACGGCAGGAATTCAGACGTCAGAATAGGCTGTGTTTTTTGTTATGAACAGGTAATTCAGAACCACAATGGACATTGAAGTTCAGAGCACACAAAGTGACCTGACAATTACCAAAAACATAGGACGAGCTCTGAGACGTGGGAACTCTGCCGACCGCAATCCCTAATCCTATCCAACCACACTAAAGGTAGCCGTGGAGCGCTCCTGACCAGTCCTATGCGCCTCGAGCACAGCCTGAGAAACTAGCTAGCCCTAAGAAAGAAAAATAAGCCTACCTTGCCTCAGAGAAATACCCCAAAGGAAAAGGCAGCCCCCCACATATAATGACTGTGAGTTGAGATGAAAATACAAACGCAGAGATGAAATAGATTTAGCAAAGTGAGGCCCAACTTACTGAACAGACCGAAGATAGGAAAGATTGCTTTGCGGTCAACACAAAACCCTACAAACAACCACGCAGAGGGGGCAAAAAGACCCTCCGCACCGACTAACGGTACGGAGGTGCTCCCTCTGCGTCTCAGAGCTTCCAGCAAGCAAGAAAAACCAATATAGCAAGCTGGACAGAAAAAATAGCAAACAAAAATAACACAAGCAAAACTTAGCTTATGCAGGATAGACAGGCCACAGGAACGATCCAGGAGAAAGCAAGACCAATACTAGAACATTGACTGGAGGCCAGGATCAAAGCACTAGGTGGAGTTAAATAGAGCAGCACCTAACGACTTAACCTCATCACCTGAGGAAGGAAACTCAGAAGCCGCAGTACCACTCATCCACCAAAGGAAGCTCATAGACAGAACCAGCCGAAGTACCACTCACGACCACAGGAGGGAGCTTGGCCACAGAATTCACAACAGTTTTTACTGTGGTGATTCTGCTCATGTTATTTCTGATTGCCATAAGCGTACTAAGAGGGTCGCTAGGTCTGTTACCATCAGTACTGTACAGCCTAAATTTCTCTTATCTGTGACCCTAATTTGCTCATTATCGTTCTTTTCTGTCATGGCATTTGTGGATTCAGGCGCTGCCCTGAACTTAATGGACTTAGAATTCGCAAGGCGCTGTGGCTTTTCCTTGCAGCCTTTGCCGAGCCCGATTCCTTTGAGGGGCATTGATGCTACACCATTGGCCAAGGATAAATATCAGTACTGGACGCAGATGACCATGTACATGGCTCCAGCACATCAGGAAGTTTGCTGTTTTCTGGTGTTGCATAACCTGCATGATGTTGTTGTACTGGGTTTTCCGTGGTTACAGGAACATAATCCGGTGCTGGATTGGAAAACTATGTCTGTGACTAGTTGGGGTTGTCAAGGGGTGCATAGTGACGTTCCTTTGATGTCAATTTCCTCTTCCCCCTCTTCTGAGGTCCCTGAGTTTTTGTCGGATTTCCAGGATGTATTTGATGAGCCCAAGTCCAGTTCCCTTCCACCGCACAGGGACTGTGATTGTGCTATTGACTTGATTCCTGGCTGCAAGTTCCCTAAGGGCCGACTTTTCAATCTGTCTGTGCCAGAGCATGCCGCCATGCGGAGTTATGTTAAGGAGTCTTTGGAGAAGGGGCATATTCAGCCGTCTTCGTCACCATTGGGAGCGGGTTTCTTTTTTGTTGCTAAGAAGGATGGCTCCTTGAGACCCTGTATAGATTATCGCCTTCTTAATAAGATCACAGTCAAATTCCAATACCCCTTGCCATTGCTTTCTGATTTGTTTGCTCGGATTAAGGGGGCTAGTTGGTTTACTAAGATTGACCTTCGAGGGGCATATAATCTTGTTCGTATTAAACAGGGTGACGAATGGAAAACTGCATTTAATACGCCTGAAGGCCATTTTGAATACCTTGTGATGCCATTCGGGCTCTCTAATGCTCCATCTGTGTTCCAATCCTTCATGCATGATATTTTCCGCAATTATCTTGATAAATTCATGGTTGTATATTTGGATGATATTTTGATTTTTTCCGATGATTGGGAGTCTCATGTGAAGCAGGTCAGGACGGTATTCCAGATCCTTCGTGATAATGCTTTATTTGTGAAGGGGTCTAAGTGCCTATTCGGAGTTCAGAAGGTCTCTTTTTTGGGTTATTTTTTTCCCCCTCGTCTATAGAAATGGATCCTGTTAAGGTCCAAGCCATTCATGACTGGATTCAACCCACATCTGTGAAGAGCCTTCAGAAATTTTTGGGCTTTCCTAATTTCTATCGCCGTTTCATTGCCAACTTTTCCAGTGTGGTTAAGCCCCTTACTGATTTGACGAAGAAAGGCGCTGATGTGACGAATTGGTCCTCTGCGGCTGTTGAGGCCTTTCAGGAGCTTAAACGCCGATTTACTTCTGCCCCTGTGTTGCGTCAGCCGGATGTTTCTCTTCCTTTCCAGGTTGAGGTTGACGCTTCTGAGATTGGGGCAGGGGCCGTTTTGTCTCAGAGGAATTCTGATGGTTCTTTGATGAAACCGTGTGCTTTTTTTTTCCAGAAAGTTTTCGCCTGCGGAGCACAATTATGACGTCGGCAATTGTGAGTTGTTGGCTATGAAGTGGGCATTTGAGGAGTGGCGACATTGGCTTGAGGGAGCCAAGCACCGCATCGTGATCTTGACTGATCATAAGAATCTGATTTACCTCGAGTCGGCCAAGCGGCTGAACTCTAGACAGGCTCGATGGTCCCTGTTTTTCTCCCGTTTTGATTTTGTGGTCTCGTATCTTCCGGGATCTAAGAATGTTAAGGCTGATGCCCTCTCTAGGAGTTTTTTGCCTGACTCTCCTGGAGTCCTTGAGCCGGTTGGCATTCTTAAGGAAGGGGTGATTCTTTCTGCCATCTCCCCTGATTTGCGGCGGGTGCTTCAGGAATTTCAGGCTGATAAACCTGACCGCTGTCCTGTGGGGAAGCTGTTTGTTCCTGATAGATGGACAAGTACGGTAATTTCTGAGGTTCATTGTTCAGTGTTGGCCGGTCATCCTGGGATTTTTGGTATCAGAGATTTGGTTGCTAGGTCCTTTTGGTGGCCTTCCTTGTCGCGGGATGTGCGTACTTTTGTGCAGTCCTGTGGGACTTGCGCCCGGGCCAAGCCTTGCTGTTCCCGCGCTAGTGGGTTGCTTTTGCCATTGCCGGTCCCTGAGAGGCCCTGGACGCATATTTCCATGGATTTTATTTCGGATCTTCCTGTTTCCCAGAAGATGTCTGTTATCTGGGTGGTTTGTGACCGGTTCTCTAAAATGGTCCATCTGGTGCCTTTGCCCAAGTTGCCTTCCTCCTCAGATTTGGTTCCATTGTTTTTCCAGCATGTGGTTCGTTTGCATGGCATTCCGGAGAATATTGTGTCTGACAGAGGTTCTCAGTTTGTCTCTAGGATTTGGCGGGCCTTTTGTGCTAGGATGGGCATTGATTTGTCTTTTTCTTCGGCGTTTCATCCTCAGACTAATGGCCAAACTGAGCGAACTAATCAGACCTTGGAAACCTATTTGAGATGCTTTGTGTCTGCTGATCAGGATGATTGGGTGGCTTTCTTGCCGTTGGCCGAGTTTGCCCTTAATAATAGGGCTAATAATAGGGCTAGTTCGGCTACTTTGGTCTCACCTTTCTTTTGTAATTTTGGTTTTCATCCTCGTTTTTCTTCGGGGCAGGTTGAGCCTTCTGATTGTCCTGGTGTGGATTCTGTGGTTGACAGGCTGCAGCAGATTTGGACTCATGTGGTGGACAATTTGACGTTGTCTCAGGAAAAGGCTCAACGTTTCGCTAACCGCCGTCGGTGTGTTGGTCCCCGGCTTCGTGTGGGGGATTTGGTTTGGTTGTCTTCTCGTCATGTTCCTATGAAGGTTTCTTCCCCTAAGTTTAAGCCTCGGTTTATTGGTCCTTATAAGATTTCTGAAATTATCAATCCGGTGTCTTTTCGTTTGGCTCTTCCAGCCTCTTTTGCCATTCATAATGTTTTCCATAGATCTTTGTTACGGAGATATGTGGTGCCCGTTGTTCCCTCGGTTGATCCTCCTGCCCCGGTGTTGGTTGAGGGAGAGTTGGAATAGGAGGTTGAGAAAATTTTGGATTCTCGTTTTTCGAGGCGGAGGCTTCAGTATCTTGTCAAGTGGAAGGGTTATGGCCAGGAGGATAATTCTTGGGTTGTTGCCTCCGATGTCCATGCCGCCGATTTGGTTCGTGCTTTTCACTTGGCTCGTCCTGATCGGCCTGGGGGCTCTGGTGAGGGTTCGGTGACCCCTCCTCAAGGGGGGGCGTACTGTTGTGAATTCCGCTCTTGGGCTCCCTCCGGTGGTTGTAAGTGCCACTTTTGTGAGTTCTGCTCTTGGGCTCCCTCCGGTGGTTTTAAGTGGAATGGCTGCTCCTTGGATTTACCAGTCAGCAGCTGCTTCCACTAATTGTCTTTCTGCTCCTATTTAGCCTGGCTCTTCACTTCAGCTTGTGCCACTTGTCAATGGTTCGTGGTTGGATTCACATCTCTGCTTGGATTTCCCTGATATCCTGACCAGTTCAGCAAAGATAAGTCCTTGCTTTGCTCTTTTCTGTCCACTTGTTGTGGACTTACCGTATTTTTCTGACCATAAGTCTCACTTTTTTTCCTCCAAATTTGGGAGGAAAGTGTGGGTGCGTCTTATGGTACGGATGTAGCATGTGGGGAGGGGGGCAGCAGTGAGTGGGATCGCACTGTTATCCCACTTCAGGATGTCCCCACTGCCTGGAATCAGTGCTGGGGAAACCATGTGGTCCCGATGATTAAGTGCAGTGAATATTCATTAGCTACTCCCCGCCCACCTATCAGCTGAGCAGTGAGCAGGGAGCAGCAAATGAATACTGCATTTAAGCAGGGACACACATGGCTTCCCCAGAACTGATTCCTGCAGCAGCTGGGGAGATCTGTGTGTCCGGGGGAGAGGAGGCAGCAGCAGCAGGGTCCGTGGGATAGAGGACATCGCTGCATACCTGCCTGCCATGCCTGGGCTGGAGGCCGAGTGCTGTGCACAAACAGGACCTGTTTGATGTCAGGAGTGGGCGGGCAGGAGCATCACATGGCAGCACAGAGCCCTCCCTCTTCTTGACATCATCACAGGTCCTTCAGGCTCTCCACTAGAATCTGCAGCTTCCTCATAACCTGTGCTGTGGAAAGGAAACAAGAGGGAGGGCTCTGTGTGCAGTCATGGGATACTTTTACCTCACCACAGTGTGGCTGGCTGCCACAATTAAGAGGTTAGTCTTTACAAAACACAATAAAGCACTCTGCCACTCCTTTGGTGAACTATAACTCCCAGCATGTCATAGGATCTGCAGGACATGCTGGGAGTTATAGTTCTCCCATGGGATTTTAAAGCAGCACTGCAGTGTTATTTTGCAGTGCTGGAGTGGTGCTTTCAATATAAGCCCTGTGCCCCCATTCTTATACTCACCCTCCAGCGTCTTCATATAGTACTGTACAGACACCACACTGGTCCCGCAGCTTCCAACATAATAACATACTATTATATATAATAACACCACATATAATAGTATGTTATTTATGTTATTAAATATTTTATCACATTTTTTTGCTTCAAATATTTTATTTCCCTATTTTCCACCTCTAAAACCTGGGTGCGCCTTATAGTCCGGTGCGTCTTATAGTCCAGTAATTGTTCTGTGCATTTTATGTTTTGTCCAGCTTGTCAGTATGGATTTATTCTGTTAGCTGGAAGCTCTGGGAAGCAGATTTACCCTCCACACCTTTAGTCAGGTGTGGAGATTTTTGTAAACTCTGTGTGGATTTTTTGTAGTTTTTATACTGACCGCACAGTATCCTGTCCTGTCCTATCTATCTAGCTAGTATGGCCTCCTATGCTAAAATCTGATTTCATTTCTGCGTATGTTATTTCCCTCTCCTCTCACCGTCAATATTTGTGGGGGGCTATCTTTCCTTTGGGGATTTTCTCTGAGGCAGGATAGGTTTCCTGTTTCTGTCTTTAGGGGAAGTTAGATCTTAGGCTGTGCCGAGGGGTCTAGGGAGTGTCAGGTACCCCCCACGGCTATTTCTAGTTGCGCTGCTAGGTTCAGGGTTTGCGGTCAGTACAGATACCACCTCCTTCAGAGCTCGTTCCATGTTGCTCCTAAACCACCAGTTCATAACAGAGCCACTGATGTGCCTAAACATTGAAACCCCCAAGAATGACACCATTTTGGAAAGTAGACCCCTAAGGAACTTATCTAGATGTGTGGTGAGCACTCTGACCCATTAAGTGATTCACAGAAGTTTATAATGCAGAGCCGTAAAAATAAAAAATCATATTTTTTCACAAAAATGATCTTTTCACCCCCAATGTTTTATTTTCCCAAGGCTAAGAGAAGAAATTTGACCCCAAAAGTTGTTGTACAATTTGTCCTGAGTACGCAGATACCCCATATGTGGGGGTAAACCATTGTTTGGGCGCATTGCAGAGCTCGGAAGGGAAGGAGCGCCATTTGACTTTTCAAAGCAAAATTGACTGGAATTGAGATGGGACGCCATGTTGCGTATGGAGAGCCCCTGATGTGCCTAAACATTGAAACCCCCCCACAAGTGACCCCATATTGGAAACTAGACCCCCCAAGGAACTTATCTAGTTGTGTTGTGAGAACATTGAACCCCCAAGTGTTTCACTACAGTGTATAACGCAGAGCCGTGAAAATAAAAAATCCTTTTTTTTTTTTTTCTTTTTTTTTTACACAAAAAATTATTTTTTTAGGCCTCCGTTTTATATTTTTCCAAACCTCCTGTTTGGGTGTACGGGAGAGCTCGGAAGGGAAGGAGCACTGTTTTACTTTTTCAACGCAAAATTGGCTGGAATTGAGATAGGACGCCATGTCGCGTTTGGAGAGCTCCTGATGTGCCTAAACAGTGGAAACCCCACACCAGTGACCCCATTTTGGAAAGTAGACCCCCTAAGGAACTTATCTAGATGTATTGTGTGCACTTTGAATCCCCAATTGTTTCAGTAAAGTTTATAATATAGAGCAGTGAGAATTAAAAAATCATTTTTTTTTCCACAAAAATGATATTTTGCCCCCAATTTTTTATTTTCCCAAGGGTATCCGAAGAAATTTGACCCCAAAAGTTGTTGTGCAATCTGTCCTGAGTACACTGATACCCCATATTTGAGGGGAAACCATCGTTTGGGTGCATGGCAGAGCTCGGAAGGAGCGTAGTTTTGGAATGCAGACTTAGATGTAAAGGTCTGCGGGCGTAACGTTGCGTTTGCAGAGCCCCTGATGTACCTAAACAGTAGAAACCCCCCACAAGTGACCCCATATTGGAAACTAGACCCCCCCAAGGAACTTATCTAGATGTGTTATGAGAACTTTGAACGCCCAAGTGTTTCACTAAAGCTTATAACGCAGAGCCGTGAAAAAAAAAATCATTTTTTCCCACAAAAATGATTTTTCTACCCCCAAATTTTTATTTTCCCCCAAGGGTAACAGGAGAAATTGGACCGCAAAAGTTGTTATCCAATTTGTCCTGAATACACTGATACCCCACATGTAGAGGTAAACCACTGTTTTGAGTGCACGTCGTGCCTCGGAAGGGAAGAAGTGGAGTTTTGTAAAGAAGACTATGATAGAATGGTCTGTGGGCATCACGTTTGCAGAGCCCCTGATGTGCCTAAACAGTGGAAACCCCCCAATTCTAACTCCAACCCTAACTCCAACACACCCTTAACCCTAATCCCAACCATAACCACACCCCTAACCCCAACACACCCCTAACCCCAACACACCCTAACACTAATCCCAACCATAACCCTAACCACACCTATAACCCGAACACATCCCTAACCCTAATTGCAACCAACACACCCTAAGCATAATCACAACCATAACCATAATCCTAACCACACCCCTAATCCTGACACACCCCTAACCCAACCGAAAATGTAATCCAAACCCTAACCCCAACCCTAACTAGCCCCAACCCTAACACTAACTTTAGCCCCAACCGTAACCCTAACTTTAGTCCCAACACTAACCCTAATGGGAAAATGGAAATAAATACATTTTTTTATTTATTTTTCTCTAATTAAGGGGTAATGAAGGGGGGTTTGATTTACTATTTACAGCGGGTTTTTATAGTAGGTTTTTATGTTTGCCAGCTGTCGCACACTAAAATAGTTTTATACGATAAAAAATATTTTAAAAAAAAAAACTTTTTGCATTGCTTTATTCTGAGGGCTATAACATTTTTTTTTCCCTGATGATGCTGTATGGCGGCTCGTTTTTTGCGGGACAAAATGACGTTTTCAGCGGTACCATGTTTATTTATATCCATCTTTTTGATCGTGTGTTATTCCACTTTTTGTTCGGCGGAATGATAAAGCATTGTGTTTTGCTTCTTTTTTATTGATTTTTTACGGTGTTCACTGAAGGGGTTAACTAGTGGGACAGTTTTATAGGTCGGGTCATTAGATGCGGCGATACTAAATATGTGTACTTTTATTGTTTTTTATTTACATAAAGAAATGTATTTATTGGAACAATATTTAATTTTCTTTATTTAGGATTTTTTTTTTACACATGTTAATATTTTTTTTAAAAATCACTATATATTATCAGATCGCTGATCTGACACTTTGCAAAGCACTGTGTCAGATCAGCGATCTGACAGGCAGTGCAGGAGGCTTGCTGACACCTGCTCTCAGCAGGCGCTTGCAAGCCACCTCCCTGCAGAACCCGGAAGGATCCCCGCGGCCATCTTGGATCTGGGGCCTGCAGGGAGGACAGAGGAGACGCTCAGAACAACACGATCACATCGCTTTGTTCGGAGGGTCTCAGGGAAGTTCCATATGCCATCAGAACGCTGCGGTCATGTTTGATCGCAGTGTTAAGGGGGTTAATGTGCCGGGAGCAGTCCGTGACCGCTCCAGGCACATACTGCCGGATGTCAGTTGTGATAATCATCTTACACCCGGCCGCGCGCCCCCCTTGAGGGCGGCTGACCGGTGATGATGTACTATCTTGTCGGTGGTCATACGGGCCCAGGCCACCTCGACGGCATAGTACGTCCAATGTCAGAAAGGGGTTAAAGTTGATCGGGAGCCATCATCTATATATACCTTAAACTACCCCCTTCTGCAAAACAAAATCTCAAATCAACTGAAGGCGTGGCAAGATCTCAAGCTCCCACTCATGGGGAGGGCTTATTTTATCAAAATGATCAGTATGGCCAAGCTGATATATCCACTTCAAACAATACCCCTTCTGCTCAAGCATTCTGATATTAACTTTCTCAATAATCAGTTTGGCCAATTCATTTGGAGGAAAAAGCACCCAGAATTGGTCTATCGAAACTAATGGCTTCCGAAGACGATGGAGGTATAAATTTCCCTAGCGTTAGGAATTATGACCTGGCTTGCCTCATGCGACATTTCTGTAGAGCAGGGGTGGGCAATTAATTTTGCCATGGGGCCGCATGAGAAAGTGGGATGGTTTTAGAGGGCCGAACTAATATAATTACCCGTACTTTTCGGACTATAAGACGCACCGGACCATAAGGCGCACCCCAAATTTGGGGCGAAAATTGCAGAAAAGATTTTTTATAAGATGGGGGTCCGTCTTATTGTCTGAATTTACAGTATCTTATGGTAAGATTCTTACCTGAGGGCTGGCGGTGGCAGAGCAGGGTCACAGGAGGCATGGTGTCAGCAGAGGTGGGGTGATGCGGAGTGGCGTGCACCTGAGCAGGGTCCCTTCCTGCTTAGGCGGGCGACGCCACGGTCTGGTGTCCATGGGGGGGTTGCAGCAGTGGTGGTGCGGTGGCAGAGGTGCAGTATGGCGTGCGCAGCGTCCCTTCCACCGGTGAGGTGACGCAGCGGTCTGGAATGCAATGTGAGCAGCAGAGCAGGGTTGAATATCGGTGGCGGCGGCCATCTTCCCGAGGCCGCGCGTGCGCAGATGGAGTGCTCTGCTTCACGGGGCTTCAGGAAAATGGCCGCGCGTACGCAGATGGAGATCGCAGCGGCCATTTTCCTGAAGCCGAGATATAAATCTGCAAACTCGGCTTCAGAAAAATGGCCGCCGCATCCTCCATCTGCGCACGCGCGGCCTCCCGCGGCCATTTTCCTAAAGCCCCGTAAAGCAGAGAACTCCATCTGCGCACGCGCGGCCTCGGGAAGATGGCCGCCGCCACCGATAAACAGGTAAACAACATGACCTTCACTCCAGCCGCCAGCGGTCCTCCTCAGAAGCGGCTGGCTGAGCGGTGCCTGGGGTGGCTGTCAGAAGTGACAGCTAGCTGGCGGGCCGCTTAAAATCATCAGGCGGGCCGCATCTTGCCCAGGTCTGCTATAGAGACTCCACATAAGATGCAGATTTCGTATTCCCTCTAGCTCTGACAGCAATATTACATTCTCGCCTTTCTTCCCTACCCCCCGCTTTAAAGCAATCGGCTACATTCAGAGATATGATTTTGGCGTGGAAGGCGGTGAGGAAGAAATACAGCCTCTCATTTAGAATTTCCAAATACCTTATATACTCGAGTATAAGCTGCCCCGAGTATAAGCCGACCCCCTTATTTTGCCACAAAAAACTGGGAAAACTTAATGACTCGAATATAAGCCTAGGGTGGTAAATGCAGCAGCTACCGGTAAATTTCAAAAGTAAAAATAGATACCAATTATTAATTGAGAAATCAGTAGGTTAAGGCTATGTGCACACGTTCAGGAATTCATGCAGAAAATTAATGTGAAAATCCGGACATTTCTGGCAGATTTCTGCATGAAATCCGCATGCGTTTTTTTGCGCGGTTTTGACGCGGTTTTTGCACGTTTTTTTCCGGACAGTTCCCAATGCATTAGACAGTGGGAAAAACGCGAAAAAAAACGCAAAATTAATGAGCAGGTTCATTATTTTTCCGCAATACGTTTTTCATGCGGAAAACCGCATATCATGTACACAGAAATTGCGGATTTCATTAAAAATGATAGGATGCTTAATGTATGCAGATTATTTGCGGTTTTATAGCGTTTTTATAGCGCAAAAACGCTAAAAAACCGCAAATAATCTGCAACGTGTGCATATAGCCTAAGTGTTTTTGAATATCCATATTGAATCAGGAGCCCCATATAATGCTCCATAAAGTTTGATGGGCCCCATTAGATGTTCCATATTAAAATATACCCCATATAATCCTGCATAAAGGGTAATAAGGGCCCCATAAGATGCTCCATACAGTCACTTGCCCCATATAATGCTGCACAAGTGTTATGGCCCCATAAGATGCTTCATAGTCACTTGCCCCATTATAGTGCTGCACAAACATTATGGCCCCATAAGATGCTCCGTACAGTCACTTGCCCCTTATAGTGCTGCACAAACGTTATGGCCCCATAGATTCTCCATACAGACACTTGTCCCATATGCTTTTGCTGCGATTAAAAAAAAAAAAAAATCACACACTCACCTCCCTTCGCTCAGGACCTCCGGCACTTTCAATATTTACCTGCTCCTCGTTCTGGTGCGGCTCCGTCTTAAGCACTGACGTTCATCAGAGGGCACGCACTGACCACATCACCGCGCCCTCTGACCTGAGCGTCA
The DNA here is from genome assembly GCF_032444005.1 of Ranitomeya imitator. Classification (NCBI taxonomy): domain Eukaryota; kingdom Metazoa; phylum Chordata; class Amphibia; order Anura; family Dendrobatidae; genus Ranitomeya; species Ranitomeya imitator. The sequence goes on from NC_091283.1 coordinate 668,091,257, forward strand.
CAGCCAGAGGACGCTGAAGACAGAGCCGCACCGGAACGAGGATCTATGAATCTATGATTGACTCCACAATGAAACCAAATTTGATAGACCCCTCAACCAGACACTTTTTTATAAATACTGGAGGCTACAGTTGGGTGATGTTGATGCTCCCTCCAGGATTAGAAAAGGATGGTCCCTCTTCTGAAAACACATAATAAATGAATCTTGGAGGTAGACCCAATTTAAAATCATGCATGGAGCTATATATGACTTTAACATCCACAAACCAGACCATAACCCTGACAGACTTACAGCATTCACTAGATGCCAGCTTCCTAAATCGGAACTATTACATGGAGTGTGGTCAAGCTATTCTGTCGCCCCTTTTTGAGATTCAATATCCGAGCTAATAACCAAATTATAGTGCACTGTAAAGCAGATGACGAGGATCCTGCACTCTTGGGATGGGCTGGAGATGAGGGGAGGGGGAGAGAAGGGTCCCGCTAAACTTTCACACACTATAGTGATTTTGGCAAAAAAGCTAATCCTTTAGGCTATGTGCACACGTTCAGGATTTCTCGCAGAAAATTCCTGAGAAAAACTGGACATTTTCTGCAAGAAAGCCGCATGCGTTTTTGCCGCGGTTTTGACGCGTTTTTGCCGCGGTTTTGCAGCGTTTTTTTCCAGACACTTTCCAATGCATTTTGTAGTGGGAAATCCGCAAAAAAAAACGCAAAATTATAGAACATGCTGCGGTTTTTACCGCGATGCGTTTTTTTCCGCATCATGTGCCCCAAACATGCGGAATTCATTCTAAATGATGGGATGCTTATTGTATGCGGATTTTTTGTGGTTTTATAGCGTTTTTATCGGGGGGAAATGCGAAAAAACGCAACGTGTGCACACAGCCTTAACATTGGCTCAGCTCATCTGCACCATTACTCTCTGACCTAGTAGTCCAATTATATCACTACTAGATGGTGGCCCGATTCTAACGCATGGGGTATTCTAGAATATGTATGTAGTTTATTTATGAAGTTTTCAGAATAATGCAATTTATACACAGGATTCGGCTGGCCAGCCGCGACCAATTAGCGAAGCGTGGTTCAAATTCCGCGCCAATTCGCTGGCGGACTGCGCCTGTCGCTGATTGTTTGCGGCCGGGCGTGACCAGTCAGTGAAGCCAGGGCCAGCTCCAGGTTTTTGAGGGCCCCTGGCGAAAGAGTCTCAGTGGGCCCCCCTCTTTAACACATACCACGATTCATGAGGCACAGAAATATAGCACAGCCCACATAGTATATAGCACAGCCCACATAGTATATAGCACAGCCCACATAGTATATAGCACAGCCCACATAGTATATAGCACAGCCCACATAGTATATAGCACAGCCCACATAGTATATAGCACAGCCCACATTGTAAATAGCAGACACGTAGTATATTGCCCAGCCACCTAGTATATAGCAGACACGTAGTATATTGCCCAGCCACCTAGTATATAGCAGACACGTAGTATATTGGCCAGCCACATAGTATATTGCCCAGCCACGTACTATATTGCCCAGCCACATAGTATATTGCCCAGCCACGTACTATATTGCCCAGCCACATACTATATTGCCCAGCCACATACTATATTGCCCAGCCACGTACTATATTGCCCAGCCACGTACTATATTGCCCAGCCATGTACTATATTGCCCAGCCACGTACTATATTGCCCAGCCACGTAGTATATAGCAAACACGTAGTATATTGTCAGCTACGTAATATATTGCAGAGCCACGTAGTATATTGCCCAGCTATGTAATATATTGCACAGCCACGTAATATACTGCACAGCCACGTAGTAAATAGCACAGAGACGTAGTATATAACACTGCCCATGCAGTATAACACAATAACAGGCCACGTAGTATAGAGCACAGCGATCTAGTATATTGCCCAGCCACGCAATATATACCACAGCCACGTAGTATATAGCACAACCCATGCAGTATCTAACATGGCCCACGTAGTATATAGCAATGTGGGCACCATATCCCTGTTAAAAAAATGAAAATAAAAAAGTTATATACTCACACTCCGTCGGCCCCCCGGATCCAGGCAAGGCGTTTATCGATGCTCCGGTCCCAAGAGTGCATTGCGGTCACGCGAGATGATGACGTATTAATACCACAATATCCAGATTCATGGTGTGACCCTAACTAAATGTCTAGTCACTGCGTACACCTCCATAAACATCTACGTGAATACATGAGAAACAAAAAAGGAGTTTGTTTTAAAAAGTACAAAACAGTCTTTATTAAATAACAATACAAACAATAAACATATCCCAAGACATAAAAACATACAGACAAAGTAGACCGATGTGAACAATAGAGACACCAAAAATATGGCTAGTGCTGCAGGAAAAATACCATAATATCCCTGCCGTATGGGTAACTAGTGGTGAGGAAATACCTGTCTCCCTCCCAGAATAAACAGGAGCCTCCCTCCAGCTGTACCATGAGTCCCATAACATCAATAAGACATTGCCCTCTAAAGACACTATGAATCCATATGTGCAAGTGCACTAATAACCCATGAGAATGTGTCAGGTGGGCAATGCTAAGGGAGGAAAAGGAGATGAGACAAATGTGGCAATGAAAGTTATCCTCACCACAAGCAGCACCGCACTCCGTACGTCCCCGACGCGCGTTTCGCCGCTTCCCAGCTTAGCTTTATCAAGGGGACCGCTACATCATCATCTCGCGAGACCGCAATGCATGGACCGGACCGTCGCGAGGAACAGGAAAGGCACCAGAAGGTGAGTATATAATTTTTTTTTCTTATTTTTAACATTAGATCTTTTTACTATTGATGCTGCATAGGCAGCATTAATAGTAAAAAGTTGGTCACACAGGGTTAAAGGGAACCTGTCACCCCCCTCAGGCGTTTGTAACTAAAGGCTATGTTTACACGTAGGAAGGGGGCTGCGGGTTCTCCCGCAGCAGATTTGATAAATCTGCAGGGCAAACACGCTGCGGTTATCCCTGCAGATTTATCGCGTTTTGTATTGCGGGTTCCGCTGCGGGTTTATCCTGCACTTGTTTTACTATTGATGCTGCATATGCAGCATCAATAGTAATGTTAAAAATAATAAAAATGATATACTCACCCTGTGACGTCCCGATCTCCTCGGCGCTGCAGGCGGCGGTCCGGTTCCAGAGATGCTATGTGAGAAGGACTTTCGTGATGTCACGGTCATTTGCAGCATGTGCACAGCGGTTTGCGGTTTCCATGTTACTGTAAACGCAATGGAAACTGCAGCGGACCCGCAGCTGAAAAATCGCTGCGGTTCCGCGGTAAAAACCGCAAAGAGCGAACATGGCCAAAAGAGCCATCTTGTGCAGCACTAATGCTGCATTCTGACAAGGTGGTTCTTTTATTTATGATGCCTGCACACGCTGAAATAGACGTTTATAAAATGTGCCCCCTCTCACCCTGAAATGTTCCCAGAGGCGGGTCTTTCCCTCCTAATCAAACGCAGCACAGCCGTCACTCCGGGCCTGTGCGCGCCGGGCGCCGCCTCCTCTGGCGCCTGTGCTGTAAGTACAAAGGGCAGCGCAACTGCGCACGCCCGGAAAAAAAACTTAATGTGCAGGCGCCGGGAACGCTAATGAAGCAAGAGGAAGCGGCGCCCGGCGCACACAGGCCCGGAGTGACGGCTGTGCTGCGTCTGATTAGGAGGGAAAGACCTGCCTCCGGGAACATTTCAGGGTAAGAGGGGGCACATTTTATAAACGTTTATTTCAGCGTGTGCAGGCATCATAACTAAAAGAGCCACCTTGTCAGAATGCAGCATTTGTGCTGCACAAGGTGGCTCTTTTAGTTACAAACGCCTGAGGGGGGTGACAGATTCCCTTTAATAGCAGCATTAATGGAGTGCGTTACACCGCTGCATAACGCGGTCCGTTAACGCTGCCATTAACCCTGTGTGAGCGCTGACTGGAGGAGAGTATGGAGCGGGCACTGACTGCGGGGAGTAAGGAGCGGCCATTTCGCCGCTGGACTGTGCCCGTCGCTGATTGATCGCGGCCAAACAGCGACTTGGGATTTCCATAACAGACAGAAAGACGGAAGTGACCCTTAGACAATGATAAAGTAGATATGACTGTAGAGCAAGGGGATGGGCTTATGAATAAAGAGACAAAAGCAAGTAAATTTTTAACAAAATGGAGACAATTTATTGGTAAATGTTGCAATAAGGAAGAGAGACAGAAAATAATCGGACCTTTCACCTCAACAAAGTGGTACTTAATGGAGAGTCTAAAAAATAATCTAGGGTGCCTTCAAATGGATGACAAACTCCAAAGCTGGTTGTTGGGAAACGTCTAATTGATGGAAGAGTGGCGAGTAGTGATGAGTGAGTATACTCGTTGCTCTGGTTTTCCCGAGTACGCTCGGGTGGTCTCCGAGTATTTATGACTGCTTGGAGATTTAGTTTTCTTTGCCACAGCTGGATGATTTAAGGCTGCTAGACAGCTTGATTATGTGACGCCCAAGAGACCGGGATACCCAGCACCGGACCAATGGGGTCTGTCTCTTGAGGGGGTGTCACGGGTGGCTTGACCCGGTGCTGTGGCCTCAGGCAATGCACAGTGTAAAGGGTATCGTGAGGGAACAGGCACTTACTTGATCAGCAGCAGGTTCTCCCAGCGGTGATGATCCCAATCCTGGATAGATGGCTATTGTCCAAATGAAAGACTGAGGCACTGAAACGTTTAACCAGTTTACTTCAACATAAAGGGATTTACAACCAGTCCTGTCACCGGAGTCTGTATGGGTCTTCTTATTGTACGCAATATCTGTGTGGCCCTGCTGCTGTATGTGAACTGGCTGCCGGCCCAATCTGTCCCCTCCGGGTCCTGGTTCGACGGGCAACCCGAGTCCTTTTATCGGCTTACCCCCTCCAGGAGTACCGCTGAACTCTGTGTCTGTTGCTGCGTCCGACCCTAGTGAAGCTGATATCACCTCACGTTTTTCCGGTTGCTGTATTATATGTAATGAATACAGCCACGGATCCGGTATCCGTCTTTGCGCCTGTTCTGGGTAGTGATTAATGCTACCCGGTTCTCACAATGTCCTTTTTCTCTATCCCTCTTCTCCTCAGGCCGGTGATTTAGGCCTGGTAACAGTCACAGGGCTGTTAGAGATTCAACTGTATGACCTCTCACTTTCAGCTCCTTAGCCCAACTGCCAGTTCTTCTCTCAGACCAGAATGGATCAAGGGGAGTCTCTGGAGCTCCCCCTTCTGGCCGGAGGTGGTAGTGCAGTCTTGCTATTTTAGTATTTGCATTTACTGTCAGTAACTATTTTTGTGGCAAATACCCCTAGGGGTGCCACATTCCCCCTTAGTTAAGAACAGTACTCCGGGACTGTGGGACAATAACATTTTGAAATAACAATTAATATGTACAGAGTCTTAAAAATGAAAAGTTACAAAAACCACTCGAGGAAACAAAAATATAGTTCTGTACAAAGTCACTTCAAATAGCGTCCATTAATACAGTTCTATCCTTGAAGGTATTAGGAAAGGCACTGTACTTAGTGTCCAGGAATTTAGTTCCATTTTTCCAACGGAGTTATCAATATAAAGTCTAAAGAAAGTTCAAAAAGAGCAAGGAGCAAAGTTCAAAAAGCAGTCTTTCCGGAGCTTCGATTTAGTGCCTCCGGGCTGATAAAAAGTTCAAGAATATGCAAGAAGTTCATACAGACAAGTCTCTGTAGGCACTGGGCTTAAACGTTGCAGACTGATAACAATGACTATACTACATTTTCTGTTTAACTATATACGGCATAACATATATACAATTCACATTATGAGCTTTATAGTTGGTAATCTGCATACCTGGCCGGTAATTGACCCTTGGTACTACGCTGTGATCTACGTAATAGCGGTGTTTCTTCATGTGGTGTACTACTGTCTACTGCGGATGTAGTATCTGCCCGCTCTGCTAAAGATAATTCCACGACTATGGAGTTGGCAAGTCCACCGTGAATGGGATTACTCTGACCAGGAATCTGTTCTTCCTGGCCTGGAACCTCCTGTAGTACGGGGTCAGCCTCTTCCTGTCTTGGGACTTCTGGTATTGGGTTTGGTGTTGGGTAAAAGGCCACCATGGGAACCACTACTGCACCATGGTATGTTAGTAGGGTTTTGGGAAAGTCTCCTATACAGGTGTGATACACTTCCTCTTCTTTTTCCTTTACTGGTTGAACCTGTATGGGTTGAATAACTTCTGGTTCTGGCTGGACAACGTCTGGCTCTTTCAATGCTTCCGGACATAATTTAAGATTGTCTCTTGACACTAGTACAGATGTTAAGCCTCCGTTTTTGCTAATGAGACACATTTTAGGATTATCCACTCTTGTTGGTAAAACTGTGTAGGGTACGGCTTCCCACTGATTGTCCAGTTTATTGGTTCGACGATTTCTCTTGAGCATTTGGTCACCTGGTCTTAATGGGGTCGCTAGAGCATTCTGGTTGAAAGTTCGCTCTTGTCTTTCTCTAGTTTGCTGAAGGCTTCTTTCCACACTCTCTTGCACTTGGCGATACTGCTTTTGCCGTATGATATCCCAATTGGAGTCTTGGACTTCTGCGTCTGGTTTCAGAATTCCCATTTCTAGATCGATTGGTAATTGGCCGGGTCTTGCACGCATAAGGTAAGCTGGGGTGCAATTGGTGGAACTCACCGGGACATGATTATACAGATCCACCAAGTCAGGCAATTTCTCTGGCCATTGATTCCTTTCTGCCTCAGGTAAAGTCTTTAGTAGTTCTATTACAATATGGTTCATCTTCTCGCATAAGCCGTTTGTTTGTGGATGATAGGCCGTCGTCCGGATCTTTTTGCAACCATACATATTACAGAATTCTCTGAAGATCTCCGATTCAAAGGCTGTACCTTGGTCGGTGAGAACCTGTTCCGGATATCCATGGGGTCTACAAAAGTACGTTTGGAACGCTTTGGCTGCTGTTTTTGCTGTCAGATCTTTTACGGGTACTACTACCAAGAAGCGTGAATAATGGTCCACGATGGTCAAGGCATAGACATAGCCAGACCGGCTTGGTGTCAACTTCACGTGGTCCATGGCTACAAGTTCAAGTGGTTGTTTGGTGATTATGGGCTGCAGTGGTGCTCTTTGGTTCTTTTGATCGTTTCTTCTGAGGTTGCACGGGCCACAATTTCTGCACCACTGTTCGATTGATTTTCTCATCCCGACCCAATAAAATCTTTCTCTTAGAAGTACTTCTAACTTTTTCCAACCGAAGTGACCAGCACCATTATGGTAAGCTTCGAGGACCATCTTGACATCTTGTTTAGGCACGATAATCTGCCAAACCAATTCATGTGTTTTCGGATTGGTGTACCTTCTACAGAGCTTCCCTTGATACAGGAACATTTTGCCTCTCTCTTTCCAGAGTTGATGCGTCTCTTCTGGGGCATCCTCATCGGGATATGCACTTTGCTCAGTTAACAGTTCCTTCACCAACTTCACAGCCGGATTGCTGTCTTGGGTGTCAGCCCATCTATGGTGTGCTAACGGATTTAAATTCACCTCTTGTTGTTTCTGATAGGTACTTGACTGATGATGTTTTGCCTTGGGATGATGGAAGGCTGGTAGTTCAATTTCTTCAAGCTCCCCCATTTCTTCTTCTACATCTCTCAAGTGTGGCATCCGGGATAGGGCATCGGCATTTCCATTCTTGCGACCTGCTCGATACTTGATCTTGAAGTTGTAATTAGATAACCGGGCTATCCATCGCTGTTCTAACGCACCTAATTTGGCTGTGTCCAGGTGGGTCAACGGATTGTTGTCAGTATAGACAATAAATTCTGCAGCGGCCAGATAGTGTTTGAAACGTTCAGTCACAGCCCAAACTACTGCCAGTAGTTCCAATTTGAAGGAGCTGTAATTTTCTGAATTTCTTTCAGTAGGCCGGAGCTTTCTACTTGCAAAGGCGATGACTTTCTCCCGACCTTCTTGCTTTTGTGACAGCACCGCTCCTAGTCCCACATTACTGGCATCGGTGTAGAGGATGAAAGGTTGATGGTAATCTGGGTATGCCAGAACCTCTTCTCCGGTTAGTGCCTTCTTTAGTTGTTCAAAGGAGTCTTCCCTTTCGTCGTTCCACTGAAAAGGAGGGTTTCGGTTTGAAGGTTTCTTCGTCTGCCCTACCAAGGTGTCTTGCAAGGGTGCTGCCAACTTGGTAAATCCTTTTATAAATCTGCGATAGTAACCCACCAATCCCAGGAATTGTCTCACTTCTTTTGCGCTGGTAGGTCTTGGCCAATCCCTTATGGCGCTTATTTTCTCGGGATCTGGTGCTACTCCCTCCGAACTCACGATGTGTCCCAGGTACTGTACCTTTGGCTTGAGAAGGTGACATTTGGATGGCTTGACTTTCATGCCATACCTGGATAAGGCTTCGAACACTTCTGCCAGGTCTATTAAGTGTTGTTCGTAAGTCTTTGAGTAGACGATCACATCATCTAGGTACAGGAGGACGGTCTCGAAGTTCTTGTGTCCGAGGCAGCATTCCATCAGCCGCTGGAAGGTACCGGATGCGTTGCAGAGTCCGAACGGCATGCGATTAAATTCACATAGACCCATTGGTGTGGTGAATGCCGTCTTTTCCTTATCTCGCTCAGCCACAGGGACTTGCCAATACCCGCTTGTTAAGTCTAAGGTGGAAAAATAATTAGCAGATTTCAAAGCAGTTAAGGACTCTTCTATCCTAGGCAAGGGGTAGGCGTCTTTATGGGTGATGTTATTAATCTTCCGGTAGTCTACGCACATTCTCATGGTTCCGTCCTTTTTTTTGACAATCACTAGAGGGGCCGCCCAGGGGCTACAGCTGTCTCTTATTACCCCGGCCTGTTTCATCTCCCTCAGCATATCTTTTGCACATTGATAGTGAGCGGGCGGTATGGGTCTATATCTTTCTTTTATTGGGGGATGGTCACTGGTGGGGATTGTGTGTTCTACCCCTTCTATCCGTCCGAAGTCCAATGGGTGTTTACTGAAGACTTGTTCATATTCCGTCACTAGCCTATACACCCCTTGTTTTTGATGGGTAGGTGTTGAATTTATGCCCACGTGTAGCTGTTGGCACCAATCCTCCATTTCTCCATCTGAGCCATTGCCTTCCACCTGACAGGTTGGTTCTAAGGGCTCAATGGTTGTGATGGCATTGTTGTCAACAGTATATAGCTTTGCCATTGTAGCATACCTTGGCAAAGTGACCTCTTCCTCTCCACAGTTCAAAAGTCGTACCGGCACTCGTCCCCGGTGTACCTCGACTATCCCTCGTGCTGTGAGTATAGTGGGCCTGCTGTCGGTGTACACTGGTTCTATTAAGGCTTGATAATCTCGTCCCTTAGTACCAATGGCTGCTCTACACCATACCAGCATTTCTGTTTTTGGTGGGATTACAATAGACGTTGGATCACTTACTCTCACACTGCCGATTTCTCCACCTGCAACTTCTACCTGTTGCCTTAACATCAATACTTTTATTTCCCTCCGGAGAACTCTCTGCTGGCAGGATTGGGCAGTTTCAGCAATTTGCTGTAAGACAGAAATGACTTCGGAAAAGCAGTTCTCTAACACATTCATTCCTATCAATACAGTTAGTTCACAGTTCCGCCGGTCAACATCAACAACAATTATACCCTGTTTCTTCAATTCTACTTTACCAATCTTTATGGTCATCTCCCTGAATCCTAGTTTCGGTACCAACTTACCATTACTGGCCCATATATCTAGTTCAACATCAGAGGGCCCTTTATCAATATCTGCATCAGCCCAGTACCTCTTATAAAGGATATACGGTATAGATGAAATCTGGGAACCTGTGTCCAGCAAAGCGTTGAGGGGAATTCCGTCCAGCACGATAGGGATAATGGGTCGTCCTCCGATGTACCTGTCGTGTCAGGGTGTTGGGCCTTGAAAGTTCATTCCTGCGAAGCGGCCCGCATTCCCAGGGGATTCCCGTTTAAATCACAATCTCGTGCAAAGTGGCCTGGCTGCTGGCAACGGTGGCAAATGGGCTGTCCATCCGGTTGGTAGCGGTCGCGGGGTCGTCCTCTCCATGTCGGGTATCTCCGGGGTCTCATCCATGGAACACCTTCTCTACGGTTTGACAACTCCATCTTGGGTCCTCTCATCTCCTGCATGGTTTTAGCCATTGAAGCAACAACATCAGTTAAAGAGTCAAGCTTTTGTTGAAGAGCCTCATTAGTACTGGGCCCCAGGGGCTTAGCAATGGCCCCGGACATAGCTGATGTCACTGGTACTCCATGTTGTTGAGGAGCCTCTGCCATGAGTTGCGCAGGATCCTGATCCCGAGGTGCCTCTGCCAGCTGGAGACGTATAACGCTCTCCTTTAATTGGGCAAATGTCAATTCAGGGTTCTTAAAAACAAGCATGCTCACATGCCCCCGGTGAGAAGGGGTGTAGAGTCCCTCAATAAATTGATCTCTTAGCAGTTTATCGGCTCCGGTGTTAAAAATGGGTTCAGCCAGTGTAAGTGATTTAAGGGCTTCCTGCAGGTTTAAGGCAAAGTCTCTCACGCCCTCATTAACTTTTTGTTTGCAATTAAAGAATCGTACTTTAGCTTTGCTGCTGGCAGTGGTTTCAAATGTAGCTTTTAATCCAGCAAATATGCGTTCAACAGTGCCTTTTAGATCAGCTGCCCATGCTGTGACTTCTCGCTTAGCATGGCCACTTAACTGCATCATCAGGAGACTAACACGCTGAACTTCACCCACAGGGAACATGTCAAAATGGGCCAGCATCTTTTCTCTGAAATCGTCAAGGGTATTAGGCTCACCTTCATACATTGGAAGCCATGGGCCACCCGGGGTATATGGCATCAGCACCGGCATGATGGGCGCCACTCCTTGCACCGCTGCGCTACCAGACTCTCTATCGACACTCTGTCTTTCAGCTGCATTAGCGTCGCCGGGTGCTGCGGCGTCTCCGTGCTGCGACATACTGTGCCCCCTTAGTTAATCCGGACCCTTCCGGTCCTCCGCTTCCGTCGGGATAGTGTAGATTCGTTCCGCTGTGCAGCAGGATCGATTTTCCCCTTGCTCTGATGTCAGAGCACTCAGCTTGGTGCCGCCCACAATGACACGCCCCCTGCTGCTCCCACCCACCGCGCTCTGTAATGGCGGATTCTGAAGTTTTTCAGTTAGACTGGGGCTCAGGTGATGGCGTAGCTCAATTAACAGTCTCGTGCCTAACGGCTATGAAGTGATTACCTCAGGGGATGGCGGCCATCTTTACTCCATTATAACCAATGGGGAAAAGTCACTTTCAATAGTTTTCAATGGAGAATGGATTTTTCTTTAATAAAGTCAATTTTCAAGATTTTTCATCCAAGTTTTCACAGTTTTGGGCTCCAATCACGGCACACAATACCCGGTATACGGGCTGGCTAGATCCTGTTCGTGACGCCAATTGTGACGCCCAAGAGACCGGGATACCCAGCACCGGACCAATGGGGTCTGTCTCTTGAGGGGGTGTCACGGGTGGCTTGACCCGGTGCTGTGGCCTCAGGCAATGCACAGTGTAAAGGGTATCGTGAGGGAACAGGCACTTACTTGATCAGCAGCAGGTTCTCCCAGCGGTGATGATCCCAATCCTGGATAGATGGCTATTGTCCAAATGAAAGACTGAGGCACTGAAACGTTTAACCAGTTTACTTCAACATAAAGGGATTTACAACCAGTCCTGTCACCGGAGTCTGTATGGGTCTTCTTATTGTACGCAATATCTGTGTGGCCCTGCTGCTGTATGTGAACTGGCTGCCGGCCCAATCTGTCCCCTCCGGGTCCTGGTTCGACGGGCAACCCGAGTCCTTTTATCGGCTTACCCCCTCCAGGAGTACCGCTGAACTCTGTGTCTGTTGCTGCGTCCGACCCTAGTGAAGCTGATATCACCTCACGTTTTTCCGGTTGCTGTATTATATGTAATGAATACAGCCACGGATCCGGTATCCGTCTTTGCGCCTGTTCTGGGTAGTGATTAATGCTACCCGGTTCTCACAATGTCCTTTTTCTCTATCCCTCTTCTCCTCAGGCCGGTGATTTAGGCCTGGTAACAGTCACAGGGCTGTTAGAGATTCAACTGTATGACCTCTCACTTTCAGCTCCTTAGCCCAACTGCCAGTTCTTCTCTCAGACCAGAATGGATCAAGGGGAGTCTCTGGAGCTCCCCCTTCTGGCCGGAGGTGGTAGTGCAGTCTTGCTATTTTAGTATTTGCATTTACTGTCAGTAACTATTTTTGTGGCAAATACCCCTAGGGGTGCCACAATTACATGTGGGGGTTACCTGGTTGCTAGGGAATCCCCACATCTAATCAAGCTGTCTAGTAGCCGCCAATCATCCATCTGCAGCTAGGAAAACTAAATCTCCGAGCCGTCATAAATACTCGGAGATCACCCGAGCGTGCGCTGGAAAACCCGAGCAACGAGTATACTCGCTCATCACTAGTGGTGAGCCTTGTGATGGGTCTGGTTAAGAGAGCAAATGCACAGGTGCAATACCCAATGAAACAGCCAGCCTTCAATAAGGGTTTGGCCGTGTGGTACACCAATGCACTAAGATAAAATACTCTGTATGTGGCGTGTTCACACAAGGAATACAAAGCATCTGGCTACAGCCTATTAATAACGCCCTATGGCGGGCTGCCCAGTGCTAAAATGCATCCCGTGTGAACAGAGGCCACAGTGTACAGAACAATTTGGGCCCAGCTGCACCCTGCAAAAAATATACGTGCAAAAAAAAAAAACATATAAATATAAATGTGCATTTGCTATTTTGTTTGGGTCCGCTGCACCCTGCTTGTGCGTTTGTATTGAGGCCTATTTGGAAAGCCTACAGCCTGCACTGACACCGCTGCTGCCTCATCACTATCGAAGCTACCGCCTCACCAACACCGGAGCTACCGCCTCACCACTACCGGAGCTACCGCCTCACCAACACCGGAGCTACTGCCTCACCAACACCGGAGCTCCTGCAACCCTCAACCTACTGTCTCCTTCCCCATAACCCTGTAGAATGTAAGCCCGCAAGGGCAGGGTCCTCGCCCCTCTGTATCAGTCCGTCATTGTTAGTTTGTTTACTGTATGTGATATTTGTAACTTGTATGTAACCCCTTCTCATGTACAGCACCATGGAATCAATGGTGCTATATAAATAAATAATAATAATAATAATAATTTAGACAGGTAAGCATCTTTGCCTGTTTTTGGTGTTTTTTCTTGAATGTGTCCTTTTTTGGTGTTTTTCTGGTTAAGAGAGGCAAGATTGGAGGATTCCCCCCTCCTTTTTTCTTTCTATACTTTGATTCGTTATATAGGAAAGGGTGCATTATAAGGACAATTTATCACTTCCATGAGATGGACGTTTTTGAATTTTCACTCTCCTTATGTATGATTGGAAGCTAACAATCACGGTGATATTATTCCATTAAGTCTGGAAGTGATGACATCTTTGTTAATGTCAAAATGTTCAATACAAATTTATATTTAAAAAAAAAAAAGGGACGGGATACAAAAAGATATCCAAGGAAATGATAAAACCAGTCAGCAGCGTTCAAATTGCGACTAACAAATGGAAAATCAGGGGCTCTGTAAAAACAAAACCACAGTGAGTTAGACCAATAAAATTTTGTCCACAACTGCCAGGAATAGTGTTGAGCGATACCGTCCGATACTTGAAAGTATCGGTATCGGATAGTATCGGCCGATACCCGAAAAATATCGGATATCGCCGATACCGATATCCGATACCAATACAAGTCAATGGGACATCAAGTATCGGAATGTATCCTCATGGATCCCAGGGTCTGAAGGAGAGGAAACTCTCCTTCAGGCCCTGGGATCCATATTAAAGTGTAAAATAAAGAATTAAAATAAAAAATATTGTTATATTCACCTCTCCGGCGGCCCCTGGACATCAGCGGGAGGATCCGGCGTCCGGCACGGCTTCTTTCTTCAAAATGCGCGCCTTCAGGACCTGTGGAATGACGTCCCGGCTTCTGATTGGTCGCGTGCCGCCCATGTGACCGCCACGCGACCAATCAGAAGCCGCGACGTCATTCCTCAGGTCCTAAAAGGCGCTCATTCTAGGACTTTAGCTGAGGAATGACGTCGCGGCTTCTGATTGGTCGCGTGGCGGTCACATGGGCGGCACGCGACCAATCAGAAGCCGGGACGTCATACCACAGGTCCTGAAGGCGCGCATTTTGAAGAAAGAAGCCGTGCCGGACGCCGGATCCTCCCGCTGATGTCCAGGGGCCGCCGGAGAGGTGAATATAACAATATTTTTTATTTTAATTCTTTATTTTACACTTCCGATACCGATACCCGATATCACAAAAATATCGGATCTCGGTATCGGAATTCCGATACCGCAAGTATCGGCCGATACCCGATACTTGCGGTATCGGAATGCTCAACACTAGCCAGGAAAATTGTTTGGGATGCAAAGAAAAACCCACAAATAACATCAGCTGAAATACTGAACTCTCTGAAAACTAGCAGTGTGGCTGTTTTAAGATGCACAATAAGGCCATGTTCACACAGTGCGTTTTTTACCGCGGAAACGCAGCGGTTTTGCCGCTGCGGTTCCGCGGCTGTTTTCCATGCAGGGTACAGTACACTGTACCCTATGGAAAACAGGACCCACTGTGCACATGGTCCTGAATTGAAAAAAAAAAAAAACGCACTGATTAGCTGCGGTAAAAAAGAAGTACCATGTCACTTCTTTTTGTAAAACAGCAGCGGTTCTGCACCCATAGACCTCCATTGTGAGGTCAAACCCGCAGTAAAACCCGCAGATCAAAAATAGATCTGCGGGTTTTATTGCGGTTCGTGGTGCAGAACCGCTGCAGCAGGAAGTGCGGGGAAGCGGGCGGAAGTGCGTGGGTGGAGTGTGGCTGCCCCGATCCCACCCCCCCATGCTCCGATGCCCCTCCCCCGTGCTCCGATGCCCCCCGCAGTGCGCCCGCCGAATCTGCCGGCCGGCAGATTCGTTACAAAGTGCATTTTGATCACTGAGATATAACCTATCTCAGTGATCAAAATAAAAAAAATAGTAAATGACCCCCCCCACCCCCCCCCCTTTGTCACCCCCATAGGTAGGGACAATTAAAAAAATAAAGAATTTTTTTTTTTTTCACTAAGGTTAGAATAGGGGTAGGGTTAGGGGTAGGGTTAGGGTATTTTCAGCCATTTTAACCCTAAAAAAATTCCTAGAAAACACAGACTCTGGCTAGAAAACTGCATCAAAAAACGCATCAAAAAAGGACCAAAAAAGGACCAAAAAAAGGACCTGCGTTTTCTGCCAAGAGCTGCAGTTTTTTAAAAAAAAACAGTCCTGAAAAAAAAAGGATGGAAATCAGGAACGTGTGAACATACCCTAAGAAGGCACTTGAAAAATGGGCTGCATGGTCAAGTCGCCAGAAGAAAGCCATTACTGCGCAAATGCCACAAAGTATCTCTCCTACAATACGCAAAACAGCACAGAGACAAACCTCAACACTTCTTGAACAAAGTAATTTGGAGTGATGAGACGAAAATTAAACTTATTGACCACAAACATAAACGTTACATTTGGAGAGGTCAACAAGGCCTATGATGAAAGGAACACCACTCCTACTGTAAAGCACGGAGGTGGATCGGTGATGTTTTGGGGGATGTGTGAGCTACAAAAGGCACAGGAAACTTCGTCAAAGTTGAAGGAACGATGAATGCAGCACGTTATTAGATAACAATGAAGCAAATTTGAAATCATCAGCCCAGAAGCTGCGCATGGGACGTACTTGGACGTTCCAGCATGACAACGATCCAAAACACAAGGCCAAGTCGACCTGTCATTGGCTACAGCAGAACAAAATGAAGGTTCTGGAGTGGCCATCTCAGTCTCCTGACCTCAACATCATTAAGCCACTCTGGGGAGATCTCAAGCACGCAGTTCATGCTAGACAGCCCATGAATTTACAGGAACTGGAGGCTTTTTGCCAAGAAGAGTGGGCAGCTTTACCATCTGAGAAAATAAAGAACCTCATCCACAACTACCACAAAATACTTCAAGCTGCCATTGATGTTAGAGGGGCAATACACGGTATTAAGAAATGTGAACTTTTGATCAGGGTCATTTGGATATTTTGAGTTGTCATTATGATTTAAAAAGAGAAAACACAGCTTCACCCAACTACTAACCATCAGTGGAGAAACAGTTTTGGTGTTATCATTCATATTCTCTGAAAAAAAGGCCAAGAAAGCAAAAATTCTGCTGGGGTATGTAAACTTTTGAGCACAATCATATATGGTATATATTATACCTAGTGTCGTCTGGTTTTTACTCTTTTTATTGTGTAATAATGTTACCGTTTTATTAATTGTGCAGACACCAGGGTGGATAAAAATCAATGTTTTAAAAAAAAAAAAAAAAAAAAAAAAAAAATCGGATTTTTTTTTTTTTTATTTAAATCGGATTTTTTTCAATAAACTGCTTTTTGAGGAAAATATTTTACCATCCAAAGGTTCTTCCATCATGAGATAAAGCGGAGTTGTTTACCTCAGTAGAATAAAGGCTGTATATGTGTAACATTCACAATGCCATGCTCTTCCAGAGGTTTCTGTAGGATTAGTGGGCAGTTTCTCTCCTATATTATCACAGACGCTCGCTTACTTACGCAGTTCTCAAAACTGAATTTGACTCCGCAGAGGTCCCAGCCTCTTCTTCACGGCAAAAATGTTACAACATGAACAGAGTTGAGAAAAAGACCTTAATCCTATTGTTCTACAAACCTATGAATACAGAATCAACCCCTTCAGTGCCAAGTCCAAGAAGTTAGACAATATGTTTCTGATTGTTTGGAGTGGAATAGATCTGCACAACACAAAAAGAATGTGAATCTAAGTGTGAGGAGGAGGAAGGGCAAGCAGACAAGAAAATGAAAGTGAAACTTTGAGCACAATACTGCAGCATAGCCACAGACAGACAAGTCTGGATCTGTTTGTGTGTACGATCTAAGGTTTATTACATTCTTTCCTTATAATGGCAGCAGGCCGTAAAAGAGACCCAGTTTGGGAATATTTTAATGAAGCTCCATCGCCTATCGGTAAGGCAGGCATGCGTGCAAAATGCAAACGATGCAACAAAGATGCAAGGCCTGGTGGCGCGAATGAGGCAACATCATGAGAAGTGCGGTGATGAAGATTAGCTTCATTAAAATATTCCCAAACTGGGTCTTTTTTACGGCCTGCTGCCATTATAAGGAAAGACTGTAATAAACCTCAGATCGTAAACACAAACAGATCCAGACTTGTCTGTCTGTGGCTATGCTGCAGTATTGTGCTCAAAGTTTCACTTTCATTTTCTTGTCTGCTTGCCCTTCCTCCTCCTCACACTTAGATTCACATTCTTCTTGTGTTGTGCAGATCTATTCCACTCCAAACAATCAGAAACATATTGTCTAACTTCTTGGACTTGGCACTGAAGGGGTTGATTCTGTATTCATAGGTTTGTAGAACAATAGGATTAAGGTCTTTTTCTCAACTCTGTTCATGTTGTAACATTTTTGCCGTGAAGAAGAGGCTGGGACCTCTGCGGAGTCAAATTAAGTTACCGTATATACTCGAGTATAAGCCGAGATTTTCAGCCCAAATTTTTGGGCTGAAAGTGCCCCTCTCGGCTTATACTCGAGTCAATGTGGGTGGCAGGGTCGGCGGGTGAGGGGGTGAGGGCGCTGAGGTATACTTACCTAGTCCCAGCGATCCTCGCGCTGTCCCTGCCGTCCCACGGGCTTCTGTGCTGCAGCTTCTTCCCCTCTTCAGCGGTCACGTGGGACCGCTCATTAGAGATATGAATAAGCGGCTCCACCTCCCATAGGGGCGGAGCCGCCTATTCATTCCTCTAATCAGCGGTGCCGGTGACCGCTGACAGGAAGAGCTGCGGCACCGAAGACCAGGCAGAGGGACAGCGCGAGGATCGCCAGGACTAGGTAAGTATAGCATATTCACCTGTCCGCGTTCCAGCCGCCGAGCGTCGCTCCATCTTCCCGGCCGGCGCCTCCATCTTCCCGGCGTCTGCGCTCTGACTGTTCAGGCAGGGGGCGCGATGACGCATACAGTGTGCGCGGCGCCCTCTGCCTGATCAGTCAGAGCAGAGACGCCGGGAAGATGGAGGCGCCGGAACGAGACGCCGGGAGCTGCAATCAAGGGAGGTGAGTATGTGTTTTTTTTTTTTATTGCAGCAGCGGCGGCAGAGATTTCTATGGGGCACAATGAACGGTGCAGAGCACCGTATATGGCACAGCAATGGGGCACAATGAACGGTGCAAAGCACCGTATATGGCACAGCAATGGGGCACAATGAACGGTGCAGAGCACCGTATATGGCACAGCAATGGGGCACAATGAACGGTGCAGAGCACCGTATATGGGCACAGATATGGGGCACAATGAACGGTGCAGAGCACCGTATATGGCACAGCAATGGGGCACAATGAACGGAGCAGAGCACCGTATATGGGCACAGATATGGGGCACAATGAACGGTGCAGAGCACTGTATATGGCACAGCAATGGGGCACAATGAACGGTGCAGAGCACCGTATATGGCACAGCAATGGGGCACAATGAACGGTGCAGAGCACCGTATATGGCACAGCAATGGGGCACAATGAACGGTGCAGAGCACTGTATATGGCACAGCAATGGGGCACAATGAACGGTGCAGAGCACCATATATGGCTCAGCAATGGGGCACAATCAACGGTGCAGAGCACCGTATATGGCACAGCAATGGGGCACAATGAACGGTGCAGAGCACCGTATATGGCACAGCAATGGGGCACAATGAACGGTGCAGAGCACCGTATATGGCACAGCAATGGGGCACAATGAACGGTGCAGAGCACTGTATATGGCACAGCAATGGGGCACAATGAACGGTGCAGAGCACCGTATATGGCACAGCTATGGGGCACAATGAACGGTGCAGAGCACTATATGGGGCACAGCTATGGGGAAATAATGATCTATTTTTATTTTTGAAATTCACCGGTAAATGCTGCATTTCCACCCTAGGCTTATACTCGAGTCAATAAGTTTTCCCAGTTTTTTGTGGCAAAATTAGGGGGGTCGGCTTATACTCGGGTCGGCTTATACTCGAGTATATACGGTAGGTAGAAACTTTAATTTAAATCACTGATTTAAATCAAGCCTTACTGACTAGTGATTTAAATCGTGATTTAAATCAGTTAGATTTAAATCAAATCCACCCTGGCAGACACCCTGTTGTCGTGGTGTTACCACTTACAATTTCTTGTCCCAATGTATTTTATCTTTATATAATTGGTCCTACTTTCTCTTTGGCCACATGTTCGGCTTTTTCTATTTGGTCCTCACGAAACTTCGAAATGGTCTGCCATTCATCCTTTTTGCAGATATATTGTCACGCCGTAAACGGCGTCAAAGGGGCAGGACGGCGTACTGGAACCCGCACCTGACCCTACCACTTGAAAGGGGCCCTGGCTTTCCCTTATCTCGGGGGTACCTATGAAGGTTAGGAGGCCCGAGCCGCCAGCGTATCCCTGTCTCCTGTGCAGGCCCTAAGAGTGGCCCCCTGTCCCACCAAAGGAGGTGGAGTGCACCCGTATAATAATACAACAAATTAAGGTACCTTCACACTGACCAACTTCACAATGATATCGCTAGCGATCCGTGACGTTGCAGCGTCCTGGATAGCGATATCGTTGTGTTTGACACGCAGCAGCGATCTGGATCCTGCTGTGACATCGTTGGTTGGAGCAGAAAGTCCAGAACTTTATTTAGTCGCTGGATCTCCCGCAGACATCGCTGAATCGGCAGGTGTGACGCCGATTCAGCGATGTCTTCACTGGTAACCAGGGTAAACATCGGGTTACTAAGCGCAGGGCCGCGCTTAGTAACTCGATGTTTACCCTGGTTACCAGTGTAAATGTAAAAAAAAACACTACATACTGACATTCCGGTGTCTGTCGCGTCCCTCGGCGTTCTGCTTCCCTGCACTGTCAGCACCGGCCAGCCGTAAAGCAGATTACAGCGGTGACGTCACCGCTGTGCTTTACGGCCAGCCGGCGCTCACAGTCAGTGAGCCGGGGGACAGACACCGGAATGTAAGTATGTAGTGTGTTTTTTTTTTACATTAGCACTGGTAACCTGGGTAAACATCGGGTTACTAACGCTTAGTAACCCGATGTTTACCCTGGTTACCAGGGGACTTCGCATATTTGGTCGCTGGAGAGCTGTGTGTGACAGCTCTCCAGCGACCACACAGCGACGCTGCAGCGATCGGCATCGTTGTCTAGATCGATGCAGCGTCGATAAATGTGACGGTACCCTTAGGCTACTTTCACACTAGCGTTAACTGCAATACGTTAAAATGCGTCGTTTTGCCGAAAAAACGCATGCAGCAAAATATTTTGCTGCATGCTTTTTTCCCCATAGACTTGTATTGGCGACGCATTGCGACGAATTGGCATTCGTCGGTATACGTCTTTCGACGGATGTGTCGAAAAGAGGCGACACGTCGTCTGGAAAAACGTAGATTGCACCGTTTTTTTTGGCTCCGACAATAAAACGTGTCTCTGCGCATCCGTCAGCATGCGTCTTTTGCTACAATGACAGTCTATGAGCGACGGATGCGTCGAGACGTCGTACGACGCAATGCAGCGCTGTAATACGTTTTTTTCTACTGAGCATGCTCAGAAACAGGATTTTTTATCTAATTGGCCAGACATCCCCAAATCTATATAAACCTGGTCTGGGCCTTCAACCCCCACATATGCCAGCAAGACCCAGAGAAAGAAGAAGCCTCCAGCCAGCCGGACACCAAGACCCCAGCCAGAAACCAAGACCCCAGCCTGGACACCAAGACCCCAGCCTGGACACCAAGACCCCAGCCTGGCAGCAAGACCCCAGCCTGGCAGCAAGACCCCAGCCTGGCAGCAAGGACCAGACACACTCCAACAGTGTGAGTATATTGCCATGTGTGTGTGTGTGTGTGTGTGTGTGTGTGTGTGTGTGTGCGCGCGCATTTGTGTATGCCGTACTGACTACAGCAAGAGCTTTTAAAACCTGAATCCAACCTGAGGCCTGCCGTCGTCCTGCAACAGCCAGTGCCCTGCTACAGTCCAGATCTACCCTGAGGCCTGCCACTGTGAAGACATCAAGCTCCAGCCGGAGGACTGATGGCCGTGTGTGTGTGTGTGTGTGTGTGTGTGTATTTTTGCACTGCTGTGTGCTTTTGTATGTATGTGTTCATGTGCCTGCACCTTATTATGCCTTCATCAATATTACGCCTGTTCATGTGTTATGCTTGCGTTACGATTCTGCTTGCAGGTATGTTTGTGTGCGTCTTGTTGGTTGCATGTGCATTTGTCCATGCTATATTGGTTAATGTTGATTTTTGATGTATTTACTAAAGGTACCGTCACACTGAGCGATGCTGCAGCGATACCGACAACGATCCGGATCGCTGCAGCGTCGCTGGAGAGCTGTCACACAGACAGCTCTCCAGCGACGAACTATGCCGGTAACCAGGGTAAACATCGGGTTAAGCGCAGGGCTGCGCTTAGTAACCCGATGTTTACCCTGGTTACCATCCTAAAAGTAAAAAAAAACAAACGCTTCATACTTACCTTCTGCTGTCTGTCCCCGGCGCTCTGCTTCTCTGCTCTGGCTGTGAGCACAGCTGCCGGAAAGCAGAGCGGTGACGTCACTGCTCTGCTTTCCGGCCGCTGTGCTCACAGTGAGTGCAGGAAAGCACAGCGCCGAGGACAGACAGCGGAAGGGATGTATGGTTTTTTTTTTTTGTTTTTTTTTTTTACTTTTACGCTGTTAACCAGGGTAAACATCGGGTTACTAAGCGTGGCCCTGCGCTTAGTAACCCGATGTTTACCCTAGTTACCAGCGAACACATCGCTGAATCGGCGTCACACACGGCGATTCAGCGATGTCTGCAGGAAGTCCAGTGACGAAATAAAGTGCTGAACTTTCTGCAGCGACCAACGACATCACAGCAGGATCCTGATCGCTGCTGTGTGAAAATGAACGATATCGCTAGCCAGTCGCTGCAACGTCACGGATCGCTAGCGATATCGTTCAGTGTGACGGAACCTTTAGTATAGTGGTTTGTGCAGCATGTGGGTTTTTTTTTTTTTTTTTTTTTAATTGGATGTATTATTGCAAAGCCTAGTGGTCTGCAGCTTGTGGTTAGAATGTGTGAGTGTTTTTTTTTTTAAAAAAAAGTGTTGATTTTTTTAATTAACTGTTGAAACCATTCCCAGTTGATGTACTTGTATTTAAAATAAAGAGCATTTCTGCTCCATTGTGATTAAAAAAAAAAAAAAAAAAATTATTAATAAAATGTTTATTAAAAAATTGTCCGTAGTATAATTTCATAAAGGTAAATTTAAAACAGGTGTATGTACTAATGGTTACACATGCAAGACACAGTGGGTTGAGGGCTCACTTTTTACTAAAGGTTATCCTTTGAAAGGTTTTTTGGGGGAGGTAATTTTTTTTTTTTTTTTTTTTTTTTAAATAACTGAAAAATATTTTTAAAGGTGTCTCACATTTAAAACATTTCTTTTTTTTTGGACATGGAAAAGAATGGTATAACGTGCACCTGTTTTTGGGTTTTGTTGTTCACCTATTTCTCACATTTTAACAGTGTGTTTATTGGTAAACATTACCTATTTCTGCGGTGGTCTAACTCTAAATCCATTATACTTATTATATTGCAGATAGAGTAGGGACCACAGTGACCGCCCGTAGCCACCAGGACCACATCAAGACATTTTTAAAAGTAAGTTTTGAAGACCCCAAATCTGCTACTTCAATGTGTAGAGAAGATTGCAAGTGTCTTTTAACTTACAGACCCACCAGGACCACAGCTACCAGGACCACAGCTACCAGGAACAAAATGTCCTCTTCTGACAGCCCTCCTCCACAGCAACAGCGCGTATCGGTAAGTACCGTATATACTCGAGTATAAGCCGACCCGAGTATAAGCCGACCCCCCTAATTTTGCCACAAAAAACTGGGAAAACTTATTGACTCGAGTATAAGCCTAGGGTGGAAATGCAGCATTTACCGGTGAATTTCAAAAATAAAAATAGATCATTATTTCCCCATAGCTGTGCCATATAGTGCTCTGCACCGTTCATATTTCCCCATAGGTGTGAACCATATAGTGCTCTGCACCGTTCATTGTGCCCCATAGCTGTGCCATATACGGTGCTCTGCACCGTTCACTGTGCCCCATAGCTGTGCCATATACGGTGCTCTGCACCGTTCACTGTGCCCCATAGCTGTGCTGTGCCATATACGGTGCTCTGCACCGTTCATTGTGCCCCATAGATGTGCCATATACGGTGCTCTGCACCGTTCACTGTGCCCCATAGATGTGCTGTGCCATATACGGTGCTCTGCACCGTTCACTGTGCCCCATAGCTGTGCCATATACGGTGCTCTGCACCGTTCACTGTGCCCCATAGCTGTGCTGTGCCATATACGGTGCTCTGCACCGTTCACTGTGCCCCATAGCTGTGCTGTGCCATATACGGTGCTCTGCACCGTTCACTGTGCCCCATAGCTGTGCTGTGCCATATACGGTGCTCTGCACCGTTCACTGTGCCCCATAGCTGTGCTCCATATACGGTGCTCTGCACCGTTCACTGTGCCCCATAGATGTGCTCCATATACGGTGCTCTGCACCGTTCACTGTGCCCCATACATAGCTGTGCTGTGCCATATACGGTGCTCTGCACCGTTCACTGTGCCCCATAGCTGTGCTCCATATACGGTGCTCTGCACCGTTCACTGTGCCCCATAGCTGTGCTGTGCCATATACGGTGCTCTGCACCGTTCACTGTGCCCCATAGATGTGCCATATACGGTGCCCTGCACCGTTCACTGTGCCCCATAGCTGTGCTGTGCCATATACGGTGCTCTGCACCGTTCACTGTGCCCCATAGCTGTGCTGTGCCATATACGGTGCTCTGCACCGTTCACTGTGCCCCATAGCTGTGCCATATACGGTGCTCTGCACCGTTCACTGTGCCCCATAGCTGTGCTGTGCCATATACGGTGCTCTGCACCGTTCACTGTGCCCCATAGCTGTGCCATATACGGTGCTCTGCACTGTTCACTGTGCCCCATAGCTGTGCCATATACGGTGCCCTGCACCGTTCACTGTGCCCCATAGCTGTGCTGTGCCATATACGGTGCTCTGCACCGTTCACTGTGCCCCATAGCTGTGCTGTGCCATATACGGTGCTCTGCACCGTTCACTGTGCCCCATAGCTGTGCTCCATATACGGTGCTCTGCACCGTTCACTGTGCCCCATAGATGTGCCATATACGGTGCCCTGCACCGTTCACTGTGCCCCATAGCTGTGCTGTGCCATATACGGTGCTCTGCACCGTTCACTGTGCCCCATAGATGTTCCACATAAATTTGTGCCGCCGCTGCCGCAATAAAGAAAAAAAAACACATACTCACCTCCCTTGATTGCAGCTCCCGGCGTCTCGTTCCGGCGCCTCCATCTTCCCGGCGTCTCTGCTCTGACTGATCAGGCAGAGGGCGCCGCGCACACTATATGCGTCATCGCGCCCTCTGCCTGAACAGTCAGAGAGCAGAGACGCCGGGAAGATGGAGGCGCCGGCCGGGAAGATGGATCGGCGCCCGGCGGCTGGAACGCGGACAGGTGAATATGCTATACTTACCTAGTCCTGGCGATCCTCGCGCTGTCCCCTCCTGTCTTCGGTGCCGCAGCTTCTTTCTCTATCAGCGGTCACCGGCACCGCTGATTAGAGAAATGAATAAGCGGCTCCGCCCCTATGGGAGGTGGAGCCGCTTATTCATTTCTGTAATGAGCGGTCCCACGTGACCGCTGAAGAGAGGAAGAAGCTGCAGCGCCGAAGCCCGTGGGACGGCAGGGACAGCGCGAGGATCGCTGGGACTAGGTAAGTATGCCTCAGCGCCCTCAGCCCCTCACCTGCCGACCCCACCGCTACCGTGACTCGAGTATAAGCCGAGGGGGGCACTTTCAGCCCAAAAATTTGGGCTGAAAATCTCGGCTTATACTCGAGTATATACGGTAAATATTTTTTTTTTTAATTTAAATTTACATCTTTTTTTTCACTACATGCATTTATTATGTTTAAACAGGAATCAGAATCCAATGAGGAGCTGTCAGAAGGGACCGAGACGGGTGGAGACATGCAAGTGGAGGAAGAACCAAGTGTAAGTAGTGGTGAAACACTCGCTTCACACATCACACTGCACCATACACAAAACATAATTTCATATATAACGTAACACAGAAAACATATACATACATTAAGCTAATTTTTTTATCCTTTATTTCAGTCTCCTGCTGCTGCTGAACTTCCAGCACAGCATGAAGGTTCTCCCAGGCGCTCCCAGAGTCGGCGGAATCGACGCCGCAGTCGGCCATCAGTGAGTTGGTTTTTTGGGGGGCTTCGATTGGTAATTATTTTGTTTGTCTACTAATTTTTAGTTTAAATTTTTTTTTTTCTCACAGGCTTCACAGTGTGCTCACGAAGAAGATTCGGACATTGAGATCGAAGTCCTCATCGAGGAGGTTCGAGAGCGGGAGCCGCTGTGGAACATGGCTGACCGCAGGCATGCTGATACCAGTGTCACCCGTCGGCTCTGGTTGGAAGTATGCCGGAACATCTTTCCGAGGTGGGAGGACCTTCTTCCACAGCAGCAGAGCAAACTATGTAAGTATTCACTTTTCAGTGATGTTTAGAGCTGAATGTAATGTCTTGTATTTACCTTTTTTTTTTTTTTTTTTTTTTTTTTTTTTCTTCATTCCTGTCTTCACAGGTTGCAAGGTTAGGAAGCGGTGGCGGTCACTTAGGGATCTTTTTAAGAGAGAATTTAACCAGGAGATGCAGGCCCCGAGTGGCTCAGCAGGAAGGAAGAAGAGGAGGTATAGATACGCCCCTAACCTCTCCTTCCTGAGGCAAACCATGCTGAGTAGAGTATTCAACATCCCAGTAAGAACCTGTCTAATCACAAAACTTTTGTTTCAGTCCGGGCTTTTTCATATCAATATATTAATTTTATTTTTTTTTCTTTCACAGCACCTTCTCCAGCCACCGTGCGCCTGCATCTACCTCTGCGCCCTCTGAAGCGATCCCTCCTGAGTCCGCCACCGGGGACCACGTCGGTAGGCCCCACACCTCTCACCCCTCTGTCCCCTCCACTTCATCCACCTCAACCACTGGAGCGCAGCCTTCCTTACTCGCATCTGATGGTCAACAGATAGCGTTCCCTTTACCCCACCCCTCTGACCCTGCCACCTCTACACCACCGTTAGGTTCGTGGCGGCAGCGTCAGAGGGGTCAGGAAAGGAGCTATGCTCCTGAGTTCTTGCATCTAAATGCAGGCTTCCAAAATTCTTTTAAAATTTTGGGAGAACAAGTGACTGCTGGTTTCAGCATGGTGCAATCACGCATGAGTGAAAACCACCATGAAATCAGCAGTCGCTTGGATAGGCTGCATTTAGATGTAATTCAAGCTCCAGCAAATCTTTTTTTTCAGTCCATGCTCAGGAGCATGGAAAAGCTTTCTTTTGATCAGCAGATGCGGGTAATGAATAGCTGCCATAACGCTCTTCTGAAGGTCATCAATGAACCACAATCTACCCCCACACCTCCCCACACATCCCAGTCCCAATTTCAACACCATGCCCCCCAATATCACCGCCAGTCCCAATATCAACATCAGTACCAATACCCAACCCGGCCCACAACCCAAATGTATTCCCCCGTCTTTTCTTCTTCCTTGCCCAGCTTTCCTTCCCCAGGAAGTTTTCCACCTACCCCAACACAACCCCCCTCTGGTCAGCCTCCTGCTTTTCACCCCCCTTCCACTGCAGACCAAACAGGTAGGGTTTCCCCAATCCCACCTACCGACGTGGTCCAACCTTCCAGCCCCTCCTCCCATAGTTACTCCACCCGACACTACCAAGACCTGTAAACTTTTGTATTTTCCTTGTTATTACAAAATTATATTTTGACAAGAAAAAAATTTTTTTTTTGAAAATTACAAAAAAAAAAAAGGTTTGAAATAAAAATATTTCTGGTTTACAATCTACTGTGTGTGTGTGTGTGTGTGTGTTGATTCATTAACCCCTTCCCGACCCATGACGCCACGTAGGCGTCATGAAAGTCGGTGCCAATCCGACCCATGACGCCTATGTGGCGTCATGGAAAGATCGCGTCCCTGCAGATCGGGTGAAAGGGTTAACTCCGATTTCCTCCCCCCCCCCCCCCCCCCCCCCCCGTGCTCCGATCCTTCCCCCGTGGTCCCCCCCACCCCATCATACTTACCGATCCAGCCGGGGTCCCGTCCGTCTTCTCCCTGGGAGCCGCCATCTTCCAAAATGGCGGGCGCATGCGCAGTGCGCCCGCCGAATCTGCCGGCCGGCAGATTCGTTCCAAAGTGCATTTTGATCACTGAGATAGATTATATCTCAGTGATCAAAATAAAAAAAATAATAAATGACCCCCCCCCTTTGTCACCTCCATAGGTAGGGACAATAAAAAAAATAAAGAAATTTTTTTTTTCCACTAATGTTAGAATAGGAATAGGGTTAGGGTTAGGGGTAGGGGTAGGGTTAGGGTTTCGGTATGTGCACACGTATTCTGGTCCTCTGCGGATTTGATAAATCCGCAGTGCTAAACCGCTGCGGATTTATGGCGGATTTACCACGTTTTTTTCGGCGCATTTCACTGCGGTTTTACAACTGCGATTTTCTATCGGAGCAGTTGTAAAACCGCTGCGGAATCCGCACAAAGAAGTGACATGCTGCGGAATGTAAACCGCTGCATTTCCGTGCAGTTTTTCCGCAGCATGTGTACAGCGATTTTTGTTTCCCGTAGATTTACATTGAACTCATGGGAAACTGCTGCGGATCCGCAGCGTTTTCCGCAGCGTGTGCACATACCTTTAGAATTAGGCTATGTGCACACTGTGCGGATTTGGCTGCGGATTGGCCGCTGCGGATTCGCAGCAGTGTTCCATCAGGATTACAGTACCATGTAAACCTATGGAAAACCAAATCCGCTGTGCCCATGGTGCGGAAAATACAGCGCGGAAACGCTGCGTTGTATTTTCCGCAGCATGTCAATTCTTTGTGCGGATTCCGCAGTGTTTTACACGTGTTCCTCAATAGGAATCTGCAGGTGAAATCTGCACAAAAAAACACTGGAAATCCGCGGAAAATCCGCAGGTAAAACGCAGTGCCTTTTACCCGCGAATTTTTCAAAAATGATGCTGAAAAATCTCACACGAATCCGCAACGTTGGCACATAGCCTTAGGGTTAGGGTTGGAATTAGGGTTGTGGTTAGGGGTGTGATTAGGGTTATGGCTACAGTTGGGATTAGGGTTAGGGGTGTGGGGGGGTTAGTGTTGGAGGTAGAATTGAGGGGTTACCACTGTTTAGGCACATCAGGGTTCTCCAAACGCAACATGGCGCCACCATTGATTCCAGCCAATCTCGTATTCAAAAAGTCAAATGGTGCTCCCTCACTTCCGAGCCCTGACGTGTGCCCAAACAGTGGTTTACCCCCACATATGGGGTACCAGCATACTCAGGACAAACTGCGCAACAATTACTGGGGTCCAATTTCTCCTGTTACCCTTGTGAATCTAAAAAAATGCTTGCTAAAACATAATTTTTGAGGAAAGAAAAATGATTTTTTATTTTCACGGCTCTGCGTTGTAAACGTCTGTGAAGCACTTGGGGGTTCAAAGTGCTCACCACATATCTAGATAAGTTCCTTGGGGGGTCTAGTTTCTAAAATGGGGTCACTTGTGGGGGTTTCTACTGTTTAGGCACACCAGGGGCTCTGCAAACGCAACGTGACACCCGCAGACCATTCCATCAAAGTCTGCATTTCAAAAGTCACTACTTCCCTTCTGAGCCCCGACGTGTGCCCAAACAGTGGTTTACCCCCACTCATGGGGTATCAGCGTACTCGGGAGAAACTGGACAACAACTTTTGGGGTCCAATTTCTCCTGTAACCCCTGGGAAAATAAAAAATTCTGGGCTAAATAATTATTTTTGAGGAAAGAAAACGTATTTATTATTTTCACGGCTCTGCATTATAAACTTCTATGAAGCACTTGGGGGTTCAAAGTGCTCACCACACATCTAGATAAGTTCCTTTCGGGTCTAGTTTCCAAAATGGGGTCACTTGTGGGGGGTTTCTACTGTTTAGCCACATCAGGGGCTCTGCAAACGCAACGTGACGCCCGCAGAGCATTCCATCAAAGTCTGCATTTCAAAACGTCACTACTTCAATTCCAAGCCCCGGCATGTGCCCAAACAGTAGTTTACCCCCACATATGGGGTATCACCGTACTCAGGAGAAACTGGACAACAAATATTGGGGTCAAATTTCTCCTGTTACCCTTGGGAAAATAAAAAATTGCAGGCTAAAAGATCATTTTTGAGAAAAAATTTTTTTTTAATTTTCATGGCTCTGCGTTATAAACTTCTGTGAAGCACTTGGGGGTTCAAAGTCCTCACCACACATCTAGATTAGTTCCTTTGGGGGTCTAGTTTCCAAAATGGTGTCATTTCTGGGGGATCTCCAATGTTTAGGCACACAGGGGCTCTCCAAACGTAACATGGTGTCCGCTAATGATTGGAGCTAATTTTCCATTTAAAAAGCCAAATGGCGTGCCTTCCCTTCCGAGCCCTGCCGTGCGCCCAAACAGTGGTTTACCCCCACATATGGGGTATCAGCGTACTCAGGACAAACTGGACAACAATATTTGGGGTCCAATTTCTCCTATTATCCTTGGCAAAATAGGAAATTCCAGGCTAAAAAATCATTTTTGAGGAAAGAAAAATTATTTTTTATTTTCATGGCTCTGCGTTATAAACTTCTGTGAAGCACCTGGGGGTTTAAAGTGCTCAATATGCATCTAGATAAGTTCCTTGGGGGGTCTAGTTTCCAAAATGGGGTCACTTGTGGGGGAGCTCCAATGTTTAGGCACACAGGGGCTCTCCAAACGCGACATGGTGTCCGCTAACAATTGGAGCTAATTTTCCATTCAAAAAGTCAAATGGCGCGCCTTCCCTTCCGAGCCCTGCCGAGTGCCCAAACAGTGGTTTACCCCCACATATGAGGTATCGACGTACTCGGGAGAAATTGCCCAACAAATTTTATGATCCATTTTATCCTACTGCCCATGTGAAAATGAAAAAATTGAGGCGAAAAGATTTTTTTGGTGAAAAAAAAGTACTTTTTCATTTTTACAGATCAATTTGTGAAGCACCTGAGGGTTTAAAGTGCTCACTAGGCATCTAAATAAGTTCCTTGGGGGGTCTAGTTTCAAAAATGGGGTCACTTGTGGGGGAGCGCCAATGTTTAGGCACACAGGAGCTATCCAAACGCGACATGGTGTCCGCTAACGATGGAAATAATTTTTCATTCAAAAAGTCAAATGGCGCTCCTTCCCTTCCGAGCCTTACCATGTGCCCAAACAGTGGTTTACCCCCACATGTGAGGTATTGGTGTACTCAGGAGAAATTGCCCAACACATTTTAGGATCCATTTTATCCTGTTGCCCATGTGAAAATGAAAAAATTGAGGCTAAAATAATTTTTTTGTGAAAAAAAAGTACTTTTTCATTTTTACGGATCAATTTGTGAAGCACCTGGGGGGTCAAAGTGCTCACTATGCATCTAGATAAGTTCCTTGGGGCGTCTAGTTTCCAAAATGGGGTCACTTGTGGGGGAGCTCCAATTTTTAGGCACACGGGGGCTCTCCAAACGTGACATGGTGTCCGCTAAAGAGTGGAGCCAATTTTTGATTCAAAAAGTCAAATGGCGCTCCTTCCCTTCCAAGCCCTGCCGTGCGCCCAAACAGTGGTTTACCTCCACATATGAGGTATCAGCGTACTCAGGACAAATTGGACAACAACTTTCGTTGTTCAGTTTCTCCTTTTACCATTGGGAAAATAAAAAAATTGTTGCTAAAAGAAAATTTTTGTGACTAAAAAGTTAAATGTTCATTTTTTCCTTCCATGTTGCTTCTGTTGCTGTGAAGCACCTGAAGGGTTAATAAACTTCTTGAATGTGGTTTTGAGTACCTTGAGGGGTGCAGTTTTTAGAATGGTGTCACTTTTGGGTATTTTCAGCCATATAGACCCCTCAAACTGACTTCAAATGTGAGGTGGTCCCTAAAAAAAAATGGTTTTGTAAATTTTGTTGTAAAAATGACAAATCGCTGGTCAAATTTTAACCCTTATAACTTCCTAACAAAAAAAAAAATTTGTTTCCAAAATTGTGCTGATGTAAAGTAAACATGTGGGAAATGTTATTTATTAACTATTTTGTGTCACATATCTCTCTGGTTTAACAGAATAAAAATTCAAAATGTGAAAATTGCGAAATTTTCAAAATTTTCACCAAATTTCCGTTTTTATCACAAATAAACGCAGAATTTATTGACCTAAATTTACCACTAACATGAAGCCCAATATGTCATGAAAAAACAATCTCAGAACCGCTAGGATCCGTTGAAGCGTTCCTGAGTTATTACCTCATAAAGGGACACTGGTCAGAATTGCAAAAAAACGGCAAGGTCTTTAAGGTCAAAATAGGCTGGGTCATGAAGGGGTTAAGGTAAATATTAAAGGTTAAGTGAAAAGAAACACCAGACGTTTTAAAGGTATAACAAAATGGTTTTATATTAGCAAGCAAACCACACTTTGTGGATTTTTTTTTTTTTGGTTGCTACAAACACAATTTTGACAAACAACAAAAGCCAAGAAAAGTCACACAATCATGTCTTGCCATGGAATCCGCCCAACAGGTGACAAAAAATAATCCGCAAACTGGTCCCTCATCATAGTAACAGAACTGGTGGAGCGAACAGAGGCACTGCGGTAATCCCACAAGGATGTCTCCAATTGTTCGTCATCCAAGGTAACGGGCTCCTTTGAAATGACAAAATTATGGAGCACCACACATGCCTTGACAACATCGTCTACAGTTTTTGTTTCCAGTTTTATTGCCGTCAGCAGAACTCTCCACTTTGCCGTCAATATACCGAAAGAGCACTCTACCACTCTTCTTGCTCTGGTAAGACGGTAATTAAATACCCGCTTGGTACGGTGTAATTCACGGCTGCTGTATGGTTTCAGTAGGTGCGGCGACAGTTGAAAGGCTTCATCACCTACACACACATATGGCATGGCTGGTTCACTTGTTCCTGGGAGCGGTCTTGCTGGCGGGAAATTGTATGTATCTCCATACAGGCAGCGACCCATCGGAGAGTTTTTAAACACTTGTGAGTCGTTGGACCGGCCATACGCTCCTATGTCCACCGCAAAGAATCGGCAGTTGGCGTCAGCAATAGCCATGAGTACAATGGAGAAGTATTTTTTATAGTTATAGTACTCTGATCCTGTTCCTGCCGGTTTAGCAATCCTTATGTGTTTGCCGTCCACGGCACCAACACAATTTGGGAAATTGCAAATTCTCTCAAATTGTTCGGAACTTCTCAACCAGATTTCCATTGTTGGTTGTGGGATATACTCCGGCTGTAAAGTGTCCCAAATCGCACGACATGTGTCCTTCACAATTCCGCCAACAGTGGAAATCCCCAGCCTGAATTGGAAATGGAGTGAAGTCAAAGACTCACCCGTAGCTAGGAAGCTGCAGGAAAAAAAAAAATGTAAAAAAAAAAATTGCACAGACCATCAACCAAAAAAAACCAGTGGAATGGCCTCAAACAAACCAAAAAATTACATGCTGCAGAAAATGCTGCGCAATGTGTCAGCGCAGTTTTCTCTGCAGCATTTAATAACATTCAATATGAGCAATCACATAAAAAAAAAAAAGATGCTTACCGCAGTGTCACCAGGAGCCGCTCCGCCGGTGTGATGGCAAGCCTCATACTTGTGTCCTGCCTTTGGATTACATCCTCTAGTTTTCCAACCAAATAATCGAAATGTTCCATTCTCATCCGTACATAATTGTAGAATTTCAGTGGGTTGCACCGCAACTCCAGATAGAGAGTGGACTGGACACCCCTGGTCATCCGCAGCTCATTGATTGGATGTATCCAGAATCGTCGCACTCTCCATTGCATCCTCCGTCTTTCGGCTGCCGCCTCCTTCTCCCGCACTATGATTTCCAGGCGATTCGTCTCAAATATAACTTCAGTAACCAAACTCGAAATCCTCCCAATTACACCATCCATCCTTGCCACTAAACTAAAACCCTCAAAGATGGGCTGTAAATACAGTCAGTATATAGATTTCCCTTAGTTTCCAGTAGCCAATCAAATTTTGGTGCCTCCCATTTTAACAACGGATCCGTCGTAAAAACGGATGCAACGGATGGTAAAAACGTATGCAACGCATCCAGCGTTTCAACGCAACAGTTTATCGGATTTGCGACGTATCCGTCGAAATGCTGTATGCGTTGCATACGTTTTGCAGTTTTTAGACGCATCCGTTTTTTCGGGGAAAAGACGTTTTTGTGACGGTTTGCAGTTAACGCTAGTGTGAAAGTAGCCTAACAGGGTAAACAGACAAGGTAACTAAAAGATACAAACTCACCAAATTCTCACACAACCACAGAGGGAACAGAGAGAGAAGGGAAGAGAAGGAATAAACTTAGGAAGGAAAACAGGTTTAACACGCAACCAAAAACAGCAGACACCAATCTCGGTATATAAACCTCTAACACCAACACCTCTCTCCAACAACCTCCAGTAAGGCAGCAGGACTGATCACTGACAGTAGCTGAAGTCAGGACTGGGTCTATATAGAGGATCAGATTACAAGATCCATTACAGTGGAGAGACCCAGCTCCCAGCAACTAGAAATAAGGGTTGATCAAATAAAAATATATATGTATCAGAGTACATATAGGTACGCGCTAGATATTTAGCCAGAGAAGCTGCTGCTGAGTAACTAAATAAAGATAAAAATCGAAGTCGGCAGTCAATAAACCAATCGGAGTAGCTTCTAAATGTGTCCACAATAGTCTATAATAACACCAAGGGTGGATGAATATACATAGAAGTATCCTACCTCCTGTCACAGATAGCACATCTTTCGATGAGGAAAAGAGCCGTGATGCTGCCGATATAATTCCAAAGAGTTTCTTCCATATAAGGACGAAGCGTGGTATATATCCAAAAAATAATGGCTGCCCCGGCCGGTAGCAGCCACCCAAAACTAACCTCCGGGCTGGGACGGAGTCCTGAAGTGCCGGACGCCGCGTGGAGTGAAAGCGGTAAGTCCGGATACAGTGCAGGACCTACGTGACGTAGCTAGTCACGTGACTGTGAGCGAAGCCCGGGAGTGAGATACGGAGCGATGAAAGGGTCACCTAACCTACGCGTTTCGGAGACTGCTGTCTCCTTCCTCAGGGTTAACCCCTGCTCCGTAATAGCAGTCCTTATATAGCATGCCCTATCTAAATCTGCCTATTGAAATCCAAAGAGTTCTATGCCAATATTTAAACCCCTGGGTGCCAATGTGTCCAGTGAAAAAATCCATTGAGTCTCGGCTCTGGACATGGCCTTAATAAAATCACCCCCTCTCCAGTGGCGTTTAACCGTTGCTATACCAAACACTTTCATATGGTGTATCCTACTGTCATGATGCTCTATGAAATGTTGGGACAGTGGATGACCTTTAAAATGGTTTTTAATATTACGAATGTGTTCCCCTATTCTTGTTTTAAATGGCCTTTTTGTCCTCCCCACATATAGTTTGCCACAAGGGCATTCTATAATATATATAACCCCGACAGTAGAGCAGGTGACAAAATCCTTAATTGGAATTACCCTATCCCCTTTTATAATATTAGTACATTTTTGGGTAATGGTTTGTGTACAAACCTTACATTTATGGCAGGGAAAAAATCCCTTCAACTTAGTATGAAAAATGGAAGATTGTACAAGGGGGGGGGGGGTTTATTTTGTACAGTAGGCGCAACAAGATTGCCCAAGTTCTGCGATTTTTTTTTTATATATAAATCGGGGATGGTCCGTGATCTGGTCTCCCAATACCTTATCATTCTTTAAAATGTGCCAGTGTTTTCTGACTATTTTCCGTAAGATGTTAGAATTACTATTGTATTTGGTTATAATGGGCACACAGTCACTACTTTGCGTACCTTTAGAGGCGGGATTAATTAATTCGTGTCTGGTTCTAGGCAAGGCCGATTTTTTAGAATTTTCCAATAAATCCAGATCATACCCCTTTTCCAGAAATTTTTTAGTTAGAGATACTGATTCCTTGTCAAAGTCCTGGGGTCTGGAGCAGTTGCGATGAATTCTAATATACTGGCTTTTTGGAATATTAAGCAACCAATTTGGAAGATGGCAGCTGTCGAGGGGGATATAGCTATTTGTGTCAGTGGGTTTACAGAAAGTGCTGGTTTGGATTTTAAAATCCTCAATAAAGACTTTTAAATCTAAAAAATGAATATGTGTGGTACTGGTGGTGGAAGTAAATTTTAAAAAATGTTGATTTTTATTAATATCTATTAAAAATGTATTAAGACACGTAGGTCCTGCACTGTATCCGGACTTACCGCTTTCACTCCACGCGGCGTCCGGCACTTCAGGACTCCGTCCCAGCCCGGAGGTTAGTTTTGAGTGGCTGCTACCGGCCGGGGCAGCCACCATTTTTTGGATCTATACCACGCTTCGTCCTTATATGGAAGAAACTCTTTGGAATTATATCGGCAGCATCACGGCTCTTTTCCTCATCGAAAGATGTGCTATCTGTGACAGGAGGTAGGATACTTCTATGTATATTCATCCACCCTTGGTGTTATTATAGACTATTGTGGACACATTTAGAAGCTACTCCGATTGGTTTATTGACTGCCGACTTCGATTTTTTATCTTTATTTAGTTACTCAGCAGCAGCTTCTCTGGCTAAATATCTAGCGCGTACCTATATGTACTCTGATACATATATATTTTTATTTGATCATTCATTTGCTACCGACTTAGTGTGGAGGTCGGTTAGGTAACGCAGCAGGGATTACTAGCCTTTTTTAACACTTTCGCGCCACCATTTATATATATTTTAGAAATAAGGGTTAACTCCTGCACTGCTGGCACAAAGCAGCTAGGTCAGAAAACAGGTGAAGAGCTTCTGTTCACTGTGTGTGAACGAGGTCCAGAGCGCTGCGATTCTCTGGAACCTCTCTGTCGCGGTAGCCCCATGACATATATATCACCTACCATATATGAAATGTTAGGTACCACACTGCGTAAGTCTATATACAGTACAGACCAAAAGTTTGGACACACCTTCTCATTTAAAGATTTTTCTGTATTTTCAGGACTATGAAAATTGTACATTCACACGGAAGGCATCAAAACTATGAATTAACACATGTGGAATTATATACTTTAACAAAAAAATGTGAAACTACTGAAAATATGGGTATTCACGCCGGTTTAATATGGACGGGTGGTTCTGGTCACATATATTCTTATTAATGTTGCTGCCTAGTATGAGGCCACTGTGCTGTGTATTCTAATCATTTTATAGGCAGCGGATATATTATAATTTGATGTGCCATTCCACTGGCTTATGCTGTGTTATTACCAATTGTTGGTGTATGTCATTATATTCATCCCTTGTATCAGCCTGGATATCGATTCGTGTTGTTCAGCTACTATTTAGTATTGATCATTATAGTTACAGCCTTGTAACATGGTGTCTCCTACGGTCTATTTTGCTTTTTTATCATGTTATTTTTTAAAAAGTATTTAATAAACATTGGTTTTAACTTTAACGGGATCTCTTCTTCATCTCACATGTAATGATGTGGGATTAGTGATATATAATCTGATTCAGGTATATGATGACCCCGTCGCATGACCCAGTCACATGACAGGGGGGGCCACAGAGTCTGAACAGCCCGGGTCCCTGGATACCCTTAATCCACCTCTATATGTATATATTCACAAATATTTGAGCCCATGGATCCATTATGTCATTGTATGTCCATTTTGCAAGCCGGCGAGAGAACCTCGCCATACGGATGACACACAGATGCTTTTTGGAGAAAAAAATTGCATCCTCATATTGAATATGGATCACTGTTCAGGGAACATTTCAGCATATCAGGTCCGTAAAAAACTGACTGTATTTTTATACATTATGTCTGACACCGGCCATAAAAACAGGAAAAGACACACGCACGCTCACCCACAGAAAAATACACATGCACGCTTACAGGAAAATACATATGTATGCTCACACATGCACGGTTACACAAACAGGTAAATACACATGCACACAAACAGGAAAAGACACATGCACATTCACACACTGAATACACATGCACGCTCACACATACAAGACATGCATGTTCACACACACACACAGAGGAGAATAAACATGCACGCTCACACAGGAACAGACACAGGCACGTTCACATACACACAGGATAATACACATGCACGCTGACACACAGGATAATACACATGGATACTCAAACACGGTATGTTCAGAGCACAACAGTGTGATGATCTCCCTGATGTGCTCTGAACAGGTCGGCAGGGAGAGGTGATCGCACCCTGTACTGTACTACTAATAACAGCCTGCGATCTCCGCAGATACTCACAAGAAAATATACATGCACGCTAACACACAAGAAAATAATGCATGCTCACACACAGGAAAATACACATGCACGCTCACACTCACACAGGAAAATACACAAGCACGCTCACACACACCCACAGGAAAATACACATGCACGGTCACACCGAGGAAAAAACACATGCACGCTCACACATGCACGGTCACACAGAGGAAAAAACACATGCACGCTCACGCATGCAGGTTCACACAGGAAAATACACATGCACGTTCACACACACAGGAAAATACACATGCACGTTCACACACACACACACACACACACACACACACACACACACACACACAGGAAAATACACATGCACGCTCATACAGGAAAATACACATGCACACTCACAGGATAATACACAAGCACGCTCACACACAGTGTGTTCAGAGCACAACAGTGTGATGATCTCCCTGCTGTACCCTGTACAGGTTAGCGGGAAGAGGTGATCGCAGCCTGTACTGTACTACTAATTACAAGCTGCGATCACCGCAGATACTTACACTGGACCTCCGCTCCCTGGCATATTCTCCCCCATGCAGTACTGAGCAGTGTGCGATGACAGGGAAAAATGAAGCCTACAGCATACGCTCCGGGCTAGAACAAAATGGCAGGGATCTCCACCCACAGAAGTGACCTAGACAGCCCAGGGTGCATGCCCAAATCACAGCTAAGCGGCCGGGGAAGCGGCCTCAATGCTAGAGATATGGTCGGTGTCCGACCGCACGCTCTTTCATGCCCATGGCTGCCGTGAGGTGTGCAAGTGTTGTGCTTAGACACTCCCCCACCAATGAGAATGGCATCCGCCAGTGGCTAAATAAAAAATTAAAGCAGTTCATTTAATTTTGTATTAAAAATTGATTACATAATCAAAAATTATTCACACAAAAATTAAAATCACTGCATCTTCCCGCATGTATAAAAAAGGTAACTACGCACCTAATTTGCATATTAGGTGTGGACATTATGCAGCGTCAAAACCGCAGAAGATACTAAATGTGGGAATGTACCCTAATGCAGTGATACTAAGTACCACGACAAGCTGGCGTCTAAGGCTACTTTCACACTTGCACCGTGTGACGTCCGTCACAATGCGTCGTTTGGGGGGAAAAACGGATCTTGCAAATGTGCCCACAGGATGCGTTTTTTGCCCATAGACTTGTATTGCGTCCGTCGTGCACTGGATGCATTGTGTTTTGGCAGACTGGGCACAAAAAAAAACGTTCAATGTAACGTTTTTTCGTACATCGTTTCCGCCATTTCCTACCGCCCCCTCCTCCCCGGCACATAGACTGGGCAGCGGATGCGTTGAAAAACTGCATCCGCTGCCCACGTCGTGACAAATTTTCACAACGTACGTCGCGCTGACGCTTAGCGACGGACCCGTACCAACGCAAGTGGGAAAGAAGCCTAAGTCAGCCTTTTTATGACTTTCCCCTTGTGGTATCCTAGGAGTTGTAATGCGACACCCATTCACCGGAATTATGCTGTGATGTACCATAGTAACAGCACATAGTGATCTTTGGCAGAATTACATGTTTCGCAGCTAAAGTCAGTGTAGCCTGGGTCTTACAAGGTCAGGCACCCTAACAGCACATGCCACTGTCAAACTCTGAGCATACTAGTGATAGGCAGTCCGGCTCTTTGTGGTGATCCGGCTCATTCGGCTCCGCTCACCATAAAGAGCTGGCTCTTTCGGCTCACGAACCGGCTCTTTTTTAAATAAAAATGCATTTTACACAATCATCGTTCCAGGTCTTTGCCTGTACAGTGAGAGCCTCATTATACACCTCTATAAGTACCTAGTGAAGCAGTACACACTGTGTTTAGCATTGTAGTTTCCTCAGATTGTTAGCTCTTGTGAACAGGGCCCCTCTGCTACTCTGTTGTAGTCTTAACGTATTACTTTCAAATATGTGGCGTTTTTTGTACATTCCTGTAGTCATTCCCTCTTGGACACAATTTATCTGCATCCGTATTTTTTCTGCAAACGGAAGCAAACGCATGGAACTGCATCCTGATCAAGATTTGGTTGAAATGTCAAATTCTGACTTCTGGGGCAGAGGGGAAAGAGGAGAGGGGAGAGATGGGTGAAAGTGAAAGGAAAAAAATGGGGCTCCGAGCCTGCGCAGTATCACATCCACATGTAGATCGGACGCAGACATCCTGATTCGGGGGCATCTACATTGACAATCAGATGTCTTTTGGATGCGCTGCCACGTACCAGGATGTCTGCAGATTTTTTATCACCCAAAATTCGCAACAAGCTGTGTTTTGGGAACACATGAGAAATCGTGACGCATAGTGATCCTGATGCGTCCTGATGCAAACGCAGGTCCATGCGTCCCTATGTTAAGTGTAGGGATGCAATCTGGATTGGTATGCATCAGAATTGCTACACATCACAACACACCGTACCAAATCGCTAGTGTGAAAGCAGACCCACCCGTGCAGCCCCTAACCAGGAGCCCCCATGTTATATACAGGCTCCCAATACATTTTATTACCATTAGCACGCTATAACATAGGGCACAAGCCCTTCTAGTGAGGCCGTTCACTGACAGCACAGCATGTATAGTCTACATTATGTCCGCATCCTGTTCCCAGTTTAATCACTTTCCCATACAGCACATCCCTTGCTTCTGAGCATGCTCAGTCCCGCATAACGGATCCCTGCACACAGAGTCATATGGATCCATGCGTGTCCTAGATCCGTGCTCCATGGGAATTCCAGACGTGCAGCCATGGATCCGTCCGTATCCCTGTGCCTGCGTTTTTCAGACAACACAAAACTGCAACAAGTTGCGTTTTTGTGCGTCTGTTAAAATATGCAGACACACGGATCCATGGGAAACGGTGACAGCTGGATGCACACGCAGGTCCCATCTGTCACCACTGAAAGGCAATGGAGACGTAAGCGGATCCGAGTGCAGCCATTGTCACACAGATTGCAAAATATTAAAGTGTGAAACCAGCGTAACTTTATATGATTGGAGCTGTACTAGATCTCATCATAGGTTCTGCCTAAAATCTATATATATATAATTGTCTAAGGGTTTTTCTGTCTGTCTGTCCTGGAAATCCCGCATCTCTGATTGGTCGAGGCCGCCAGGCCTCGACCAATCAGCGACGGGCACAGCATGGCGACGATGATGTTATAAAGGTTGCCTCGACCAATCAGCGACGGGCACAGTCTGCCGCGAATTCTAGAATCATCATTGTCCATATACTATGGGGACATGCATATTCTAGAATACCCAATGCGTTTGAATCGGGCCACAATCTAGTCACTTTATATTATTACCCTACCCTCAGCAGCAACTGATCCATCCTCGTCCCTGTCCTGAATCCTCCTCAGTCCTGACTAATATTATGATACCAATCTGCTGAGTCCCTCCTCCTATACACACTATATACAGTATGTGCCATGCGTGAGGTCAGTAAACTATATCTTTATTTGGGACTAAGGGGGACGGACTAAACTGCATATTGGGATGATGGGATGATGGGCTGCAATACTAGACTTCACCACTAGATGGCAGCACATTTTACAAATGCAGACCAGGAAATGACTTCTTGTAATATAGCAAGAAGGGAATTCAATGGAAATACTTAAATGAATCAGAACATCCACAGGGCTGGATTAAAGTTTAATAATAGAACCAGGGAAAAAAGATTGTAACTATATGGGATTATGTGTAGAATATCGGGTTACACACGCCTGGTGATATATCTCATCAACATCTCATAGGAATATGGGTATAATTATTGTTCTGTATGGGGATTATGGGTGAAATATCACAAATACACATGCCCAGGAACATACTTCATCTACTTCTGATAGGAATATGGGTATAATTAATGTTCTGTATGGGGATTATGGGTGAAATATCACAAATACACATGCTCAGGAACATATTTCATCTACTTCTGATAGGAATATGGGTATAATTATTGTTCTGTATGGGGATTATGGGTGAAATATCACAAATACACATGCCCAGGAACATACTTCATCTACTTCTAATAGGAATATGGGTATATCTATTGTTCTGTATGGGGATTATGGGTGAAATATCACAAATACACATGCCCAGGAACATACTTCATCTACTTCTGATAGGAATATGGGTATATCTATTGATCTGTATGGGGATTATGGGTGAAATATCACAAATACACATGCTCAGGAACATACTTCATCTACTTCTGATAGGAATATGGGTATAATTATTGTTCTGTATGGGGATTATGGGTGAAATATCACAAATACACATGCCCAGGAACATATTTCATCTACTTCTGATAGGAATATGGGTATAATTATTGTTCTGTATGGGGATTATGGGTGAAATATCACAAATACACATGCTCAGGAACATATTTCATCTACTTCTGATAGGAATATGGGTATAATTATTGTTCTGTATGGGGATTATGGGTGAAATATCACAAATACACATGCTCAGGAACATATTTCATCTACTTCTGATAGGAATATGGGTATAATTATTGTTCTGTATGGGGATTATGGGTGAAATATCACAAATACACATGCCCAGGAACATATTTCATCTACTTCTGATAGGAATATGGGTATAATTATTGTTTTGTATGGGGATTATGGGTGAAATATCACAAATACACATGCCCAGGAACATACTTCATCTACTTCTGCTAGGAAGTGGGTATTATAGGTGATATATCATGAATACACATGCCCAGTGTCATATTCGATAAATTCCTGGTAAGAACACGTATGTGTACAATTATGGTTTTATATGTTGATTATTGGTAAAATATGATGAAACATTTCATTAACTTCCGGTAAGAATATGTGTATATTTATTATTCTATATGGGGTTATGGTCAGAATGCCATGGATATACAGATCCTGTAACCTATTTGCATCTGACAGGATTACATGTCCATTGACTTCTCCCACCCCTGGGAGATGTGAGCCCTGGCATCATAGGTCTTTGACCCAGTGTTCCCACCTCCTTATTAGGCCGGCCATGTCATAGAGATGAGCAGTCTTGCACCATACTTCTTGCTTATATACCTATATTATTCTCAATACATTGTTCTTTATAGGATGTTGGATCTTTTGCAGGATTTTATTGGTTACTTAGGTTTGTTGACATCAATAACTTTTAATGGAGATATATAGAATTTTTTTTAAATAACTTTTAATAAAATAATAGGTTTTATCTTAACAAAAATATTTGGAAATGGAACATGTATTTTAGTGTATACTGGTCTCTAGGTTAATACGAAGGCCATCATAACAAATCCAACAAAATAGCTTTCATGGAACAATAAATGATCCTGCTTACGTTCACATGTCTGATATAGGACTCGGTATTGCTTCTTCGTCAGTAGGCAAGGCATAATTGAATCTTATGTGCCTGTTTTCCATCCAGGTTCTCTTGAATGGGAATGGAAACTTTCATATTGTTCCCCGCTATACAGGTGTGGAGACCAGACTGAACCAAAGAATCCATCTTGTCTTCCTCCTGAGAAATCTGCTTCTAAACAGCAAACTTGACATTTCCTTTTATGGAAGTAATCACGCGCGCATTCCTTCTTGTTATCATAGTCCTTCACCCACATACCAGATATTGTAACATTTCACTAGTATAGACTTGTTTTGTAAGAGATTGTGAAATATGTGCGCATGTCTGTAAATGCCTAACTTTTTTAGTATATAAAGAAGGGACAGCACCCAGTGAGGCAGGCGTGCTCCGGGGCTACCCCTGTTTATGACCACACAACCTTTGTGCTGCGTGTCATTTACTTGGATCCCTACATCCAGGAAGCCAGGGACGGAAAAGGACTCAACATTTCTTGGCGCCCGAAACAGGGACCCGAGGCGAGAGTATCTGCTCGAGATTCACCTGCGGATACGGACAACGGAGATCTGGGATAATGGACGGCAAATGAACTGAAAAACCTGGCCAGGTAAGAGACATTATTAGTTCTCTTTTATCTGCCCTGTATTATCCGAAAGATCTCTACAAGCCGTGTCACGCTGGGTTAGTCTAGTAGTGAGTAGATACCTATAAAACTCGGGTTACCATATTGTATAGATTTATGAGTCCTGTCCCTGGCAGTGTGTGAACAGTGTGAAGGTTGTGGCATGTTATGAAAGAAGGATAAAAGTACGTAAAACAATAAGCCGAAATTGTTAGGACAAGTCTTATTAGTGAAGTCAGCCTAACTGGGTCATGTGGTTGCGTCCTTTC
Source organism: Ranitomeya imitator (assembly GCF_032444005.1). NCBI lineage: Eukaryota > Metazoa > Chordata > Amphibia > Anura > Dendrobatidae > Ranitomeya > Ranitomeya imitator. The sequence continues at coordinate 668,135,290 of NC_091283.1, forward strand.
GGGGAGACCTCCGCCCATGCTTGACTCTCTTTAAGAACTTGTTTCTTCATTTCTGGACAAGAGTTTGATAGAATGAGCCCAGGACACGGGTCCATGAGCCTGGGACAAGTATGATAACAGAGACGGAAAGTTTGGTGATCTGTTTGGTGTTGCTGATCCTGTTTGCGTGCATTGTAGGAATCAAGTTTATTCTGCACATTAGAAAGAACGGAGCAGATCAGCCCTTCAATATTTTAGCTCCCTAGGAAGAAGGCAACGAGACATCACTCCAGAGAGGTGGTTGTCCAAACGTCACCTAGGATAAGTGTAGCTATTATTGAACAGAAAAATGGGAAATAAACAGACAAAAACCGTCTTAGGACAAGTAGAAGCAAAAGATATCATACAGGAAAGATGTGGAAGGACAGTCAGAAGGCAGATCAGAAGGGTAAGAAAAAATTGGGAATTTCAGAAGCACTTATGTTTAGCACTGAATGGGAAAGACTGAGTAAAGAACGAGGTGGAATTATCAGGGATAATGGGTGGGAAGAAATCATACACTGTATGATAAAGGTCTCAAAAACAGCTAAAGAGGAGAATTGGAAGTATGATCCAGACACTTCCAAATGGAGTATGGGTACGAGAAAATGTTGTGCTACGACTCATTCAGTTCCTCCTCCTTATCTAGATCCGAATGTTCAACCATTTGTACCTTCAGGAGGTACAGAGGAAGGGAAACCCATACCAAATTTATATCCTGGGTTAAGCGGGGTGGAAGGATGGGTATGCCAAAATTGTGGCCAGCAGAATCCGGATTGGAGAACTGAGTGTTCCGCCTGTGGGGCCCCTAAAGGCCATCAGTTATTAGCACCTGTTAGGATAATAACAAAGGGAGTGAGAGAAGCTGATCCCGAGAATCCTAATCAAAGAATTACTAGGCAAATTGAAACACAGCAGTATTTTCCATGGACACCAGCTGAGGGTATGTCTCTTCTTATGAATGCACCAGATCCAACTCGATACCCAAATAGATTTGCTAGTTATATAGAGCAAATAATTCGCACACATAATGGTTCATGGATGGATGGAATGGAATTATGTAGGCTAAAAATGCCATCGGGAATGTTTCAGGAGCTGATTGTAGCAACACAGGCTCAAAGACCAGCAGGAGAAAATGTAAGAGCACCTTTTGTGATAGAGTCAGGAAACCGGTTTGTAGAGGCTCTAAATCAGTTCATGCAAGGAAAACAGAGGGAGAGAGGATCCACAGGCATAGTTATGCAGAAAGCAGGTTAATCCATAGATGAGTATTCCCGGGAGCTGGAAGATAGCTTTAGGGATGAGGGATTAAATATTGCTGATCCAGGAGTCCTCCGGCTCTATACTAAACAATTGATTGAGGGACTTGAACCAGGCATTAAGGAAAGATTCAAGTCAGCTACGCCAGATTGGAGAACTCTAGAACAACCACAGATAGTGAAACAAAGATGTATGGGCATTGCTATGGATTTAAGAGAAAAGAAAAAACCTGTCAGAATAGCGCAAGCAAACACAACAGGTGGAAGGGCAAGACATAATTTTCCCTGTCATTACTGCAAGAAACCAGGACATTTCCAGAGAGAATGTAGAAAGAAGCAGGCAGACATAAAATCAGGAAAATTTGTACCAAAGAATAAGCCCTCAGACACCCAACAGACATCCATAGTGGATGGTCCCATACCAGACTCAGATTGACTCAATGTGTTACAAACTTCCCTACCAGCTAGAAGACCTATAATACAGGTGAATGTGGGGGGAAGAGAGATTCCATTTTTGATAGATACAGGTGCAACTTCCTCAATTTTGAATCAAGATTTTCTTCCGAACCCAGATGTTTCACAGCAAACAACTTTGGCTGAGGGTTATGATGGGGTAATTCGAACACTGCCATATACTGTGCCCCTAGAGGTCTCATTAGGACCTAAATGTTTTGCATCCAGATTTTTGTATGCCAGAGGTGCCCCGACATGTTTGTTGGGAACTGATGTCCTAAAGAAATTAGAAGCTAACATCAATTTTAGGGAAGATGGCACAGTTATGCTGACTATCCCTGATGATGCAGAAATATTAGAACACTATGTCAGAATTCAGGCTTTTGAGGATTATACTGAAGAAAAAGAGTACACCACAGATCTAGACCTCTCAACGGTCCCAGAAACACTGTGGGCACAGGGTGACACTGATGTGGGATTATTGCATATCTCTCCTGTAAAACTATCTGTGCAACCAGGAACTGTTCTCCCACAGCTCAGACAATACCCTGTGAGTGCCCAGCAGGAACTAGCGATTACAAAACAGATAGAGGGATATAGAGAGAAAGGAGTTTTGGTAGAGATACAATCACCTGCTAACACTCCTCTGTATCCAGTCAAGAAGAGAACTCTTGATAAGGGTTCTATGCCCAAATATCGTATGGTACATGATCTAAGAGAAATAAACAAAGTTCTAGATCCAATCACCCCAGTTGTACCCAATCCTCATACGTTACTATCACAGATACCAGCCAGTTCTCAAGTGTTTACTGTAATAGATCTTTCAAATGCATTTTTCTCGGTTCCTTTACACCAAGACAGTTGGCATTTGTTTGCATTTACATTTAAGGGCAAACAGTTGGCGTGGACACGCCTTCCACAGGGAATGATACACTCCCCTACTCTTTATTCAAATGCCCTACAAACAGTCCTCCAGAGGTTTGAACCCGAACCACAGGTAGTAATTTTGCAGTATGTGGATGACCTACTACTTTGCTGCCCAGATCTAGAAACTGCAGAAAGGTCCACTGTGAGTTTACTATGTTTTCTAGAAAAAGAAGGGTGTAAAGTGAATAGACAAAAGCTACAAGTTTGTCAGACCAAAGTGGTCTTTTTAGGTCATTGCATTTCTCAAGGTAAAAAGCATCTTACACCTCAAAGAACTGAAGCAATAAGACAGATGAATGAGCCTAGAAATCATAAACAGCTACGAGCATTTTTAGGAATAGTGTCTCATTGTAGACAATGGATTATACATGCCAGTCAACTAATGCAACCACTGTATGACTGTGTAAAAAGTGAACCTTACATGTTGACAAAAGAAGGTCAGATTTCGTTCCAACAATTAAAAGATGCCCTTGTTTCAGCTCCAGCGTTAGGGCTACCAGACTACACCAAACCATTTCAGCTTATGGCTGCAGAAGTTGATTCCCATGCTACAGGAGTTCTTACCCAGAAGCATGCAGGGAAACAAAGACCAATTGCATATCTTTCAGCAAGGTTAGATCCCGTAGCTAGAGCAGCGCCAACCTGTGTACGTGTAGTTGTTGCTGTCTCATTATTGTTGGACAAAGCATCAGAAATTGTCCTAGAGCATCCACTCACAGTTCAAACTACACATGATGTTTATGGGATATTAAACCAGGTTCAACCAAAACACATTTCCATGGCCAGACATTTGCGGCTGCAGTGTTCTTTGCTGCTCCCCTCTACTATCACATTTGCTAGGCTTCAGACTCTCAATTTAGCTACACTGCTACCTCTCGAGTCTGAAGGGGGGAATAAGGACACTGATCCATACGCAAATTTTTTCCCTACAGACACACATGATTGTACAGAGCTCATTTTACAAGAAACGGTAGGCTTACCCAATGTATCCGAAACACCACTTCAAAATCCAGATTTAGAGCTGTTTATAGATGGTAGTAGATTTGCAGATGACACAGGTAACTTCCATACAGGGTATGCAGTTGTGTCAGGATCTGAAACTCTCAAAGCAGAACCGCTTCCACCGAAACAATCTGCACAAGAAGCAGAACTAACAGCATTGATTGAAGCTCTAAAAATAGCTGAGAATCAGACAGCTAATATATACACTGATTCTAGGTATGCACATGGTATTGTGTTTGATTTTGGAGTAATCTGGAGAGCTAGAGGTTACATGACAGCGTCAGGACAACCTGTAAAACATGCTTCTCTGATCAAACAGATCTTAGAGGCTGCACAAGAAACAAAAGAAGTAGCAGTAATCAAGGTAGCTGCACATGTGAGACTCGACACTAGGGAATCTAGGGGAAATGATAGGGCTGATAAAGCAGCCAAAGCAGCAGCAGTCAAACCCTTACAACAGGTCCATACTGTAAATCCCACGGAAAATACTGAAGATAGACTGAGACAAGCACAGGAAGATGCAGGAGAAGAGGAGAGGGACAGGTGGAAAAAGGAAGGGGCAGAAGAACAAGCGGGAATTTGGAAGAAAGATGGACTAATATGTCTACCTAGAGCCTGGTACCCGATTGTAGTTGGTGGATTGCACCACCCTACGCATGTGTCTGCAAATGCAATGACACTACTGGCAAAGCAAGTCTGGTTGGCTCCAGGTTTTGGCAACTACGCAAGAGACTATTGTGCTGCATGCGTTATATGCCTGGCACATAATCCCGGACAGACAGCAAAGACCCCTATGAAGCACCACGTCCGACCTCTCTACCCGTTTCAACGGTTACAGATAGACTTTATCCAGCTGCCAAAGAGTAATGGGTATGAGTATGTGTTGGTGTGTGTGGACATGTTCTCGGGGTGGCCAGAGGCCTATCCAGTTCGGAAGGCTTCAGCTAAAAACACTGCTGTAAAGCTAGTTGCCGAACTGGTGCCCCGTTATGGTCTCCCTGAAGTGATCGAGTCAGATAGGGGTACTCATTTCACTGGAGAAATATTTCAAAATGTACTGAAAATGTTGGGTGTTGAAAGTCAGTTACACACTCCGTATCATCCTCAAAGTTCTGGTAAGGTGGAACGCATGAATGGAACTTTAAAATTAAAAATACAGAAAGCCATGGCTGAAACAGGAAAGCCTTGGACAGAATGCCTTCCACTGGCCCTTTACTCAATACGCAATACCCCAAGGGGTAAGACTAAACTGTCTCCATATGAAATTTTGTTTGGCAGGACTGCCAATTTAGGATGTTATTTTCCACAGCAACTTGTGTTAAATATTGAGTCATTGACTTCTTATGTGCAAAATCTTCAGAAACAATTAACTAAGGTGCATGCACAAGTTTTTGCTTCCCTTCCAGATCCTGACAACACTGAAGGAAGTCACAAGTTGAAACCAGGTGATCAAGTCTATGTAAAAAGACACACCAGAAAGGCTCTTGAACCAAGATTTGACGGACCCTTCCAAGTCCTATTGACAACACCTACATCAGTCAAGCTTGAAGGAAAGGCATCATGGATACATGCAAGTCATTGCAAAAAGGCAGTATAAGACTCATGATATTGATGTTAATAATGTTAACCTCAACGGAGGCATGGGAAAGACTGAATTCTCTAGCCCCTTTTAACAATAGATTCGTGCAACATCATAGAAAATTAGTGCATGACTTGTTAAATAATACGCAACCCCTGACAGATTGTTGGATCTGTACCCATTCACCAGTATCAGCCACAAGTATACCTTTTCTAGCAGTTCCCGTGTCAGCTGAAGAGATATTCGCTTGGCCTAATTGTTCAGACAACCTGGCCAACAACCAATCTGGCAACACTAGACTATGGAATACTACAATCGCTATACCAATTGTGGGATGGGTAGAATTTCCTTGGTGGCAAGGTAATCTCTCAGGAAGTAGTACACATCTACAATATTTGGCCTATAAGGGTGGGGCCTGGGTACCTAGGAATAAGACTGGATTAACTGGGTTAGGACAGGTCCCCACTGAAAATCTACAGCTCAGTTTCAGTACAACCACCCCTTCCTCTGATGCTTTCAAACCTACAGTATTGGAAAGATACATACATAATAGAAAATGGGAACATTCTGAGTTGTTCCCCCAAGGTGATGCAGACAGTTGTACAAGCAAGCCAGGGAACCTGGTTTGTAATGAATCCAATGAGTATGTCAACGGAATGCATGTATGTGGGAATCCCGCAGCCGGGTACTGTAGCCCCTTGGGACAAAAACCCTCTTGGTGTATGCTTCAGAATGTATCTAGTTTTGTGGATTTGGCTCACAGATTGGTATTGCAGCACTCAGCTTTGTGGGATCTGCCTGAGGGTACATTTTGGATATGCGGAGAAGGAGCATATAAATGGCTTCCCGTAGGTATAAAGGGTACTTGTACATTGGGACGCCTAACCCCGGCTACTTTCATAATTTCAAATAAACAAGTGAATATGCAAGCCGTGCCCAAGCACACACTGTATAAAAGAGCTGCAGATAACTCACCACGTCCCTCGGGGAGGCCGCATATAGTACAAATGGGAATTCCCAACAAAATTGCTAGTACCATTTTTATTTATCCTATTTTAACACAAATGTGGGATAAATTAGTTAGAGCCACGGATTATCTAGATGATCAGATTTGGGACATATTGGACATATTAAATACCAGTATAGCTGTACAGAATCAGCTTATAATAGTCACTAACCAACATACCCTGGTATTGGATTACCTAACTGCCTCACAAGGGGGTATGTGTCAAATCATCGGACCCACCTGCTGTCATTATATAGACCCTAATAGTACTATGAGTATGATATTTAAATTAAAAGACGTACAACGACTCAGGGATCAGTATGACAAAGACAATGACCAAAATAAGGATAGCTGGTGGTCAGATACCTTTTCTTTTCTTAACCCGGCCAATTGGTTCAGAGGGATCGGTGGGTGGGTTACCGGAATTATGCAAAGCCTAATACATATAGTTATTGTTATTGTAATTATATATGTATTGTTCAAGGGTATCTCGGTATGCACAAATAAATTTTGTGTAATTGATACGAGAATATAAAGTTTTTTATATGTTATCCGATCGTCATATTAATCCTTGTCATTTTTTATGCTTGAATTTGTAATGTTTTAGCATACTGCCGTATAAAGAAGAGAATGCACAGACTTCATGCAAGAATTTATGATAGATTATAAAAGAATATGTCAAAGGGGGGAATTGTGGAGACCAGACTGAACCAAAGAATCCATCTTGTCTTCCTCCTGAGAAATCTGCTTCTAAACAGCAAACTTGACATTTCCTTTTATGGAAGTAATCACGCGCGCATTCCTTCTTGTTATCATAGTCCTTCACCCACATACCAGATATTGTAACATTTCACTAGTATAGACTTGTTTTGTAAGAGATTGTGAAATATGTGCGCATGTCTGTAAATGCCTAACTTTTTTACTATATAAAGAAGGGACAGCACCCAGTGAGGCAGGCGTGCTCCGGGGCTACCCCTGTTTATGACCACACAACCTTTGTGCTGCGTGTCATTTACTTGGATCCCTACATCCAGGAAGCCAGGGACGGAAAAGGACTCAACACAGGGCAGATTTTTTTTTGTGTGTGTGTGTGTGGCTGTTTCTGTGCTGCCACTATCATCCTCTGCTGTGCTTCGGAAACCCAGGTCCAGTGCGTGGCATATTTCCTTCAACTTCTTCAAGAGAATTCTGACCTCTGCCGGAACACTCATGTGGACGGGTGGACATCAGAGGAGGATGATGTCTGCCTGACATAGGTCACAGACATCATCCTCCCTCTCCACTGCAATAGGGATTGGCAGTGGGCAGACCTACCCATCCCTCTCCCTCTGCCCTCACTGCCTCCCTGATTGCACAGTTTAGCTGTGCCACCATCAAAAAGTCCTATGTTCAGCACATTCGTTCCTGATGTACAGAACACACATTATGCCAATTCAGAGCCTTTATATACTCTTTACTGTATTTTATGGGCACTTTTGGAAAATAATGAAAGTCTAAAGCGCCCATAAAATACAAATTACTTGTAAAATTCTGGATTCCAAGCTAAAAATATCAATCTTCCTTGTTTTTGATCTGTTTAAAGAGTCAGTGTACTTTTTACTTGTCATTTTCAGCTCCTTGCCGTCCTCCAGATGCTTTTTGGACCCACGATGCCGGGTCTCCTCATGCTCCTTCACCGCTTCTGACCCGCCGCAGCTCTGGAGTCCGGTCTCAGCACTGCGCTCCAACAATTGAGAAAAATCGGAGCGCAGCACTGAGACCGTGTGCCTGATTGGCTGGCTGCTCGCAGGAGTTTGCAGCTAGCCAATCAGGATCGCTGTATTAGCGCTGGCACTTCCGTGTCATGTGACACAGCTTGCTCAGCGCTGATACAGGACCTGGCACCGCTGGACTGAGGAGGATCTGGAGGACAGCGCGGACCTGAAAATGAAAAGTTAGTAAAAAGGACAGTAACTCTTTAAAAAGTAAGTCCACATTAAAATATAAAGGTTTTTTTTTTAATATCAAGTCTCTCACTGTAAACAAAATGGCAATAACATTTTGCACTAGTTTTTTTTTCATTGTAAACATAGGAAATATTTTGGTGGTCGGCCCATCGGTCCCGCACACTTCTGGTGATACCAATTTCGACACATTACACACAGGATCTGTTTTTCTTCATGATAAATGTCAGCCTTTATTTACTTATTTCAGCAACCTTGACGTCCAACCACAAAATATATCAATAAAGTCACAAAAGCTATTTTCAAGTCAATGCTTCAGACAGTTTTCACAATCTTGAAGAAAAAAAGAAAAAAAAAAAAAGCAAAAACTTTGTTAAACCCGTCTTTCCAGGCCTGTTTCAGCATCTTTGAGCGTATAAACACTGCATATGTCCAGGAAATCAATGCAGATATTTTCAAATTAATAGTTCAAACTGTTATCGCTATATTAATGAAAAGCCGTCATATAGAGACAATAAACAGCCTATACTGACTTATTACAGCGCTATTGAATGCAGAATTACCAAGCTGAAAAAGGAAATTACTTAGCCTATTTGACGCTGTAATATAAATGTACATATAGGTATTCATTTATTATGGAGCTTAGGTGCCCACAAGTTTTTAAAGATATTTTTTCAAACAAAGCTGCAAAATTATTTGGCCTCTGTAAATATAATATTTCACATTGAATTACCATGGAGGTGAATAATTCTATTCATATTATTATGGGAAATTCATCAAATGTGGTACTGGGCATGACTATTTGGGATAAATATATATGTTCTTAAAATAATGATAAAATATGTTCCTGGGCATGTGTATTTGTGATATTTCACCCATAATCCCCATACAGATCAATAGATATACCGTATATACTCGAGTATAAGCCGAGATTTTCAGCCCAAATTTTTGGGCTGAAAGTGCCCCTCTCGGCTTATACTCGAGTCACGGTAGCGGTGGGGTCGGCAGGTGAGGGGGTGAGGGCGCTGAGGCATACTTACCTGCTTCCAGCAATCTTGGCGCTCCCCCTGCCGTCCCACGGTCTTCTGTGCTGCAGCTTCTTCCCCTCTTCAGCGGTCACGTGGAACCGCTCATTAGAGAAATGAATAGGCGGCTCCACCTCCCATGGGGGTGGAGCCGCCTATTCATTTCTCTAATCAGCGGTGCCGGTGACCGCTGATAAAGAGGCTGCGGCACCGAAGACCGTGGGACAGGCAGAGGGAGCCGGATGCCAGGACCAGGTAAGTATGTCATATTTACCTGTCCCCGTTCCAGCCGCCGAGCGTCGCTCCATCTTCCCGGCGCCGCTCCGTCTTCCCGGCGTCTGCGCTCTGACTGTTCAGGTCAGAGGGCGTGATGAAGCATATAGTGTGCGCGGCGCCCTCTGCCTGATCAGTCAGAGCAGAGAGACGCCGGGACTGGACGCCGGGAGCTGCAATCAAGAGAGGTGAGTATGGCTTTTTATTTTTTATTGCAGCAGCGGCACAGATTTATGTGGAGCATCTATGGGGCAGTATGAACGGTGCAGAGCACTATATGGGGCACAGATATGGGGGTAGTATGAACGGTGCAGAGCATATATGGGGCACAGATATGGGGGCAGTATGAACGGTGCACAGCACTATATGGGGCACAGATATGGGGGCAGTATGAACGGTGCACAGCACTATATGGGGCACAGATATGGGGGCAATATGAACGGTGCAGAGCACTATATGGGGCACAGATATGGGGGCAGTATGAACGGTGCAGAGCATATATGGGGACAGTATGAACGGTGCACAGCACTATATGGGGCACAGACATGGGGGCAGTATGAACGGTGCAGAGCACTATATGGGGCACAGATATGGGGGCAGTATGAACGGTGCAGAGCACTATATGGGGCACAGATATGGGGGCAGTATGAACGGTGCACAGCACTATATGGGGCACAAATATGGGGGCAATATGAACGGTGCACAGCACTATATGGGGCACAGATATGGGGGCAGTATGAACAGTGCACAGCACTATATGGGGCACAGATATGGGGCAGTATGAACGGTGCACAGCACTATATGGGGCACAGATATGGGGGCAGTATGAACGGTGCACAGCACTATATGGGGCACAGATATGGGGGCAGTATGAACGGTGCAGAGCACTATATGGGGCACAGATATGGGGGCAATATGAACGCTGCAGAGCATACAGGGCACAGATATGGGGCAATATGAACGGTGCAGAGCACTATATGGCACAGATATGGGGAAATATGAACGGTGCAGAGCACTATATGGCAGAGCTATGGGGAAATATGAACGGTGCAGAGCACTATATGGCACAGCTATGGGGCAATAATGAACGGTGCAGAGCACTATATGGCACAGCTATGGGGAAATAATGAACGGTGCAGAGCACTATATGGCACAGCTATGGGGAAATAATGATCTATGTTTATTTTTGAAATTCACCGGTAAATGCTGCATTTCCACCCTAGGCTTATACTCGAGTCAATAGGTTTTCCCAGTTTTTTGTGGCAAAATTAGGGGGGTCGGCTTATACTCGGGTCGGCTTATACTCGAGTATATACGGTACCCATATTCCTATCAGAAGTAGATGAAGTATGTTCCAGGGCATGTGTATTTGTGATATCTCACCCATAATCCCCATACAGATCAATAGATATACCCATATTCCTATCAGAAGTAGATGAAGTATGTTCCTGGGCATGTGTATTTGTGATATTTCACCCATAATCCCCATACAGATCAATAGATATACCCATATTCCTATCAGAAGTAGATGAAATATGTTCCTGGGCATGTGTATTTGTGATATTTCACCCATAATCCCCATACAGATCAATAGATATACCCATATTCCTATCAGAAGTAGATGAAATATGTTCCTGAGCATGTGTATTTGTGATATTTCACCCATAATCCCCATACAGATCAATAGATATACCCATATTCCTATCAGAAGTAGATGAAGTATGTTCCTGGGCATGTGTATTTGTGATATTTCACCCATAATCCCCATACAGAACAATAATTATACCCATATTCCTAGCAGAAGTAGATGAAGTATGTTCCTGGGCATGTGTATTTGTGATATTTCACCCATAATCCCCATACAGATCAATGGATATACCCATATTCCTATCAGAAGTAGATGAAATATGTTCCTGGGCATGTGTATTTGTGATATTTCACCCATAATCCCCATACAGATCAATAGATATACCCATATTCCTATTAGAAGTAGATGAAATATGTTCCTGGGCATGTGTATTCGTGATATTTCACCCATAATCCCCATACAGATCAATAGATATACCCATATTCCTATTAGAAGTAGATGAAATATGTTCCTGGGCATGTGTATTTGTGATATTTCACCCATAATCCCCATACAGATCAATAGATATACCCATATTCCTATTAGAAGTAGATGAAATATGTTCCTGGGCATGTGTATTTGTGACATTTCACCCATAATCCCCATACAGATCAATAGATATACCCATATTCCTATCAGAAGTAGATGAAGTATGTTCCTGGGCATGTGTATTTGTGATATTTTACCCATAATCCCCATACAGAACAATAATTATACCCATATTCCTAGCAGAAGTAGATGAAGTATGTTCCTGGGCATGTGTATTTGTGATATTTTACCCATAATCCCCATACAGATCAATGGATATACCCATATTCCTATCAGAAGTAGATGAAATATGTTCCTGGGCATGTGTATTTGTGATATTTCACCCATAATCCCCATACAGATCAATAGATATACCCATATTCCTATTAGAAGTAGATGAAATATGTTCCTGGGCATGTGTATTTGTGATATTTCACCCATAATCCCCATACAGATCAATAGATATACCCATATTCCTATTAGAAGTAGATGAAATATGTTCCTGGGCATGTGTATTTGTGATATTTCACCCATAATCCCCATACAGATCAATAGATATACCCATATTCCTATCAGAAGTAGATGAAGTATGTTCCTGGGCATGTGTATTTGTGATATTTCACCCATAATCCCCATACAGAACAATTTCCATTGAATTCCCTTCTTGCTATATTACAAGAAGTCATTTCCTGGGCTGCATTTGTAAAATGTGCTGCCATCTAGTGGTGGAGTCTAGTATTGCAGCCCATCATCCCATCATCCCAATATGCAGTTTAGTCCGTCCCGGACTAAGGGTACCGTCACACTATACCATTTCGATCGCTACGACGGTACGATTCGTGACGTTCCAGCGATATCGTTACGATATCGCTGTGTCTGACACGCAGCAGCGATCAGGGATCCTGCTGAGAATCGTACGTCGTAGCAGATCGTTTAGAACTTTCTTTCATCGCTGGATCTCCCGCTGTCATCGCTAGATCGGTGTGTGTGACACCGATCTAGCGATGCGATCCAGTGATGCGTTCGCTTGTAACCAGGGTAAACATCGGGTAACTAAGCGCAGGACCGTAAAGTGAAAGCAGAGCACAGCGGCTGTGCTTTCACTTTCACTTTACGGCCGGCAGTCACAGTGCGGGAAGCAGACGGCAAGGGACCTGACGGACACCAGAATGTAAGTATGTGCTGTTTGTTTTTTTTTAGTTTTACGCTTGTAACCAGGGTAAACATCGGGTTACTAAGCGCGGTCCTGCGCTTAGTTACCCGATGTTTACCCTGGTTACCCAGGGACCTCGGCATCGTTGGTCGCTGGAGAGCTGTCTGTGTGACAGCTCCCCAGCGACCACACTACGATTTACTTACGATCACGGCCAGGTCGTATCGCTGGTCGTGATCGTAGGTAAATCGTATAGTGTGACGGTACCCTAAGGTAACTCACATCCTGACCCCAGCACTTAAGGATGATGTAACACTAATGCTTGCAGTCTGGGGGCACTGAAGGATTAGCAATAGGAATCCCTTTTTTTTTTCTTTTCCCATCCACCCTGTCCTGTGCTTGTCTGCACCATTTCTCCAGTGCTCACTGCATTTACTAACAGTCCACATCTACCTCTCACCTCACTGCTCCTCCCACAAGTCAGTCACACTTCACTAAGGCTACTTTCACACTAGCGTTGGAATCTCCCCGTCGCAACGCGTCGGGCAGAGATTCCGACGCTGGCGTTTAACGCACTGCACAACGGAGGCAGCGGATGCATTTCTCCGGCGCATCCGCTGCCCCATTGTAATCTGATAAGCTCCAAGCACCAGCCAAGAAAGGAAAAAAAAAAAGACTGGGCTCACACACTGCAGAGCCGACTCGTTTCATTCACAGCAGGGAGCCGGCTCTTTGTATTGGCTCGTTCAGGAATGACACATCACTAGTGCATACTCCTCCATAAAAAATTAAAATACAAAACTGTTATTGCAGTAATCGCACTGATCTGGAGAATCCTGTTTCCAGGTTTTCTTTATCACACCAAACACTCTAAAAACAACATTTAAAAAAAATGATGGCAGAATAATTTTTTCACACCACTCAAGACAGTTTTTCCACATTTTTCATTACTTTATATGATAAAATAGATGGTGTTTTTCAGAACTACAACTCATCCTGCAAAATAACATGCTCGAGTACAGCTATGTCAGAAAATAATAAAAAAAAAAAAAAATATGACTGTTGGAAGAAAAGAAGGAAAAAGCGAAAGCACAAACAAATAATCACCAGGACGGGAAAGAGGTTACATGCTGCATCTAAACACTTATCAAAATCCTGTCAGGCGAAAGGGCTTTCCACAGTTTCCAGAAAAAGCAAATTAAAATTAGGCAAGCAAAATAATGCAATAAATCTACATATATTACAAATAACAGAACATGAAATGGGCTATACAAATACGTTATGCAACAGTTACAGTAACTGTTCTACTAATCTGCGGGCAGTACTAAGCTTAGAATGCGCCATTCGCCAAGATGGTTGCACATTAATTCCATCTCTTTCTATGGCTACCCTTTGTAAGTGCAATACATAAAGTCTGACATTATGCATAAACGTACGGAATATTAGACCCACGCTATTTAGCTACTTCCACAATTTGTCGGATTTGCTGTGTTTTTATATAAAAAAAAAATTATGAGGCGCACTGCCGCCATTTTGTGCCCGTTCTTACCGCCAATTTGTACCCTTACTTCCCGCCATTTACTGTTCGTGGGCGGAGTCGGGCCTTTTCCCGCCAAAATTTACCTCAGTGTATATCATCGGCTGCAGTAGAACTGCCGCAGTTATAATCACCGGCGACCGGTATAACAGATTTCTACCGCGCAGTTCTCACTTCTACCATAATAAAACCTTTATCCCGCACAAACGGCGTCTAGGAGGGCAGAACTACCTACACTGACAGTCTCTACCCCCGCGGCGCGCTGTGGTGTAACTTGCTAATAGTCATCCCTGCACATTGCTCCTCACCAGTTACTGTAGGCTCCTTGCTGGTGTCTTCCAGACATGGAGAGGAGTTATGAGGTGAAAACGTTCAGCCAGTACTTCACGGTGCTCATCTTCATCGGCGCTGGCTGTAATGAAGAAGATGGCCGCCTCACAGCTCCTGAGTCCTGACTGACTTATGGGGGGCGGGACTGTCAGTGACACGTGTGAGGGGAGGCTGTCCTGTCACCTCTAATTGCATAATGGCTTCCTACACCACTATGCCCAATATAATAGTGCAGGGAGATTTACACAGCCCCCTAAAATAAGACCTGACTCACTGATGGGTGTATTCATTCATTAAAGTGTTATTCTTTCATGGGCATATTGCACAGTATTTGTAGAAACCGAGCAACTTTGCAAATAGCTTCTTATTAAAGGGGTTTTCTGAGCAGAACAATAAAAATAGTATTGAGAAAAGCGACAGAGAATCTAGTGGGGACATGACACAAGTATACAACTTGTGGTAATTGTCCACTCCCTGGTGCTGGGAAATGAATACGGGAGAATCGTGACAGTGTGCGCATTAATATTCTTTTATTATTTTTCCATCCACATAGCCGTATGAAGACTTTGTTTTTTTACAGTATTTTTTATGTGAATGATACCAATCATATGACCTTAGATCGCATTAGAATTCAGGTAAAAAAATCCAAGAGCAATGAAAATGCAAAAATAAATGTGCACAATTCCAACATTGATTTTTAAGGTTTAGTTTTTCCAGCTTTCATGTTGCGGTAAAAATGACCTTACAATCCATGTCAGTATGATTACAGCAAGGCCAAACTTTACCATTTTTTATTATTTTAGTGGTGAGAACAAAAATACAGAAATTTGTACAAAAAATGACTTTTTTGTTTGTGTCTCCATTTTTCGCGACCTGTCATCTTTCCGTTTTTTAGTTGATGGAGTTATGTGAGGCCTTATTTTTTGCATGGCGAGTTGACAATTTTATTAACACCATTTTGAGATCGATGCGTTTTGACCTGTTCTCATTGTATTTGTTTGTGGAGTAGCGCGGACCGATAAAAGGCAATCCTGGTGCTTCAAACTTTTGTTCTCGTTACACATTTACCATCAGGATAAATCATATTTATATTTTAATAGACCTGGCTTGTATGGATGCAGCTATACCACATATGTGCATTTTTTAACCCCTTTCTGACATCGGGCGTAATAGTACGCCGATGTTTGACTCCCTCCCTTTGATGTGGGCTCCGGCACTGAACCCACATCTTTTCAGGCATGTCACCTGTATTGAACAGCTAGCATGTTGCCTCTAACAGGCATGGGTGAAATTACGATCCACCCACAGCTGTTAACTAGTTAAATGCCGCTGTCAATCTCTGACATTTAACACGCACTGCCGGAAAACCCGCCGATCGATGACCTCATCACGTGTTCGCAGGTCATAGATGGATTGCTATGACAAATTGTATTTTTCGTGATCTCGGGTTGGGTGAGGGCTTACTTTTTGCGCGCCGACCTGACGTTTTTAACCCCTTTCTGCCAGCTGACGGAATAGTACATCAGCTGGCAAATCCCCTGCTTTGAGGTAGGCTCCGGCGGTGAGCCCACCTCAAAGCCGCGACATGTCAGCTGTTTTGTACAGCTGACATGTGCGCGCAATGAGCGCGAGCGGAATCGCGATCCGCCCGCGTTCATTAACTAGTTAAATGCCGCCGTCAAGCGCTGACAGCGGCATTTAACTAGCGCTCCCGGCCGCGCGGCCAGGGCTGCTCCCACCGCTGACCCCCGTCACATGATCGGGGGTCAGCGGTGCATTGCCATAACAACCAGAGGTCTCCTTGAGACCTCTATGGTTGTTGATGGCCGATTGCTTTGAGCGCCACCCTGTGGTCGGCGTTCAATGTACACCTGCATTTCTGCTACATAGAGGTGACCTCTATGTAGCAGAGGCGATCGTGTACTGCATGCTTCTAGCCTCCCATGGAGGCTATTGAAGCATGCCAAAAATTTAAAAAAAAAGTGTTTAACCCCTTACCGGCATCGGACGTACTATACCGTCCGATGCCGGCTCCCCTGCTTTGATGCAGGGCTCCGCGGTGAGCCCGCACCAAAGCCGGGACATGTCAGCTGGTTTGAACAGCTGACATGTGTCCGTAATAGGCGCGGGCAGAATCGCGATCTGCCCGCACCTATTAACTAGTTAAATGCCGCTGTCAAACGCAGACAGCTGCATTTAACTACCGCTTCCGGCCGGGCGGCCGGAAATGACGTCATCGCCGACCCCCGTCACATGATCGGGGGTCGGCGATGCTTGTGAATGGTAACCATAGAGGTCCTTGAGACCTCTATGGTTACTGATTGCCCGTCGCTGTGAGCGCCACCCTGTGGTCGGCGCTCACAGTACACGTGCAATTCTGCTACATAGCAGCGATCAGCAGATCGCTGCTATGTAGCAGAGCCGATCGTGCTATGCCTGCTTCTAGCCTCTCATGGAGGCTATTGAAGCATGGCAAAAGTTAAAAAAAAAAAGTTTAAAAAAATGTGAAAAAAATAAAAAAAACATAAAAGTTTAAATCACCCCCCTTTCGCCCCAATCAAAATAAATCAATAAAAAAAATATCAAATCTACGCATATTTGGTATCGCCGCGCTCAGAATCGCTCGATCTATCAATTAAAAAAAAGTATTAACCTGATCGCTAAACAGCGTAGCGGGAAAAAAATTCGAAACGCCAGAATTACGTTTTTTTGGTCGCCGCGACATTGCATTAAAATGCAATAACGGGCAATCAAAAGAACGTATCTGCACCGAAATGCTATCATTAAAAACGTCATCTCGGCACGCAAAAAATAAGCCATCAACCGACCCCAGATCATGAAAAATGGAGACGCTACGAGTATCGGAAAATGGCGCAATTTTTTTTTTTTTTTTTTTAGCAAAGTTTGGAATTTTTTTTCACCACTTAGATAAAAAATAACCTAGTCATGTTTGGTGTCTATGAACTCGTAATGCACCCGAGGCCAATCATCTGTGCCTTTATGAACTCGTAATGACCTGGAGAATCATAATGGCAGGTCAGTTTTAGCATTTAGTGAACCTAGCAAAAAAGCCAAACAAAAAACAAGTGTGGGATTGCACTTTTTTTGCAATTTCACCGCACTTGGAATTTTTTTCCCGTTTTCTAGTACACGACATGCTAAAACCAATGATGTCGTTCAAAAGTACAACTCGTCCCGCAAAAAATAAGCCCTCACATGGCCATATTGATGGAAAAATAAAAAAGTTATGGCTCTGGGAAGGAGGAGAGCGAAAAACAAAAATGAAAAAGCGGAAAAAGCTCCGGGGGTGAAGGGGTTAATGATACTATTTTGGTGCAGATACGATCTTTTGATCTTTTGATCGCCCATTATTGCCTTCTAATGCAATGTTGCGACGATTTTGAACCAAAAATTTTTTTTTGTTAGGGACTTGGTTATAAGGGTTAAAAGTTGACCAGCAATTTCTCATTTTTACAACACCAATATAGAGACTACATGACATTTGAAGTCATTTTGAGGAGTCTATATGATAGAAAATAACCAAGTATGACACCATTCTAAAAACTGCACCCCTCAAGGTGCTCAAAACCACATTCAAGAAGTTTATTAACCCTTCAGGTGTTTTACAGGAATTTTTGGAATGTTTAAATAAAAATGAACATTTAACTTTTTTTCATAAACAATTTACTTCAGCTCCAATTTGTTTTATTTTACCAAGGGTAACAAGAGAAAATGGACCCCAAAAGTTGTTATACAATTTGTCCTGAGTACGCTGATACCCCATATGTGGGGGTAAACCACTGTTTGAGCGCATGGCAGAGCTCGGAAGGGAAGGAGCGCCATTTGACTTTTCAATGCAAAATTGACTGGAATTGAGATGGGATGCCATGTTGCGTTTGGAGAGCCCCTGATGTACCTAAACATTAAAACCCCCCACAAGTGACACCATTTTGGAAAGTAGACCCCCTAAGGAACTTATCTAGATGTGTTTTGAGAGCTTTGAACCCCAAGTGTTTCACTAGTTTATAATGCAGGGCCGTGAAAATAAAAATTCTTGACCGCTCCTGGCACATAGTGCCGCATGTCAGCTGTGATAGGCAGCTGACACCTGGCCGCGATCGGCCGCGCTCCCCCCGTGAGCATGGCCGATCGCATGACGTACTATCCCGTCACTGGGAATTAAGTCCCAGGGTACCTTCATGGGATAATACGTCATATGGGATTAAGGGGTTAATATAATGGGCCCCGCATAGCTCTCCATTTGATAAAAGGGGTCCCATATAGTTCTTTTATTATAAGGCACCCCACATAGCCTTCCATTTAATACATGGGGCCCCCATATAGCCTTCCATTTAATATAAGGGGTCCCCACATAGCCCTCCATTTCATATATGGAGGCCCCACATAGCCCCTCAATTCAATAAATGGGGTCCCCACATAGCCATGCATTTAATATATAGGGGCCCACCATAGCCTCTCCATTTAATAAATGGTGCCCCGCATAGCCTCCCAATTTAATAAATGGGGTCCCCACATAGCCCCATTTAATATATGGGGGCTTCACATCGTCCTATTTCAATATAATGGGTCTTTCAATCAATATATGTGTGCCCCACATAGCCCTCCATTTCATATATGGGGGTCCCACATAGCCCTCCATTTAATATGGGGAACCCAAAAAGCCCTATTTCAATATAATGGGCCCCACAGAAAGCCCTCCATTTAATATACAGGGCCCTGACATAGCCCTCCATTTAATATATGGGGCCCCATTTAGACATCCATTTAATATACGAGAGCCACCACATAGCCCTCCATTTAATATATGGGGGCCTCCATATAGCCCTCCATTTAATATCTGCGGGCCTCCACATAGCCCTCAATTTAATACATGGGGGCCCCACATAGCCATCCATTTAATATATGGAACTCCACATAGCCTCCATTTAATATGAGGGCCCTACATCATCCTCCATTTAATATATGGATATCCCACATAGCCCTCCATTTAATATATGGATATCCCACATAGCCCTCCATTTACTATATGGGGACCACACACAGCACACCATTTAATATATGGGGGGCCCACATAGCCATCCATTTAATAAATGGAAGTCCCACATAGCCCTCCATTTAATATATGGGGGCCCCACATAGCCCTCAATTTAATATATGGGGCCCATATATCCCTCCATTTAATCTATGACACATGCCTGTGTCTTCCGCTGACTCCAGGGTGGCATACTGGGCTGTGGAGGCACGGGACATTTGGGACTGCATTTAGGATGCCATTCGAGCCTCCAAGGAGAGAATGAGGTCCTCCGCCGTTGCTCATCGGCTCCCCGCTCCGACCTTTGCTCCTGGTGACTTAGTGTGGCTCTCCGCCCGTAACATTAGGCTGCGTGTTGAGTCCACTAAGTTTGCACCTCACTACTTGGGTCCCTTCAAGGTCCTCGAACAGGTTAACCCTGTGGTCTACCGTCTAGCCCTTCCTCCACGCTTGGGTATCACCGACACCTTTCATGTGTTCCTCTTGAAACCCGTATACATGTCCTGGTTTTCCGAGTCATCTGCCGGAACATCGGGTTCGTCTACGGACGATTACGAGGTGAACGCTATTTTGGGGTGCAAGGTGGTACGTGGCAAAAAGTTCTATCTGGTGGATTGGAAGGGTTATGGCCCAGAGGACAGTCCTGGGAGCCTGATGAAAACTTTCAGGCCCCACAGCTCATTGCTGCCTTCGGGCATGGCGCGGTCCAAGGAGGGGGGGGTCATGTTAGGTGTCGAGTTTCCACTTCTGCACAAGGGGAATCTCGAGCCATCTCCACTGCGGTCTCCCATTCTTCTCCAGCCGCAGTGGAGTCTGCTCAGCGGAGACGTCGGTCGCAGCATCTTGCTCAGTCTCACTCTGTACAAAGAGTTACTGCTGATTTTCTTGCTTCTGCCATTGAAGTCAGTGTTGGGCAGCGGCGAGCAGATGCTTTTGGGACTAAGTCCTGCTTTTCTCTTTCTGAGCATGCCGAGGGCAAGATCTCCCGTTGGAGATCGAGGGTCACATGCTCAGGTACTGCAGCACATCCCATTGGTCCTCCAGGAAGGTCCTGAAAGGGCAAAACTTCGGTAGCAGCTTCCCATTGGTCCTTTATTGGAAGGTCCTGAACGTGCTGCAACTATATAAGCTGTGCATGACCTCACGGCTATGCGCTAGTATAGACTTGATAATCGTGTGTGTGTTGTGAGTGAAAGTCATTCATTAAAATCCCCTCCCTATTGGATGTCTGTTCGCGGAAGGTGGGTGATTGCTATCTAGCGCCCGACTCAGCTACCAGCACGTTACACACTATTCAGCGTCTATTGCTGTGACCGCCAGTGCGGCGCCATGCGCTTTCACAGCGCTTTCCTGACCCAAGCCTGGGTGGTTAGTGGCGTCCGCCAGTGCGGCACCGCATGCACTCTCGTGCATATTTTATTATTACTTTGGTTACGCTGACACCCCATTAGCGGTGTCGGGCGCAAGTAGTCTAGTCGGACTCGGATCCCAAGTCTTGGGTCTGAGTTTGGTGACTCCTTGCTTGCGCTCTTGTGTGCGGTACCGCGGCCCTGTGACTTAACAGGGTTCGCTTCCTTTACACAGGGTGAAGTTAACCCGTGTGTGTATTCACATTGTACCGCCATATAGTCAGTCATTACTTGGCAGCAGGTTCCATCTCTGCACTGTGGACCCCGGGCTGCGAACGCACCTTAATCTATCTTATTATTTGGTGCGTTCCGCTAGCCCTAACATGGTGCATCTCTAAGATGCGCCAATTTTGGCACTTAGCTTCGCTCTTCCCACTTGCCCTGTAGTGGTGGCAAGTGGGGTTCATATTTGTGGGGTTGATGTCACCTTTGTGTTGTCAGGCGACATCAGGCCACAGGTTAGTAAGACACCCATCCATTTCTCACCCTAAATAAATAAATACATGGTAAATAAAGACATGGCCAGAATAAAGTCCTTTTTTTTTTTAAATAATGACAGAGACTCCTTTATTGAATCTTAATCTACCATACTTACTGCATCAACTAATCCTCGACGCACTCGTCTCCTGCAACAAAAATAAAATAATAAACCAACATATGCTCCCTGTCCACCGTAGTCCATTTAATACCAAGTGTCCAACAACGATCTCACATGTAGGACAGTCACATCGGGAGATGTGACAGCTTTACCCGGACTCCGGCGATACACTGTAGGCTGGATAGAGTGGTCACATCTCCCGATGTGACTGTTCTACACATGAGATCGCCATGGGACACTTGGTATCAAATGGACTGCAGTTGACAGGGAGTAATTGTTGGTTTATTATTTTTGATTGCTTGAAGGAGATGCAGGCGTCAGGGATTAGGTGTTTTGTGAGTATGTACTTTGTATGTGTATATGTATGAAATTATGTAAATGTTTAGATTTTTTTACAATTGAACACATCTGTTCATGCGGTCTCTGTTATATGTGACAGCAGACATAGCCGGATGGGAGTAGTAGTCCCATCAGAAAATGTCTAAATACAATCACAAAGGACTGTTCGTTGCATGGCTACACACACAGACAGACAGACACGTACATACAGACAGACATAGACACAGACCACACAGACACTCGCAGACTGACAGACACCCAAACACCCGCAGACAGACAGACAAGCACATATTCTCCGCTCACACATATTCTCCATTCACACATATTCTCCTCCCATACACTCTTCCTCCTTCTGACATCATTTCCTTTCTGCAGCGTTTTTGGCAGCAACTCCATAGCAAATCCGCAAACCTTTTTACACCTGCGGTTTTAAGGGAAAATGATGAGGAACCACAGGATAGAAAACAGCACTCTCCCTTCCTGGTTAGTGGTGCTGTTGTTGGAGGCTAAGGAAGATCCTGAAGTGTTGTTCTAGGTGGTGGTGAAGTTAGAGAGGGAGAGAGAGGTTAATGGACAGAGTGGAGTAAGCTCAGGAAGTAACAGAATGTGTATGAAGATGTCATACCTTCTAAGAGAAACATCCTTAAGTTTTGTGTCTACTGTACATACTCCTCCCCACATTATTGTTCAGTAAAAGACTGTTTATTTTACAGTGTTGATCTCCATAATTTATTTTTACAATATCTAGTTCTGGCCAGCAGAATTCACTGGCATCATGCGGTCTGCAAGGGTGTAGTGCCCTATAGCTGAAATCCACAAACCCAGCCAGGACCCCCATTTTCCTGCAGTGGGTCAGGGCATAGAACACGAGAACCTCGCCCACGGCTACCTCCCTGTGCCACATTACATATGCAACAAATGTTATATACCTCTGCCTCTACCAGCCCATGAGTGTCTCATCACAGAAAAAGCATTATTATTGTAGGAAATTAGAGAGGTCATGGAACTATGGAATAGATTCCTGTGCAGGAGGTTGGTGTCAGATATGGTGGGTGAAAAATGGCATAAAATAGGTGTGGAATTGTTGCTTTTGAACTGGTCTGTTGCGTCTCATCCTAAAAAGTCACTTCTGACCTAATCTTTAACCACCCTTAGCTACTCAACTGAATATTATTAGCATAAATTATAATAAGGCAGTGTCTGGATCTCTGGTATGGTTTGTGGTAGACCCTGATGTGGGTGACACAGGAGACTGTTCAATATGAAGGTGGGAATATGTCATGTCTAGCAGTGGGCAAGAGTTGCTATGAAACATTGCCTCCTGGATGAGTAGGCTCTGGATCAAGGAAATATCTACTACAATTTCCAGGACATCTAGAAAACGCACACACAAAAAATGTAACTTATTTGGGAGTAAATTTTACTTAATTTAAACTTCGAAGTTTTACAAATCAAGATAGTAACACAAAGCCTAATATAAAGGTACCGTCACACTAAGCGACGCTGCAGCGATACCGACAACGATCCGGATCGCTGCAGCGTCGCTGTTTGGTCCCTGGAGAGCTGTCACACAGACAGCTCTCCAGCGACCAACGATGCCGGTAACCAGGGTAAACATCGGGTAACTAAGCGCAGGGCCGCGCTTAGTAACCCGATGTTTACCCTGGTTACCATCCTAAAAGTAAAAAAAAACAAACACTACATACTTACCTACAGCCGTCTGTCCTCCAGCGCTGTGCTCTGCACTCCTCCTGTACTGGCTGTGAGCACAGCGGCCGGAAAGCAGAGCGGTGACGTCACAGCTCTGCTTTCCAGCTGACCGACGCTCACAGCCAGAGCAGGAGGAGTGCAGAGCACAGCGCTGGAGGACAGACAGCGGTAGGTAAGTATGTAGTGTTTGTTTTTTTTTACTTTTAGGAGTGTAACCAGGGTAAACATCGGGTTACTAAGCGCGGCCCTGCGCTTAGTTACCCGATGTTTACCCTGGTTACCAGTGAAGACATCGCTGAATCGGTGTCACACACGCCGATTCAGCGATGTCTGCGGGGAGTCCAGCGACCAAATAAAGTTCTGGACTTTCTTCCCCGACCAACGACAGCACAGCAGGGGCCTGATCGCTGCTGCCTGTCACACTGGACGATATCGCTAGCGAGGACGCTGCAACGTCACGGATCGCTAGCGATATCGTCTAGTGTGACGGTACCTTAACTGCAGTCTGAAGATAACAACGACAACAAAACCTATATGTATAAGTGGAAAAATCTGCTGGAGCTTCTTCAGGGTAATGTACAGTGCACCCAATGCACGAGAAAAAGAAAATGGAATCGACCTCGGGGGATGTCAAAACAAACAGCTGTAATATCCATGTTTTAACATGCTCCTGCCCCGTCTTCCATGATTACTAGGCGGCGTGGCAATAATGCTGTGCAGCACAAGCATGTTTCAGTTAAGTCTTAAGACTGCTGGGGCTTGTGTCCCTTCAGCAGATTCCTTATATAATAATCAAGTGAGCACACATGCATTAACTGTATTGTAATCCCTACCATGAAACAAAATGCAGGACACACATCTATTTTAAACCCATATAAAATATTTTATCAGTTCACACATAAAAGATGTTAGCGATATGAAGACAGTACAGAGGTGGGAGAACTACATTCAAAGGTCAGATAAGTTAGTACAATTACCCAAATTATGCATTGCCATATTTGTTGACCAAAAGTCAGAGGTACAAACTAAATAAAGTGCAAGGAAGTACATAGGTTACAGAAAAGAGATCAATCCAACCATGGCACTAACAGCTAGTATAAAAAAATAAAAAGTACGTAAAATATCACTGCAGGCTTCTAAAGATCAGGGGACTCCCACCACATGCGATTTGCTTTTCGCTAACAGCTTTCTGGCAAAAGAAATGGAGATGTACACAGGAGGAGGTTGAAGAGACAAAGAGCCTTCTGGTTACAGCATCTTACATCAATGCACTGCCATAACTTTCCTGTCAAATTACGCACACATGCGGCCTACTCTCCCAATTATCTCTTATCAGTCCCTCATACACAGTATTCAGCCTCCTTTTGAGGTAACGAGTTCTCTGCCCACTGAGCCTAGTTTTCTCTGTTCCCCTCTGTGGAGGCAATCCTCATCCTCTCGCTTTCTCTGTAATGTCAATAATTTCATCTAATTGGACTGGTCTCTTTTACCTGGGATAAGCTATTCTGACTGCAGTTTACTATAGGTTGGAATATTGCATTCCTGTGTGTAGCTCTCTTTAACCCCTTCATGACCATGGGATTTTTCGTTTTTCCGTGTTCGTTTTTCACTCCCCTCCTTCCCAGAGCCATAACTTTTTTATTTTTCCGTCAATTTGGCCATGTGAGGGCTTATTTTTTGCGGGACGAGTTGTACTTTTGAACGACATCATTGGTTTTAGCATGTCGTGTACTAGAAAACGGGAAAAAAATTCCAAGTGCGGTGAAATTGCAAAAAAAGTGCAGTCCCACACTTGTTTTTTGTTTGGCTTTTTTGCTAGGTTCACTAAATGCTGAAACTGACCTGCCATTATGATTCTCCAGGTCAGTACGAGTTCATATACCGATGCAGAGGGTGCTCACTAAATAGTAGGTGCTCTGGAAAAAATCAATAATAATCTGAAAAAACTCCGGCACACTATTAAATACTAGAAAAGTCTCTTATTCATCCATCAAAAATGTTTATTACAGGAAAACATAGGTGAAATTCCAGGATATTCTCAAGATATTCTTATACTTCAAAACAGTAATGGGATTTCCAAAAAATATGTTTCATATACTCCGTATGGACATATAATTTATCATCTCAACGTTTCGGCTGTGAAGCCTTTTTCAAGAGATTCAATTTCCCTGAAATACATATGAAGAAATATAACAGAAAACAGAAATATAAGTGTCAATATCAGAAAAATATAAACAAAACAAATAAAGGGGAACACAAATGTAGTGTAACTCTCCTAGATGTGTGGAATCTACATCCTTCACCATTCAAATGTCATATTTACGTTAATCTCATATTACCATTAATATCACCGCATCACACACTATATGATTTTCATAAAGTCTCAATAATGACGGTAATCTTAGGGGAGACACCCTAAAATATGTCCACTCAGGTTCCATTACACAAGGTATGTAAGTGTACCCATAGGTTCTAATTACAAATAAAGTGTGGCTGATGTTAAAACTACCACTGTCTAGTAAACCATTTAATTAACAAATGTGTCCTCCAATACTGGGATATTTTAAAAAACGCATACCCTCAGGTTAGAGAGTTTGACTCCAAACCTATAATCTGTAGTAAGCGTTGTTCTAATATTAAGGACCGCTTGGTTAGGGCTGATGTGGGCTCTGGTAATAGAGGTTGTATACAAAGTGTGTTAACTTCACCACGCAATGGCACGTTCCCTTGTTTGAGTTGTCACCAATGCTCTAATGTCTTGAGAGGAGACTCTTTCACACATCCGCGTTCGGGGAAGAGGTTTCCTATTAAAGGACAATTTACGTGTAATTCGTCCTTTGTGGTCTATTTGATAAAGTGTCCCTGCGGTCTCGGATATGTTGGGGAAACCACCCAGCATGTCCGAGACCGCATCTCGAAACATAAATCTACCATCAGATGTGGTAGGACCCTCTTACCTATTCCTGCCCACTTTCTACAGAACAATCATAATGTGGCCCAACTTAGGTACCAAGTAATAGATCATGTGCCGGTTCTTAGGAGGGGAGGAGATAGGATCAAGAAATTGAAGGAACGGGAATCCTTTTGGATTTACACATTACAAACCTTGTCCCCCTATGGTCTTAACAGAGAATATGAGGTCTCTTATTAAATGTATAATTTTGAGGTTCGAAGTTTTCCTTTTTTTCACATTATAATAATCATGTCTAATGTGACATCGTAATATATGTTGTAACATTATGTAATTTTTATAACTCTTTCTCTCTATGGATCCGACCTTAATCTCTATCTTTGTATGTGGATATTGGAGTCTTCCAGGCTTTTACCTCAGGTTCATCTTAATATATAATATTAGTTAGTTTATTTACCCAAGTAGAATCTCATATACATTTGTTTATTTATAGTAGTATTACATTTACTAAGTATATGTAAGATCTATCATATGTTTAATGGTTCTTCTCCTTCTTTATCATATTGCAGCACTCGGGGGCTTCTTGAAGTCCGGGCTTAGACACTTCCACGCAGGCGCACTATTTCGGCCGTCCTCGGCTTTCTCCGGCTTTCTCCGGACCTCAGCGCGCGGGTCCATCACTTGCACTTTCACCCGGACTCACTTTAACGGGCACGAGCACCGGAACGGTATAAAATGCCGGCCGCACAGTAGCTTATTACTGCCTCCCTTCAGCGGTTCGTCTTGTGGTCGCAGCCAGCACCGATACGACGCGTTCCTACTCCTAAGGTAATGAGTTTACATTTCCACTCTTACGGCGGCACGGACATCCTTTTGGTCCAGTATTCCTAAGTATCCTGCCTATTTATCTCCACAGGGGATTTCCCTAAACCGGCTTTGTTCCCACTCTCAAGTATGGAATCTTTATTCGTTACTGTTCACGGGGCTTGATGTGGGTTTGCCTGCAATATGGATTACTAGACAGTGGTAGTTTTAACATCAGCCACACTTTATTTGTAATTAGAACCTATGGGTACACTTACATACCTTGTGTAATGGAACCTGAGTGGACATATTTTAGGGTGTCTCCCCTAAGATTACCGTCATTATTGAGACTTTATGAAAATCATATAGTGTGTGATGCGGTGATATTAATGGTAATATGAGATTAACGTAAATATGACATTTGAATGGTGAAGGATGTCGATTCCACACATCTAGGAGAGTTACACTACATTTGTGTTCCCCTTTATTTGTTTTGTTTATATTTTTCTGATATTGACACTTATATTTCTGTTTTCTGTTATATTTCTTCATATGTATTTCAGGGAAATTGAATCTCTTGAAAAAGGCTTCACAGCCGAAACGTTGAGATGATAAATTATATGTCCATACGGAGTATATGAAACATATTTTTTGGAAATCCCATTACTGTTTTGAAGTACAAGAATATCTTGAGAATATCCTGGAATTTCACCTATGTTTTCCTGTAATAAACATTTTTGATGGATGAATAAGAGACTTTTCTAGTATTTAATAGTGTGCCGGAGTTTTTTCAGATTAGTACGAGTTCATAGACACCTAACATGACTAGGTTATTTTTTATCTAAGTGGTGAAAAAAAATTCCAAACTTTGCTAAAAAAAAAAAAAAAAAAAAATTGCGCCATTTTCCGATACTCGTAGCGTCTCCATTTTTGTGATCTGGGGTCGGTTGAGGGCTTATTTTTTGCGTGCCGAGATGGTGTTTTTAATGATAGCATTTCAGTGCAGATACATTCTTTTGATCGCCCGTTATTGCATTTTAATGCAATGTCGCGATGACCAAAAAAACGTAATTCTGGTGTTTCGAATTTTTTTCCCGCTACGCTGTTTAGCGATCAGGTTAATGCTTTTTTTTAATTGATAGATCGGGCGATTCTGAGCGCGGCGATACCAAATATGTGTAGATTTGATATTTTTTTTATTGATTTATTTTGATTGGGGAGAAAGGGGGGTGATTTAAACTTTTATATTTTTTTATTTTTTTAACATTTTTTTCAACTTTTTTTTTTTACTTTTGCCATGCTTCAATAGCCTCCATGGGAGGCTAGAAGCAGGCACAACGCGATCGCCTCTGCTACATAGCAGCGATCTGCTGATCGCTGCTATGTAGCAGAAATGCAGGTGTGCTGTGAGCGCCAACCACAGGGTGGCGCTCACAGCCACCGGCGATCAGTAACCATAGAGGTCTCAAGGACCTCTATGGTTACAATGGAGACGCATCGCCGACCCCCGATTATGTGACGGGGGTCGGCGATGACGTCATTTCCGGCCGCCCGGCCGGAAGCGGTAGTTAAATGCCGCTGTCTGCGTTTGACAGCGGCATTTAACTAGTTAATAGGTGCGGGCAGATCGCGATTCTGCCCGCGCCTATTATGGGCACATGTCAGCTGTTCAAAACAGCTGACATGCCCCGGCTTTGATGCGGGCTCACCGCGGAGCCCTGCATCAAAGCAGGGGATCTGACCTTGGACGTACTATCCCGTCCAAGGTCAGAAAGGGGTTAAAGCAATGGGGTAAGCACACTTTAACCGCGAGTGCTACTCAGTCCCTTTTATCAGCAATGCTGCAGGTGTTTCCTTACGTTTCTGTCTGGTTCTGCAACATCTGCATATGTCTAATCTCAATTGGCAGAAAGCTCGAACCTTTTAGGCTGTCTGCAATACTACTGCAAGTGCTGACCCCACTCTTTCTAAACTCTGACTCAATCTATCTGGATGAGCAACTTTGTGAATTAGAAACTATCGAAGGACACAGTGCAGACCCCACTCTTAATATGCAAAATTTCAGACCTCACTTCTGCTACCCATTTGTACTGGGCACAGGTATTATTTGACCCAAATTCTGAGTGATATCAAACAGAGTGATCTATTTCAAGTGTTGATTTCTGTTAATGTTGATGATTATGGCTTACAGCCAATGAAAACCCCAAAAGTAATTATTTCAGTAAATTAGAATATTTTGTAACACCAGCTTGAAAAATGATTTTAAAATCCGAAATGTTGGTCTACTGAAATGTATGTTCAGTAAATGCACTCAGTACTTGGTCGGGGCTCCTTTTGCAATCAATTACTGCATTAATGCGGCGTGGCATGAAGGCGATCAGCCTGTGGCACTGCTGAGGTGTTATGGAAGCCCAGGTTGCTTTAATAACAGCCTTCAGCTCATCTGCATTGTTGGATCTGGTGTCTCTCATCTTCCTCTTGACAGTAACCCCTAAGATTCTCTATAGGGTTAAGTCAGGCGAGTTTGCTGGATAATCAAGCACAGTGATACTGTTGTTTTTAAACAGGTATTTGTACTTTTGGCAGTGTAAGCAGGTACCAATTTCCTGGTAGATGGCTTCGCTGACTAGACCTCAAGCAGCTTGGATTGTGTGCCTCTCCACTCTTCCTCTACACTCTGGGACCTTGATTTCCAAATGAAATGTAACATTTACTTTCATCTAAAAACAACACCTTGGACCACTGAGCAGCAGTTCAGTTCTTTTTCTCCTTTGTCCAGGTAAAACGCTTCTGGCATTGTCTATTGGACATGATTGGCTTGACACAAGGAATGCGACACATAGCCTATGTCCTGGCTACGTCTGTGTATGGTGGCTCTTGGGGCAATGACTCCAGCAGCAGTCCACTCCTTGTGAATCTCCCCCCAATCTTGAAATGGCCTTTTCTTAACAATCCTTTCAAGGCTGCAGTTATCCCAGTTGTTTGTGCACCTTTTTCAACCACATTTTTTCCTTCCACTCAACTCTCCATTAATATGCTTGGATACAGCACTATGTGAACAGCCAGCTTCTTTACTAATTACCTTTTGTGGCTTACCCTCCTTGTGTAGTGTGTCAATGCCTGCCTCCTGAACATCTGTCAAGTCAGCAGTCTTCCCAATGATTGTGGAGCCTACTGAAGCAGACTAAAGGACCTTTTTAAACTCTTAGGAAGCCTTTGAGGGTGTTTTTGTTAATTATTCTAATTTACGGAGATAATGACTTCTGGGTTTTTATTGGCTGTAAGCCATAATCATCAACATTAACAGAAATAAACACTTGAAATAGATCACTCTGTTTGTAATGACTCTATATAATATGAGTTTCACTTTTTGTATTGAATAAGTGAAATAAATAAACTTTTTGATGATATTCTAATTTTGTGAGAAGCACCTGTATGTTCATAACAAGTCTTTAAAGAGATTGTCCAGGGTTGAGATATTGATGACCTGTACTTAACCCCTTTCTGACATCGAGCGTACATTTATGCCGATGTCGGAATCCCTCCCTTTGATGCGGGCTACGGCAGTGAGCCCACGTCTTTCCCAGCACGTCAGCTGTTTTGAACAGCTGACATGTGACCGGAATAGTAAAGGTGGAATTGCGATCCACCCGCAGCTATTAACCCATTAAATGCCACTGTCAAATGCTGACAGCGGCATTTAACAAGCGTTTCCAGCAATCGCGCCAGAAATCTGCCCACCGGTGACCCACGTCATGTGATCGCGGATCACCGGTGTGTTGGCATGATAACCGGAGGTCTCTATGGTTGTCAGTAATGGCTTGCTGTGAGCGCCACCCAGTGGTCGGCGCTCATAGCAAATGAGTAATTCTGCTACTGTATATAGAAGTGATCTAATCATCGCCTCTATGTAGCAGGGCCGATCGAGTTGTGGCAGCTTCTAGCCTCCCACGGAGACTATTGAAGCACACCAAAAGTGAAAAAAAAAGTTTTTAAAACTATAAAAAAAAAAAAATACTGTTCAAAACATCCTCCTTTCGTCCCATTCAAAATTAAACAATTAAAAAAAAATCAAACATACACATATTTGGTATCGCCATGTTCCGAATCGCCTGATCTATCAATAAAAAAAGGATTAATCTGATTGCTAAATGGCGTAGTGAGAAAAAAGTAAAAACACCAGAATTACGTTTTTTTGGTCGCCACAACATTGCATTAAAATGGAATAATGAGCGAATAAAAGATCATATCTGCACAAAAATGGTATCATTAAAAACTTCAGCTCGGCATGCAAAACACAAGCCCTCACCCATCCCGAGATCACGAAAAATGGAGACACTACAGGTATCGGAAAATGACGCAATTTTTTAAAATAAATTTTGGAATTTTTTTCACCACTTAGATAAAAAAGAACCTAGACATGTTTGGTATCTATGAACTTGTAATAACCTGGAGAATTATAATGGCAGGTCAGTTTTAGCATTTAGTCAACCTAGCAAAAAAGCCAAACAAAAAAAACAGTGTGGAATTGCACTTTTTTTACAATTTCACCGCACTTGGAAATTTGTTCCCATTTTCTGGCACACAACATGGTAAAACCAATGGTGTTGTTCAAAAGTACAACTCGTTCTGCAAAAAACAAGTTCTCACAAGGCCATATTGGAGGAAAAATAAAAAAGTTATGGCTCTGAGAAGAAGGGGAGCAAAAAACGAAAAAGCAAAACCGAAAAAGCTCTGGGGTTAAGGGGTTAAGAAACAGTAGGTAATCAATATTTCCTTGTTGGAGGCCTGACACCCACCATTCTCACTTTCCAACTGGTACCTAGTGTTGCAGCCACTGAGCGTACATAGTGTACAGAGCCAGAACTCCAGAGTTAATTTTATACTGCATATTGGCTATTCTCAGATACTGCAGCTCAGCTTCCACGGCCACAAATTCATCATGCACAGTGATGGCAACTGTGGTGTCTCAACTCTGTATACTGTCTATACTGCGTATTTCCTGTGTCCACTTGAACTCATTGATGAGGAATTTGGTATCAGACCCTCACTAACCTGATATTGGCGAATATGTCCAAGGATACATCATCAGTAACATTAGTGAGACAGATTTCTTAGTTTTGCATTAAGCCACCCAGAATTACAGGTATTTATTCATGCTCTTTTATAATATAGTGGTATTTGCTAGGGAGAAAAAAAAATCATGCCACAAGTAACTTTACCAGATGGGATGAGGTCAGCCCGATGACTTATAAACTCCCAATTGGAACAGAAAAGCTGTTTGTGTTGTGGGGCTGAGAGTGTTATTTGTAAGTTCCATATTCAATATTTAAAAGGGAACATACAGTATCATCTTGTGATTGCCTACTCTCTTTTCTGAAAATGATTATAGGAATGGCCTTCTTGTCCAAGCTCCTGTCCTACTCTGCTGCAGCATTAATAAATACATTAACAGGTGCATCTCACAAAATTAGGATATCATCAAAAAGTTAATTTATTTTAGTTCTTCAATACAAAACGTGAAACTCATATATTAGATAGAGTCATTACAAACAGAGTGGTGTATTTCAAGTGTTTATTTCTGTTAATGTTGATGATTATGGCTTACAGCCAATGAAAAGTCAAACAACATTATCTCAGTAAATTAGAATACTTTATAACACCAGCTTAAAAAAAATGATTTTTTAAATCTGAAATGTTGGCCTACTGAAATGTATTTTCAGTAAATGCACTCAATACTTGGTGGCGTGGCATGGAAGGGATCAGCCTGTGGCATTGCTGAGGTGTTATGGAAGCCCAGGTTGCTATGATAGCAGCATTCAGTTCATCTGCATTGTGGGGTCTGGTGCCTCTCATCTTCCTCTTTACAATACCCCATAGATTCTCTATGGGATTAAAGGGAACCTGTCACCCCCCCCCCCCCCCCCAGATGTTTGTAACTAAAAGAGCCACCTTGTGCTGCACTAATGCTGCATTCTGACAAGGTGGCTCTTTTAGTTCGGGTCCCTGGCACTGCTGCAATAATCGGTTTTGAAATTTGTCCCTCATACCTGTGAAATCGCCAGGAAGGCATGCCTCTCCGGGTTAATCCAAACGCCTCCCAGCCATCAATCATGGCCTCTGCACGCCGGGCGCCACCTCCTCTCCTTCATTAGTGTCCCCTGCACCTGCGCTGTAAGTTCGAAGGGCAACGCAACTGCGCTTGCCCGGAAAAAAAAAACAACGCCGGGGACGCTAATGAAGGAGAGGAGGTGGTGCCCGGCGCGCAGAGGCCATGATTGATGGCTGGGAGGCGTTTGGATTAGCCGGAAAAGACCTGCCTTCCTGGCGATTTCACAGGTATGAGGGACAAACTTTAAAACCAATTATTGCAGCAGTGCCAGGACCCAAACTAAAAGAGCCACCTTGTCAGACTGCAGCATTAGTGCTGCAGAAGGTGGCTCTTTTAGTTACAAACGCCTGGGGGGTGACAGGTTCCCTTTAAGGTCAGGCAAATTTGCTGGCCAATCAAGCACAGTGATACTGTTCTTTTTAAACCAGGTATTGGTACTTTTGGCAGTGTGGACAGGTGCTAAGTCCTGCTGGAGAATGAAATTTCCATCTCCAAAAAGCTTGTCGGCAGAGGGAAGCATAAAGTGCTCTAAAATTTCCTGGTAGACAGCTACGCTGACTTTGGTCTTGATTACACACAGTGTACCTATACCAGCAGATGACATGGCTCCCCAAACCATCACTGATTGTGGAAACTTCACACTAGACCTCTAGCAGCTTGGATTGTCTATCTCTCTACTCTTCCTCCAGACATTGATTTCCAAGATCTAGTGTGAAGTAGCCACAATCAATGATGGTTTAGGGAGCCATGTCATCTGCTGGTATAGGTCCACTGTGTTTTATCAATGCCAAAGCCAATTGTTGACCTGACTGCCCTAACCAGTCTATCCAAGTTGTCAGCTGGAAAGCAAGATGGATGGGGAGGAGGAGGATGAGGGGAACGGGGATTGCATATGATTTTCCCCACCTGATTGCGAGGCCTCTGAATCCGTGACAAGCCCCTTGCTTCCCTTTGTCAATGCTGACTTTAGGGAACCTTTTACCTTCGCCTTGATTATAGCCCTAAGGCTCGTGGCGAAGTCGGGGGTCTCTTCCTGTATTGTTTTCTGTATGCACTCAACGCAGAGATCCTTCTGCCACTGAACTGCCAGCGAGGTTTTACAAAGGGCACACTATTTATTTTTTGTCTTGGTGCTAGCCTTCCTAGGCCCTTAGTTATTAAGCAGAAAATGGCCCTTATTAACACAAAAGGTGACATTCTCGTAGATCACTCACCACCCGCTGTCAAATCAAGGGTACCGGATTCGAAGGCTGATCAGGGGTACGAACAACATCCCTCGTGGATACCGAGGAGTCCCGCGATCTCTGGGCGGGATGGCTGCCACTCCTGTCACTCGAGCGTCTGCTCCTCTTAGTGCGCCCCAGCTGGTGAAGAGGTGTAGTCACTGGTATAAATGCTCCTGCTGCTGCTTTTAGGGCTTCTGCTGCTGTCCACTGTGATCCTCCATAATAGGGAGCTTTGGACATGAGTGCCTCTTCTGTGGTCATCTCTCCTTATAAGGGGGATCCACTGCACTTCCTGCCTTCTCCGGTGACCAATCCATGCTCCTCTCCACTCCAGTCGTCCCGCCAGGATGCGCCCAGTATCCAAGCGCCCTAGCCAGCTTTTTCACTATGGGCACTGCCATCTTGGCCCCGGCGCACACCCTCTGACATCACGATGTCAGCGGCACACACCCCCAGAAACCCGGCTCACTATGAAGTGGTGGTCAGCAGGCAGAGGAGGGAAAACAGTGCGGCGGCCGCAGAAGAGTCAGAATCGTTTGGCCCATGACTGCACCGCCCCATGCCTGCACGTACATCAAGGCCCACAGGACCTGCAGACAGAGCTTCTGCCACCTGAAGGCTGGCATGCAGGTGCTCTGCCTGTTCTTCCAGTGTTGGGACAGGTGTGGGTGAGTGGTAAGTAAAGTCTCGAAACCGCCCCAGGTTTCAGCACGAGGGTCCCCATCAGGACAGGAAACCCAACTGAAGCGAGGGAGAGGTATCGCCCTTTTATTTCAGTAGGTTTCCTGTCCTGGCTGGGCTGATCCCTCTCTCAGGTGTGCTGTCATGGGTGAAGGGAAAAAATGTCATGTGCCTGAAAATGGTACCAATAAAAATGTAAAACTTGTCCCTCATAAAAGAGGCTGTCACATGACTTTGTCTGCTGAAATATGGAAAAATGAATACCGTAAATAAAATGCAATAAAAAGCATCTTTATTGTGTGACAACTGCCAAACATAAAAACCCAATATAAATCCGGCATCATTATAATCACACCGACCCAAACAATAAAGTTGTCTAATCGCGTATACCGCATGAGGAACGCCGTAAAAAATAAATAAAACCAATTCTTCACCTGATGTTGGTTTCTTCATTCTGCCTCCCAAAGATCACAAAAAGGCTTGGCTCACATTTAGGGCCCCTTTCCACTTGTGTGAGAAAAAAACGGTCCGATTTACGGACCGAAAAAACGGATGTAACGTGTGCGATTGTCATGCGAGTGTAATGTGATTTTTTAATCGCATCATCCGTTTTTACATCCGTATGCAATCCGTTTTTTTTCTCTGCAACTATTTTTATACAGTCATTTACAGGACTATTTACAGTGTTCTGTGCCACAGAATGGTAAGGTATCCATAAAAAACGGATGGAATACGGATGGTCCGTATTCCATGCGTTTTTTTCTCGCACCCATTGACTTGCATTGGCGAGTCTCATCCGAGAATCTCAGCAATACGCAGCATGCTGCGATTTTTTTCTCAGCCGACACAGATTTTTCTCAGTCCGATTTCGGCTGGGAAAAAAATCGCAAATGGAATGTCACCTATTGAAAAACATTGGTCCGAGTGCAATCCGATTTTTTATCGGATTGCACTCGTCCGTTTTCCTCACAAATGGAAAGGGGCCCTTATCCTGAGCTATGCGCTGAACGCTTACACCAGAATTTTGGTGCCATTTCTTACCCATTTTTCCTTGTGAAAATGTAAAATCTGGAGCTAACACAAAATCTTGGTGGTAAAAATGTTATTATTTTTTCTTCACAGCCCAACGGTATAAAATTACTGCACCCCAAGATGGATTAATTGAGAGGTGCAATTTGAAAAATGGGAGGTTCTGCTGGTCTGGCACCTCAGGGGTCTACCAGTGTGACATGGCACCCTTTAATCAGTAAACGCTTAATCAGTAACGCTAAATCTGAAATTCAATATGCCGTTGCTTCCCTTTTGAGCTTTCCACAGTGCCTCAAAAGTAGTTTTGCTCCACATATAGGTATTGGCGTGCTCAGGATAATTTGCACAACGAATTGTATGGTGCAAGTTATCGTGTTACCCTTGTGAAAATCCAACATTTGGGGCTAAAAAACATTTTTGTGGGAAAAATTAGATTTTTTTTCACGACTCAATGTTATAAACTTCTGCGAAGCACACTTAGAGCATAATACAGATGAGTGCTATGCGGTAAAAAAAATCGCATAGCACGCAGACCAATGTTAATCTATGGGGCAACTCCTATCCTCCTTTGTTTTCTCGGCTTTATTATACGTGCTTACGAAATCGCAGCATGCTGCGATTGTCCCCATGTTACACCCGAAATACACCAATGCAAATCTATGGGTGCAAGAAAAACTCACACACCACACAGACCGTCAGTGTGATTTGCGAGAAATACGCACCAGTGTTCTATAGAAAAGTCGGCAATTCAGTGTGGTGTACAGTAAGGGTAACGTCACACAGTGGCATTTTGATCGCTACGACGGCACGATCCGTGACGCTCCAGCATCGTAACAATATCGCTTCAGCGTCGTAGACTGCTGTCACACTTTGCAATGTACGACGCTGGAGCGATAATTTCATGACGTATGTGCGATGTAGAAGCCGTTGGTTACTATGTGCACATCGTATACAATATCGTGCACACCTTTGTTACACCATGCAATCATGCCGCCACAGCGGGACACTAGACGACGAAAGAAAGTTTCAAACGATCTGCTATGACGTACGATTCTCAGCGGGGTCCCTGATCGCAGGAGCGTGTCAGACACTGCAAGATCGTAACTATATCGCTGGAACGTCACGAATCGTGCCGTCGTAGCGATCAAAATGCCACTGTGTGACGGTACCCAAATAAATAAATAAATAACACTGACAGCTTACAATAGAATAGATAAAATAAATGTCTACACATAGTATAGGTAACTAATCAACATCCCCCAACCAGCATGGGAAATTTAGAGGCAACAGCCCAAGAATAAACAGACAATATAAAATTTAATAATTTATTGTATATACTCTAATAAAAATTAACAAAGGGAAAATCACATAAAACATCCGAGGACAGCGAAAATAACACATAGTTATAAATACACACATGTAATAGTAAACAGAAAGCACCCATCTAATCTGATCTTAATCCGCACAAAATGTAAACAATATAGATACTGCTCAATACCAGAATCCTATAGATAAAGTGACCATGCATATGTGCAAAAAAGGGGGCAGAGTAATATATATGTAGAAGTCAAAAAACTCCAAATGGAAACTGCTCAGTGTCAGGATCCTAACAGTAAAGTGGCAATGCATGTGCAAAATAAATATATACAGCTGCCTTAATCAGGTAACTAATGTAATGGCGTGCTACTTACATGTGAGCTTATACCTCGTGTATGCTGCCTCGGGCACCTCGACAGCGCCGTTTCGCCTTGTAGCTTCCTGTATACAGTACAGACCAAAAGTTTGGACACACCTTCTCATTTAAAGATTTTTCTGTATTTTCATGACTATGAAAATTGTACATTCACACTGAAGGCATCAAAACTATGAATTAACACATGTGGAATTATATACTTAACAAAAAAGTGTGAAACGACTCTCCGGGAATGGTCTTCCATTGCCGGACACACAGCAGGGGAGCAGCTGACGTTACTGAACTCCACTAACACAGGAGCTAGTGTTTTCCTCTGTGCAGATGGCACTTCTGAGCAGCAACTGGCGGTGTTGGAGCCCAGGGAATCCAGGAGAAGCAGAGTGTAGGCAGAGGCCTAATTTGAGATAGTTTAATATCAGTTGTAGTGTGAGTGTGGACGGAGCAGGAGAAATTGCTGGATACACAGCTGGGGATCAGCTGACGTTACTGAAACCCAATAATACGGAAGCAAGTGTTGACTGTGCAGACGGCACTTCTGAGCAGCAACTGGCGGTGTTGGAGCCCAGGGAATCCAGGAGAAGCAGAGTGTAGGCAGAGGCCTAATTTGAGATAGTTTAATATCAGTTGTAGTGTGAGTGTGGACGGAGCAGGAGAAATTGCTGGATACACAGCTGGGGATCAGCTGACGTTACTGAAACCCAATAACACGGAAGCAAGTGTTGACTGTGCAGATGGCACTTCTGAGCAGCAACTGGCGGTGTTGGAGCCCAGGGTCAATCATGGTGTAGGCCGAGGCCTAATTGGAGCAAGTTTAATATCTGATGTAATGTGAATGTGGAGGGAGCAGGAGACATTGCCGGACACACAGCAGGGGAGCAGCTGACGTTACTGAACCCCACTAACACAGGAGCTAGTGTTTTCTCTGTGCAGACGGCACTTCTGAGGTGCAACTGGCGGTGTTGGAGCCCAGGGAATCAAGGAGAAGCAGAGTGTAGGCAGAGGCCTACTTTGAGCTAGTTTAATATCAGTTGTAGTGTGAGTGTGGAAGGAGCAGGAGCTGACATTACTGAAACCCTATAACACTGGGTCATGTGCAGATGGCACTTATGAGCAGCAACTGGCGGTGTTGCAGCCCAGGGATTACAGTTCAGGTGGTAGAAACATGAACACAACAGAGACTTGGATACTGTTGCCAACCAATTATCTAATCTGGAAGAGGAGTGGCAAATTCTTGCGAGATCCAGGCCTTGTTCATTTTCAGAAAAGTAAGCCGGTCAACGTTATCGGAGGATATTCGCATGCAACGGTCTGTTAGTACACCACATGCGGCACTAAAGACGCGTTCCGATAATACACTAGCAGCAGCGCAAGCCAGCACCTCCAATGCATACTGGCTAAGCTATGGCCATGTATCCAGCTTAGAGACCCAAAACTTGAAGGGGTAAGAGCTGTCTGGGAGTACAGTGAGAGGGCAAGACATGTAGTCTGTCACCATCTGACAGAAACGTTACCTCCTGCTGACTGGAGCCGACTGTGATGGTGTAGACATTTTTGGCGGGCACACAAAACTTTGCCACAGTTGGGCCATATTGGTCTTGCCTTATGCTGAGGCACTGCTTCTGCTCACTCTTTGTGCAGAGCTTTCCCCACTGCCTCAACGCACTGAGCTGCTTTGTAAAGCACTAGCAGCACTGCTCTCGGTTGGACTAGAGAAGATGATGGAATGTACCAGTGTGTCTTGGTACTCCCGCATTTTACGCTCCAGGTTCAATGGTGTTATGAGGCTTTGTAAGTTGTCCTGGTAGTGAGGATCTAGGAGGGTGTACACCCAATAATCAGCCGTGTTGAGAATGTGGGCAATGCGGCGATCGTTTCTCAGGCACTGCAGCATGAAATCAACCATGTGCTGCAGACTGCCAACTGGCCAAGAAACGCTGTCCTCTGCCTGAAGCGTGATCTCTGCCTGCTCTGCATCACCCCACCCTTGCTATACATACTGACTACTGGAGCATTGTGTAACTCCCTTCTCTGGACAAATGTCTTCCTCCTCCATTGACTCCTCCTCATCCTCCTCACAAAGTGTCCCCTGCCTAGGCCTTTGTGAGGAACCACGTTGCGCAGACTGTCCAGAAGCAGATGGCATTTGTGACTCCTCATCCTTCACCTCTTCCACAACATTATCCCTTAGCGCTTGCAGTGTTTTTTCAAGCAGGCAGATAAGGGGGATAGTCATGCTGACTAGTGCATCATCTGCACATGCCATCCGCATGGAATCATCGAAGGCACACAAAACCTGGCAGATGTCCTTCATAGTTGCCCACTCAGTGGTTGTGAAGTCTGAACGGCGCGCAGTGTGACTTTTTTGCGCCTGATGCAGCTGGTACTCCATTACTGCTGGCTGCTGCTCACACAACGGCTCCAACATATGTAACGTTGAATTCCACCTGGTGGGTAGGTCACATATGATGCGATGTTCTGAAAGGCGGAATCATCGCGGCAGAGCTGCAATGCGCGATCTTGCCATGCTGGAACGCCGCAAGTGAGCACACTCTGGGCAGACCTTGTGCAGCAGTGCATCAAGATCCGGATAGTCCCTCAAAAAACCCTGCACGATCAAGTTGAGCACATGTGCTAGACATGGGATGTGAGTGAGGTTGCCTAGGCCCAGAGCTGCCACAAGATTTCGGCCATTGTCACACACTACCATGCCTGGCTGGAGATTCGCTGGCACAAACCACTCGTTGCTCTCCTGCTTGATGGCATTCCAGAGCTCTTGCACGGTGTGGCTTCGATTCCCCAAAGAAATGAATTTCAATACGGCCTGTTGACGTTTGGCCATGGCTGTGCTCATATTGGTCGTAACAGGTAAGCGTTCACGGGTCCATGTGGAGGTGGACTGTGACGGCTCCTGCAGCGCTGATTCAGAGGAACTGGAGTATGAGGAGGAGTCAAAGTGTACAGACTGGATTCCTGCAATCCTTGGAGTTGGCAGAACACGTACAGCGCCACTCTCAAGATCTGTACCCGGCTCCACAACATTTACCCAATGGGCAGTGAGGGAAAGATATCGTCCCTGTCCATGGTGACTGGTCCACGCATCGGTGGTGAGATGG
The DNA here is from genome assembly GCF_032444005.1 of Ranitomeya imitator. Classification (NCBI taxonomy): domain Eukaryota; kingdom Metazoa; phylum Chordata; class Amphibia; order Anura; family Dendrobatidae; genus Ranitomeya; species Ranitomeya imitator. The sequence goes on from NC_091283.1 coordinate 668,176,628, forward strand.
ACCTTGCTACTGACGACATTTAGTAGCGCATGTTTAATGTTTCCCTCCACATGCTTTTTCAGGGCAGGGACGGCTTGCCTGCTGAAATAAAAGCAGCTGAGCACATTGTAATGTGGGACTGCCAATGCCATCAAGTTACAGAAGGTGTCAGTTTCCACCAGCCTGAATGACAGCATTTCAAGGGACAGTAGTTTTGCAATGCCAGCATTCAGAGCCTATGCTCAGGGGTGGTTTGCCGAGAATGGCCACCTTTTCTCCCATGCCTGTGCTACTGATGGCTGTAGACTGGGCTGGGAGTGTGAGGATGACAGGGAACGTGGTGCTGTGGGTGGAATTACACTGGGTCTCTGTACAACAGTGCCAGAGGTTCTTCCATGGCGATCCTGTGAGGAAGCCAAACCAGCTGTGTGTGAGCTGGAGAAAGAGGCTACAACACGAGCTGAAGAGGTGGTAGGTGCCGCTGTAGGTTGGCCTAGGTCTTCAGTGTGTTTTTGTAACTCCACCATGTGCTTGGTCCACACATGTTTCCACATATTTGTGGTATTAAGGTTGCTGACACTTTTTCCTCTTTTGACTTTCTGATTACACAGCTTGCATTTGACAAAGCAAATGTCATCTGCAACTGTGTCAAAAAAGTACCAGGCTCTGCAAGTCTTGGGAGTGCCAGTTTTGGCTTTTGGAAGAGGCATGCTCCTATTGGGTGCTGAAGTGGAGGCTACAGGCAATGCTGTCTTCCCCCCCCCCTCTCCCTCCTTTTTGGGCCATTCGGGGAATCTCTTCCTCAGAGCTGCTCCCACCACCTTCCTGTACCTCACGCCATGATGGGTCAAGGACCTCATCATCTACACTACCCTCTTCCACCAACTGCTTCTCCTGGGTAGTCTCGGCAGCACAGTATGCACCAGAAAGTGGCACCTGAGTCTCATCATCAGATGCGTACTGAGGTGTGCTGACCGTATGCACTGGCCCACCCGCCTCTTCAGATTGAGAGAGAAAGCAGTTGCGCATCACTGCATACTGCCTCTTCTTCAGTTTCTCGAATGCCGCTTGGCTGGCCCCCTCTTTCCAAGCCAAGAGATTCAGAGAACAGAAGTAGAGATGGCTCCTGTCCTGGGCTCTCTCACTGCCTGGGCAATTTGGCAGGTGGTGAAGAGACAGATGGGTGCTCTCCAGTAGGGTTGAGCGAAACGGGTCGTTCATTTTCATAAGTCGCCGACTTTTGGCAAAGTCGGGTTTCATGAAACCCGACCCGATCCCTGTGTGGGGTCAGCCATGCGGTAAGCGACTTTCGCGCCAAAGTCGCGTTTCAATGACGCGAAAAGCGCAATTTCTCAGCCAATGAACCTGGAGGCAGAGTGTGGGCAGCGTGATGACATAGGTCCTGGTCCCCACCATCTTAGAGAAGGGCATTGCAGTGATTGGCTTGCTGTCTGCGGCGTCACAGGGGCTATAAAGGGGCGTTCCCGCCGACCGCCATCTTACTGCTGCTGATCTGAGCATAGGGAGAGGTTGCTGCCGCTTTGTCAGAAGCAGGGATAGCGTTAGGCAGGGTCCATTATCCCCGAAACCGCTTGTGCTGTAGCAATTTCCACTGTCCAACACCACCTTTTGTTTGCAGGGACAGTGGAGGCTACATTTTTTTCCCTCAGCGCTGTAGCTCATTGGGCTGCCCTAGATGACTCCCTGATAGCTGCATTGCTGGTTGTACACCGCTGTGCAAACCAACTGCTTTTTTCAAAGCACAAATCCTGTTGTTCCTTCCTTTCTGCACAGCTATCTTGTTTGTTTGTCCACACTTTTGATTTAATTAGTGTAGCAGTCCACTCCTTGTTATTGCTGCCTGCCATACCTTGCTGAGATTACTGCAGGGAGATAGTAATTGTAGGACAGTCCCTTTTTTTTTTTTTTTTTTTTAATTCTCCCTGAAAAAAAATAAATAGTGGGAGATTAATATTGGCATTTGTGCTTGAGTGCCAGTCGTGTGTGCCATCTCTCTCAAATTGTGGGGCACTGAAAGCCTAGTGTCTATAATACTGTTTTTTTTTTTTGTTTTTTTTTTTTAATTCTCCCTAAAAAAAAAAATAGTGGGAGATTAAGATTGGCATTTCTGCTTGAGTGCCAGTCCTGTGTGTGCCATCTCTCTCAAATTTTGCGGCACAGAAAGCCTATTGTGTAATACTGGGCCTGATTTCTTGCCAATTCTCCCAGAAACAAAAAAATAGTGGAAGATTAAGATTGGCATTTCTGCTTGAGTGCCAGTCCTGTGTGTTCCATCTCTCTCAAATTTTGGGGCACAGAAAGCCTAGTGTCTAATACTGTTTTTTTTTTTTTTTTTTAATTCTCCCTGAAAAAAAAAAAATTGTGGGAGATTAATATTGGCATTTGTGCTTGAGTGCCAGTCATGTGTGCCATCTCTCTAAAATTGTGGGGCACAGAAAGCCTAGTGTCTATAATACTGTTTTTTTTGTTGTTTTTTTTAAATTCTCCCTAAAAAAAATAGTGGGAGATTAAGATTGGCATTTCTGCTTGATTGCCAGTCCTGTGTGTGCCATCTCTCTCAAATTTTGGGGCACAGAAAGCCTAGTGTGTAATACTGGGCCTGATTTCTTGATAATTCTCCCAGAAACCAAAAAATAGTGGGAGATTAATATTGGCATTTCTGCTTGAGTGCCAGTCCTGTGTGTGCCATCTCTCTCAAATTTTGGGGCACAGAAAGCCTGGTGTCTATAATACTGTTTTTTTTTTGGGGGGGGGTTTAATTCTCCCTTAAAAAAAAAAAAGTGGGAGATTAATATTGGCATTTGTGCTTGAGTGCCAGTCGTGTGTGCCATCTCTCTCAAATTGTGGGGCACAGAAAGCCTAGTGTCAATAATACTGTTTTTTTTTTGTTTTTTTAAAATTCTCCCCCCCCCCCCAAAAAAAAAAATAGTGGGAGATTAATATTGGCATTTCTGCTTGAGTGCCAGTCTTGTGTGTGCCATCTCTCTCAAATGTTGGGCACAGAAAGCCTAGTGTGTAATACTGGGCCTGATTTCTTGATAATTCTCCCAGAAACCAAAAAATAGTGGGAGATTAATATTGGCATTTCTGCTTGAGTGGCAGTCCTGTGTGTGCCATCTCTCTCAAATTGTAATACTGGGCCTGATTTCTTGATAATTCTCCCAGAAACCAAAAAATAGTGGGAGATTAATATTGGCATTTCTGCTTGAGTGCCAGTCCTGTGTGTGCCATCTCTCTCAAATATTGGGGCACAGAAAGCCTAGTGTGTAATACTGGGACTGATTTCTTGATAATTCTCCCAGAAACCAAAAAATAGTGGGAGATTAATATTGGCATTTCTGCTTGAGTGCCAGTCCTGTGTGTGCCATCTCTCTCAAATTTTGGGCACAGAAAGCCTAGTGTGTAATACTGGGCCTGATTTCTTGATAATTCTCCCAGAAACCAAAAAATAGTGGGAGATTAATATTGGCATTTCTGCTTGAGTGGCAGTCCTGTGTGTGCCATCTCTCTCAAATTTTGGGGCACAGAAAGCCTAGTGTGTAATACTGGGCCTGATTTCTTGATAATTCTCCCAGAAACCAAAAAATAGTGGGAGATTAATATTGGCATTTCTGCTTGAGTGCCAGTCCTGTGTGTGCCATCTCTCTCAAATTTTCGGGCACATTAAGCCTAGTGTGTAATACTGGGCCTGATTTCTTGATAATTCTCCCAGAAACCCAAAAATAGTGGGAGATTAATTGTTATGACCTGGTGGTTAGGAGCACCCGGAATGACCTGATAGTTAAAACTCACACAGGACAAGCTCTGGGATGTGGGAGCTCTGCTGACCGCAACCCCTAATCCTATCACACACACTAGAAATAGCCGTGGAGCGCTCCTGACTCTACCTAGGCGCCTCGTTACAGCCAAAGAGCTAGCTAGCCCTAGAGATAGAAAATAAAGCCTACCTTGCCTCAGAGAAATTCCCCAAAGGAAAAGGCAGCCCCCCATATATATTGACTGTGAGTAAAGATGAAAGTCACAAACGCAGAAATGAAACAGGTTTCAGCAAAGGGAGGCCAGACTTACTAAATAGGCAGAGGATAGGAAAGGTAGCTTTGCGATCAGCACAAAAAACTACAAAAGACCACGCAGAGTGTGCAAAAAGACCTCCGCACCGACTAACGGTGCGGAGATGCCACTCTGCATCCCAGAGCTTCCAGCTAGCAAGATAAAATCATGATATCCAGCTGGACAAGAAAACAATGAACGAATTAGATACTATCAGGAACTTAGCTTCTGCTGGAGTAGACAGATCACCAGAAAGATCCAAGAGCGAACTGAACCAATGCAGAAACATTGACAGCTGGCATGGAGTAACGATCTAAGTGAAGTTAAATAGAGCAGCCAGCCAAAGGATAAACCACGTCACCTGTGTAAGGAACCTCAGAAGCAGCAGCTCCACTCACAGCCACCAGAGGGAGTCCATGGACAGAACTCACCGAAGTACCATTCACGACCACAGGAGGGAGTTCGACAACAGAATTCACAACAGTACCCCCCTTGAGGAGGGGTCACCGAACCCTCACCAGAGCCCCCAGGCCGATCAGGATGAGCCAAATGAAAGGCACGAACTAGATCGGCAGCATGAACATCAGAGGCAAAAACCCAGGAATTATCTTCCTGACCATAACCCTTCCACTTAACCAGGTACTGGAGTTTCCGTCTTGAAACACGAGAATCCAAAATCTTCTCCACCACATACTCCAACTCCCCCTCGACCAACACAGGGGCAGGAGGATCAACGGAGGGAACCATAGGCGCCACGTATCTCCGCAACAACGACCTATGGAACACATTATGGATGGCAAAAGAAGCTGGAAGGTCCAAACGGCCCAATGGAACGAGGCTTAAACTTAGGAGAGGAAACCTTCATAGGAACATGACGAGATGACAACCAAACCAAATCCCCAACCCGAAGTCGGGGACCAACACAGCGCCGGCGGTTAGCGAAACGTTGAGCCTTCTCCTGGGACAATGTCAAATTGTCCACCACATGAGTCCAAATCTTCTGCAACCTGTCCACCACAGTATCCACACCAGGACAGTCCGAAGGCTCAACCTGCCCTGAAGAGAAACGAGGATGGAAACCAGAATTGCAGAAAAAAGGAGAAACCAAAGTAGCCGAGCTGGCCCGATTATTAAGGGCGAACTCAGCCAAAGGCAAGAAGGACACCCAATCATCCTGATCAGCAGAAACAAAGCATCTCAGATATGTTTCCAAAGTCTGATTAGTTCGTTCGGTTTGGCCATTAGTCTGAGGATGGAAAGCCGAAGAAAAAGACAAATCAATGCCCATCTTAGCACAAAAGGACCGCCAAAACCTTGAAACAAACTGGGAACCTCTGTCTGAGACGATGTTCTCTGGAATGCCATGCAAACGAACCACATGCTGGAAAAACAATGGCACCAAATCAGAGGAGGAAGGCAATTTAGACAAGGGTACCAAATGGACCATCTTAGAGAAGCGATCACAAACCACCCAAATGACCGACATCCTTTGAGAAACAGGGAGATCAGAAATAAAATCCATGGAAATATGCGTCCAGGGCCTCTTCGGGACCGGCAAGGGCAAAAGCAACCCACTGGCACGAGAACAGCAGGGCTTAGCCCGAGCACAAGTCCCACAGGACTGCACAAAAGAACGCACATCCCGTGACAAAGAAGGCCACCAAAAGGATCTAGCCACCAAATCTCTGGTACCAAAGATTCCAGGATGACCAGCCAACACCGAACAATGAACCTCAGAGATAACTCTACTAGTCCATCTATCAGGGACAAACAGCTTCCCCGTTGGACAACGGTCAGGTCTATCAGCCTGAAACTTCTGCAGCACGCGCCGCAAATCAGGGGAGATGGCAGACAGAATTACCCCCTCTTTAAGAATACCCGCCGGCTCCGGAACATCCGGAGAGTCAGGCACAAAACTCCTTGACAGGGCATCAGCCTTCACATTCTTAGATCCCGGAAGGTAAGAAACCACAAAATCAAAACGGGAGAAAAAGAGCGACCATCGAGCCTGTCTAGGATTCAACCGTTTGGCAGACTCGAGATAAGTCAAATTCTTGTGATCCGTCAAGACCACCACGCGATGTTTAGCTCCTTCAAGCCAATGTCGCCACTCCTCGAATGCCCACTTCATGGCCAACAACTCTCGATTGCCAACATCATAATTGCGCTCAGCAGGCGAGAATTTTCTAGAAAAGAAAGCACACCTTTTCTTCACCGAGCCATCAGAGCTTCTTTGCGACAAAACAGCCCATGCTCCAATCTCAGAAGCATCAACCTCGACCTGAAACGGGAGCGAAACATCTGGCTGGCACAGCACAGGGGCAGAAGAAAAACGACGCTTCAACTCCTGAAAAGCCTCTACAGCCGCAGAGGACCAATTGACCACATCAGCACCTTTCTTGGTCAAATCAGTCAACGGTTTAGCAACACTAGAAAAATTAGCGATGAAGCGACGGTAAAAATTAGCAAAGCCCAGGAACTTCTGTAGGCTCTTCACAGATGTCGGCTGAGTCCAATCATAAATGGCCTGAACTTTAACAGGGTCCATCTCGATAGTAGAAGGGGAAAAAATGAAACCCAAAAATGAAACCTTCTGAACCCCAAAGAGACACTTTGACCCCTTCACAAACAAGGAATTCGCACGAAGGACCTGGAACACCATTCTGACCTGCTTCACATGAGACTCCCAATCATCCGAAAAGACCAAAATGTCATCCAAATATACAATCATGAATCTATCCAGATACTCTCGGAAGATGTCATGCATAAAGGACTGAAACACAGATGGAGCATTAGAAAGCCCGAATGGCATAACCAGGTACTCAAAATGGCCCTCGGGCTTATTAAATGCTGTTTTCCATTCATCGCCCTGTTTATTTCGCTCAAGATTATACGCCCCTCGAAGATCTATCTTGGTGAACCAACTAGCCCCCTTAATCCGAGCAAACAAATCAGACAGCAGCGGCAAAGGATACTGAAATTTGACTGTGATCTTATTAAGAAGGCGGTAATCAATACAAGGTCTTAAAGAGCCATCCTTCTTGGCCACAAAAAAGAACCCTGCTCCCAATGGTGACGACGACGGGCGAATATGACCCTTCTCCAAGGATTCCTTTATATAACTCCGCATAGCAGCGTTCTCTGGCACAGATAAATTAAACAGTCGGCCCTTAGGAAACTTACTACCGGGAATCAAATCAATAGCACAATCGCAATCCCTATGAGGAGGTAGGGCACCGGATTTGGGCTCCTCAAATAAATCCCGGTAATCTGATAAAAACTCAGGGACTTCAGAAGGAGTGGAAGGCGAAATTGACAACAATGGAACATCACCATGTACCCCTTGACAACCCCAGCCGGACACAGACATAGATTTCCAATCCAATACTGGATTATGGACCTGTAGCCATGGCAACCCCAAAACGACCACATCATGCAGATTATGCAACACCAAAAAGCAAATATTCTCCTGATGTGCAGGAGCCATGCACATGGTCAATTGCGTCCAGTACTGAGGTTTATTCTTGGCCAAAGGCGTAGCATCAATTCCTCTCAATGGAATAGGATACTGCAAGGGCTCCAAGGAAAAACCACAGCGCCTGGCAAACTCCAAGTCCATCAAATTCAGGGCAGCGCCTGAATCCACAAGTGCCATAACAGAATAGGACGACAGAGAGCAAATTAGAGTAACGGACAAAAGAAATTTAGACTGTACCGTACCAATGGTGGCAGACCTAGCGAACCGCTTAGTGCGCTTAGGACAATCGGAGATAGCATGAGTGGATTCACCACAGTAAAAACACAGTCCATTCCGACGTCTGTGTTCTTGCCGTTCAGCTCTGGTCAAAGTCCTATCACACTGCATAGGCTCAGGCCTATTTTCAGAGAACACCGCCAAATGGTGCACAGCTTTGCGCTCACGCAAGCGCCGATCGATCTGAATGGCCAAGGACATAGACTCACTCAGACCAGCAGGCGTGGGAAATCCCACCATGACATCCTTAAGGGCTTCAGAAAGACCCTTTCTGAAAATTGCCGCCAGGGCACATTCATTCCACTGAGTAAGCACAGACCACTTTCTAAACTTCTGACAGTACACCTCCGCTTCATCCTGACCCTGACACAAAGCCAGCAAGATTTTCTCTGCCTGATCCACTGAATTTGGTTCATCATAAAGCAATCCAAGCGCCAGAAAAAACGCATCAACATCACGCAATGCAGGATCTCCTGGCGCAAGGGAAAATGCCCAGTCTTGAGGGTCACCACGCAACAAAGAAATAATGATTTTTACTTGTTGAGCGGGGTCACCAGAGGAGCGGGGTTTCAAAGCTAGAAACAGTTTACAATTATTTTTGAAATTCAGAAACTTAGATCTATTCCCAGAAAATCAATCAGGAATAGGAATTCTAGGCTCTAACATCGGGTTCTGAACGACAAAATCTTGAATGTTTTGTACCCTTGCAGTGAGATGATCCACACAAGAGGACAGACCTTGAATGTCCATATCTACACCTGTGTCCTGAACCACCCAAAGGTTTAGGGGAAAAGAAAGACAAAACACAGTGCAAAGAAAAAAAAATGGTCTCAAAACTTCTCTTATCCCTCTATTGAGATGCATTAATACTTTGGGCCAGCTGTACTGTTATGACCTGGTGGTTAGGAGAACCCGGAATGACCTGATAGTTAAAACTCACACAGGACAAGCTCTGGGATGTGGGAGCTCTGCTGACCGCAACCCCTAATCCTATCACACACACTAGAAATAGCCGTGGAGCGCTCCTGACTCTACCTAGGCGCCTCGTCACAGCCAAAGAGCCAGCTAGCCCTAGAGATAGAAAATAAAGCCTACCTTGCCTCAGAGAAATTCCCTAAAGGAAAAGGCAGCCCCCCACATATATTGACTGTGAGTGAAGATGAAAGTCACAAACGCAGAAATTAAACAGGTTTCAGCAAAGGGAGGCCAGACTTACTAAATAGGCAGAGGATAGGAAAGGTAGCTTTGCGATCAGCACAAAAAACTACAAAAGACCATGCAGAGTGTGCAAAAAGACCTCCGCACCGACTAACGGTGCGGAGATGCCACTCTGCATCCCAGAGCTTCCAGCTAGCAAGACAAAATCATGATATCCAGCTGGACAAGAAAACAATGAACGAATTAGATACTATCAGGAACTTAGCTTCTGCTGGAGTAGACAGGTCATCAGAAAGATCCAAGAGCGAACTGAACCAATGCAGAAACATTGACAGCTGGCATGGAGTAACGATCTAAGTGAAGTTAAATAGAGCAGCCAGCCAAAGGATAAACCACGTCACCTGTGTAAGGAACCTCAGAAGCAGCAGCTCCACTCATAGCCACCAGAGGGAGTCCATGGACAGAACTCACCGAAGTACCATTCACAACCACAGGAGGGAGTTCGACAACAGAATTCACAACAATTAATATTGGCATTTCTGCTTGAGTGCCAGTCATGTGTGTGCCATCTCTCTCAAATTTTGGGACACAGAAAGCCTAGTGTATATAATACTGTTTTTTTTTTTGGGGTGGGGGTTTAATTCTCCCTTAAAAAAAAAAGTGGGAGATTAATATTGGCATTTGTGCTTGAGTGCCAGTAGTGTGTGCCATCTCTCTCAAATTGTGGGGCACAGAAAGCCTAGTGTCTATAATACTGTTTTTTTTTTTTTTAATTCTCCCTAAAAAAAAAAAATAGTGGGAGATTAAGATTGGCATTTCTGCTTGAGTGCCAGTCCTGTGTGTGCCATCTCTCTCAAATTTTGGGGCACAGAAAGCCTAGTGTGTAATACTGGGTCTGATTTCTTGATAATTCTCCCAGAAACCAAAAAATAGTGGGAGATTAATATTGGTATTTCTGCTTGAGTGCCAGTTCTGTGTGTGCCATCTCTCTCAAATTTTGGGGCACAGAAAGCCTAGTGTGTAATACTGGGCCTGATTTCTTGATAATTCTCCCAGAGACAAAAAAATAGTGGGAGATTAATATTGCCATTTGTGCTTGAGTGACAGTCCTGCGTGTGTGGCATCTCTCTCATTTTCTGCCACAGAAAACATAGTGTGTAACATTGTGCCTCATTTGTCTTGCAGTCTCACCCACCTATAAAGGGATATATAAATCCAACAGAAGTTTTAGTTCACCTTGTAAGTTGTTTTACAGTAACAAATACCGTTACTTTGGTTACGTTTTGCAAACAATGAGGAAGTCTGGTGGAAGAGGTCGTGGCCGTGGGCGGTCATTGCCAGCTGGTAATGATGGTAGTGGTGGTGGAGCATCAGGTGGTCGTGGGAAAAGCAATATAGCACCTAAGTCTCGAGTTGTGGTGCCAGGTTCGTCGTCTGGCTACACAAGGCCTCGAACGCTCCCTTTTCTGGGAGTAGTAAAACCGCTTTTAAAGCCGGAGCAGCAAGAGCAAGTTTTGGCTTTCCTTGCTGACTCAGCCTCTAGCTCTTTTGCCTCCTCTTCTGAAACTGGTAAATGTAAAAGCAGCGCGTCGTTAGTGGATGTTCACGGCCAGGGACAAGTCGCTTCCTTGTCCTCTTCAGCAAAAACAACAACAGAGAAGGATGCGTCAGGCGACACAACGGGTTACTCCATGGAGCTCTTTACACATACCATTCCTGGGTTAGAAAGTGAAACAGTTAACAGGCCATGCCCATTAGAAGTTGAATCGGACATGGAGTGCACAGATGCACAGCCACAGCCAGATTACTATGATGTTATGACTCAGACCACAACATTGCGCTCGCAGGGTACTGATCCAGAATCAGACCCTGATGAGACTATGGTGCCCCATCACGAACGCTATACCGCCGGCTTACACGGTGACACAGACGAAGTTGCGCACGAGATAGAAGAGAAGGTCATAGATGACCCAGTTGTTGACCCCGATTGGCAGCCATTGGGGGAACAGGGTGCAGGCGGCAGTAGTTCTGAAGCGGAGGAGGAGGGGCCGCAGCAGGCATCAACATCGCAACAGGTTCCATCTGCCGGGCCCGTATCTGACCCAAAACGCGTGGCAAAGCCAAAACATGTTGGAGGACAGCGTGGCCATCCGGTTAAAGAAGCTCAGTCTGCAATGCCTGAAAAGGTATCCGATGGTAGAAAGAGTGCAGTCTGGCATTTTTTTAAACAACATCCAAATGATCAGCGCAAAGTCATCTGTCAAAAATGTTCAACTACCTTAAGCAGAGGTCAGAATCTGAAAAGTCTAAATACAAGTTGCATGCTTAGACATTTAACCACCATGCATTTGCAAGCCTGGACTAACTACCAAACGTCCCTTAAGGTTGTAGCACCCTCGGCCAATGAAGCTAGTCAGCAACGCTACATCCCTTCCATCACTGTAAGGCCACCATTTCCCGCACCACCTGCATTATCTGTGCAGGTTTCGTTGCCAGGCCAAAGCAGTCATGGAATCACCAGTTCCGTAGTAGGAAACACTGCATGTAGGGCACCGGCAAGAATACCGTCTCCAACCGTCTCTCAATCTGCCATGTCCACCGGCACCCCCGCTAGTTCCACGATCTCCAGCTCTCCAGTCCAGCTCACCCTACATGAGACTCTCGTTAGAAAAAGGAAGTACTCATCCTCGCATCCGCGTACACAGGGTTTGAACGCCCACATTGCTAGACTAATCTCGTTAGAGATGATGCCCTACCGGTTAGTTGAAAGCGAAGCTTTCAAAGGCCTGATGGACTATGCTGTACCACGCTACGAGCTACCCAGTCGACACTTCTTTTCGAGAAAAGCCATCCCAGCCCTCCACCAGCATGTTAAAGAGCGCATCGTCCATGCACTCAAGCAATCTGTGAGTACAAAGGTGCACCTGACAACAGATGCATGGACCAGTAGGCATGGCCAGGGACGTTACGTGTCCATCACGGCACACTGGGTGAATGTGGTGGATGCAGGGTCCACAGGGGACAGCAATATTGGGACAGTTCTGCCTAGCCCACGGTCCAGGAAACAGTTGGCTGTAGCCGTTCGCCCCCCCCTCCTCCTCCTCATCCTCCTGCAGAAGCGAGAGCTCGTTCACAGACTGCAGTCGCACAACCACTCCATCCGCAGCTGCCACTGTTGCACACCAGGTGTCCCATTATGGGGCAGCTACTGGCAAGCGTCAGCAGGCTGTATTGGCAATGAAGTGTTTGGGCGACAACAGACACACCGCGGAAGTTCTGTACGAGTTCTTGCAGAACGAAACTCAGTCATGGCTGGGCACTGTACATCTTGAGGCAGGCAAGGTAGTGAGTGATAACGGAAGGAATTTCATGGCTGCCATAGCCCTTTCCCAACTGAAACACATTCCTTGCCTGAATCACACCTTAAACCTGGTGGTGCAGTGCTTCCTGAAAAGTTATCCGGGGTTATCCGACCTGCTCCTCAAAGTGCGCAGACTTTGCTCGCATATCCGCCGTTCGCCCATACACTCCAGCCGTATGCAGAACTATCAGCGGTCTTTGAACCTTCCCCAGCATCGCCTAATCATTGACGTTGCAACAAGGTGGAACTCAACACTGCACATGCTTCAGAGACGAACAGAGGCGTGCTGTTATGTATTTGTGGGAGGATACACATACACGGGCAGGCAGTTGGATGGCAGACATGGAGTTGTCAGGTGTGCAGTGGTCGAAGGTACAAGACATGTGTCAAGTCCTTCAGTGTTTTGAGGAATGCACACGGCTGGTTAGTGCAGACAACGCCATAATAAGCATGAGCATCCCCCTAATGCGTCTGCTGATGCAAAGTTTGACGCACATAAAGGAGCAGGTGTCTGCAGCAGAGGAAGAGGAAAGCCTTGATGACAGTCAGCCATTGTCTGGTCAGGGCAGTGTACAGGACGAGGTAGCGGGCGAACAGGAGGAGGAGGACGAGGAGGATGATGGGGTTGAGTATTTTTTTAATGAGGAAGCTTCTCCGGGGCCAATGGAAAATGGTGGCGTGGCAAGGCCGGGTTCTGGTTTTTTGAGGGACACAAGTGACATAGATTTGCCCGTAACTGCCCCTCAACCCAGCACAACCGCAGATTTGACAACTGGAACTTTGGCCCACATGGCGGATTATGCCTTACGTATCCTCAAAAGGGACCCACACATTATTAAAATGATGACCGATGACGATTACTGGTTGGCCTGCCTCCTTGATCCTCGCTATAAAGGCAAATTGCAAAATATTATGCCACATGAGAACCTGGAACAAATATTAGCAACCAAACAATCAACTCTTGTTGACCGTTTGATTCAGGCATTCCCAGCACACAGCGCCGGTGATGGTTCTCACACGAGCTGCAGGGGGCAGCAGGCCAGAGGTGTTAGAGGTGCACAAATCAGAAGTGGCGTTGGACAGAGGGGTTTTCTGACCAGGTTTTGGAGTGATTTTGCAATGACCGCAAACAGGACAGGTACTGCAGCATCAATTCAAAGTGACAGGAGACAACATTTGTCCAGTATGGTTACTAACTATTTTTCATCCCTTATCGATGTTCTCCCTCAACCATCATTCCCATTTGATTACTGGGCATCCAAATTAGACACCTGGCCAGAATTGGCAGAATATGCATTGCAGGAGCTTGCTTGCCCAGCAGCTAGTGTGCTATCAGAAAGAGTATTCAGTGCTGCTGGTTCAATATTAACCGAAAAAAGGACTGGTCTGGCTACCCAAAATGTTGATGATCTAACCTTGATTAAAATGAACCACTCCTGGATTTCGAATTATTTTGCCCCACCTTTCCCGGCTGACACCTAGCTTTCCTATTAAAAGGTCTTGCTTGTGGACTGGTCTGACTGAGTTTTCTAATCTGGTAATTTGTAGCAGCTGTTTGTCCAGCATACGACATGTTTACACCTCCCTAAATGGGCAAACTCCCCCCACGGGGCCGTGGTCTCGCCACTTGGCGCAAGCACCCGTGAGAGTGCCGTTTGTCTGAAGAGGTGGGTGTGCACGCTTTTAGTCGATGGCACTGCCACTGGGTCCCTCATAGTACAATAAAGTGTCTCTGGCGGTGGTGGTGCGCACCCAACGTCAGACACACCGTTGTAACATGAGGGGCCCTGGGCCTGTACCACTGGCCACAAGAGAGTCCCCCCCAGCTCAAACAGTGCTCTACGATTTGCAAAATTATCTCTCACAGCTCCACCAATGTTTAGTCTATGCGCTGACATCCTTCAATGCCTGGCACTGACAATACCAATGTGTTGACATGTATGATGCAACTTAAAATAGTCAGGGGCAGTGTCCTATATTTACACCAGTAAATACTTAGCGCCATATTACTAGGTCTGAAACTCCGCAGAGGAGCCCACCCCTGTACCTAAGTATGCTACCCTTTTGTTTTTGGGTTTTGTTGTATTGCGAGACATTAACATCTATTTATTTTTTGGGAGTACTAACTGTCAGACACTCCTTACAATCGGCCTCCGCTGACAACACCAATGCTGCCTGTGTACCCCTGCAAGATAATTCCAAGTGCATAGAGCCTACTTTTGTTATGTTAGGCCTACTAAGTCTGTCTGCGGTCCATAATTGAAATTGTCCTCCACTGACCACACCACTGCTGCCCGTGTACCCCTGGAACCTTTTTTAAAGTGCCTACAGCCTACTTTTGTTATGTTAGGCCTACTAAGTCTGTCTGCGGTCCCTCCTTCCAATAGTCCTCCACTGACCAGACCAATGCTGGCTGTGTACCCCTGGAACCTATTTTAAATTGCATAGAGCATCCTTTTTTTAATTGTAGGTGTATTAAGTTTGTCTGCGGTCCATAATTGAAATTGTCCTCCACTGACCACACCACTGCTGCCCGTGTACCCCTGGAACCTATTTTAAAGTGCCTACAGCCTACTTTTGTTATGTTAGGCCTACTAAGTCTGTCTGCGGTCCCTCCTTTCAATAGTCCTCCACTGACCAGACCCATGCTGGCTGTGTACCCCTGGAACCTATTTTAAATTGCATAGAGCATCCTTTTTTTAATTGTAGGTGTATTAAGTTTGTCTGCGGTCCATAATTGAAATTGTCCTCCACTGACCACACCACTGCTGCCCGTGTACCCCTGGAACCTATTTTAAAGTGCCTACAGCCTACTTTTGTTATGTTAGGCCTACTAAGTCTGTCTGCGGTCCCTCCTTTCAATAGTCCTCCACTGACCAGACCCATGCTGGCTGTGTACCCCTGGAACCTATTTTAAATTGCATAGAGCATCCTTTTTTTAATTGTAGGCGTACTAAGTCGGTCTGCGTTCCATAATTGAAATTGTCCTCCACTGACCACACCACTGCTGCCCGTGTACCCCTGGAACCTATTTTAAAGTGCCTACAGCCTACTTTTGTTATGTTAGGCCTACTAAGTCTGTCTGCGGTCCCTCCTTTCAATAGTCCTCCACTGACCAGACCCATGCTGGCTGTGTACCCCTGGAACCTATTTTAAATTGCATAGAGCATCCTTTTTTTAATTGTAGGTGTATTAAGTCTGTCTGCGGTCCATAATTGAAATTGTCCTCCACTGACCACACCACTGCTGCCCGTGTACCCCTGGAACCTATTTTAAAGTGCCTACAGCCTACTTTTTTTATGTTAGGCCTACTAAGTCTGTCTGCGGTCCCTCCTTCCAATAGTCCTCCACTGACCAGACCAATGCTGGCTGTGTACCTAGTTGAAAGTGCATAGAGCCTACTTTTTTTCTTTATTTTATATTTATAAAGCCCAGATGGACTATGCTGTACCACGGTACGAGCTACCCAGTCATCACTTCTTTTGCGAGAAAAGCCATCCCAGCCCTTCACCAGCATGTAAAAGTCCGCATTGTCCATGCACTCAGGCAATCTAAGAGTAGAAAGGTGCACCTGACAACAGACGCATGGACCAGTAGGCATGTCCACGGAAGGTTACGTGTCCATTACGGCGCACTGGGTTAATGTGGTGGATGCATGGTCCACAGGGGACAGCCTACTAAGTCTGTCTGCAGTCCCTAATTCAAATTGTCCTCCGCTGACTATACCAATGCTGCCTGTGTACCCCTGTAACCTTTTTTAAACTGCATTGAGCCCAATTTTTTGTTTAACCCCTTCATGACCCAGCCTATTTTGACCTTAAAGACCTTGCCGTTTTTTGCAATTCTGACCAGTGTCCCTTTATGAGGTAATAACTCAGGAACGCTTCAACGGATCCTAGTGATTCTGAGACTGTTTTTTCGAGACATATTGGGCTTCATGATAGTGGTAAATTTAGGTCAATAAATTATGTGTTTATTTGTGATAAAAATGGAAATTTGGCGAAAATTTTGAAAATTTTGCAATTTTCACATTTTGAATTTTTATTCTGTTAAACCAGAGAGTTATGTGACACAAAAGAGTTAATAAATAACATTTCCCACACGTCTAATTTACATCAGCACAATTTTGGAAACAAAATTTTTTTTTGCTAGGAAGTTATAAGGGTTAAAATTTGACCAGCGATTTCTCATTTTTACAACGAAATTTACAAAACCATTTTTTTAGGGACCACCTCACATTTGAAGTCAGTTTGAGGGGTCTATATGGCTGAAAATACCCAAAAGTGACACCATTCTAAAAACTGCACCCCTCAAGGTGCACAAAACCACATTCCAGAAGTTTATTAACCCTTCAGGTGCTACACAGCAGCAGAAGCAACATGGAAGGAAAAAATGAACATTTAACTTTTTAGTCACAAAAATTATCTTTCAGCAACACTTTTTTTATTTTCCCAATGGTAAAAGGAGAAACTGAACCACGAAAGTTGTTGTCCAATTTGTCCTGAGTACGCTGATACCTCATATGTGGGGGTAAACCACTGTTGGCTTGGAAGGGAAGGAGCGCCATTTGACTTTTTGAATGAAAAATTGGCTGCACTCTTTAGCGGACACCATGTCACATTTGGAGAGCCCCCGTGTGCCTAAAAATTGGAGCTCCCCCACAAGTGACCCCATTTTGGAAACTAGACTCCCCAAGGAACTTATCTAGATGCATAGTGAGAACTTTAAACCCCCAGGTGCTTCACAAATTGATCCGTAAAAATGAAAAAGTACTTTTTTTTCACAAAAAATTTCTTTTCGCATCTATTTTTTCATTTTCACATGGGCAATAGGATAAAAATAAATCCTAAAATTTGTTGGGAAATTTCTCCCGAGTACGCCGATACCTCATATGTGGGGGTAAACCACTGTTTTGGGCACACGGCAGGGCTCGGAAGGGAAGGCGTGCCATTTGACTTTTTGAATGGAAAATTAGCTCCAATTGTTAGCGGACACCATGTCGCGTTTGGAGAGCCCCTGTGTGCCTATGCATTGGAGCTCCCCCACAAGTGACCCCATGTTGGAAACTAGACCCCCCAAGGAACTTATCTAGATGCATACTGAGCACTTTAATCCCCCAGGTGCTTCACAGAAGTTTATAATGCAGAGCCATGAAAATAAAAAATAATTTTTCTTTCCTCAAAAATGATTTTTTAGCCTGGAATTTCTTATTTTGCCAATGGTAATAGGAGAAATTGGACCACAAATGTTGTTGCCCAGTTTGTCCTGAGTACGCAGATACCCCATATGTAGGGGAAAACCACTGTTTGGGCGCACGGCAGGGCTCAGAAGGGAAGGCACGCCATTTGGCTTTTTAAATTTAAAATTAGCTCCAATCATTAGTGGACACCATGTCGCGTTTGGAGAGCCCCTGTGTGCCTAAACATTGGAGATCCCCCACAAATGACCCCATTTTGGAAACTAGACCCCCAAAGGAACTAATCTAGATGTGTGGTGAGCACTTTGAACCCTCAAGTGCTTCACAGAAGTTTATAACGCACTGCCATAAAAAAAAAAAAATTCTTTTCTCAAAAATGATTTTTTAGCCCGCAATTTTTTATTTTCCCAAGGTTAACAGGAGAAATTTGACCCCAAAAGTTGTTGTGCAGTTTCCCCTGAGTACGCTGATACCCCATATGTGGGGGTAAACCACTGTTTGGGCACATGCTGGGGCTCGGAAGTGAAGTAGTGACGTTTTGAAATGCAGACTTTGATGGAATGCTCTGCGGGCGTCACATTGCGTTTGCAGAGCCCCTGATGTGGCTAAACAGTAGAAACCCCCCGCAAGTGACCACATTTAGGAAACTAGACCCCGAAATGAACTTATCTAGATGTGAGGTGAGCACTTTGAACCCCCAAGTGCTTCACAGAAGTTTATAACACAGAGCAGTGAAAATAATAAATACGTTTTCATTCCTCAAAAATAATTTTTTAGCCCAGAATTTTTTAATTTTCCCAAGGTAACAGGAGAAATTTGACCCCAATATTTGTTGTCCAGTTTCTCTTGAGTACGGTGATACCCCATATGTGGGGGTAAACTACTGTTTGGGCACATGCCGGGGCTCGGAAGTGAAGTAGTGACATTTTGAAATGCAGACTTTGATGGAATGCTCTACGGGCGTCATGTTGCTTTTGCAGAGCCCCTGACGTGGCTAAACAGTAGAAATCCCCACAAGTGACCCCATTTTGGAAACTAGACCCCGAAATGAACTTATCTAGATATGTGGTGAGCACTTTCAACCCCCAAGTGCTTCACAGAAGTTTATAACGCAGAGCCGTGAAAATAATAAATACGTTTTCTTTCCTCAAAAATAATTTTTTTAGCCCAGAATTTTTTATTTTCCCAAGGATTACAGGAGAAATTGGACACGAAATGTTGTTGTCCAGTTTCTCCTGAGTACGCTGATACCCCATGTGTGGGGGTAAACCACTGTTTGGGCACACGTCGGGGCTCAGAAGGGAAGTAGTGACTTTTGAAATGCTGACTTTGATGGAATGGTCCTGGGGGCGTCACGTTGCGTTTGCAGAGCCCCTGGTGTGCCTAAACAGTAGAAACCCCCCACAAGTGACCCCATTTTGTAAACTAGACCCCCCCAAGGAACTTATCTAGATATGTGGTGAGCACTTTGAACCCCCAAGTGCTTCACAAACGTTTACAACGCAGAGCCGTGAAAATAAAAAATAATTTTTCTTTCCTCAAAAATGATGTTTTAGCAAGCAATTTTTTATTTTCTCAAGGGTAACAGGAGAAATTGGACCCCAGTAATTGTTGCGCAGTTTGTCCTGAGTATGCTGGTACCCCATATGGGGGGGTAAACCACTGTTTGTGCACACGTCGGGGCTCGGAAGTGAGGGAGCACCATTTGACTTTTTGAATACAAGATTGGCTGGAATCAATGGCGATGCCATGTTGCGTTTGGAGACCCCCTGATGTGCCTAAACAGTGGAAACCCCTCAATTCTAACTCCAACACACCCCTAACCCTTATCCCAACTGAAGCCGTAACCCTAATCACAACCCTAACCCCAACACACCCCTAACCCTAACCACAACCCTAATTCCAACCCAACCCTAACCCTAAGGCTATGTGCCCACGTTGCGGATTCGTGTGAAATTTTTCAGCACCATTTTTGAAAAATCCGCGGGTAAAAGGCACTGCGTTTTACCTGCGGATTTACCGCGGATTGCCAGTGTTTTTTGTGCGGCTTTCACCTGCGGATTCCTATTGAGGAACAGGTGTAAAACGCTGCGGAATCCGCACAAAGAATTGACATGCTGCAGAAAATACAACGCAGCGTTTCTGCGTGGTATTTTCCGCACCATGGGCACAGCGGATTTGGTTTTCCATATGTTTACATGGTACTGTAAACCTGATGGAACACTGCTGCGGATCCGCAGCCAAATCCGCATCGTGTGCACATAGCCTAATTCTAAAGGTATGTGCACACGCTGCGGAAAACGCTGCGGATCCGAAGCAGTTTCCCATGAGTTTACAGTTCAATGTAAACCTATGGGAAACAAAAATCGCTGTACACATGCTGCAGAAAAACTGCACGGAAACGCAGCGGTTTACATTCCGCAGCATGTCACTTCTTTCTGCGGATTCCGCAGCGGTTTTACAACTGCTCCAATAGAAAATCGCAGTTGTAAAACCGCAGTGAAATGTGCAGAAAAACCACGGTAAATCCGCGATAAATCCACAGCGGTTTAGCACTGCGGATTTAGCAAATCCGCTGTGGAAAAATCCGCAGAGGACCAGAATACGTGTGCACATCCCTAACCCTAACCCTAACCCTAGTTCTAACTCCAAACCTTAGTGGGGAAAAAAAAAATTTCTTTATTTTATTATTGTCCCTACCAATGGGGGTGACAAAGGAGGGGGGGGGTCATTTACTGTTTTTTTATTTTGATCACCGTGATAGGTTTTATCACAGTGATCAAAATTCACTCTGGAACGAATCTGCCGGACGGCAGATTCGGCGAGCGCACTGCGCATGCGCCCGCCATTTTGGAAGATGGCGGCGCCCAGGAAAGAAGACGGACGGATCCTGGGAGGCTCGGTAAGTATAAGGGGGGGGGAGATCAGGGCATGGGGGGCGTCGGAGCACGGGGGGGTGGATCGGAGCATGGGGGGGTGGATCGTAACACGGGGGGGTGGATCGGAGCACGGGGCGGTGGATTGGAGCATGGGGGGGTGGATCGGAGTGCGGGGGGTGGACCGGTGTGCGGGGGGTGGATTGGAGTGCAGGGGGGTTGGATTGGAGCACGGGGGGAGCGGACAGGAGGACGGGGGAGCGGAGCACAGGACGGAGGGGAGCGGACCACAGATCGGAGGGCTGGGGTGCGATCGGTGGGGTGGGTGCACATCAGTGTTTCCAGCCATGGCCAATGGTATTGCAGCATCGGCCATGGCTGGATTGTAATATTTCACCAGTTTTTTAGGTGAAATATTACAAATCGCTCTGATTGGCAGTTTCACTTTCAACAGCCAATCAGAGCGATCGTAGCCACCAGGGGGTGAAGCCACCCCCCTGGGCTAAAGTACAACTCCTCTTGTCCCTGCAGGCTGGGTGAAATTGGAGTTAACCCTTTCACCCGGCCTGCAGGAGCCCAATCCGGCCATGACGCATATGCTGCGTCACAGGTCGGATTGGCACGGGTTTTCATGACGCATACGGTGCGTCAAAGGTCGGGAAGGGGTTAAGGCCTACTACCTGTGTCTGTCTGCGCCACTCAATACAGCTGTCCTCCTCTGAAAAAACCTGAGCGTCAATTGTCTGGTTTTCAGCCTATAGACATTTGAAAACTGCATTGGGGCTACTATTTCGGTAGGGCTGCAGTGGGGCTAGTACTAGGGTTGGGGCCTACTACCAGTGTCTGCCGCTCCAAGGTGTTCTCCTGGTTGCCCTTCCTGAGCTTCGATCTTCAGGCTCCTGTTAAATAGTTTTTTAATCAAACTGCAGTGGGGCTAGTACTAGGGTTGGGGCCTACTACCAGTGTCTGCCGCTCCAAGGTGTTCTCCTGGTTGCCTTTCCTGAGCTTCGATCTTCAGGCTCTTGTTAAATAGTTTTTTAATCAAACTGCAGTGGGGCTAGTACTAGGGTTGGGTCCTACTACCAGTGTCTGCCGCTCCAAGGTGTACTCCTGGTTGCCTTTCCTGAGCTTCGATTTTCAGGCTCTTGTTAAATAGTTTTTTAATCAAACTGCAGTGGGGCTAGTACTTGGGTTGGGGCCTACTACCAGTGTCTGCCGCTCCAAGGTGTTCTCCTGGTTGCCTTTCCTGAGCTTCGATCTTCAGGCTCTTGTTAAATAGTTTTTTAATCAAACTGCAGTGGGGCTAGTACTAGGGTTGGGGCCTACTACCAGTGTCTGCCGCTCCAAGGTGTTCTCCTGGTTGCCTTTCCTGAGCTTCGATCTTTAGGCTCTTGTTAAATAGTTTTTTAATCGAACTGCAGTGGGGCTAGTACTAGGGTTGGGGCCTACTACCAGTGTCTGCCGCTCCAAGGTGTTCTCCTGGTTGCCTTTCCTGAGCTTCGATCTTCAGGCTCTTGTTAAATAGTTTTTTAATCAAACTGCAGTGGGGCTAGTACTAGGGTTGGGGCCTACTACCAGTGTCTGCCGCTCCAAGGTGTTCTCCTGGTTGCCTTTCCTGAGCTTCGATCTTCAGGCTCTTGTTAAATAGTTTTTTAATCAAACTGCAGTGGGGCTAGTACTTGGGTTGGGGCCTACTACCAGTGTCTGCCGCTCCAAGGTGTTCTCCAGGTTGCCTCTCCCTAAATTCTATCTTCAGGCTCTTGTTAAATTGTTTTTAATATAACACTGCATTTGGCCTACTTGTTTTGTTGGCCCTACTAACGGTGTCTGCCGCTCCTTGATGTTCTCCTCCACTGAACAAACCAGTGCCGCCTGTTTACTTCTGTTACCAATTTTGAACTGCATTTAGCCTACTTACTGATTTGGGCCTACTCACTGTGTCAGCCTCTCATTACAGTTGTACTCCACTGAACAAAGCAATGCCCCCTGGTTAGTCCTGTTACCAATTTTGAACTGCATTTAGCCCACTTTATTATTTGGGCCTATATCTGTGTTTCCTCCTCATCCTGCCCATTGCCCAGTCAGTGATAGATGAGTCTGCTGGTACATTGACCCAGAACGCTACATTCCCCGTGCATGCTACACAGCCAGAATGTGACCCTGCTGAAAGTCAGGTTCCCCTTCCCGCATACCATACCACCTTACACAGGGACAAAGAGGAAGGTGCAGATGAAAGTGCAGGTTCCTTCATCAGGTGTGGGGGCGGAATACTCTTTGGCGACGTCACTGGCACAGGGCCCCTCATAGTACACAAAAGTGTCGCTGCCGGTGGGAGGCGCCCCCGCTGTGCAAACACACCGTCGTACTTTGAGGGGCCCTGTGCCAGTGCCAATGCCAAACAGTGGGCCCCCCCTGCTTGCTCAGGATCACAGCACTTGCAAAGTTGAAATACTTACCTCGCCCTGCTCCACTACCGTGACTTGGTCCAGATTTCCTGGGCCCACAAAATACTTGAACCAGCCCTACCCCCAACAACTTTAGCCAAATGACCTCCAATTTCCAATGCCTAACTATTATTTTACGGGAAATTAAGATTGACAAGCTTCATTAAGAAGTATGGATGTTTTTGCCATTAAAATGGGCACTCTAGGTGTTTTCCTGGCCCCCACTCACTGCCGACTATGCTGCCCCATTGGCTTGCATTGGGTTTCGTGTTTCGGTCGATCCCGATTTTACGACATAATCGGCCGATCTCACTCGATCCGACTTTTGAGATAGTCGGGTTTTGCGAAACCCAACTCGACTCTAAAAAAGTCAAGGTCGCTCAACCCTACTCTCCAGTGCTCTGTGCCTGAGAGGATGTGGCACTAATTGAAGTCGATGTGTTAGCTGCCATCCATCTGACAATGGCTTCAGTTTGTTCGTCCCGCAGCAGTGGGGTACGGTGAGCTCCTACAAAGCTCCGCATGAAGGACTGTTCCCTGCTAAAACTGGGGGATGATGAGTCACCGCTGCCCGCTGCAGGCACAGAATCCCCACGTCCTCTCCCTGCAGAAACTCCACGCCCACGACCACGTGCCTTACTCCCTGCCTTCTTCATCTTGGTAGACTGATAAAGATAGGTAGAAAAGTACTTAGGGCTTAGTGTGCTTTTTCCTGAACAGGTATAAGAAACACTAATTTTATAAAGTGTGGACTAGAATTTAATATGAGCTAATGTGGGCTACACAGCTGTAAACTGGAGTGTTTGGTGAACTTTATTAACTTTTTTTTTTTTCGCAGAACAGACTACAGCGTGAGCTTAATTCACACAGAGACATTGCAGACAGCTGTGAACGGCGCTGCAAGGCCAAAAAAAGCTCCTTTATGTACTCTTATATAGTGTTTTTCCACAATCTAGCAGGATACGGATGGAAACCCACTAATAGGATAAATCAGGAAAAATGTGTAGCAGGCAGCACTAATTGAAAAAAGGGCAATGGAACAGTATGAGGCAGTGACGCACGCTGAGCTGTCTACAACCAGCTGTGGCTGGAGAACAGACTACAGAGTGAGCTGCACTCACACAGAGACCTTGCAGACAGCGGTGAAAAGCGCTGCAAGGCAAAAACAAGTTTCTCACGCAGCGGTTACTAAATTAGCCTGGGTAAAGCACAATGAAGCAAATCGCTATCTCAAACTGGCCCTCAGTCAGAACACAGCATCCTGTCCCTAACTGAATTCACAGTAGAGTGAACCCAAAATGGTGGCGGCAACTTTTATAGTGCATCATGACATCATTTCAGCAGCCAATCACCGCCATGCCAGTAGTTACATGACTAACATGCATAACAGGATGTGCCCACACTTCTTAGGATTCCTCATTGGCTGAATTAAATCAAACTGGCTCATTGAATTATGGGAACTTCAGATTACGGTATCCAATATTGAGAAAGTATCGGAACTCGGTATCGGAATTCCAATACCGCGAATATTGGCCGATACCCGATATTTGCAGTATCGGAATGCTCAACACTAGTCCTAAGATAACATCCTCCATAATCCAAACCTCCCACTTACATCTCCAAGACTTCTCCCATGCTGCTCCAGTTCTCTAGAATGCACTACTGCAGATGATCCTACTAAAACCTAGCCTCCACGTTTTTAAGTGTGCTTTAGAAACACATCTCTAAACCTATCACCTCAACTCACTAACCTAACTCTCCATTGTTCCCGCCTTCTAAATATTATTCAGAACCTGCTCCCTCTTATTCATCTGTCTCCATACCCTCCATGCACACAATAACTGCACTTGATAATTGAATTTAAAAATACTAGCTGATTACCAGATCATGCAGCATGTATGAAAATCATTATTTATTATACTGTAATTGCTGGATTTGAAATAACAAGCACTTTTCAACTATTGTGTCCCCCATTTTCTTGTAGATTGTAAGCTTGCGAGCAGGGACCTCACTCCTAATGTAACTGTTTAAACTGTCAACTCATACTGGTTTTGCTATCTATATATTTCACAGCTTAATTGTAAAGGTAATTAAAGGCAATAGTTCAACAGACAGGGGAACTGACCATTCAGCAACAAGTCAGGTGATCAAATCCTCAAGCTGAGACAAAGCCCAAACCAGGGACAAGTGTGTAACAACTGGAGCTGGGCAAAGAGAAGCATTTCAGAGAAAAACATACCTCTGATTCATGCCGCCTGTGGTTTGGGTAGAATGAAATGCCCCCTTTGATTGTGAAATGACTGCTCTCTATTTGCAAAATATCCACATGACCTTTTGCTAAAATTAAAATTCAAGTAATGATAAGCGAGTGTATTCGTTAGTATTCGCTATTCACACGGATAGTATGGTATTCGAGTTATGCGTTACATTGCGAGCACTTGTGTATTCACCTTGCTATATTCGGATGTCCCGCCCTGCAGTTGTGGCTCCTCCTTTGCAGCCACTAAACATGCTGGGCTTCTTAACCATTCACAGTAATGCCACAAACATGTTGTTTGTGGCATTAATGTGATTGGCTGGTAGCCAAGCATCATAGGGTCTATAGAAGCCCTGCCGCGGCAATTTTGCGCACATTGCGTTCGTCAAGCATAGGGAGAGATCGCTCATCTGCTAGGGAGAGTCTATAGGCCTATTGATAACACAAAAGCACTTTTCAGGGCTACCTGCAGTGTAGAGTAGGGAGAAAGAGAGACTCAAGCAGGGACAGTTTAACCCCTTAGTGACAGAGCCAATTTGGTACTTAATGACCGAGCCAATTTTTACAATTCTGACCACTGTCACTTTATGAGGTTATAACTCTGGAACGCTTTAACAGATCCCGCTGATTCTGAGATTGTTTTTTCGTGACATATTGTACTTCATGTTAGTGGTAAAATTTCTTCGATATTACTTGCGATTATTTTTGAAAAAAATGGAAATATGGCGAAAACTGTTTACATTTTGCAATTTTCAAACTTTGTATTTTTATGCCCGTAAATCAGAGAGTTATGTCACAAAAAAATAGTTAATAAATAACATTTCCCACATGTCTACTTTACATCAGCACAATTTTGGAAACCAAATTTTTTTTGTTAGGGAGTTATAAGGGTTAAAAGTTGACCAGCAATTTTTCATTTTTTCAACACCATTTTTTTTAGGGACCACATCACATTTGAAGTCATTTTGAGGGGTCTATATGATAGAAAATAACCAAGTGTGACACCATTCTAAAAACTGCACCCCTCAAGGTGCTCAAAACCACATTCAAGAAGTTTATTAACCCTTTACGTGCTTCACAGGAGCTGAAACATTGTGGAAGGAAAAAATGAACATTTAAATTTTTTTTGCAAACATTTTAATTCAGAACCATTTTTTTTTTATTTTCACATGTGTAAAAACAGAAATGTAACCATAAATTTTGTTATGCAATTTCTCCTGAACACGCCGATACCCCATATGTGGGGGTAAACCACTGTTTGGGCGCACCGCAGAGCTTGGAAGAGAAGGAGTGCCGTTTTACTTTTTCAATGTAGAATTGGCTGGAATTGAGATCGGACGACATTGTCGCGTTTGGAGAGTCCCTGATGTGCCTAAACAGTAGAAACCCCCCACAAGTGACCCCGTTTTGGAAACTAGACCCCCCATGGAACTTATCTAGATGTGTGGTGAGAACTTTGAATGCCCAAGTGCTTCACAGAAGTTTATAATGCAGAGTCGTGAAAACAAAAAATATATTTTTTTTTCCACAAAAAAGATTTTTAGCCTCCAAGTTTTTATTTTCACAATGGTAACAAGAGAAATTGGACCCCATTTGTTGTTGTACAATTTGTCCTGAGTATTCTGGTACCCCATATGTGGGGGTAAACCACTGTTTGGGTGCACGGCAGAGCTCGGAAGGAAGGAGCCTTGTTTTGGAATGCAGACTTTGATAGAATGGTCTGCGGGCGTTATGTCGCGTTTGGAGAGTCCCTGATGTGCCTAAACAGTAGAAACCCCCCACAAGTGACCCCGTTTTGGAAACTAGACCCCCCATGGAACTTATCTAGATGTGTGGTGAGAATGTTGAATGCCCAAATGCTTCACAGAAGTTTATAATGCAGAGTCGTGAAAATAAAAAATATTTTTTTTTCCACAAAAAAGATTTTTTAGCCCCCAAGTTTTTATTTTCACAAGGGTAACAGGAGAAATTGGACCCCAATAATTGTTGCCCAGTTTGTCCTGAGTACGCTGATACCCCATATGCTGGGGTAAACTACTGATTGGGCACACGTCGGGGCTCGGAAGGGAAGTAGTGGCGTTTTGAAATGCAGACTTTGATGGCATGGTCTGCGGGCGTCACGTTGCATTTGCAGAGCCCCTGATGTGCCTAAGCAGTAACCCCCCCCCCCCACAAGTAACCCTATTTTGGAAACTAGAGCCCCAAAGGAACTTATCTAGGTATGTGGTGAGCACTTTGAACCCCCAAGTGCTTCACAGAAGTTTATAACGCAGAGCCGTGAAAATAAAAAAATAATTTTTTCCTCAAAAATGATGTTTTAGCAAGAAGTTTTTTATTTTCACAAGGGTAGCAGGAGAAATTGGACCCCAATAGTTGTTGCCCAGTTTGTCCCAAGTATGCTGGTACCCCATATGAGGGGGTAAACCACTGTTTGGGCGCACGGCAGAGCTCAGAAGGGAGGGAGCACCATTTGACTTTTTGAGCGCAAAATTGGCTGTCGTGTTTGGAGACCCCCTGATGTACCTAAACAGTGGAAACCCCCCAATTCTAACTCCAACCCCAACCCCCCCAACCCTAATGCCAACCCGACCCATAATCCTAATCACAATCCTAACGATAATCCTAACCCTAACCCCAAAACAACCCTAATCTCAACCCTAACCATAACCCTAATCAAAACCCAAAATCCAACACACTAATCTCAATTCTATCCTCAAACCTAACCCTAATCCCAATACACCCCTAACCCTAATCCCAACCCTAACCTTAACCCTAATCCCAAACCTAACCCTAATCCCAAACGTAACCCTAATGTCAACCCTAACCCTAATACCAACCCTAATCCAAACCCTAACCCTAATCCCAACTCTAACCCTAACTTTAGCCGCAACCCTAGCCCTAACTTTAGTTCCACCCCTAGCCCTAACTTTAGCCACAACCCTAGCCCTAACTTTTGCCCCAACCCTAACCCTAGCCCTAACTTTAGCCCCAACCCTAACCCTAGCCCTAACCCTAACTTTAGCCCCAACCCTAGCCCTAGCCCTAACCCTAATTTTAGCCCCAACCCTAGCCCTAACCCTAACTTTAGCCCTAACCCTAAATTTAGCCCCAACCCTAACCCTAAATTTAACCCTAACCCTAGCCTTAACTTTAGCCCCAACCCTAACCCTAGCCCTAAGGCTACTTTCACACTTGCGTCGTGTGGCATCCGTCACAATCCGTAGTTTTGGACAAAAAACAGACGCAAATGTGCCCGCAGGATGCCTTTTTTGCCCATAGACTTGTATTGCCGACGGATGACCACACGTCGCGTCCGTCATGCACTGGATCCGTTGTGTTTTGGCGGACCGTCGTCACAAAAAAAGTTCAATGTAACCTTTTTTTTGTACGTCGCGTCCGCCATTTCCACGCATGCGTGGCCGTAACTCTGCCCCCTCTTCCCCAGGACATGGGCAGTGCATGCGTTGAAAAACTGCATCCGCTGCCCACGTTGTGCACAATTTTCACAACGTGCGTTGGTACGTCGGGCCGACGCATTGCGACGGCCCCGTACCGACTCAAGTGTGAAAGAAGCCTAACCCTAGCTCTAACCCTAACCCTAGCCCTAACCCAACCCCTACATTTAGCCCCAACCCTAACCCTAGCCTTAAATTAGCCCCAATCCTAACCCTAAACCTAATTTTAGCCCCAACTCCTTTCTCCTGCCGGCCGGCAGATAGCGGCAGATGGCGGGCGCACTGCGCATGCGCCCGCCATTTCCCCATGTAGAAGCCGGCGGGCAGGAGAGGACGCAGGAGGACCCAGAGACACCGGTAAGTATACTAGGGTCCCCGAATCCCCCTATTTCTCTGTCCTCTGATGTGCGATCACATCAGAGGACAGAGAATGACAGATCGCTTTTTTTTTATGCGACCGCCGGTAAACAGTTAATTACCGGCGA
Organism: Ranitomeya imitator; assembly: GCF_032444005.1. Lineage (NCBI taxonomy): Eukaryota > Metazoa > Chordata > Amphibia > Anura > Dendrobatidae > Ranitomeya > Ranitomeya imitator. The sequence continues at coordinate 668,205,665 of NC_091283.1, forward strand.
TCGCAAAACAGGGGTCGGTAAAAACTGACCCCGATCATGTTCTTTGGGGTCTCGGTTACCCCCGGCAGCCGAGACCCCAAAGATCCTCCCGGTGCCAGCCGGCGGGCGCACTGCGCATGCGCCTGCCATTTTTTTGCCGGAAAAAGATGGCGGCGCCCATCCGGAGCCACGAGGAGCATCGGGGGAGACAGGTGCATATCGGGGAGCTATCGGGGACCCCATTTCTCTGTCCTCTGATGTCCGATCACATCGGAGGACAGAAATTAAAAGGGAAATTGTTTTTTTTTTTTTTTTTGGCGATCGCCGGTAAATGGTTAATTACCGGCGATCGCAACTCGGGGGTCGGTAAAACTCCCCCGAATCATGTTCTCTGGGGACTCGGCTACCCTCGGCAACCGAGATCCCAGAGAAAATCCAACTCTGGGGGGCGCTATTCACTTTTTCCACAGCGCCGTTAATTAACGGCGCTGTGGTTTAACCCCTTCCCGACCCATGACGCCATGTAGGCGTCATGAAAGTCGGTGCCAATCCGACCCATGACGCCTATGTGGCGTCATGGAAAGATCGCGTCCCTGCAGATTGGGTGAAAGGGTTAACTCCCATTTCACCCGATCTGCAGGGACAGGGGGAGTGGTAGTTTAGCCCAGGGGGGGTGGCTTCACCCCCACGTGGCTACGATCGCTCTGATTGGCTGTTGAAAGTGAAACTGCCAATCAGAGCGATTTGTTTATTATAACGGGTGAAATATTACAATCCAGCCATGGCCGATGCTGAAATATCATCGGCCATGGCTGGAAATACTAATGTGCCCCCACCCCACCCCACCGATCGCCCCCCCAGCCCTCCGATCTGTCCGGTACACTGCCCCGCTCCCCTCCGTCCTGTGCTCCGCTCCCCCCCGTGCTCTTGTCCGCTCACCCCCGTGCTCCAATCACCCCCGTGCTTCAATCACCCCCCCTGCACTCCGATCCACCCCCCCGTGCTCCGTTCCACCCCCCCCGTGCTCCGTTCCACCCCCCCGTGCTCCGTTCCACCCTCCCCGTGCTCCGTTCCACCCCTCCCGCGCTCCGATTCACCCCCCCATGCTCCCCCCCACCCCATCATACTTACCGATCCTGCCGGGGTCCGTCCGTCTTCTCCCCGGGCGCCGCCATCTTCCGGCCGGCAGATTCGTTCCAAAGTGCATTTTGATCACTGAGATATAATCTATCTCAGTGATCAAAATAAAAAAATAATAAATGACCCCCCCCCCTTTGTCACCCCCATAGGTAGGGACAATAAAAAAATAAAGAATTTTTTTTTCCCACTAATGTTAGAATAGGGTTAGGGGTAGGGTTAGGGTTAGGGCTAGGGTTAGGGTTAGGGGTAGGGTTAGGGTTAGGGGTAGGGTTAGGGGTAAGGTTAGGGCTAGGGTTAGGGGTAGGGTTAGGGGTAGGGCTAGGTTTAGGGGTAGGGTTAGGGCTAGGGTTAGGGTTAGGGTTAGGGGTAGGGTTAGTGGTAGGGGTAGGGTTAGGGGTAGGGTTAGGGCTAGGGTTAGGGGTAGGGTTAGGGCTAGGGTTAGGGTTTTGGTATGTGCACATGTATTCTGGTCCTCTGCGGATTTTTCCGCTGCGGATTTGATAAATCCGCAGTGCTAAACCGCTGCGGATTTATGGCGCATTTACCGCGTTTTTTCTGCGCATTTCACTGCAGTTTTACAACTGCGATTTTCTATTGGAGCAGTTGTAAAACCGCTGCGGAATCCGCACAAAGAAGTGACATGCTGCGGAATGTAAACCGCTGCGTTTCCGTGCAGTTTTTCTGCAGCATGTGTACAGCGATTTTTGTTTCCCATGGGTTTGCATTGAACTGTAAACTCATGGGAAACTGCTGCGTATCCGCAGTGTTTTCCGCAGCGTGTGCACATACCTTTAGAATTAGGCTATGTGCCCACACTGCGGATTGGCCGCTGCGGATTCGCAGCAGTGTTCCATCAGGTTTACAGTACCATGTAAACCTATGGAAAACCAAATCCGCTGTGCCCATGGTGCGGAAAATACCGCGCTGAAACGCTGCGTTGTATTTTCCGCAGCATGTCAATTCTTTGTGCGGATTCCGCAGCGTTTTACACCTGTTCCTCAACAGGAATCCGCAGGTGAAATCCGCACAAAAAACACTGGAAATCCGCGGAAAATCCACCGGTAAAACGCAGTGCCTTTTACCCGCGGATTTTTCAAAAATGATGCTGAAAAATCTCACACGAATCCGCAACGTGGGCACATAGCCTTAGGGTTAGGGTTGGAATTAGGGTTGTGATTAGGGTTGTGATTAGGGTTAGGGGTGTGTTGGGGTTAGTGTTGGAGGTAGAATTGAGGGGTTACCACTGTTTAGGCACATCAGGGGTCTCCAAACGCAACATGGCGCCACCATTGATTCCAGCCAATCTCGTATTCAAAAAGTCAAATGGTGCTCCCTCAATTCCGAGCCCCGACGTGTGCCCAAACAGTGGTTTACCCCCACATATGGGGTACCAGCATACTCAGGATAAACTGCGCAACAATTACTGGGGTCCAATTTATCCTGTTACCCTTGTGAAAATAAAAAAATGCTTGCTAAAACATCATTTTTGAGGAAAGAAAAATGATTTTTTATTTTCACGGCTCTGCATTGTAAACGTCTGTGAAGCACTTGGGGGTTCAAAGTGCTCACCACATATCTAGATAAGTTCCTTGGGGGGTCTAGTTTCTAAAATGGGGTCACTTGTGGGAGGTTTCTACTGTTTAGGAACACCAGGGGCTCTGCAAACGCAACGTGACGCCCGCAGACCATTCCATCAAATTCTGCATTTCAAAAGTCACTACTTCACTTCTGAGCCCCGACGTGTGCCCAAACAGTGGTTTACCTCCACACATGGGGTATCAGCGTACTCAGGAGAAACTGGACAACAACTTTTGGGGTCCAATTTCTCCTGTAACCCTTGGGAAAATAAAAAATTCTGGGCTAAATAATTATTTTTAAGAAAACATATTTATTATTTTCACGGTTCTGCATTATAAACTTCTATGAAGCACTTGGGGGTTCAAAGTGCTCACCACACATCTAGATAAGTTCCTTTCGGGGTCTAGTTTCTAAAATGGGGTCACTTGTGGGGGGTTTCTACTGTTTAGCCACATCAGGGGCTCTGCAAACGCAACGTGACGCCCGCAGAGCATTCCATCAAAGTCTGCATTTCAAAACGTCACTACTTCAACTCCGAGCCCCGGCATGTGCCCAAACAGTAGTTTACCCCCACATATGGGGTATCACCGTACTCAGTAGAAACTGGACAACAAATATTGGGGTCAAATTTCTCCTGTTACCCTTGGGAAAATTAAAAAACTCTGGGCTAAATAATTATTTTTGAGGAAAGAAAACGTATTTATTATTTTCACGGCTCTGCATTATAAACTTCTGTGAAGCACTTGGGGGTTCAAAGTGCTCACCACACATCTAGATAAGTTCCTTTTGGGGTCTAGTTTCCAAAATGGGGTCACTTGTGGGGGGTTTCTACTGTTAAGCCACATCAGGGGCTCTGCAAACGCAACGTGACGCCCACAGAGCATTCCATCAAAGCCTGCATTTCAAAACGTCACTACTTCACTTCCGAGCCCCGGCATGTGCCCAAACAGTGGTTTACCCCCACATATGGGGTATCAGCATACTCAGGAGAAACTGGACAACAACTTTTGTGGTCAAATTTCTCCTGTTACCCTTGGGAAAATAAAAAATTGCAGGCTAAAAGATCATTTTTGAGAAAATAATTTTTTTTTTTATTTTCATGGCTCTGCGTTATAAACTTCTGTGAAGCACTTGGGGGTTCAAAGTCCTCACCACACATCTAGATTAGTTCCTTTGGGGGTCTAGTTTCCAAAATGGTGTCATTTCTGGGGGATCTCCAATGTTTAGGCACACAGGGGCTCTCCAAACGTGACATGGTGTCCGCTAATGATTGGAGCTAATTTTCCATTTAAAAAGCCAAATGGCGTGCCTTCCCTTCCGAGCCCTGCCGTGCGCCTTAACAGTGGTTTACCCCCACATATGGGGTATCAGCGTACTGAGGACAAACTGGACAACAACATTTGTGGTCCAATTTCTCCTATTACCCTTGGCAAAATAGGAAATTCCAGGCTAAAAAATCATTTTTGAGGAAAGAAAAATTATTTTTTATTTTCATGGCTCTGCGTTATAAACTTCTGTGAAGCACCTGGGGGTTTAAAGTGCTCAATATGCATCTAGATAAGTTCCTTCGGGGGTCTAGTTTCCAAAATGGGGTCACTTGTGGGGGATCTCCAATGTTTAGGCACACAGGGGCTCTCCAAACACGACATGGTGTCCGCTAACAATTGGAGCTAATTTTCCATTCAAAAAGTCAAATGGCACGCCTTCCCTTCCGAGCCCTGCCGTGTGCCCAAAACAGTGGTTTACCCCCACATATGAGGTATCGGCGTACTCGGGAGAAATTGCCCAACAAATTTTATGATCCATTTTATCCTATTGCCCATGTGAAAATGAAAAAATTGAGGCGAAAAGAATTTTTTGTGTGAAAAAAAAGTACTTTTTCATTTTTACAGATCAATTTGTGAAGCACCTGAGGGTTTAAAGTGCTCACTAGGCATCTAGATAAGTTCCTTGGGGGGTCTAGTTTCCAAAATGGGGTCATTTCTGGGGGATCTCCAATGTTTAGGCACACAGGGGCTCTCCAAACGTGACATGGTGTCCGCTAATGATTGGAGCTAATTTTCCATTTAAAAAGCCAAATGGCGTGCCTTCCCTTCCGAGCCCTGCCGTGCGCCTTAACAGTGGTTTACCCCCACATATGGGGTATCAGCGTACTGAGGACAAACTGGACAACAACATTTGTGGTCCAATTTCTCCTATTACCCTTGGCAAAATAGGAAATTCCAGGCTAAAAAATCATTTTTGAGGAAAGAAAAATTATTTTTTATTTTCATGGCTCTGCGTTATAAACTTCTGTGAAGCACCTGGGGGTTTAAAGTGCTCAATATGCATCTAGATAAGTTCCTTCGGGGGTCTAGTTTCCAAAATGGGGTCACTTGTGGGGGATCTCCAATGTTTAGGCACACAGGGGCTCTCCAAACACGACATGGTGTCCGCTAACAATTGGAGCTAATTTTCCATTCAAAAAGTCAAATGGCACGCCTTCCCTTCCGAGCCCTGCCGTGTGCCCAAAACAGTGGTTTACCCCCACATATGAGGTATCGGCGTACTCGGGAGAAATTGCCCAACAAATTTTATGATCCATTTTATCCTATTGCCCATGTGAAAATGAAAAAATTGAGGCGAAAAGAATTTTTTGTGTGAAAAAAAAGTACTTTTTCATTTTTACAGATCAATTTGTGAAGCACCTGAGGGTTTAAAGTGCTCACTAGGCATCTAGATAAGTTCCTTGGGGGGTCTAGTTTCCAAAATGGGGTCACTTGTGGGGGAGCGCCAATGTTTAGGCACACAGGGTCTCTCCAAACGCGACATGGTGTCCGCTAACGATGGAGATAATTTTTCATTCAAAAAGTCAAATGGCGCTCCTTCCCTTCCGAGCCTTACCGTGTACCCAAACATTGGTTTACCCCTACATATGAGGTATCATCGTACTCAGGAGAAATTGCCCAACAAATTTTAGGATCCATTTTATCCTGTTACCCATGTGAAAATGAAAAAATTGAGGCTAAAATAATTTTTTTGTGAAAAAAAAGTACTTTTTCATTTTTACGGATCAATTTGTGAAGCACCTGGGGGGTCAAAGTGCTCACTATGCATCTAGATAAGTTCCTTGGGGCGTCTAGTTTCCAAAATGGGGTCACTTGTGGGGGAGCTCCAATTTTTAGGCACACGGGGGCTCTCCAAACGTGACATGGTGTCCGCTAAAGAGTGGAGCCAATTTTTTATTCAAAAAATCAAATGGCGCTCCTTCCCTTCCAAGCCCTGCCGTGCGCCCAAACAGTGGTTTACCCCCACATATGAGGTATCAGCGTACTCAGGACAAATTGGACAACAACTTTCGTGGTTCAGTTTCTCCTTTTACCATTGGGAAAATAACAAAATTGTTGCTAAAATATAATTTTTGTGACTAAAAAGTTAAATGTAAATTTTTTCCTTCCATGTTGCTTCTGCTGCTGTGAAGCACCTGAAGGGTTAATAAACTTCTTGAATGTGGTTTTGTGCACCTTGAGGGGTGCAGTTTTTAGAATGGTGTCACTTTTGGGTATTTTCAGCCATATAGACCCCTCAAACTGACTTCAAATGTGAGGTGGTCCCTAAAAAAATGGTTTTGTAAATTTCGTTGTAAAAATTAGAAATCGCTGGTCAAATTTTAACCCTTATAACTTCCTAGCAAAAAAAAATTTTGTTTCCAAAATTGTGCTGATGTAAAGTATACATGTGGGAAATGTTATTTATTAACTATTTTGTGTCACATAACTCTCTAGTTTAACAGAATAAAAATTCAAAATGTGAAAATTGCGAAATTTTCAAAATTTTCGCCAAATTTCCGTTTTTATCACAAATAAACGCAGAATTTATTGACCTAAATTTACCACTAACATGAAGCCCAATATGTCACGAAAAAACAATCTCAGAACCGCTAGGATCCGTTGAAGCGTTCCTGAGTTATTACCTCATAAAGGGACACTGGTCAGAATTGCAAAAAACGGCAAGGTCTTTAAGGTCAAAATAGGCTGGGTCATGAAGGGGTTAAGTACCCTTAACTGCCGCCGTTAAAAGGCGTATCGGCGGTCGTTAAGGGGTAAAAGGAGCATGTCACTAGCTCCATAAGGCTATGTGTACACATTGCGGATTTGCCTGCGGATTTTTCCGCACTGAATCCGCATGTCTTTTTTATGCGTTTCTGATGCGTTTTTATATGCGTTTTTGAAAGCTAAATAAAGATCTACTATTGAACAAAAAAAAAATTGTGATGTAATTTCTTGTCCAACCTCTTCTTTTACATTTGTCCAACCCACACTCCATTACACACAGATAGATAGATAGATAGATAGATAGATAGATAGATAGATAGGTAGATAAGGGATAGATAGATCTATAGATAATATCTATCTCATTCCTTCTATCTATCATCTATCTATTACCTATCTATCTCATTCCTTCTATCTATCATCTATGTATCTATCTAGTTCCTTCTATCTATCTAACTTCTTCTATCTATCATAGATAGAAGGAATGAGAGATAGAAGGAATGAGATAGATAGATAGTAGCTAGCAGACAGACAGATAGGAAGACAGATAGATAGATAGGTATATATGGGATAGATATATCTATAGATAATATCTATCGATCTATGTATAGATCTATCTATTATCTATCTAGTAGTAAGAATAGAAAGGCAGCACTCCAAAAAGTAGTTTCAAAATAAGGTGGACTTTATTAGGTCCACATGGCGTGGCGAGTGGCGACATTTCGGCTATAAGCCTTTTTTTGTAATTGTGGCATATGGGGTAATAAGAGGTTAATGTCACCTTGTATTATAAGGTGACATTAAGCCCTATTAATAATGGATAGGCGTCAATAAGACGCCTATCCATTATTAATCCTATAGTAGTAAAAGAGTTAAATAAAGACACAGCCAGAAATAAGTATTTTAATTTTCTTAATTTCACCATACTTACAACCACGCCTAATTCCTGCGACGCCCTCAATCGCCTGCAAAAAATAAAAGTAATAAATCAACCGTATACTCCCTGTCCGATACAGTCCAATTAATAACGAGTGTCCCACGACGATCTCCCCTATAGAACAGTGACATCAGGTGATGTCACCGCTCTATAGGGCCTCCAGTGACACACTGACAGGAGACAATGGCTCCTGCAGTGCATTACTGAAGAGGTTACCTGAGTTAATTGCTCTCACTTTATGACAATGCTGTGTGTGAATTTTCCCACGCAGCAGTGCCGCAAGTGAGAGTATGAACTATACTCACAGCGGTGGAGGGATACAGTGCGGAAGAATACCTTCCGTCATTGTATCGCCGGAGCCCCTGGAGAGCGGTAGCATCAGCGGATGTGGCAGCTCTCCATGGGAGATCTGTTGTGAATTCTGTTGTCAGGCTCCCTCCTGTGGTCATGAATGGTACTTCGGCTGGTTCTGTCCATGGACTTTCTCTGGTGCCTGTGGGTGTTTTTGAGTTTCCTTCCACAGGTGACGAGGCTAATTCGTTAGTGGGCTGCTCTATTTAACTGCACTTAGATCTTTGCCCCATGCCAGCTGTCAATGTTGTACTATGGCTCTAGTTCGCTCCTGGATCGTTCTGAGTTCCTGTTGCTCCAGCAGAAGCTAAGTTCCTCTGTGCTATTTTGCTTGTTTGCTATTTTTTTCTGTCCAGCTTGCTTTTGTCAATATTGCCTTGCTTGCTGGAAGCTCTGGGACGCAGAGGGGCGCCTCCCGCACCGTGAGTCGGTGCGGAAGGTATTTTTCCCTGCACTCTCTGCGTGGTCTTTTGTAGGTTTTTGTGCTGACCGCAAAGTAACCTTTTCTATCCTCGGTCTGTTCAGTAAGTCGGGCCTCACTTTGCTAAATCTATTTAATCTCTGTGTTTGTATTTTCATCTTTACTCACAGTCATTATATGTGGGGGGCTGCCTTTTCCTTTGGGGAATTTCTCTGAGGCAAGGTAGGTTTTATTTTTCTATCTTCAGGGCTAGCTAGTTTCTTAGGCTGTGCCGGGTTGCATAGGGAGCATTAGGCGCAATCCACGGCTATTTCTAGTGTGTTTTGATAGGTTTAGGGATTGCGGTCAGCAGAGTTCCCACGTCCCAGAGCTCGTCCTTATTATCAGTAACTATCAGGTCCATTATTTGTCCAAACCACCGGATCATAACAGTACAGCTGGCCAAAAGTATTGATGCATCTCAATAGAGGGATAAGTGAAGCTGTGAGACCATTTTTTTTTCTGTGCAGCGTGTTCTGTCTCACTTTTCCCCTTTACCTCTGGGTGGTTCAGAACACAGGTGTAGACATGGACATTCAAGGTCTGTCCTCTTGGATGGATAATCTCACTACAAGGGTACAAAACATTCAAGATTTTGTGGTTCAGAATCCGATGTCAGAGCCTAGGATTCCAATTCCTGATTTATTTTTTGGTGATAGATCTAAGTTCTTGAATTTCAAAAATAATTGTAAATTGTTTCTAGCTTTGAAACCTCGCTCCTCAGGTGATCCTGTTCAACAGGTAAGGATCATTATTTCCTTATTACGTGGCGACCCTCAAGACTGGGCATTTTCTCTTGCGCCAGGAGACCCGGCATTGCGTGATGTAGATGCGTTTTTCCTGGCGCTCGGATTGCTTTATGACGGACCTAATTCAGTGGATCAGGCAGAGAAAATCTTGCTGGCTCTATGTCAGGGTCAGGATGAAGCAGAGATATATTGTCAGAAGTTTAGAAAGTGGTCTATGCTCACTCAGTGGAATGAATGTGCCCTGGCAGCAATCTTCAGAAAGGGTCTCTCTGAAGCCCTTAAGGATGTCATGGTGGGATTTCCCATGCCTGCTGGTCTGAATGAGTCTATGTCTTTGGCTATTCAGATCGATCGGCGCTTGCGTGAGCGTAAAACTGTGCAGCATTTGGCGGTACTATCTGAGCATGGGCCTGAGCCTATGCAGTGTGATAGGACTTTGACCAGAGCTGAACGGCAGGAACACAGACGTCAGAATGGGCTGTGTTTTTACTGTGGTGACTCCACTCATGCTATCTCCGATTGTCCTAAGCGCACTAAGCGGTTCGCTAAGTCTGCCACCATTGGTACGGTACAGTCTAAATTTCTTTTGTCCGTTACTCTAATTTGCTCTTTGTCGTCCTATTCTGTTATGGCATTTGTGGATTCAGGCGCTGCCCTGAATTTGATGGACTTGGAGTATGCTAGGCGCTGTGGTTTTTTCTTGGAGCCTTTGCAGCATCCTATTCTATCCTATCCTATCCTATGTGGTGCCAATATTCAAAAAGGGCTCTAAAAGTGAACCTGGAAATTATAGGCCAGTAAGTCTAACCTCTATTGTTGGTAAAATATTTGAAGGGTTTCTGAGGGATGTTATTCTGGATTATCTCAATGAGAATAACTGTTTAACTCCATATCAGCATGGGTTTATGAGAAATCGCTCCTGTCAAACCAATCTAATCAGTTTCTATGAAGAGGTAAGCTATAGGCTGGACCACGGTGAGTCATTGGACGTGGTATATCTCGATTTTTCCAAAGCGTTTGATACCGTGCCGTACAAGAGGTTGGTACACAAAATGAGAATGCTTGGTCTGGGGGAAAATGTGTGTAAATGGGTTAGTAACTGGCTTAGTGATAGAAAGCAGAGGGTGGTTATAAATGGTATAGTCTCTAACTGGGTCGCTGTGACCAGTGGGGTACCGCAGGGGTCAGTATTGGGACCTGTTCTCTTCAACATATTCATTAATGATCTGGTAGAAGGTTTACACAGTAAAATATCGATATTTGCAGATGATACAAAACTATGTAAAGCAGTTAATACAAGAGAAGATAGTATTCTGCTACAGATGGATCTGGATAAGTTGGAAACTTGGGCTGAAAGGTGGCAGATGAGGTTTAACAATGATAAATGTAAGGTTATACACATGGGAAGAAGGAATCAATATCACCATTACACACTGAATGGGAAACCACTGGGTAAATCTGACAGTTGAGAAGGACTTGGGGATCCTAGTTAATGATAAACTTACCTGGAGCAGCCAGTGCCAGGCAGCAGCTGCCAAGGCAAACAGGATCATGGGGTGCATTAAAAGAGGTCTGGATACACATGATGAGAGCATTATACTGCCTCTGTACAAATCCCTAGTTAGACCGCACATGGAGTACTGTGTCCAGTTTTGGGCACCGGTGCTCAGGAAGGATATAATGGAACTAGAGAGAGTACAAAGGAGGGCAACAAAATTAATAAAGGGGATGGGAGAACCACAATGCCCAGATAGATTAGCGAAATTAGGATTATTTAGTCTAGAAAAAAGACGACTGAGGGGCGATCTAATAACCATGTATAAGTATATAAGGGGACAATACAAATATCTCGCTGAGGATCTGTTTATACCAAGGAAGGTGACGGGCACAAGGGGGCATTCTTTGCGTCTAGAGGAGAGAAGGTTTTTCCACCAACTTAGAAGAGGATTCTTTACTGTTAGGGCAGTGAGAATCTGGAATTGCTTGCCTGAGGAGGTGGTGATGGCGACCTCAGTCGAGGGGTTCAAGAGAGGCCTGGATGTCTTCCTGGAGCAGAACAATATTGTATCATACAATTATTAGGTTCTGTAGAAGGACGTAGATCTGGGGATTTATTATGATGGAATATAGGATGAACTGGATGGACAAATGTCTTTTTTCGGCCTTACTAACTATGTTACTATGTTACTATGTTACTATTCCATTGAGAGGAATTGATGCTACGCCTTTGGCCAAGAATAAGCCTCAGTACTGGACCCAATTGACCATGTGCTTGGCTCCTGCACATCAGGAGGATATCCGTTTTTTGGTGTTACATAATCTGCATGATGTGGTAGTTTTAGGGTTACCATGGCTACAGGTCCATAATCCAGTATTGGACTGGAAATCTATGTCTGTGTCCAGCTGAGGTTGCCAGGGGATACATGGTGATGTTCCATTTTTGTCAATTTCGTCTTCTACTCCTTCCGAAGTTCCGGAGTTTTTGTCGGATTATCAGGATGTATTTGATGAGCCCAAAGCCAGTGCCCTACCTCCTCATAGGGATTGCGATTGTGCAATTAATTTGATTCCTGGTAGTAAGTTTCCTAAGGGCCGATTGTTCAATTTATCTGTGCCAGAACACGCCGCTATGCGGAGTTATATAAAGGAATCCTTGGAGAAAGGCCATATTCGCCCATCGTCATCACCGTTGGGAGCAGGGTTCTTTTTTGTGGCCAAGAAGGATGGTTCTTTGAGACCTTGTATTGATTACCGCCTTCTACAGATTCTACAAATTACAGTCAAATTTCAGTATCCTTTGCCGTTGCTGTCCGACTTGTTTGCTCGTATTAAAGGGGCTAGTTGGTTTACCAAGATAGACCTTCGAGGGGCGTATAATCTTGTGCGTATTAAACGGGGCGATGAATGGAAAACAGCATTTAATACGCCCGAGGGCCATTTTGAGTACCTGGTGATGCCATTCGGGCTTTCCAATGCTCCATCAGTATTTCAGTCCTTTATGCATGACATCTTCCGAGAGTACCTGGATAAATTCTTGATTGTGTATTTGGATGATATTTTGGTCTTTTCGGATGATTGGGAGTCTCATGTGAAGCAGGTCAGAATGGTGTTACAGGTCCTTCGTGCTAATTCCTTGTTTGTGAAGGGGTCAAAGTGTCTCCTTGGAGTTCAGAAGGTTTCATTTTTGGGGTTCATTTTTTCCCCTTCTACTGTCGAGATGGACCCTGTTAAAGTCCAGGCCATTCATGATTGGACTCAGCCGACATCTGTGAAGAGCCTGCAAAAGTTCCTGGGCTTTGCTAATTTTTATCGTCGCTTCATCGCTAATTTTTCTAGTGTTGCTAAACCGTTGACTAATTTGACCAAGAAGGGTGCTGATGTGGTCAATTGGTCTTCTGCGGCCGTGGATGCTTTTCAGGAATTGAAGCGTCGTTTTTCTTCTGCCCCTGTGTTGTGCCAGCCAGATGTTTCGCTCCCGTTTCAGGTTGAGGTTGATGCCTCTGAAATTGGGGCAGGGGCTGTTTTGTCGCAAAAAAGTTCTGATGGCTCGGGAATGAAGCAATGTGCTTTCTTTTCTAGAAAGTTTTCGCCTGCTGAGCGCAATTATGATGTTGGTAATCGAGAATTGTTGGCCATGAATTGGGCATTCGAGGAGTGGCGTCATGGGCTTGAAGGAGCCAAGCATCGCGTGGTGGTCTTGACAGATCACAAAAATTTGACTTATCTTGAGTCTGCCAAACGGTTGAATCCGAGACAGGCTCGATGGGCGTTGTTTTTCTCCCGTTTTGATTTTGTGGTTTCGTACCTTCCGGGCTCTAAGAATGTGAAGGCTGATGCCCTGTCAAGGAGTTTTGTGCCTGACTCTCCGGGTGTTTCTGAGCCGGCAGGTATTCTCAAAAAGGGGATAATTTTGTCCGACATCTCCCCTGATTTGCGGCGGGTGCTGCAAAAATTTCAGGCTGATAAACCTGACCATTGCCCAGCAGAGAAACTGTTTGTCCCTGATAAATGGACTAGTAGAGTTATCTCTGAGCTTCATTGTTCGGTGTTGGCTGGGCATCCTGGAATCTTTGGTACCAGAGATTTGGTGGCTAGATCCTTTTGGTGGCCGTCTTTGTCACGGGATGTGCGTTCTTTTGTGCAGTCCTGTGGGACTTGTGCTCGGGCTAAGCCCTGCTGTTCTCGTGCTAGTGGGTTGCTTTTGCCCTTGCCGGTCCCGAAGAGGCCCTGGACGCATATTTCTATGGATTTTATTTCGGATCTCCCCGTCTCTCAAAAGATGTCAGTCATTTGGGTGGTTTGTGATCGCTTTTCTAAGATGGTCCATTTGGTACCCTTGTCTAAATTGCCTTCCTCCTCTGATTTGGTGCCATTGTTTTTCCAGCATGTGGTTCGTTTACATGGCATCCCGGAGACCATCGTTTCGGACAGAGGTTCCCAGTTTGTTTCGAGGTTTTGGCAATCCTTTTGTGCTAGGATGGGCATTGATTTGTCTTTTTCCTCGGCTTTCCATCCTCAGACAAATGGCCAAACCGAACGAACTAATCAGACGTTGGAAACATATCTGAGATGCTTTGTTTCTGCTGATCAGGATGATTGGGTGTCCTTTTTGCCGTTGGCTGAGTTTGCCCTTAATAATCGGGCCAGCTCGGCTACTTTGGTTTCGCCGTTTTTCTGCAATTCTGGTTTCCATTCTCGTTTCTCTTCAGGGCAGGTTGAGTCTTCGGACTGTCCTGGTGTAGATACTGTGGTGGACAGGTTGCAGCAGATTTGGACTCATGTGGTGGACAATTTGACATTGTCCCAGGAGAAGGCTCAACGTTTCGCTAACCTCCGGCGCTGTGTGGGTCCCCGACTTCGTGTTGGGGATTTAGTTTGGTTGTCGTCTCGTTATGTTCCTATGAAGGTTTCCTCTCCTAAGTTTAAGCCTCGTTTCATTGGTCCGTATAAAATTTCTGAGGTTATCAATCCTGTGTCATTTTGTTTGGCCCTTCCAGATTCTTTTGCCATCCATAATGTGTTCCATAGGTCGTTATTGCGGAGATACGTGGCGCCTGTGGTTCCATCCATTGACCCTCCTGCTCCGGTGTTGGTTGAGGGGGAGTTGGAGTATGTGGTGGAGAAGATTTTGGATTCTCATATTTCAAGAAGGAAACTCCAGTACTTGGTCAAGTGGAAGGGTTATGGTCAGGAGGATAATTCCTGGGTTTTTGCCTCTGATGTTCATGCGGCCGATCTGGTTCGTGCCTTTCATTTGGCTCATCCTGGTCGGCCTGGGGGCTCTCGTGAGGGTTCGGTGACCCCTCCTCAAGGGGGGGGTACTGTTATGAATTCTGTTGTCAGGCTCCCTCCTGTGGTCATGAATGGTACTTCGGCTGGTTCTGTCCATGGACTTTCTCTGGTGCCTGTGGGTGTTTCTGAGTTTCCTTCCACAGGTGACGAGGCTAATTAGTTAGTGGGCTGCTCTATTTAACTGCACTTAGATCTTTGCCCCATGCCAGCTGTCAATGTTGTACTATGGCTCTAGTTCGCTCCTGGATCGTTCTGAGTTCCTGTTGCTCCAGCAGAAGCTAAGTTCCTCTGTGCTATTTTGCTTGTTTGCTATTTTTTTCTGTCCAGCTTGCTTTTGTCAATATTTCCTTGCTTGCTGGAAGCTCTGGGACGCAGAGGGGCGCCTCCTGCACCGTGAGTCGGTGCGGAAGGTATTTTTCCCTGCACTCTCTGCGTGGTCTTTTGTAGGTTTTTGTGCTGACCGCAAAGTAACCTTTTCTATCCTCGGTCTGTTCAGTAAGTCGGGCCTCACTTTGCTAAATCTATTTCATCTCTTTGTTTGTATTTTCATCTTTACTCACAGTCATAATATGTGGGGGGCTGCCTTTTCCTTTGGGGAATTTCTCTGAGGCAAGGTAGGCTTTATTTTTCTATCTTCAGGGCTAGCTAGTTTCTTAGGCTGTGCCAAGTTGCATAGGGAGCGTTAGGCGCAATCCACGGCTATTTCTAGTGTGTTTTGATAGGTTTAGGGATTGCGGTCAGCAGAGTTCCCACGTCCCAGAGCTCGTCCTTATTATCAGTAACTATCAGGTCCATTATTTGTCCAAACCACCGGATCATAACAGAGATCATCATGGGACACTCTTATTAATTGGATTTCTGTGAATCAGGGAGTATATTGTTGGTTTATTATTTCAATATATTTTAAAACACGTGATCGATGACTTCTGGATCAAGGTGATTGGTGACTATGTTGTATGTACTGTATGTTGTATGCACTGTATGTTGTATGTACTGTACGTATGCACTGTATGTACTGAATGTACTGAATGTACTGTATGTTGTATGTACTGTATGTACTGCATGCTGTAGTACTGTATGTTGTATGTACTCTGTTATATGTTCTGTATGTACTGTATGTTGTATGTAATGTATGTACTCTATGTTGTATGCACTGTATGTTATATGTACTGTATGTTGTATGTACTGTATGTTGTATGTACTCTGTTATATGTACTGTATGTACTATATGTTGTATGTACTGTATGTTGTATGCACTGTATGTTGTATGTACTCTGTTTTTTTTTACACTCAACACATTAGCCGGATGATGGGACTACTACTGTCCCATCATTGGCTAATGTGTCAATCACGGTCACTGTAGCAGGCATAGCTGGATGGGACTTGTAGCCCCATCGGACGATGCCTGCACACACACACCCCCACCCACCTAAAGACCCCCCTGGACAGCGCCGCACAACCCCAGACAACGCCACACAGCCCCAGACAGCACCACACAGCCCCGGACAGCGCCGCAGGCCCCCAGACAGCGCCGTACAGCGCCGCACAGCCCCAGACAGTGCCACAGACCCCCGGAGAGTTCAGCACAGCCCTGGAGACCCACATACAGCCTGCAGACCCCGCCCACCCACACACTCCCTCCTCCCAATCTGCAGCATTTCATCCGCAGCTCAACCACAGATCTTTTTTACATCAGCAGTTTTTTTGCGGATGTACCTGACTAAATGCAAGTCAATGGGTGCAGAAACGCTGCAGATCTGCCAAAAGAATTGACATGCTGCAGAAAAAACACTGCTGCGTTTCTGCGTGGTTTTATTAGCAGCATGTGCACAGCAGATTTGGTTTTCTATAGGTTAACATGCTTCTGTAAAATACATGGAAAACTGCTGCAGATCCGCAGCGTCAAAAATGCTGCGGATCCGCGGGAAAATCTGCAAAGTGTGCACATAGCCTAATACCACCAAAAAATAGCTCTTTCAGAGCGGAAGACATAAAACTAAGTCAGAGTACAGGGAGAAAGAGATTGTGTATTAAGTAGAGAGAGGTTAAACTGTTCTTCCAGTGTCCATCTTTAACCCCTTATTGACAGAGCCAATTTGCAGCTTAATGACCAAGCCAATTGTTACAATTCTGTCACTTTATGTGGTTATAACTCAGGAACGTTTTAAAGGATCCCGCTGATTCTGAGACTGTTTTCTTATGACATATTGTACTTCATGATAGCAGTAACATTTCTTTGATATAACTTGTGTTTTGTTTATTAAAAGAAAACAGAAATATGGCAAAAATTGTGAACATTTTGCAATTTTCAAACTTTGAATTTTTACGCCCTTAAATCAAAGAGATATGTCACACAAAATACTTAATAACTAACATTTACCATATGTCTACTTGACATCAGCTTAACTTTGTAAACAATTTTTTTTGTTAGGAAGTTATAAGGGTTACTGGTTGACCAGCGATTACTCATTTTTCCAACAAAATTTACAAAACCATTTTTTAGGGACCACCTCACATTTTAAGTCATTTTGAGGGGTGTACATGACAGAAAATACCTAAAATTGACACCATTCTAAAAACTGCACCTCTCAATGTGCTCAAAACCACATTCAAGAAGTTTATGAAGCCTTTACGTGCTTCACAGGAACTGAAGCAATATGGAAGGAAAAAAATTAACATTTAACTTTATTTCACAAACATTTTAATTCAGCATTAATTTTTTTATTTTCACAAGTGTAAAAAGAGAAAATGAGCCAAAAGAGTTGTTGTGCAATTTCTGCTGAATACGCCGATACCCAATATGTGGGGATAAACTACTGTTTGGGTGCATGGGAGAGCTCGGAAAGGGAAGGAGCGCCCTTTGACTTTTTCAATGCAGAGTAAGCTGAAAATGAGATCAGATGCCATGTCGCGTTTGGAGAACCCCTGTTGTGCCTAAACAGTGAAAATCCTGCACAAGTGTCATCATTTTGGAAACTAGACCCCCAAGGAGCTTATCTAGATGTCTGGTGAGCACTTTGAACCCCCAAGTGCTTCACAGAAGTTAATAATGTAGAGCCGTGAAAATAAAAAATCATATTTTTTCCACAAAAATCTTTTCACCCCCAAATTTTTATTTTCCCAAGGGTAACAGAAGAAATTAGACCCTGAAAGTTGTTTTGCAATTTGTCCTGAGTATGCAGATACCCAATATGTGGGGTAAACCACTGTTTGGGTGCATGGCAGGGCTCAGAAGGGAGAGAGCACCGTTTCACTTTTTAAACGCAAAATTGGCTGGAATCAATGGAGGTACCATTTCGCATTTGGAGACCCCCTGATGTACCTAAACAGGGAAAAACCCCAATTCTAGCTCCAAACCTAACCCCAACACACCCCTAACCCTAATCCCAACCCTAACCATAACCGTAACCACAAACCTAACCCACAATACACCCCTAACTCTAATCTCAACCCTAACCATAACCCTAACCACAACCCTAACCCCAACACACCCCTAACCCTAATCCCAACCCTAACCATAACCCTAACCACAAAGCTAACCTTTACACACCCCTAACCCTAATCCCAACCCTAACCGTAATCCCAAACCTAACCCTAGCGCTAACCCTAACGCTAACCTTAACTTTAGCCCAACTCACTTTAGCCCAACCCACTTTAGCCCAACTCTAACCCTAATGGAAAAATGAAAATAAATATATATTTTTAATATTTTTATTTTATTAGTTTTCCCTAATCAAGGGGGGGTTATTTACTATTTTTTTTATTTTGATCACTGTGATAGGGTCTATCATAGTGATCAAAATGAACCAATAGGAAAAATTTCCTATTTTCGCCGGGTCCCAGCCGGCAGATCGAGGCGGGCGCACTGCACATGCGTTCGCCATTTTCTCCTTGGAAGAAGACACCGGTGGCCCGGGGGACATTATGGGGGTATACCTGGACACCAGAGGTACCGGGGGGGGGGTGATCGGGGAACCGGGGGATGCTATTTCTCACTCCTCTGATGTGCACATCAGAGCAGAAAGAAATTAAATGGAAAATCGAACTTTTCTTTTTGCGGTCGCCGTTATTAATGGTGCTTATGGTTTAAGTACCCTTAACTGCTGCTGCTGAAAGGTGTATCGGCGGTCATTAACCCCTTCATGACCCAGCCTATTTTGACCTTAATGACCTGGCCGTTTTTTGCAATTCTGACCAGTGTCCCTTTATGAGGTAATAACTCGGGAACGCTTCAACGGATCCTAACGGTTCTGAGATTGTTTTTTCGTGACATATTGGGCTTCATGTTAGTGGTAAATTTAGGTCAATAATTTTTGCGTTTATTTGTGAAAAAAAATGGAAATTTGGCTAAAATTTTGAAAATTTCGCAATTTTCAAATTTTGAATTTTTATTCTGTTAAACCAGAGAGTTATGTGACACAAACTAGTTAATAAATAACATTTCCCACATGTCTACTTTACATCAACACAATTTTGGAAACAATATTTTTTTTTGCTAGGAAGTTATAAGGGTTAAAATTTGACCAGCGATTGCTCATTTTTACAACGAAATTTACAAAACCATTTTTTTTAGGGACCACCTCACATTTGAAGTCAGTTTGAGGGGTCTATATGGCTGAAAATACCCAAAAGTGACACCATTCTAAAAACTGCACCCCTCAAGGTGCTCAAAACCACATTCAAGAAGTTTATTAACCCTTCAGGTGCTTCACAGCAGCAGAAGCAACATGGAAGGAAAAAATGAACATTTAACTTTTTAGTCACAAAAATGATCTTTTAGCAACTATTTTTTTATTTTCCCAAGGGTAAAAAGAGAAACTGGACCCCAAAAGTTATTGTACAATTTGTCCTGAGTACGCTGATACTCCATATGTGGGGGGGAACTACTGTTTGGGCGCACGACAGGGCTTGGAAGGGAAGGAGCGCCATTTGACTTTTTCAATGACAAATTGGCTCCAATCTTTAGTGGACACCATATCGCGTTTGGAGAGCCCCTGTGTGCCTAAACATTGGACCTCCCCCACATGTGACCCCATTTTGGAAACTAGACCCCCCAAGGAACTTATCTAGATGCATATAGAGCACATTGAACCCCCAGGTGCTTCAAAAATTGATCCGTAAAAATGAAAAAGTACTTTTTCACAAAAAATTTATTTTGGCCTCAATTTGTTCATTTCCACATGGGCAACAGGATAAAATGGATCCTAAAATTTATTGGGCAATTTCTCCTGAGTACAGTGATACCTCACATGTGGGGGTAAACCACTGTTTGGGCACACGGTGGGGCTTGGAACGCCATTTGACTTTTTGAATGAAAAATTAGCTCCAATCGTTAGCTGACACATGTCGCGTTTGGAGAGCCCCTGTGTGCCTAAACATTTGAGCTTCCCCACATGTGACCCCATTTTGGAAACTAGACCTCCCATGGAACTAACCTAGATGTGCGGTGACCACTTTAAACCCACAAGTGCTTCACAGAAGTACCACTGAGGACATACCACTGAGGACTCTCAATTCTAAATATTTTTCATAGAAGTTTATAAGCCGTGAAAATAAAAAATCATTTTTTTCCCTCAAAAATTATATTTTAGCCAGCAATTTTTTATTTTCACAAGAGTAACAGGAGAAATTGGACCCCAAAAGTTGTTGTCCAGTTTGTCCCGAATACGCTGATACCCCATATGTGGGGAGGAACCACTGTTTGGGCACACGTCGGGGCTCAGAAGGGAAGTAGTAACGTTTTGAAATGCAGACTTTGATGGAATGGTCTGCGGGCATCATGTTACGTTTGCAGAGCCACTGATGTGCCTAAACAGTAGAAACCCCCCATAAGTGACCCCATTTTGAAAACTAGACCCCCCAAGGAACTTATCTTGATATGTGGTGAGCACTTTGAACCCCCAAGTGTTTCACAGAAGTTTACAACGCAGAGCCGTGAAAATAAAAAAATAATTTTTCTTTCCCCAAAATGATGTTTTAGCAAGCAATTTTTTATTTTCACAAGGGTAACAGGAAAAATTGGACCCCAATAGTTGTTGCCCAGTTTACACTGAGTATGCTGGTAACCCATATGTGGGGGTAAACCACTGTTTGGGCACACGTCGGGGCTCGGAAGGGAAGTAGTGATGCTTTGAAATGCAGACTTTGATGGAATGATCTGCGGGCGTCATGTTGCATTTGCAGAGCCCCTGATGTGCCTAAACAGTAGAAACCCCCCACAAGTGACCCCATTTTGGAAACTAGACCCCCAAGGAACTTATCTAGATATGTTTTGAGCACTTTGAACCCCCAAGTGCTTCCCAGAAGTTTACAACGCAGAGCCGTGAAAATAAAAAAATAATTTTTCTTTCCTCAAAAATGATGTTTTAGCAAGCAATTTTTTATTTTCACTAGGGTAACAGGAGAAATTGGACCCCAATAATTGTTGCCCAGTTTGTCCTGAGTACGCTGATACCCCATATGTGGGGGTAAACTACTGATTGGGCACACGTCGGGGCTCGGAAGGGAAGTAGTGGCATTTTGAAATGCAGACTTTGATGGCATGGTCTGCGGGCGTCACGTTGCATTTGCAGAGCCCCTGATGTGCCTAAGCAGTAAACCCCCCCACAAGTAACCCTATTTTGGAAACTAGAGCCCCAAAGGAACTTATCTAGATATGTGGTGAGCACTTTGAACCCCCAAGTGCTTCACAGAAGTTTATAACGCAGAGCTGTGAAAATAAAAAAATAATTTTTCTTTCCTCAAAAATGATGTTTTAGCAAGCAGTTTTTTATTTTCACAAGGGTAGCAGGAGAAATTGGACCCCAATAGTTGTTGCCCAGTTTGTCCCAAGTATGCTGGTACCCCATGTGAGGGGGTAAACCACTGTTTTGGCGCATGTCGGGGCTCGGAAGGGAGGGAGCACCATTTGACTTTTTGAATGCAAGATTGGCTGGAATCAATGTTGGCGCCATGTTGCGTTTGGTGACCCCTGATGTGCCTAAACACTGGAAACCCCTCAATTCTAACTCCAACACTAACCCCAACACACCCCTAACCTTAATCTCAACTCTAGCCATAACCCTAATCACAACCCTAACCCCAACACACCCCTAACCACAGCCCTAACCTCAACACACCCCTAACCCTAATCCCAACCCTAAACATAATCCTAACCCTAATCCAAACCCTAACACACCCCTAACCACAACGCTTACCCCAACACACCCCTAACCATAACCCTAACCACAAGCCTAATCTTAACCCTATTTCCAACCCTAGCCCTAATTCCAACCCTAACTCTAATTCCAACTCTAACCCTAAGGCTATGTGCCCACGTTGCGGATTCGTGTGAGATTTTTCCGCACCATTTTTGAAAAATCCACGGGTAAAAGGCACTGCAGTGGATTTCCAGTGTTTTTTGTGCAGATTTCACCTGCGGATTCCTATTGAGGAACAGGTGTAAAACGCTGTGGAATCCACACAAAGAATTGACATGCTGCGGAAAATACAACACAGCGTTCCCACGCGGTATTTTCCGCACCATGGGCACAGCGGATTTGGTTTTCCATAGTTTTACATGGAACTGTAAAGCTGATGGAAAACTGCTATGAATCTGCAGTGGCCAAATCCACTGCGGATCCGCAGCCAAATCCGCACCGTGTGCACATAGCCTAATTCTAAGGGTATGTGCACACGATGCGGAAAACGCTGCGGATCCACAGCGTTTCCGCCGCTGCGGGTCCGCAGCAGTTTCCCATGAGTTTACAAAAAACGCTGCACACATGCTGCGGAAAAAACTGTGCGGAAACGCAGCGGTTTACATTCCGCGCATTTCACTTCTTTCTGCGGATTCCGCAGCGGTTTTACAACTGCTCCAATAGAATACCGCAGTGAAATCTGCAGAAAAACCGCGGTAAATCCACGATAAATCCGCAGCGGTTTTGCACTGCGGATTTATAAAAACCGCTGCGGAAAAATCCGCAGAGGACCAGAATACGTGTGCACATTCCCTAACCCTAACCCTAGTTCTAACTGTAGTGGAAAAAAATATATTTTTCTTTATTTTATTATTGTTCCTACCTATGGGGGTGATATAAGGGGGGGTTCATTTACTTTTTTTTAATTTTAATCACTGTGATAGGTTTTATCACAGTGATCAAAATGTACATGGAACGAATCTGCCAGCCGGCAGATTCGGCGGGCGCACTGCGCATGCGCCTGCCATTTTGGAAGATGGCGGCGCCCATGAAGAAGACGGATGGACGGACACCGGGAGCCTCGGTAAGTATAGGGGAAGGATCGGGGCACGGGGGGGGGGGGGGGGTGTTGGAGCACGGGGGAGCGGACAGGAGGACGGGGGAGCGGAGCACAGGATGGAGGGGAGCGGACCACAGATCGGTGGCTTGGGTGTTGTGAATTCCGTTCTTGGGCTCCCTCCGGTGGTTGTAAATGGCACTTTTGTGAATTCTGCCCTTGGGCTCCCTCTGGTGGTTTTGAGTGGAACTGCCGCTCCTTGGGTTTAGCTTTAGCAGCTGCTTTCACTAATCGTCTCTCCTGGCTCTGCTATTTAACCTGGCTCTAGTCTTCAGCCTATGCCACTTGTCAATGTTTTCTGCTGGATTCACATCTCTGCTTGGATTCTCCTGGTTTCCTGACCAGTTCTGCAAAGATAAGTTCTGGCTTTGCTCATTTCAGTCCACATGTTGTGGACTTATTGTTCTGTGCATTCTATTTTTGTCCAGCTTGTCATTATGGATTTGTTCTGTTAGCTGGAAGCTCTGGGAAGCAGATTTACCCTCCACACCTTTAGTCAGGTGTGGAGATTTTGTAAACTCTGTGTGGATTGTTTGGTAGTTTTTATACCGACCGCACAGTATCCTTTCCTGTCCTATCTATCAAGCTAGACTGGCCTCCTATGCTAAAATCTGATTTCATCTCTGCGTATGTTATTTTCCCCTCCTCTCACCGTCAATATTTGTATATATATATCTTTCCTTTGGGGATTTTCTCTGAGGCAAGATAGGTTTCCTGTTTCCATCTTTAGGGGAAGTTAGATCTTAGGCTGTGCCGAGGGGTCTAGGGAGCGTCAGGTACCCCCCACGGCTATTTCTAGTTGCGCTGCTAGGTTCAGGGTCTGCGGTCAGTACAAATACCACCTCCTTCAGAGCTTGTCTCATGTTGTTCCTAAACCACCAGATCATAACAGTACAAGTGGCCAAAAATGAATTAAATGTATCTCAAAAGAAGGAAAAGAAAGTTCTGAACCATTTTTTTTTCTGTGCTCTGGTTTGCCTCTTTTTTCCTCTTGATATCTGGGTGGTGCAGGATATATGCTCTGGCATGGATGTTCAGGGTTTGTTTTCTCGCGTGGATCAACTGGCTGCAAGAGTACAGAACATCCAGGACTATGTTGTCCAGACTCCGGCTTTAGAGCCCAGAATTCCTACTCCGGATTTGTTCTTTGGGGACAGATCCAAGTTTTTGAACTTTAAAAATAACTGCAAATTGTTTTTTGCTTTGAAACCCCGTTCTTCAGGTGATCCCATTCAGCAGGTGAAAATCATCATATCCTTGCTGCGTGGTGATCCGCAAGACTGGGCTTTTTCTCTTGAAACAGGGGATCCGGCATTATTGAATGTAGACGCATTTTTTCAAGCGCTCGGATTATTGTATGACGAACCTAACTCTGTAGAGCATGCTGAGAAAACACTGTTGGCCCTGTGTCAAGGTCAGGAAGCGGCAGAGTTATACTGCCAGAAATTTAGAAAATGGTCTGTGCTCACTAAATGGAATGAAAAGGCTCTGGCTGCTATTTTCAGAAAAGGTCTTTCTGAAACCCTTAAAGATGTTATGGTGGGCTTTCCTACGCCTGCCGGTTTGAACAAATCTATGTCTCAGATTGATCGGCGTCTGCGCGAGCGTAAAGCTGTGCACCATATGGCAGTATCCTCTGAGCATAGTCCTGAACCTATGCAATGTGATAGGATTTTGACTAGAATAGAACGGCAGGAATTCAGACGTCAGAATAGGCTGTGTTTTTACTGTGGTGATTCGGCTCATGTTATCTCTGATTGCCCTAAGCGTACTAAGAGAGTCGCTAGGTCTGTTACCATTAGTACTGTACAGCCTAAATTTCTCTTATCTGTGACCCTGATTTGCTCATTGTCGTCCTTTTCTGTCATGGCATTTGTGGATTCAGGCGCTGCCCTGAACTTAATGGACTTAGAATTCGCCAGGCGCTGTGGTTTTTCCTTGCAGCCCTTGCAGAGCCCTATTCCTTTGAGGGGCATTGATGCTACACCCTTGGCTAAGGATAAACCTCAGTACTGGACACAGATGACTATGTACATGGCTCCTGCACATCAGGAAGATTGCCGTTTTCTGGTGTTGCATAACCTGCATGATGTTGTTGTGCTGGGATTTCCATGGTTACAGGAACATAATCCGGTGCTGGATTGGAAAACTATGTCTGTGACTAGTTGGGGTTGTCAAGGGGTACATAGTGACGTTCCTTTGATGTCAATTTCCTCTTCCCCCTCTTCTGAGGTCCCTGAGTTTTTGTCGGATTTCCAGGATATATTTGATGAGCCCAAGTCCAGTTCCCTTCCTCCACATAGGGACTGTGATTGTGCTATTAACTTGATTCCAGGTTGTAAGTTCCCTAAGGGCCGACTTTTCAATCTGTCTGTGCCAGAGCATGCCGCCATGCGGAGCTATGTTAAGGAATCTTTGGAGAAAGGGCATATGCGGCCCTCTTCGTCACCATTGGGAGCGGGTTTCTTTTTTGTTGCTAAGAAGGATGGCTTCTTGAGACCCTGTATTGATTATCGTCTTCTTAATAGGATCACGGTCAAATTCCAATACCCCTTGCCTTTGCTTACTGATTTGTTTGCTCAGATTAAGGGGGCTAGTTGGTTTACTAAGATTGACCTCCGAGGGGCATATAATCTTGTTCGTATTAAACAGGGTGACGAATGGAAAACTGCATTTAATACGCCCGAAGGCCATTTTGAATACCTTGTGATGCCATTTGGGCTCTCTAATGCTCCATCTGTGTTCCAGTCTTTCATGCATGATATTTTCCGCAATTATCTTGATAAATTCATGGTCGTATATTTGGATGATATTTTGATTTTTTCCAATAATAATAATAATAATCTTTATTTTTATATATAGCGCTAACATATTCCGCAGCGCTTTACAGGTTGCATACATTATCGTTGCTGTCCCTGTTGGGGCTCACAATCTAAATTCCCTATCAGTATGTCTTTGGAATGTGGGAGGAAACCGGAGTACCCGGAGGAAACCCACGCAAACACGGAGAGAACATACAAACTCTTTGCAGATGTTGTCCTTAGTGGGGCTTGAACCCAGGACTCCAGCGCTGCAAGGCTGCTGTGCTATCCACTGCGACACCGTGCTGCCCGTACCAATGATTGGGAGTCTCATGTGAAGCAAGTCAGGATGGTGTTCCAGATCCTTCGTGATAATGCTTTATTTGTGAAGGGGTCTAAGTGCCTATTCGGAGTTCAGAAGGTCTCTTTTTTGGGTTTTGTTTTTTCTCCCTCGTCTATAGAAATGGATCCTGTTAAGGTCCAAGCTATTCATGACTGGATCCAACCCACATCTGTGAAGCAAATAGAAGAGAAAATCCAGCTTCCAGAAATATCCAATTTATTAAAGTTAAAATCCAAGGTCCAAAAACATGGTTCACAGGAGAGAAGATAGCAGCATGCTACGCATTTCGAACACTAAGTTCTTTTTCAAAGTGCTTTGAAAAAGAACTTAGTGTTCGAAACGCGTAGCATGCTGCTATCTTCTCTCCTGTGAACCATGTTTTTGGACCTTGGATTTTAACTTTAATAAATTGGATATTTCTGGAAGCTGGATTTTCTCTTCTATTTGTTCCACTGTTTCACGTGAAGACTGCACGTCATCCGGGCTTCCCCACAACAAATGCCTAGTAGGTGAGCTGGTTTTTTCTGTCCATTTTTTTTTTCCTTTCACATCTGTGAAGGGTCTTCAAAAATTTTTGGGCTTTGCTAATTTCTATCGCCGTTTCATTGCCAACTTTTCCAGTGTGGTTAAGCCCCTTACTGATTTCATCCGCAGCTCAACCACAGATGTTTTTTACATCAGCAGTTTTTTTGCGGATGTACCTGACTAAATGCAAGTCAATGGGTGCAGAAACGCTGCAGATCTTCCAAAAGAATTGACATGCTGCAGAAAAAACACTGCTGCGTTTCTGCGTGGTTTTATTAGCAGCATGTGCACAGCAGATTTGGTTTTCTATAGGTTAACATGCTTCTGTAAAATACATGGAAAACTGCTGCAGATCCGCAGCGTCAAAAATGCTGCGGATCCGCGGGAAAATCTGCAAAGTGTGCACATAGCCTAATACCACCAAAAAATAGCTCTTTCAGAGCGGAAGACATAAAACTAAGTCAGAGTACAGGGAGAAAGAGATTGTGTATTAAGTAGAGAGAGGTTAAACTGTTCTTCCAGTGTCCATCTTTAACCCCTTATTGACAGAGCCAATTTGCAGCTTAATGACCAAGCCAATTGTTACAATTCTGTCACTTTATGTGGTTATAACTCAGGAACGTTTTAAAGGATCCCGCTGATTCTGAGACTGTTTTCTTATGACATATTGTACTTCATGATAGCAGTAACATTTCTTTGATATAACTTGTGTTTTGTTTATTAAAAGAAAACAGAAATATGGCAAAAATTGTGAACATTTTGCAATTTTCAAACTTTGAATTTTTACGCCCTTAAATCAAAGAGATATGTCACACAAAATACTTAATAACTAACATTTACCATATGTCTACTTGACATCAGCTTAACTTTGTAAACAATTTTTTTTGTTAGGAAGTTATAAGGGTTACTGGTTGACCAGCGATTACTCATTTTTCCAACAAAATTTACAAAACCATTTTTTAGGGACCACCTCACATTTTAAGTCATTTTGAGGGGTGTACATGACAGAAAATACCTAAAATTGACACCATTCTAAAAACTGCACCTCTCAATGTGCTCAAAACCACATTCAAGAAGTTTATGAAGCCTTTACGTGCTTCACAGGAACTGAAGCAATATGGAAGGAAAAAAATTAACATTTAACTTTATTTCACAAACATTTTAATTCAGCATTAATTTTTTTATTTTCACAAGTGTAAAAAGAGAAAATGAGCCAAAAGAGTTGTTGTGCAATTTCTGCTGAATACGCCGATACCCAATATGTGGGGATAAACTACTGTTTGGGTGCATGGGAGAGCTCGGAAAGGGAAGGAGCGCCCTTTGACTTTTTCAATGCAGAGTAAGCTGAAAATGAGATCAGATGCCATGTCGCGTTTGGAGAACCCCTGTTGTGCCTAAACAGTGAAAATCCTGCACAAGTGTCATCATTTTGGAAACTAGACCCCCAAGGAGCTTATCTAGATGTCTGGTGAGCACTTTGAACCCCCAAGTGCTTCACAGAAGTTAATAATGTAGAGCCGTGAAAATAAAAAATCATATTTTTTCCACAAAAATCTTTTCACCCCCAAATTTTTATTTTCCCAAGGGTAACAGAAGAAATTAGACCCTGAAAGTTGTTTTGCAATTTGTCCTGAGTATGCAGATACCCAATATGTGGGGTAAACCACTGTTTGGGTGCATGGCAGGGCTCAGAAGGGAGAGAGCACCGTTTCACTTTTTAAACGCAAAATTGGCTGGAATCAATGGAGGTACCATTTCGCATTTGGAGACCCCCTGATGTACCTAAACAGGGAAAAACCCCAATTCTAGCTCCAAACCTAACCCCAACACACCCCTAACCCTAATCCCAACCCTAACCATAACCGTAACCACAAACCTAACCCACAATACACCCCTAACTCTAATCTCAACCCTAACCATAACCCTAACCACAACCCTAACCCCAACACACCCCTAACCCTAATCCCAACCCTAACCATAACCCTAACCACAAAGCTAACCTTTACACACCCCTAACCCTAATCCCAACCCTAACCGTAATCCCAAACCTAACCCTAGCGCTAACCCTAACGCTAACCTTAACTTTAGCCCAACTCACTTTAGCCCAACCCACTTTAGCCCAACTCTAACCCTAATGGAAAAATGAAAATAAATATATATTTTTAATATTTTTATTTTATTAGTTTTCCCTAATCAAGGGGGGGTTATTTACTATTTTTTTTATTTTGATCACTGTGATAGGGTCTATCATAGTGATCAAAATGAACCAATAGGAAAAATTTCCTATTTTCGCCGGGTCCCAGCCGGCAGATCGAGGCGGGCGCACTGCACATGCGTTCGCCATTTTCTCCTTGGAAGAAGACACCGGTGGCCCGGGGGACATTATGGGGGTATACCTGGACACCAGAGGTACCGGGGGGGGGGGTGATCGGGGAACCGGGGGATGCTATTTCTCACTCCTCTGATGTGCACATCAGAGCAGAAAGAAATTAAATGGAAAATCGAACTTTTCTTTTTGCGGTCGCCGTTATTAATGGTGCTTATGGTTTAAGTACCCTTAACTGCTGCTGCTGAAAGGTGTATCGGCGGTCATTAACCCCTTCATGACCCAGCCTATTTTGACCTTAATGACCTGGCCGTTTTTTGCAATTCTGACCAGTGTCCCTTTATGAGGTAATAACTCGGGAACGCTTCAACGGATCCTAACGGTTCTGAGATTGTTTTTTCGTGACATATTGGGCTTCATGTTAGTGGTAAATTTAGGTCAATAATTTTTGCGTTTATTTGTGAAAAAAAATGGAAATTTGGCTAAAATTTTGAAAATTTCGCAATTTTCAAATTTTGAATTTTTATTCTGTTAAACCAGAGAGTTATGTGACACAAACTAGTTAATAAATAACATTTCCCACATGTCTACTTTACATCAACACAATTTTGGAAACAATATTTTTTTTTTGCTAGGAAGTTATAAGGGTTAAAATTTGACCAGCGATTGCTCATTTTTACAACGAAATTTACAAAACCATTTTTTTTAGGGACCACCTCACATTTGAAGTCAGTTTGAGGGGTCTATATGGCTGAAAATACCCAAAGGTGACACCATTCTAAAAACTGCACCCCTCAAGGTGCTCAAAACCACATTCAAGAAGTTTATTAACCCTTCAGGTGCTTCACAGCAGCAGAAGCAACATGGAAGGAAAAAATGAACATTTAACTTTTTAGTCACAAAAATGATCTTTTAGCAACTATTTTTTTATTTTCCCAAGGGTAAAAAGAGAAACTGGACCCCAAAAGTTATTGTACAATTTGTCCTGAGTACGCTGATACTCCATATGTGGGGGGGAACTACTGTTTGGGCGCACGACAGGGCTTGGAAGGGAAGGAGCGCCATTTGACTTTTTCAATGACAAATTGGCTCCAATCTTTAGTGGACACCATATCGCGTTTGGAGAGCCCCTGTGTGCCTAAACATTGGACCTCCCCCACATGTGACCCCATTTTGGAAACTAGACCCCCCAAGGAACTTATCTAGATGCATATAGAGCACATTGAACCCCCAGGTGCTTCAAAAATTGATCCGTAAAAATGAAAAAGTACTTTTTCACAAAAAATTTATTTTGGCCTCAATTTGTTCATTTCCACATGGGCAACAGGATAAAATGGATCCTAAAATTTATTGGGCAATTTCTCCTGAGTACAGTGATACCTCACATGTGGGGGTAAACCACTGTTTGGGCACACGGTGGGGCTTGGAACGCCATTTGACTTTTTGAATGAAAAATTAGCTCCAATCGTTAGCTGACACATGTCGCGTTTGGAGAGCCCCTGTGTGCCTAAACATTTGAGCTTCCCCACATGTGACCCCATTTTGGAAACTAGACCTCCCATGGAACTAACCTAGATGTGCGGTGACCACTTTAAACCCACAAGTGCTTCACAGAAGTACCACTGAGGACATACCACTGAGGACTCTCAATTCTAAATATTTTTCATAGAAGTTTATAAGCCGTGAAAATAAAAAATCATTTTTTTCCCTCAAAAATTATATTTTAGCCAGCAATTTTTTATTTTCACAAGAGTAACAGGAGAAATTGGACCCCAAAAGTTGTTGTCCAGTTTGTCCCGAATACGCTGATACCCCATATGTGGGGAGGAACCACTGTTTGGGCACACGTCGGGGCTCAGAAGGGAAGTAGTAACGTTTTGAAATGCAGACTTTGATGGAATGGTCTGCGGGCATCATGTTACGTTTGCAGAGCCACTGATGTGCCTAAACAGTAGAAACCCCCCATAAGTGACCCCATTTTGAAAACTAGACCCCCCAAGGAACTTATCTTGATATGTGGTGAGCACTTTGAACCCCCAAGTGTTTCACAGAAGTTTACAACGCAGAGCCGTGAAAATAAAAAAATAATTTTTCTTTCCCCAAAATGATGTTTTAGCAAGCAATTTTTTATTTTCACAAGGGTAACAGGAAAAATTGGACCCCAATAGTTGTTGCCCAGTTTACACTGAGTATGCTGGTAACCCATATGTGGGGGTAAACCACTGTTTGGGCACACGTCGGGGCTCGGAAGGGAAGTAGTGATGCTTTGAAATGCAGACTTTGATGGAATGATCTGCGGGCGTCATGTTGCATTTGCAGAGCCCCTGATGTGCCTAAACAGTAGAAACCCCCCACAAGTGACCCCATTTTGGAAACTAGACCCCCAAGGAACTTATCTAGATATGTTTTGAGCACTTTGAACCCCCAAGTGCTTCCCAGAAGTTTACAACGCAGAGCCGTGAAAATAAAAAAATAATTTTTCTTTCCTCAAAAATGATGTTTTAGCAAGCAATTTTTTATTTTCACTAGGGTAACAGGAGAAATTGGACCCCAATAATTGTTGCCCAGTTTGTCCTGAGTACGCTGATACCCCATATGTGGGGGTAAACTACTGATTGGGCACACGTCGGGGCTCGGAAGGGAAGTAGTGGCATTTTGAAATGCAGACTTTGATGGCATTTTCTGCGGGCGTCACGTTGCATTTGCAGAGCCCCTGATGTGCCTAAGCAGTAAACCCCCCCACAAGTAACCCTATTTTGGAAACTAGAGCCCCAAAGGAACTTATCTAGATATGTGGTGAGCACTTTGAACCCCCAAGTGCTTCACAGAAGTTTATAACGCAGAGCTGTGAAAATAAAAAAATAATTTTTCTTTCCTCAAAAATGATGTTTTAGCAAGCAGTTTTTTATTTTCACAAGGGTAGCAGGAGAAATTGGACCCCAATAGTTGTTGCCCAGTTTGTCCCAAGTATGCTGGTACCCCATGTGAGGGGGTAAACCACTGTTTTGGCGCATGTCGGGGCTCGGAAGGGAGGGAGCACCATTTGACTTTTTGAATGCAAGATTGGCTGGAATCAATGTTGGCGCCATGTTGCGTTTGGTGACCCCTGATGTGCCTAAACACTGGAAACCCCTCAATTCTAACTCCAACACTAACCCCAACACACCCCTAACCTTAATCTCAACTCTAGCCATAACCCTAATCACAACCCTAACCCCAACACACCCCTAACCACAGCCCTAACCTCAACACACCCCTAACCCTAATCCCAACCCTAAACATAATCCTAACCCTAATCCAAACCCTAACACACCCCTAACCACAACGCTTACCCCAACACACCCCTAACCATAACCCTAACCACAAGCCTAATCTTAACCCTATTTCCAACCCTAGCCCTAATTCCAACCCTAACTCTAATTCCAACTCTAACCCTAAGGCTATGTGCCCACGTTGCGGATTCGTGTGAGATTTTTCCGCACCATTTTTGAAAAATCCACGGGTAAAAGGCACTGCAGTGGATTTCCAGTGTTTTTTGTGCAGATTTCACCTGCGGATTCCTATTGAGGAACAGGTGTAAAACGCTGTGGAATCCACACAAAGAATTGACATGCTGCGGAAAATACAACACAGCGTTCCCACGCGGTATTTTCCGCACCATGGGCACAGCGGATTTGGTTTTCCATAGTTTTACATGGAACTGTAAAGCTGATGGAAAACTGCTATGAATCTGCAGTGGCCAAATCCACTGCGGATCCGCAGCCAAATCCGCACCGTGTGCACATAGCCTAATTCTAAGGGTATGTGCACACGATGCGGAAAACGCTGCGGATCCACAGCGTTTCCGCCGCTGCGGGTCCGCAGCAGTTTCCCATGAGTTTACAAAAAACGCTGCACACATGCTGCGGAAAAAACTGTGCGGAAACGCAGCGGTTTACATTCCGCGCATTTCACTTCTTTCTGCGGATTCCGCAGCGGTTTTACAACTGCTCCAATAGAATACCGCAGTGAAATCTGCAGAAAAACCGCGGTAAATCCACGATAAATCCGCAGCGGTTTTGCACTGCGGATTTATAAAAACCGCTGCGGAAAAATCCGCAGAGGACCAGAATACGTGTGCACATTCCCTAACCCTAACCCTAGTTCTAACTGTAGTGGAAAAAAATATATTTTTCTTTATTTTATTATTGTTCCTACCTATGGGGGTGATATAAGGGGGGGTTCATTTACTTTTTTTTAATTTTAATCACTGTGATAGGTTTTATCACAGTGATCAAAATGTACATGGAACGAATCTGCCAGCCGGCAGATTCGGCGGGCGCACTGCGCATGCGCCTGCCATTTTGGAAGATGGCGGCGCCCATGAAGAAGACGGATGGACGGACACCGGGAGCCTCGGTAAGTATAGGGGAAGGATCGGGGCACGGGGGGGGGGGGGGGTGTTGGAGCACGGGGGAGCGGACAGGAGGACGAGGGAGCGGAGCACAGGATGGAGGGGAGCGGACCACAGATCGGTGGCTTGGGTGTTGTGAATTCCGTTCTTGGGCTCCCTCCGGTGGTTGTAAATGGCACTTTTGTGAATTCTGCCCTTGGGCTCCCTCTGGTGGTTTTGAGTGGAACTGCCGCTCCTTGGGTTTAGCTTTAGCAGCTGCTTTCACTAATCGTCTCTCCTGGCTCTGCTATTTAACCTGGCTCTAGTCTTCAGCCTATGCCACTTGTCAATGTTTTCTGCTGGATTCACATCTCTGCTTGGATTCTCCTGGTTTCCTGACCAGTTCTGCAAAGATAAGTTCTGGCTTTGCTCATTTCAGTCCACATGTTGTGGACTTATTGTTCTGTGCATTCTATTTTTGTCCAGCTTGTCATTATGGATTTGTTCTGTTAGCTGGAAGCTCTGGGAAGCAGATTTACCCTCCACACCTTTAGTCAGGTGTGGAGATTTTGTAAACTCTGTGTGGATTGTTTGGTAGTTTTTATACTGACCGCACAGTATCCTTTCCTGTCCTATCTATCAAGCTAGACTGGCCTCCTATGCTAAAATCTGATTTCATCTCTGCGTATGTTATTTTCCCCTCCTCTCACCGTCAATATTTGTATATATATATCTTTCCTTTGGGGATTTTCTCTGAGGCAAGATAGGTTTCCTGTTTCCATCTTTAGGGGAAGTTAGATCTTAGGCTGTGCCGAGGGGTCTAGGGAGCGTCAGGTACCCCCCACGGCTATTTCTAGTTGCGCTGCTAGGTTCAGGGTCTGCGGTCAGTACAGATACCACCTCCTTCAGAGCTTGTCTCATGTTGTTCCTAAACCACCAGATCATAACAGTACAAGTGGCCAAAAATGAATTAAATGTATCTCAAAAGAAGGAAAAGAAAGTTCTGAACCATTTTTTTTTCTGTGCTCTGGTTTGCCTCTTTTTTCCTCTTGATATCTGGGTGGTGCAGGATATATGCTCTGGCATGGATGTTCAGGGTTTGTTTTCTCGCGTGGATCAACTGGCTGCAAGAGTACAGAACATCCAGGACTATGTTGTCCAGACTCCGGCTTTAGAGCCCAGAATTCCTACTCCGGATTTGTTCTTTGGGGACAGATCCAAGTTTTTGAACTTTAAAAATAACTGCAAATTGTTTTTTGCTTTGAAACCCCGTTCTTCAGGTGATCCCATTCAGCAGGTGAAAATCATCATATCCTTGCTGCGTGGTGATCCGCAAGACTGGGCTTTTTCTCTTGAAACAGGGGATCCGGCATTATTGAATGTAGACGCATTTTTTCAAGCGCTCGGATTATTGTATGACGAACCTAACTCTGTAGAGCATGCTGAGAAAACACTGTTGGCCCTGTGTCAAGGTCAGGAAGCGGCAGAGTTATACTGCCAGAAATTTAGAAAATGGTCTGTGCTCACTAAATGGAATGAAAAGGCTCTGGCTGCTATTTTCAGAAAAGGTCTTTCTGAAACCCTTAAAGATGTTATGGTGGGCTTTCCTACGCCTGCCGGTTTGAACAAATCTATGTCTCTAGCCATTCAGATTGATCGGCGTCTGCGCGAGCGTAAAGCTGTGCACCATATGGCAGTATCCTCTGAGCATAGTCCTGAACCTATGCAATGTGATAGGATTTTGACTAGAATAGAACGGCAGGAATTCAGACGTCAGAATAGGCTGTGTTTTTACTGTGGTGATTCGGCTCATGTTATCTCTGATTGCCCTAAGCGTACTAAGAGAGTCGCTAGGTCTGTTACCATTAGTACTGTACAGCCTAAATTTCTCTTATCTGTGACCCCTGATTTGCTCATTGTCGTCCTTTTCTGTCATGGCATTTGTGGATTCAGGCGCTGCCCTGAACTTAATGGACTTAGAATTCGCCAGGCGCTGTGGTTTTTCCTTGCAGCCCTTGCAGAGCCCTATTCCTTTGAGGGGCATTGATGCTACACCCTTGGCTAAGGATAAACCTCAGTACTGGACACAGATGACTATGTACATGGCTCCTGCACATCAGGAAGATTGCCGTTTTCTGGTGTTGCATAACCTGCATGATGTTGTTGTGCTGGGATTTCCATGGTTACAGGAACATAATCCGGTGCTGGATTGGAAAACTATGTCTGTGACTAGTTGGGGTTGTCAAGGGGTACATAGTGACGTTCCTTTGATGTCAATTTCCTCTTCCCCCTCTTCTGAGGTCCCTGAGTTTTTGTCGGATTTCCAGGATATATTTGATGAGCCCAAGTCCAGTTCCCTTCCTCCACATAGGGACTGTGATTGTGCTATTAACTTGATTCCAGGTTGTAAGTTCCCTAAGGGCCGACTTTTCAATCTGTCTGTGCCAGAGCATGCCGCCATGCGGAGCTATGTTAAGGAATCTTTGGAGAAAGGGCATATGCGGCCCTCTTCGTCACCATTGGGAGCGGGTTTCTTTTTTGTTGCTAAGAAGGATGGCTTCTTGAGACCCTGTATTGATTATCGTCTTCTTAATAGGATCACGGTCAAATTCCAATACCCCTTGCCTTTGCTTACTGATTTGTTTGCTCAGATTAAGGGGGCTAGTTGGTTTACTAAGATTGACCTCCGAGGGGCATATAATCTTGTTCGTATTAAACAGGGTGACGAATGGAAAACTGCATTTAATACGCCCGAAGGCCATTTTGAATACCTTGTGATGCCATTTGGGCTCTCTAATGCTCCATCTGTGTTCCAGTCTTTCATGCATGATATTTTCCGCAATTATCTTGATAAATTCATGGTCGTATATTTGGATGATATTTTGATTTTTTCCAATAATAATAATAATAATCTTTATTTTTATATATAGCGCTAACATATTCCGCAGCGCTTTACAGGTTGCATACATTATCGTTGCTGTCCCTGTTGGGGCTCACAATCTAAATTCCCTATCAGTATGTCTTTGGAATGTGGGAGGAAACCGGAGTACCCGGAGGAAACCCACGCAAACACGGAGAGAACATACAAACTCTTTGCAGATGTTGTCCTTAGTGGGGCTTGAACCCAGGACTCCAGCGCTGCAAGGCTGCTGTGCTATCCACTGCGACACCGTGCTGCCCGTACCAATGATTGGGAGTCTCATGTGAAGCAAGTCAGGATGGTGTTCCAGATCCTTCGTGATAATGCTTTATTTGTGAAGGGGTCTAAGTGCCTATTCGGAGTTCAGAAGGTCTCTTTTTTGGGTTTTGTTTTTTCTCCCTCGTCTATAGAAATGGATCCTGTTAAGGTCCAAGCTATTCATGACTGGATCCAACCCACATCTGTGAAGCAAATAGAAGAGAAAATCCAGCTTCCAGAAATATCCAATTTATTAAAGTTAAAATCCAAGGTCCAAAAACATGGTTCACAGGAGAGAAGATAGCAGCATGCTACGCACTTCGAACACTAAGTTCTTTTTCAAAGTGCTTTGAAAAAGAACTTAGTGTTCGAAACGCGTAGCATGCTGCTATCTTCTCTCCTGTGAACCATGTTTTTGGACCTTGGATTTTAACTTTAATAAATTGGATATTTCTGGAAGCTGGATTTTCTCTTCTATTTGTTCCACTGTTTCACGTGAAGACTGCACGTCATCCGGGCTTCCCCACAACAAATGCCTAGTAGGTGAGCTGGTTTTTTCTGTCCATTTTTTTTTTCCTTTCACATCTGTGAAGGGTCTTCAAAAATTTTTGGGCTTTGCTAATTTCTATCGCCGTTTCATTGCCAACTTTTCCAGTGTGGTTAAGCCCCTTACTGATTTGACGAAGAAAGGCGCTGATGTGACGAATTGGTCTTCTGAGGCTGTTGAGGCCTTTCAAGAGTTTAAACGCCGATTTACTTCTGCCCCTGTGTTGCGTCAACCGGATGTTTCTCTTCCTTTTCAGGTTGAGGTCGACGCTTCTGAGATTGGGGCAGGGGCCGTCTTGTCTCAGAGGGAGTCTGATGGTTCTTTGATGAAACCGTGTGCTTTTTTTTCCAGAAAATTTTCGCCTGCGGAACGCAATTATGATGTCGGCAATCGGGAGTTGTTGGCTATGAAGTGGGCGTTTGAGGAGTGGCGACATTGGCTTGAGGGAGCTAAACACCGTGTTGTGGTCCTGACCGATCATAAGAATCTGATTTACCTCGAGTCGGCCAAGCGGCTGAATTCTAGACAGGCTCGATGGTCCCTGTTTTTCTCCCATTTTGATTTTGTGGTCTCGTATCTTCCGGGATCTAAGAATGTTAAGGCTGATGCCCTCTCTAGGAGTTTTTAGCCTGATTCTCCTGGAGTCCTTGAGCCGGTTGGCATTCTTAAGGAGGGGGTGATTCTTTCTGCTATCTCCCCTGATTTACGCCGGGTGCTTCGGGAATTTCAGGCTGATAGGCCTGACCGCTGTCCAGTGGGGAAGCTGTTTGTTCCTGATAGATGGACAAGTAAGGTAATTTCTGAGGTTCATTGTTCAGTGTTGGCTGGTCATCCTGGGATTTTTGGTACCAGAGATTTGGTTGCTAGGTCCTTTTGGTGGCCTTCCTTGTCTCGCGATGTGCGTGCTTTTGTGCAGTCTTGTGGGACTTGCGCCCGGGCCAAGCCTTGCTGTTCCCACGCTAGTGGGTTGCTTTTGTCTTTGCCGGTCCCTGAGAGGCCCTGGACGCATATTTCCATGGATTTTATTTCGGATCTTCCTGTTTCCCAGAAGATGTCTGTTATCTGGGATGTTTGTGACCGCTTCTCTAAAATGGTCCATTTGGTACCTTTGCCTAAGTTGCCTTCCTCCTCAGATCTGGTTCCATTGTTTTTTCAGCATGTGGTTCGTTTGCATGGCATTCCGGAGAATATTGTGTCTGACAGAGGTTCTCAGTTTGTCTCTAGATTTTGGCGGGCCTTTTGTGCTAGGATGGGCATTGATTTGTCTTTTTCTTCGGCGTTTCATCCTCAGACTAATGGCCAAACTGAGCGAACTAATCAGACCTTGGAGAGCTATTTGAGATGCTTTGTGTCTGCTGATCAGGATGATTGGGTGTCTTTCTTGCCGTTGGCCGAGTTTGCCCTTAATAATCGGGCTAGTTCGGCTACTTTGGTTTCACCTTTCTTTTGTAATTTTGGTTTTCATCCTCGTTTTTCTTCTGGGCAGGTTGAGCCTTCTGATTGTCCTGGTGTTGATTCTGTGGTGGACAGGCTGCAGCAGATTTGGACTCATGTGGTGGACAATTTGACGTTGTCTCAGGAAAGGGCTCAACATTTTGCTAACTGCCATCGTCGTGTTGGTCCCCGGCTTCGTGTGGGGGATTTGGTTTGGTTGTCTTCTCGTCATGTTCCTATGAAGGTTTCTTCTCCTAAGTTTAAGCCTCGGTTTATTGGTCCTTATAAAATTTCTGAAATTATTAATCCGGTCTCTTTTCGTTTGGCTCTTCCAGCCTCTTTTGCCATTCATAATGTTTTCCATAGATCTTTGTTGCGGAGATATGTGGTGCCCGTTGTTCCCTTGGTTGACCCTCCTGCCCCTGTGTTGGTTGAGGGAGAGTTGGAATATGAGGTTGAGAAGATTTTGGATTCTCATTTTTCGAGGCGGAGGCTCCAGTATCTTGTCAAGTGGAAGGGTTATGGCCAGGAGGATAATTCTTGGGTTGTTGCCTCCGATGTCCATGCTACCGATTTGGTTCGTGCTTTTCACTTGGCTCATCCTGATCGGCCTGGGGGCTCTGGTGAGGGTTCGGTGACCCCTCCTCAAGGGGGAGGTACTGTTGTGAATTCCGTTCTTGGGCTCCCTCCGGTGGTTGTAAATGGCACTTTTGTGAATTCTGCCCTTGGGCTCCCTCTGGTGGTTTTGAGTGGAACTGCCGCTCCTTGGGTTTAGCTTTAGCAGCTGCTTTCACTAATCGTCTCTCCTGGCTCTGCGATTTAACCTGGCTCTAGTCTTCAGCCTATGCCACTTGTCAATGTTTTCTGCTGGATTCACATCTCTGCTTGGATTCTCCTGGTTTCCTGACCAGTTCTGCAAAGATAAGTTCTGGCTTTGCTCATTTCAGTCCACATGTTGTGGACTTATTTTTCTGTGCATTCTATTTTTGTCCAGATTGTCATTATGGATTTGTTCTGTTAGCTGGAAGCTCTGGGAAGCAGATTTACCCTCCACACCTTTAGTCAGGTGTGGAGATTTTGTAAACTCTGTGTGGATTGTTTGGTAGTTTTTATACTGACCGCACAGTATCCTTTCCTGTCCTATCTATCAAGCTAGACTGGCCTCCTATGCTAAAATCTGATTTCATCTCTGCGTATGTTATTTTCCCCTCCTCTCACCGTCAATATTTGTGGGGGGCTATCTTTCCTTTGGGGATTTTCTCTGAGGCAAGATAGGTTTCCTGTTTCCATCTTTAGGGGAAGTTAGATCTTAGGCTGTGCCGAGGGGTCTAGGGAGCGTCAGGTACCCCCCACGGCTATTTCTAGTTGCGCTGCTAGATTCAGGGTCTGCGGTCAGTACAGATACCACCTCCTTCAGAGCTTGTCTCATGTTGTTCCTAAACCACCAGATCATAACACTTGGGGGGGTGATCGGTGGGGTGGGGGTGGGGGGTTCACATCAGTGTTTCCAGCCATGGCCGATGATATTGCAGCATCGGCCATGGCTGGATTGTAATATTTCACCAGTTTTTTAGGTGAAATATTACAAATCGCTCTGATTGGCAGTTTCACTTTCAACAGCCAATCAGAGCGATCGTAGCCAGGGAGTTAACCCTTTCACCCGATCTGCAGGGTCGCGATCTTTCCATGACGCCACATAGGCGTCATGGGTTGGATTAGCACTGACTTTCATGATGCCTACGTGGCGTCATGGGTCGGGAAGGGATTAAAATAGCACTTGTTGGAGACAATATGTTTCCAGCACACAGAGTACTAGCATTTAGTGCTGCCTTTTTTTTTTTAAGGCACTGGTCTATTTTCCCTGCTGTCCACATTAGTCCGCTTAAATAGGCGATTAGTGCTCTACGCAAAGCAGTAGTCCAAACATTTCCTACTGCCTGCTACCAAGCACGCACAAGGCTATTTTCCTTGCTGTTTTGGGGGTCAGAGTCTACCTTCTGCCATTCACATTAGTCCACTTAAAAAGGAGGTTAGTGCCCTATGCAAAGCAGTAGTCCAAACATTTCCTACTGTCTGCTACGAAGCACACACCAGGACATTTTCCCCTCTATCCACTTAAACTTCGGTCAGGGTTTCCGCCTCTTCATATTCCACTTCCTCTCTTCCCTCCTTCTGCTCTGCTGAAGTACCCTTGCCATTACTGACAAACTGGGACCTATGCAGCAGCACATTGGCAAAGCGGCAACACACTCTGCTGAAGTTGATCTGTTTAGGTCATAAACCACACACTGCAGCAGAGGTGTGGCAAGCTGTAAAACAACAGACCGATCAGTGGCTCTCCCCACTGCACCTCCAACCCGGTCTGGTTATCTGCGAAAATAGGCATAACCTGGTTGCTGCTTTAAAGATTGGCAAGCTGGTACACATGCCATGCATGGCTCATGTGCTGAACCTTGTTTTTCAGAAATTTCTGTAAAGTTACACTGCCTTGCCGTACCTATATGAGAAGGTGCGCCGTATTAGTGCCCATTTACGCCATTCCTGTACCCCATTTGCTGGTCTTACAGTGCTGCAAAAGCGCTTGAATTTGTCAAGTCACCGACTTATTTGCGACCTGCCCACGCGGTGGAACTCAACCTATCATATATTGGCAAGGATTAGTGAGCAGCAGAGGGCAGTAGATGAATACCAGCTTCAACATGCCCGCCAGACTGAGAGTCAGCCTCCACACATAACAACTGTCGAGTGGGTGTGGATCACTGACATTTATGAGGTTCTTGAGAACTTTGAGTACTGCACCAAGCTTTTGAGCGGTGATCAGGCTATTATCAACGTAACCATCCTGCTGCGGTGTCTCTTGAAAAAATCACTGCATAATCTCAAAGAGGAAGCTTTGAGTGCCCAGCATGTTGGTATGGAGCCAGATTTCACAATGGGTGCTACTACCCAGCCCACCCAATTTTCTGAGGCAACATTCTGTCATGATCCAGGCCGGGTTTTGGCTTTCTCTTTCTTTTCCCAGTCTGATCATGTGAGGGGTTAACTTTCCCTGCCTCATTCCCATGTCTGGTCTGCTATATCTTGCAACCTGTGTGCAGTGCCAGTTATATTGCTTGCCTTCGGTGTGCTAGCTGGCTCTGGTGAGTTCCTGATCTGTCCTGCTGCATTTACCTGACCTGACCTTTATCCCCTGTGTGCTTGGATTGCTCGGTGTTGAATTTAGCTTGGCTCTGACCTGATTCAGTCTCTCCTTTCTGGTATCTCTGCTACTGACAGGTACTGAACTTTTTCTTGCATCTGTCTCTGCTCCTTGTTTTTCCCTTTGATACTGCATTATCTTCTGGTAATGACTCGGCTCTCTGACTACTCCACTGCCACCTAGTGTTAGCCCTGCTGTATTACAGTGGTTCTGCTTCATAGCAGGAAATTCAGCTCACTCTCTGTCACCATATAGTGGAGTTTGTGTTACTCTGCATTAACCCTCAGTACTACAGCGTGACACATTGGGTGATGAGGAGGAAGATGAGGAGGGAGAGGACTTGTTTTTTTTGTGCTACCGATGAGACTCCTAATGCTACAGAGGGGAGTCCCAACCCAAGTTTCATGTCTGTGCAGCCTGGATCGGCTGGAGAGAAGGAGGTGGAGGGAGAGGAGTAGACGAGTCAGCGTGAGGAGAGGATGAGTACTGTTCCTACTGTTGGGGACACAGAACATTTGCCTTTTTGCAGCTTGGCTCACAAGGCACAGTTCATGTGTAAGTGTCTCGCGTGATACACATTTTATCCAACAACCAATATTGGTTGGCCACCTTTCTCGATCCACGGTACAAGAGGAAATTTCCTTCTTTCCTTTTGGAGTCACCAAAGAGTTTTACAATGGAATAGTTCAAGAGGACCGTTGTAGATCAGTTGCTAAAAACATCACCATCAGACAATGCAGGTGGCAGAGGTAGCAGCTGTTTTCAATACCAAGGGATAATGGGGAGAGACACGAACACCAGGTCCAACAGAGGTGGAGGGAAAATGTGCTCAAATTGGGCAATTTTCAATAAACCAGCACAACAGCAAGGGCTATCTGTGCCTGTAGCAATGCCAAGGAGGGAGAAGTTGCTGAACATGGTCAAGGGGTACTTAAGTGACCATACATGTGTCCTTTCTGATGCTTCAGTTCCCTTTAATTATTGGGTGTCCAAGCTGAACACTTGGCCCGACCTCTCCTTATATGCCTTGGAGATGCTGGCCTGCCTGGCTGCTAGTGTGATGTCAGAGCGTGTTTTCAGTTTCACTGGGTCAATCATCACTGGTAGGCGCACACACCTCTCCAAGGAAAATGCAGACAGACAGACTTACTCTGATTAAATTCAACAAGGACTGGATATCTTCACGGTTTGCATTCCCTCCAGATGACAGCAAGCTAACCTAAATTCACCAAAAATGCTGATTCATGCTACTGCTGTTAATGTCAACCCCTTCCCATAAAAAACAGTTTCCTTCCTTCGTCATCCATGACTCAGTCCATGGGGCTAATTTTTACAAACCCTATGCACATTGTGCAGGGGACAAACTAGGACAGTATTCTTACTCCAGCCTAACTACTTTTTGTGATTGGAGGCCTTTGGGATGGTGGATTCCTGCATCAACCATGACTCCGCCCATAGAGCTAATTTTTACAAACCCTATGCACATTGTGCAGTGGACAAATCTTGAATAAAGAGTGGTCCTACCAAACTAATATTTATCATTGCAGACCCTTGTAACAGGGTGTCCCACATTGTGACTGAGATAGGGGATACATATTCAATAGAAATCTAGGTTTGGTAGTTGTTCTTATTTTCAGACACCATATGTGAGTCAGAATTGCATGCAGGCATATTCTCCATGCTCTTCCCATTCTGTTTCATCACTTTCCCATCCTTTTCCTCAGGCCCCAGACACCTTTTTTAGGGTCCAGCAGAAAATTACTCACATTTCCCATTGACTTGCATTGCACTCGCTATTCGGAACGAATATGCGATTTTTACAAATACTTGCTAGGAGAATAGCTATTACGAATATTACGGTACTCTTTCATCACTAGAATAAAGTAACAGAATTTCACTTATTGGGGAGTGCTCATTAACCCCTTAATGACCAATGACGGGCAAAGCATGTCATCAGTATTCGAGTTAGTTCATGTGCTTCATGTATTAAAACTGTGACTGTGTGGAAACATACACTGACAGCTCTGTGCTGACAGTGGTTACTAACAGCTGACCAACATGGCTAGAGATGCGGGGACCCATTTCAGCTATCCCAGCTCTCTGATTGCTGCAATCGGTCAGTCAATATGACTGACCAATCACAGCATGTGATCAGCGGGAAGTGCTAAAATTCCAGCACTTCCCACATGGTCACGGAGAGAGATCAGAGTGGCTGACAGCCGGGGTCCTGCAATAACAGAGCTGGTGCTGCACAATCCATGGCTGAATAACCCTCCAAATGCCACAATGGATAGTGATTTGGAAGGCTGTCAGAAGATGGGGTTTTCCTCTCTCACCCTCCATCGGCACCCCAGGGACAAAATCTTGGGGAGCCGATGGTTGTCATGACACCCGGAGATCAAACAATGACCAAAAAAATTTACACCAATAAATACACATATTTATGTAGAAACAAAAATAAACAAAAAAACTATACATATTTGGTATTGCTGCATCCGGGACAATCCAATCTATATAACTGTCAAACTTGTTAACCCCTACAGTGAAACCATAAAAAAAGCGGCAAAGAATTATGCTTTTTCATCATACCACTGGAAAACCAGTGGAATAAAAAGCGAACAAAAAGACGAATGTAAACAAAACAAAGTGAGGA
Source organism: Ranitomeya imitator (assembly GCF_032444005.1). Taxonomy (NCBI): domain Eukaryota; kingdom Metazoa; phylum Chordata; class Amphibia; order Anura; family Dendrobatidae; genus Ranitomeya; species Ranitomeya imitator. The sequence goes on from NC_091283.1 coordinate 668,249,855, forward strand.
GAGCCCACTTAATTTATGGGTTGCATATCTCTAGCAGTACAAGCTGGGCACAATGTATGGGCACTACAATGTAGAGGCACTAACATGGCAGATTTGCATTTTCACTCTTCAACATCCACTACTGCTTGTTTATGGAAAACACCCATGGAGTCAAAATTGCCACACCTGTAGATAAATTCCCGGAGGGGTGTAAATGATAAATTTTGGTCAATTGAGGCAGGTTTCTGCTGACATTTAGGGCCTCTATATATGGTGTCCACAAACTATTCCACGAAACACTTTTCTCCAGCAGTCAAATAGCGCTCCTTCCCTCCCGAGTTAGTTTTGCAATGTGGCCAAACAGTACTGTACAGCCATAGGGTATTGTCACATTTACAAGAAATTGTGTAACAAATTATGTGGTAATTTTTATCTATTTCCCCTTGTGAAAATGAAAAAGCTGGGGCTAAAACAACATTTTAATGGCAAAAACATTTTTTTCCTCACTGCTCAATGGTATAAAATTTTATGCAACACATGTGGTGTCAATTTTCTCATTGCACCATAGACAAATTCAATAAGAGGTATAGTTTGTAAAATGGGGTCACTTTTGGGGGGTCCTGCTGTCCTGACACCTCAGAGGCTCTGCCATTGTGACATGGCACTCGCATACAATTCCAGGCAAATCTGCACTTCGATATTATTATTATTATTTATTTATATAGCACCATTGATTCCATGGTGCTGTACATGAGAAGGGGTTACATACAAGTAACAGATATCACTTACATTAAACAAACTAACAATGACAGACTGATACAGAGGGGCGAGGACCCTGCTCTTGCGGGCTAACATTCTACAGGATTATGGGGAAGGAGACAATAGGTTGAGGGTTGCTGCAGCTCCGGCGTTTGTGAGGCGGTAGCTTCAGTAGTGATGAGGAGGCAGCAGGGTCAGTGCAGGCTGTGGGCTTTCCTGAAGAGATGGGTTTTCAGGTTCCGTCTGAAGGATCCGAATGTGGTTGATAATCGGACGTGTTGGGGCAGAGAGTTCCAGAGGATGGGGGATATTCGGGAGAAGTCTTGGAGGCTATTGGATGAGGAGCGAATAAATGTGGAGGAGAGAAGGAGGTCTTGGGAGGACCGGAGATTACGTGAGGGAAGATATCGGGAGATTACTTCAGAGATATATGGAGGAGACAGGTTATGGATGGCTTTGTAGGTCAGTATTAGTAATTTGAACTGGATACGCTGAGGGATATGACGCTCCTTCCTTTCTGAGCTTTGCAAAGTGTCTAAAGAGTAGTGTTTGACTACATATGGGGCACTGCCATACTCAAGAGAGATTGCGTAACAAATCTTGTGCTCCATTTTCTCCTATTAGCCCATTTGAAAATTAAGAACTTGGGGATAAAACATTTAAGTGGAAAAAATGTAACTTTTTATTTTCACAGACCAATATTATTCAATTCTGTGAGATACTAGTTGGATTAAAATGCTCACTACATTCCTTGAGGAATTCTTTGAAGGGTGTATTTTCCAAGATGCAGGGGTCCCCAACTCCAGTTCTCAAGGCCCACCAACAGGTCATGTTTTCAGGATTTCCTTAGTCTTACCCAGGTGATAATTGTATCTCCTGTGCAATGCAAAGGAAATCCTGAAAACATGATCTGTTGGTGGGCCTTGAGGACTGGCGTTGGGGAACACTGCTCTATTGGTTTCTGCTGTTCTGGAGCCTTGGCTGCTCTCCAAATGTGACATGTCTTCTGCAATCTATTCCAGACAATTTTGCACTCCAAAAATCAAATGGCTCTCTTATCCTCCAAAGCCCAAACCATTTCAGACCACATATGGGGTATACCTGTATTCAGGAGAAATTGCACAACAAATCATGTGGTCCTTTTTCTACTGTTACCTTTTGTGAAATTGAAAAATTTAGGGCTAAAGCAATTTTTTGTGGGAAAAATGTCATTTTTAGCTCTATCTGTCCAATGTTTTAAATGTTCGTGAAGCACCTGTGGGTTCAAGAAGCCTACCACACCTCTAAATAAAATACTTAAGGGGTGCAGTTTCCAAAATGGGGTTAGTTGTGGCGATTCCACTGTTTAAACACCTCAGTGGCTCTGCAAATGTGATATGGCTGAAGACACAAAAGAGAATAGTAAAACCAAAAACACTCAGTTTGAAAAAATGTTGCAGTAATCCGCAAGTGCTAGTAAAAGATGTAAAAAACAGGGTATTTGGTTGATACGTTTTTTGCAAAAAATGTATACTAAGCTGCTCTACCAATCTTCACGGTATACCCTTATCAGAGCAGTCCTAACTAATGTATGCAATCCCTATCTGATGTATTTAAAAACCTGATCATCTGTATATAACCTGTGTGAACAGGGTTCAGAGAGGAAAAATCCATGTGTGCATACAGGGTAGAACAGCTTTTGTGCAGATAGCCCAAGAGGAGTGGTGGAACTCCCCAGTCTTGTAGACACAAGAGAACAATTATGGAAACAGGAACACATGGGCTAATTGCACAGTGAACAAGGCTGTATGATCATGTTCACACACCACCAAGAAACCTGAAGACACAAAAGAGAATAGTAAAACCAAAAACACTCAGTTTGAAAAAATGTTGCAGTAATCCGCAAGTGCTAGTAAAAGATGTAAAAAACAGGGTATTTGGTTGATACGTTTTTTGCAAAAAATGTATACTAAGCTGCTCTACCAATCTTCACGGTATACCCTTATCAGAGCAGTCCTAACTAATGTATGCAATCCCTATCTGATGTATTTAAAAACCTGATCATCTGTATATAACCTGTGTGAACAGGGTTCAGAGAGGAAAAATCCATGTGTGCATACAGGGTAGAACAGCTTTTGTGCAGATAGCCCAAGAGGAGTGGTGGAACTCCCCAGTCTTGTAGACACAAGAGAACAATTATGGAAACAGGAACACATGGGCTACTTGCACAGTGAACAAGTCTGTATGATCATGTTCACACACCACCAAGAAACCTGAAGACACAAAAGAGAATAGTAAAACCAAAAACACTCAGTTTGAAAAAATGTTGCAGTAATCCGCAAGTGCTAGTAAAAGATGTAAAAAACAGGGTATTTGGTTGATACGTTTTTTGCAAAAAATGTATACTAAGCTGCTCTACCAATCTTCACGGTATACCCTTATCAGAGCAGTCCTAACTAATGTATGCAATCCCTATCTGATGTATTTAAAAACCTGATCATCTGTATATAACCTGTGTGAACAGGGTTCAGAGAGGAAAAATCCATGTGTGCATACAGGGTAGAACAGCTTTTGTGCAGATAGCCCAAGAGGAGTGGTGGAACTCCCCAGTCTTGTAGACACAAGAGAACAATTATGGAAACAGGAACACATGGGCTACTTGCACAGTGAACAAGTCTGTATGATCATGTTCACACACCACCAAGAAACCTGAAGACACAAAAGAGAATAGTAAAACCAAAAACACTTTTTCCATAAA